>NC_138125.1:4092541-4692541 GCF_964188305.1 Podarcis bocagei | reverse complement strand
CCGATCAGAAGGTCGGCGGTTCGAATCCCCGTGACGGGGTGAGCTCCCGTTGCTCGGTCCCTGCTCCTGCCAACCTAGCAGTTTGAAAGCACAAAGTGCTAGTAGATCAATAGGTACCACTCCGGCGGGAAGGTAAACAGCGTTTCCGTGCGCTGCTCTGGTTCGCCAGAAGCGGCTTAGTTATGCTGGCCACATGACGCGGAAGCTGTATGCCGGCTCCCTCGGCCAATAAAGCGAGATGAGCGCCGCAACCCCAGAATCGGCCACGACTGGACCTAATGGTCAGGGGTCCCTTTACCTTTATAATGAGGCTATTATTGGACTGTAATTGAAAACTAATAAAAATTATTGTAAAAAAGCAGGCAAAAGAGCTTGCTGCCACCTCCCCCTTCCTCAAGACACCCCCCAACCCCTCCCACCCAAGAGACCTCAAGCCAAAGTCACTTGCTTGGTTAAATGCAGGATTTCCAAAAGGCGGCTCTTGGTTTCTTCATCCTGGCTTTCGGCCCCCGTGAACAGCTGGAAATCGGGGCGCTGGAAGTACGGAAGGGCTTTGGACAGGGCTCGCAGCTCTATCAGGTAGAGGAAGTAGAGATTCTTGAGCCGCCTGGGACCCTCGCCCTGAGTCAGGACCTCATCAAAGCGCTGCTGGAACTCCGTGATGTTGTGGCCCCAACGCTCGGCTGCCCACGTGTCTTGGGGAAAGGAAAAAGGAAAGGCGTCAAAGGACTCTCAGCCTTCTTGGAAGTATGTGGAACATTCCCTCCCCTTAGGGTTTTGATCTATGGGCTACTTTTAAAATGAGGCTGCATTTAAATTGCATTTTAACCTGTATTTTAAATTGGATTTTTCACCCAACAGTGGTGCCCCGCAAGACGAACGCTTCGCGAGACGAAAAACTCGCAAAACGAAAGGTTTTTTCGTTTTCGAGTTGCTTCGCAAGACGAATTTCCCTATGGGCTTGCTTCGCAAAACGAAGCTTGCCCCGCAAGCTCCGGGGACAGCGGGAAGCGCAGCGCGTCTTCTCCGCTGTCCCCGGACCTCTTTTGAAGCAAGGGGCGGCGGGGAGAAGATTGCTTCTCCCCGTTGCCAGCCCCGCAAGCTTCGGGGACAGAGCTTGCCAGCCCCGCAAGCTCTCTCCCCGGACCACTTTTGAACCAAGGGGCTGCAACGGGGAGAAGCGATCTTCTCCTCTCCGCCCCTTGCTTCAAAAGAGGAGACAGAGCGGCGCTTCCCCTCTGTCCCCGGACGGTCTCCATAGGAACGCATTGATTGATTTTCAATGCATTCCTATGGGAAACCGTGCTTCGCAAGACGAAAAACTCGCAAGAAGAAAAAACTTGCGGAACGAATTAATTTCGTCTTGCGAGGCACCACTGTATTATGTTTTTACTGTAATTTTACTGGTGTTAGCCACCCTGAGCCTGGCTCTGGCCGGGGAGAGCGGGGTATAAATAAAAAATATTACTATTACTATTACTATTACTATTACTATTGCAGTGGTACCTCAGTTTACAAACTTAATCCATTCCGGAAATCCGTTCTTAAACTGAAACCATTCTTAAACTGAGGCACGCTTTCCCTAATAAGGCCTTGGTTTGGATTCCCTTCTTAGACCAAAGTAAGTTCGCAAACCAGGACACTACTTCTGGTTTTGCGGAGTTCGTAAACCGAATTGCTCTCAAACAGGACTGTCCTTAAACCGAGGTACCACTGTACAGTGGACACTCAGGTTGCGAAAGTGATCCGTGCGGGATGCACGTTCGCAACCCGCGTCTGCACACGCGCCGGTTGTGATTTGGCGTTTCTGGGCATGCGCAAAGTGCGATTTAGCGCTTCTGCGCATGTGCGACTGCCAAGACCTGGAAGTAATCCGTTCCAGTACTTCCGGGTTTTGGCAGTCCGCAACCCAAAAAAACGCAACCTGAAGCAGCTGTAACCCGAGGTATGACTCTATTATTATTATTATTATTATTATTATTATTATTATTATTATTATTATTATTATTATTAAAATTTATATACACTCATACCTTGGTTCGCGAATGCCTTGTGAGTCGAATGTTTTGGCTCCCGAATGCCGCAAACCGAGTGTTGCGGTTTGCGAATGTTCTTTGAAACCCAAACATCCGACTTGGCTTCCGATTGGAGCTTCCTGCAGCCAATCGAAAGCCGCACCTTGGTTTCTGAACATTTTGGAAGTCGAACGGACTTCCGGAAGGCATTCCGTTTGACTTCCGAGGTACAACTATACAGTCATACCTTGGAAGCCGAGCGCCTTGGCTCCTGAACGATCGAAACCCGGAAGTGAGTGTTCCAGTTTTCAAACGATTTTCGGAAGCTGAAAGGTCCAGCGCAGCTTCCAGTTTGGCTGCAGGACGCTCCTGCACACAAAATAAGTAACAGCAAAACAAGCAAAAAAACAATCGCCTCCCCAAAGAAATTAGAATGCAGTACCTTCCAAAAGGTACCTGGCGCTGAGATGGATGTTAATGCTGGCATGGAGGCCCGAAATGAGCCTGTAGAAAGCCCTCTTCTCCACACAGACACCTGCAAGAAATATTCAGAGATATTGAAAAAGAAACGAAGGGAGCACACCTGCAGCTGAGAGTATAAAAATTGGGCAATGGAATAAATGCAGCGTAGGTTTCTAAACTGTGTTTTAAACTCATGCAATCTGCAGTTTGGAAGAAGGGTAGGTAATACGTTAAAATAATGCTAATGCTACTAATAACAGCGTTGTAATAAATAATACGATATTGCCTTGGTTATCGAGAGCGAAGCAAACAGGAAAAGGTGGTTACCTTGCAGCCAGCTGTAAAACATGTTCCCTGGAAATACAGAAACAAGACAATAGTCAGGAAGATTCTTCCATGAGAGAAAGGTGAATGTTTAAAAAAAATCACATTTGTTGCATGCAAAGCAGAGGTTGTAATTGGCCTCTGTCAACCTCCTGCCTCTTTCAGATATTTTACACTGGCTCCCAGTACGTTTCCGAGCACAATTCAAAGTGTTGGTGTTGACCTTGAAAGCCCTAAATGGCCTCGGCCCTGTAGACCTGAAGGAGCGTCTCCACCCCCATCGTTCAGCCCGGACACTGAGGTCCAGCTCCGAGGGCCTTCTGGCGGTTCCCTCACTGCGAGAAGCCAAGTTACAGGGAACCAGGCAGAGGGCCTTCTCGGTAGTGGCACCTGCCCTGTGGAACGCCCTCCCACCAGATGTCACCAGACTTTTAGAAGACATCTGAAGGCAGCCCTGTTTAGGGAAGCTTTTAATGCTTGATGGACTACTGTATTTTAATCTTTTGTTGGAAGCCGCCCAGAGTGGCTGGGGAGGCCCGGCCAGACGGGCAGGGTATAAATAACAAATTATTATTATTATTATTATTATTATTATTATTATTATTATTATTATTATTATTATTATTATTATTATTGACTACAAGTCCCATCAGCCACAGTGAGTGCAGCTCCAAGTTGGAAAAGGCTGGGCTAAACACAACAGCCCTGCTAGGATTCAGACCGAAGGGGTCTTTGGCCGCAGATTATAAACCTGACTTCCAACTTCCCTGGTGCTTCTAGATGCTGCTGGCGTCCAACTGCCATCGGCCGCAGCTGGCATGGCCAGTGGTCAAGCGCGATGGGAGCCGGGGAGAGAGGCTTTGTGCTGGCCATCAAGCGATGGCTTTTTCCACCTGCCTCGCCCCTCACTCTCCAGCTCTAGGAGGCTTCATAACAGAGTTGCTGCCACAGACATTATATATCAGGGGTCAGCAAACTTTTTCAGCAGGGGGCCGGTCCACTGTCCCTCAGACCTTGTGGGGGGCCGGATTATATTTTGAAAAGGAAAAAAAATGATCGAATTCCTATGCCCCACAAATAACCCAGAGGTGCATTTTAAATAAAAGGACACATTCTACTCATGTAAAAACACGCCGGTTCCCAGACCATTCGCGGACAGATCGTAAGGTTGGTGGTTCAAATCCCTGCAATGGAGTGAGCTCCCATTGCTCAGTACCAGCTTCTGCCAACCTAGCAGTTCGAAAGCACGTCAAAGTGCAAGTAGATAAATAGGGACCGCTTTCTAGCGGGAAGGTAAACGGCGTTTCCGTGCGCTGCTCTGGTTCACCAGAAGCGGTTTAGTCCTGCTGGCCACATGACCTGGAAAGCTGTCTGCAGACAAACGCCGGCTCCCTCGGCCAATAAAGCGAGATGAGCGCTGCAACCCCAGAGTCGTCCGCGACTGGACTTAACGGTCAGGGCTCCTTTACCTTTTTATTGTATTCTAATGGATTATTGAATATTACTTTACTTGATATAAGTTGTTTATTTCAAAGTTATGTTGAAATAATATGGAACATGGAATTAATTGACAGCAGGAACTAGGCTTTCTGTCCTCCGTGAAATTTGTCCTTTGTGGCCCCAGCTGGAGAGAGACTCACCTTCATTTTCTCCTGCAGCTGCAAATTTAAGAAAAAGATAATGTTACCACTCACACTACACTTTCAAAAAGGAGCGACAACTTCCCCCTGCATGTCTAGATTATTTGGCTGACCACCTAAAACGAGGACTAAGTGTATTCTGCATTATAAGGTATTAAAATTCTGCATCCCAGTCCTGCATTATCATACAAATTTGCATTTCCTGTCTTATTTGACTGTATCCTACCATAATGGGGAATCTTATGCAGCCACTACACAGCCATTGCCAGCATACAGTGGTGCCCCGCAAGACGAATGCCTCGCAAGACGGAAAACCCGCTAGACGAAAGAGTTTTCCGTTTTGGAGGTGATTCGCAAAATGAATTTCCTATGGGCTTGCTTCGCAAGACGACAATGTTCCTGCGGGTTTTTTTCCTTCCCCCCCTTTTTCTAAACCGCTTATCAGCTGATCCGATAAGCCGATAAGCCACTAAAAGCCGCTAATAGCGCTAATCTGCTAATCCGTCAATGGGCTTGCTTCGCAAGACGAAAAAACCGCTAGACGAAGAGAATCACAGAACGGATTCTTTTCATCTTGCGAGGCACCACTGTACTTTTCAAGTCTAGATTTGCATCCACAGGGACTAGAAACTCTACTTTTTGGTTCAATGAAAATTGATAAACCCGGGGATTCCGAAATCTGCGGCTAATTCCAAACCACATTCCTCGCTATCTTTCTGCACACCTGGCAAAATCTTCAGGCTCTTTAACCGTTCTCTCATTTGTATCAGCTGCTTTCCCCAATTTTTTTTTTAAACTGTATTTCTATAAAAACTGGTTTTACAGCAACAGCAACATCAAGCAGGCAGTGTCAAACAAAATATGAACTCACCTCTTCCAGAAGCCAAGGGATTTAAAGGCCTTTTTACGGACTGAGGTCTAGGAGACAAAGAAGTATTTAAAAAATAAATAAATCAAAAGGGTGCTTTAATTTTTTTTAAAAAACATTTGTACCCCACCATTCCATCAGATTTCCAGGTGACATACATTTCCCCCCCAGAAACGATCTCTAATAATGAAGATGATGGATTTTATGGAGCTGGCTGATCTCACCGGGAGAATCCACGACCAGAAAGAAGAGGAACACCAAGAAGACTGGAAGAAATTTAAAGACTATTTGAATAAATATTGTAATATTAAAGATATGTAACCACTTGAAAGGAACAATTAGGCCTAGGATTAAACTGGAATTAAATTTATAAATAAGAAAATGTACAATAAAGAAAGTTATGTAATATGATTAGGACTGTGCTATGGTCTTTTGAAACACTGATATTGGAAACTGCTACATATAATTACTAAGAAATTCGGATGGAAGAGATTCGAGGAAGTCAAATACTATGTTTATGAAGATGGATGGTATTTAATTTTAATTAATTAAGTGGTAATATGCTGTATGTATCTTTTTTCTTTTTTCTCTTTTTCTTTTATTCTTTGTTTTTATTATTGTTAATCTTTTTTTAAACAATGTTTATCTACTGAAAATAATAAATATTATTTGGGGGGGAAAAGAAAAGAAACGATCTCTAATAAAAAGCCATCACTAAAACAAGCCAATCGACTGTGGGAAAGAGCAAACATTCTGCTAAAAAGGCCGGGGAAATAAAATTGTGCTGACTGTTCCCAGAAGCCCAAAGACAGCCTGCTAAAGGTACATCTCTGCTTAGGTGGCTTTCCACCAACAGGGTGCCACCACCGAAAAGGCCCCGTCCTAGGCTACCCTTGGCTTAAGCTCTGAAGGCAAAAGTAATCTGTACACAATTCCAATATTTCACAGATGAGATACAATCCTTCCATCATGTGTTAGGGAACACATCATGCCAACTCTTTAAAAGAACTTCACAGGAATCTCGTCCGTTTCTAGAGGCAATTCAGAACGCAGACTTACAAAGCCCATGTTTTGGACTACTGCAATGCGTTCTATGTGGGGCTACTTTTGAAGGTGACCCGGAAACTGCAATTAAACTTCAGCGGCTAGACTGGTGACTGGGAGTGGCCGCTGGGACCACATAACACCGGTTCTGAGAGATCTGCATTGGCTCCCAGTATGTTTCCGAGCACAATTCAAAGTGTTGGTGCTGACCTTGAAAGCCCTAAATGGCCTCGGTCCTGTATACCTGAAGGAGCGTCTCCACCCCCATCGTTCAGCCTGGACACTGAGATCCAGCGCCGAGGGCCTTCTGGCGGTTCCCTCATTGCGAGATGTGAGGTTACAGGGAACCAGGCAGAGGGCCTTCTCAGTAGTGGCGCCGGCCCTGTAGAATGCCCTACCACCAGATGTGAAGGAAATAAGCAGCTATCCTATCTTTAAAAGACAGCTGAAGACAGCCCTGTTCAGAGAAGTTTTTAATATTTAATGCTGCACTGTTTTTAACATTTGATTGGAAGCCGCCCAGAGTGGCTGGGAAAACTCAGCCAGATGGCAGGGTATAAATACTATATTATTATTATTATTATTATTATTATTATTATTATTATTATTATTATTATTATTATTATTATTGCGAGCCAGGTGCCTGCAAAGTGTCTGCTTATTGCGGCAGCCTTTGCTGCGCTGGCTGGGGGTGATGGGAGTTGTAGTCCAAAAAAATATGGCGGGTGCCAGGTTAGCAAAGGTCAGCTTACTCCCCACTGTGAATCTTGCCCAGTTGTCAAGATAGTCATTCGACATCTTAATTCAACACCTGCGTCTATGGAAGAAAGGCAAACAGCAGCAAACAGCAGGGTCTTTTTGGCTGTGGCCCCCTGGGAGTTGGGACACCCTCCCCTTAACCATTTAACCTATCGCCTGCCATGATCACAGCATTTTACACTGGTGCCCAAAGCCTATTTGTTCAAGCTTTTAAACCGAGCTCTTTGTATTTTCCTACTGAAACATTTAAAATTATGGGCGCATGTTTTATGGGTCTTCGGGCACTGTAGGCTTTTTGCAATTTGGCTGCTTTCACTGCAGCTTTAGGATTAGTTTGTTTTTTGCTTTTATTTCTCGTACGGATGTTAATTTTTTTGTTAAAGGTCATCTAAGAAAGCAGATTTGAGAGGCAGGCGAGAAGCTTTTTTATGATTTACAATGTATTTTTAAACGCTTTAAAATATAATTGCTATTACAAATGCAAATGCAATCCATTAGTAATTAATTAATTAATTAACAAATCACTTCCTAGGAGGCATTTTGAAGCGACCTCAAAATACAATAAAAATATAAAACAACTATTGCATATATAAAAGCAAGCAAAAGCTGTTACAGATATAAATACAATTTCAAATAAAATGCAACCTCTTCTTCTTTTTCTTCTAATTAGTATTATCCTGTAATTTTATTCTTCCTGCTTTTATGACTGTTTTTACTATTACTTTGAACTTGTTTGTTTGAATAAAAAATTACAGACAATTTATACAATTGGATATAACCTCATACACATTCATATGAATAGACAAGGCTTCCAATAAAAACATGCAGAGCACATGCACTTTTTTGATAGCAAAAAGTCTATTATTGGGCAATAAGCATTTTATAAACAAGCAAATAACCCCATGGCAGAAAACCATGGGCTGTAAAAGGATTTGTGTGTGTTTTTAGTTTAATAAATCTCAGAATCCAGCCACTCAAAAGGAACCTACTTGAAACAGTTTTCTTCATAGATGCTGTTCCAGATTTTCCAGGCTTCAGGTCCCTTGTAGCCCGTGTAACGTTCTGGATTGAGAAGCAAATCCACATACTCCGCTTCTGGAGACTGGATATCTAAGAAAAAAGACATTTCTGTATTTTAATCAGAAAGACAGAAGAAGAAGAGGAGTTTGGATTTGATATCCCGCTTTATCACTACCCGAAGGAGTCTCAAAGCAGCTCACAATCTCCTTTCCCTTCCTCCCCCACAACAAACACTCTGTGAGGTGAGTGGGGCTGAGAGACTTCAGAGAAGTGTGACCAGCCCAAGGTTTAGACTCCATTTTAGGAACATTTCAAGGATTATGGACTGTGTTGGTTGTCTTTGGGGGAAGCTGCAAGTAAATAACAGTCCCCATATTTCCTCCCTTCCCTCGCTCCTATGTGTTCTCCAGCCAATAACCTTCTTGCTTTTGAAATTGCCTGGTCTGAGAGCTCAAGCAAGAAGACTCATGTGATATCTCCGTTGCAGAGCTGTACAGTTTCAGTCTGCAAGAAAGGGACAGGATACTGACCTCTGTAAAGCTGTGGATAAAGGTAAAGGGACCCCTGACCATTAGGTCCAGTCGTGACTGACTCTGGGGTTGCGGCGCTCATCTCGCTTTATTGGCCGAGGGAGCCGGCGTACAGCTTCCAGGTCATGTGGCCAGCAGGACTAAGCTGTTTCTGGCGAACCAGAGCAGCGCACGGAAACACCGTTTACCTTCCCACCAGAGCGGTACCTATTTATCTACTTGCACTTTGATGTGCTTTCGAACTGCTAGGTTGGCAGGAGCAGGGACCGAGCAACGGGAGCTCACCCCGTCGCGGGGATTCGAACCGCCAACCTTCTGATCGGCAAGTGCTAGGCTCTGTGATTTAACCCAGAGCGCCACCCACGTCCCTGTAAAGCTGTGGATACTCCATAGGTAAAACTAAAGGTAAAGGACCTCAGGACGGTTAAGTCCAGTCAAAGGTGACTATGGGCTTGCAGCACTCATCTTGCTTTCAGGGCAAGAGAGCCGGCGTTTAT
Source organism: Podarcis bocagei (assembly GCF_964188305.1). Taxonomy (NCBI): domain Eukaryota; kingdom Metazoa; phylum Chordata; class Lepidosauria; order Squamata; family Lacertidae; genus Podarcis; species Podarcis bocagei. Next base: position 4,683,382 of record NC_138125.1, on the reverse strand, counting down.
CCACAGACAGTTTTCCGGGTTATGTGGCCAGAAGGACTAAACCGCTACTGGGCACACAGGGGACCATGATGAGTGCCAGAGCGCATGGAAATGCTATTTACTTTCCTGCCACAGTGGTACCTATTTATCTCCTTGCGCTGGTATGCTTTCGAACTGCAGGGCTGGCAGGAGCTGGGACAGAGCAACAGGAGCTCACCCTGTCGAGGAGATTCGAACCGCCAACCTTCTGATAGGCAAGCCCAAGAGGCTCAGTGGTTTAGACCACAGAGCCACCCAAATCTATTTTTACATATATATATATATATATATATATATATATATATATATATATATATAATTTTTTATTAAGTTTTTTTAACATACCATTTTCAACAATAATTAAACTTACTTTTACACCTTATTCAATTTTTTGACTTCCATCCGTCCTGCCTGAAAATTTCCCAATCTAATCTCTTAGTATGCATTTCTTATGTTTCCTCCTATTACATTTAAAACTCATAACCAATATCTCTCTCTTTTTCTACTTTGTAACACTTCGTATATTTCTCCTTACAAAACTTCTTGCAGTCCTACTAGCGTAATTTGTTGGTTACAATTGCTCTTCAGATAGTTCATATACTTCTTCCAATCTTCTGCAAATCTCTGGTCCCGCAGGTTTCGAATCCTTCCTGTCATTTTGTCCAATTCTGCATAGTCCATTAATTTCGTCTGCCATTCTTCTTTCGTCGGAATTTCTTCTTGCTTCCACTTCTGGGCGAACAATACTCTTGCCGCTGTGCGCCACCCAAATCTCATATGTTATTCCCTATGTTCTTATGAACATAGGAAGAGCCTGTTGAATCTGGCCAATGCCCTATCTCAGGGGTCTGCAACCCGCGGCTCCGGAGCCGCATGTGGCTCTTTTACACCTTTGCCGTGGCTCCGGGGTGGATACTAGCGAGGGAAGGAGGCACATTGTGCGCCCCGACACTCCTCACTGTGGCGGGCGCTGTACTGGCTGTGACGTCGCATGGGGGCGGTGTGTGTGTTAGTCACGCACCGTCCCAATGTCACCTTCCCACCTGCTGTCAGATCGCGGCTCTGGAGATATATTTGTTTTAAATGTCGCAATGGTTTTGCGGCTCCCAGTTTTTTCCCTTCAGAAACGGGTCCAAGTGGCTCTTTTTGTCTTAAAGGTTGCAGACCCCTGAACTATCTAGTCCAGGATCCTGTTCTCGCAGCTGCCAGCCAAATGCCTGTGGGAAACCTGCAATCAGGATTTGAGCACGGGAGAAACTCTCTCTTCCTGTGGTTTCCAGCATTCAGACGCATCAATGCCTCCAACTGTGGAAGCAGAGCAGAGTTATTCTGGCTAGTAGCCATTGATATTTTGAATTACTAGCCCAAGGTCACCCAGCAGCTGCATGTGGAGGAGCAGGGAATCGAACCCGGTTCACCAGATTACGAGTCCACCGCTCTTAACCACTACACTATGCTGCCTCAACAAAGGCCCATATAGTTAAAGCTGTGGTTTTCCCAGTAGTGATGTATGGAAGTGAGAGCTGGACCATAAAGAAGGCTGATCGCCGAAGAATGGATGCTTTTGAATTCTGGTGCTGGAGGAGACTCTTGAGAGTCCCATGGACTGCAAGAAGATCCAACCTCTCCATTCTTAAGGAAATCAGCCCTGAGTGCTCACTGGAAGGACAGATCCTGAAGCTGAGGCTCCAAGACTTTGGCCACCTCATGAGAAGACTCCCTGGAAAAGACCCTGATGTTGGGAAAGATGGAGGGCGCAAGGAGAAGGGGACGACAGAGGACGAGATGGTGGGACAGTGTTCTCAAAGCTACCAGCATGAGTTTGACCAAACTGCGGGAGGCAGTGGAAGACAGGAGTGCCTGGCGTGCTCTGGTCCAGGGGGTCACGAAGAGTCGGACACGGCTAAACGACTAAACAACAACAGCCATTGATAGCCCTTTCCTCCTGCAGGAATCTGCATAATTCCCTTTTAAAGCCATCCAGCTCGCTAGCCATCGCTGTCTCCTGTGGCAGTGAGTTTCACCGCTGCACGACTATTGCCTGAGAACAGCTACTGTTTGCCCCACATGACTGGGCATGTGGAATACTTATGAGCTCTATTTATGTCTTTGCCCTGCTCTCTCTCTCTCTCTCCACACACATCTTCCTTTTTCATTTTTACGTCCCCCCACCTCCACCAGCCAGGTTTAATTCGAGGGTTTTTTAAAGCCGATGTCAACAGCAACAAGGCAACAAACAAACAAATAATGTTGCTGTCCCTATTTACGCAACACAAGTCTAGAAGAATTTGGGGTTTTTTAAAATAAAATTCTTCCAGCTGCGTTAAGCGCAGGAGTTCAAAAAAAACCCCAGGAAATATCCCAACTTGGGAGGAAGGTGGGACAGAAACATGTTAAACCACAAGAGCCAATACCGTCCACTTCGCAAAAGCTGTCTGCAGAATCATCGTGCCGAGTCCATCGAATCACAGCCCTCGCCGTTTCCTCACTGCAAATCAAGCAAGAAAATATTTGTCACTAGATGTTTCATTTGTCCCAGGTTATAGCATTATTACATAATATTAAAAACAATTGGAATAACTCATTCGGTAGAGGATGAAACTCTTAATCTCAGGGGCACAGATTCGAGCCCCAAGTAGGCGAAATATTCCTACATTGCACAGGGCTGTAACAACAACAACAACAATAATAATTACTATAAAAAAATTCCTTCCAGTGGCACCTTAAAGACCAACTAAGTTAGTTCTTGGTATGAGCTTTCGTGTGCATGCACACTTCTTCAGATACACAGAAATGCATGCACACAAAAGCTCATACCAAGAACTAACTTAGTTGGTCTTTAAGGTGCTACTGGAAGGAATTTTTTTATTTTGACTATGGCAGACCAACACGGCTACCTATCTGTAATAATAATTACTATTACCATTATCATTCAATTTATATACTGCCCTGTACCAGAAGTTCCCAGGGCGCTGTACAACATTAAAAACACATTACAGAAAAACCTTATAAAAAACATGATGACAGACAGCCTAATAGTAAAATAATCATAATAAAATAACCATTATAGGTGACCCTTGTGGGCCCTTCCAACTATACAATTTTGGTTTTAGGTGGAAATTGTTTCCCATTTGGTTGTGTATTTTTCTGATGTGGTTTATTTATTGTAATTATGTAAATCTTGTTATGCTGTAAGCCGCCTTGAGCAGTTTTTTTAACTGTGGAAAGGCGGCATACAAATAAAAAATGATGGTGGTGGTGGTTTAAACCACTCTGGGAATTGTAGCTCTGGGAGGGGAATAAAGGGGGTCTCCGAACAACTCTCAGCACAAACTCCCAGGATTCTCTGGGAGGCAGACATGACTGTTTATAAAATGGTATCGTAGTGATTTAGGTGTGCAGTGCAGTTGTGGCCTTGCAGGTGTGATTCGGACGCTTCCTGTCGCCTTTGTGATCTTCAGGCGCCCGTAGGATTCGAACCAGCGAGAAGGGAGCTTGCAGGAAAGTCTCTGCAGCTTTCGGGATTAATAAACACCAGCAGCTACCCTGCCTCACAGGCCGCCCCAGTTTATCGAGATGAAGACATCACACCTCAGGGATCCATCAACGGCTCCAAGTCTCTCAGCTTCTTCGCAGTCCTCTGCGAGGTGGGCAGCGGCTTCAGAATACTGCAAAGCAAAACAACAGGTTTGCTTTCAAGCTGATTAGAGTCCACTGCCGTGGGGAAGGCCACCAGGAGTCACCAAACCCAACCAAGGCAGAAGAAAGCTACCAGCCGGCCCACGGACCACCCAGGAAGTCACATCTGCACCTACCCAGACCACCCACGTTGCAGCTTTGTGAGCTGGCCAAACTGGTGCGGCGACTTCTCTCTTTTTTTGTATTTTTATTAAAGATTTTCTTGATTTACAGAAGTATGTGTGATGTCTCTCTCTTGTATTTTTTCCACGTAACATTTTTACAAATCAGTTTCATTTGTTGAGACATTAGGAAGAAAAGGGCGAAAGAGGTGGAGGGGGTGGAAGATGGGTGGAGGTGGGATCGGGTGGCGCTGTTTCTATTTTACTTAATATATGTGGGGTTTTGTGTCAGCGTTGCTTGTGCAGGTTCTCTGCTGTTCACTTGTGTTCCTTTGGTGGTGAGAGAGGTTGGGGTTGGCCATGGGTGTGGTTATTCATTTGTGGTTGGCTGTGGTGGTCTTTGTTTTCACGTGTGAGTGGGGTGGGTGGGTGTTTTGGATCAGGTTAGCCATATTGATTTGTATGTTGTTGGTGGAGTTTTGTCGTCGTCTTGCTGGGCTGTGTATGTGATAAAGGGGAGCCATACTAGGGTGAAGGCGTCTTCTTCTATTATTCCCGTGTCAGTTTCAGCTTATTGGTTAATTTTTCTAGTAAGGCTGTTTCTCATACTATTTGGTACCAGTGGTCCATGCTTACTCCTGACAGGTCTCTCCAGTGTCTGGTTATAGTGTTTCTGGCTGCTGAAAGTAGGTGGGTTATGAGTTCTTTGTGGTGTAAATGAGCATTACTGTCTTGGAAGATGTTTGGTAGGGCCAATTATGGGGTGGTGTCTAATACTTGCTTAGTTATTTTACATATTTCTCGTATGGTTGTTGTCCAGAATAGTTGGGTTTTGGGGCACTCCCACCACATGTGGAGGTATGTGCCTGTGGAGGTGCACCCTCTCCAGCATTTTGGTGAGGTTCCTGGGCGTATTAGCGCTAGTTTTCTGGGTGTTAGGTACCACCTATAAGTGAGTTTCAGAGTGAGTTCTTTTATTTTCGTTGATATGGATTTAAAGGGGGGTTTAGACCATATTCTGGTCCATTGAGTGGGGTTAATCTCATAGCCTAGGTCATTCTCCCATTGTTTTGGTGCAGCGACTTTTGTGGGGGAAAGAGAGGGTGTGTTTGGTGAAATCCCATGGGCGTGAACGCCCCAGAAATAGCTAATCCAAGAATGGTGGGCAGTGGCATAACGTGGGTTGCCAGCATTCGGGGGCACACGGAGGGACGGGGTTTGGAAGGAGGGAAATGAATGGCCTACGCATGCGCATTCAACTGCCTAATGGCATCTGTGTTACCCAGGAGATCGGAGTCGCAGAAATAAGAAGAGTTGATGCATTGCCTGGTTATGTCACTGGTTCGCACAGCGAAGCCATTTTGAACGGAGCCCAGCAACACAACTGGATGTTGAACTTTTGCACCCCTAATCATTCTGCACCCCACGCTACACCACTGATGGTATATAGCAATGTTAAATTAATGAGAATATTAGAATTTTTTCATTTAAAATAAGAGAATATTCATTTTAATGCATTGAAAATGATATAATTAGTTCATATACATGTTTATTCGTGGGTAAACTTGTTCAGATGGCAACCAAAAACTGTACAGATACTTTTATTCAATAGGGCAATGAAGTGAATTCACATTCTTTGGGGTTTTTTGCACCAAACTTGAAACTGAAAATTCTACGTAAATGACTCACGTTAATCCCTAAGCCTGCCACTAACTGATAACACCAAGGTTGCAGGTTCGATCCCCGTAAGGGATAGCTGCATATTCCCTTCCAACTCTACAATTCTATTATTCTTCCCCTAGGATAGGGCAGAACTAGGTCACTGTCCAGTAGCTCCATTTTGCCCAGGACCCTCCCAGGACTTACCTTGTTGTGACTCCCCGACCTAATTCTGCCAGGGACTTCATCCTGAAAAATAAAATCCCATTTCATTGTAAGCCATTTCCCATTATTATTATTATTATTATTATTATTATTATTACTACCCTGCCCACTCTGGGTGGCTCCCAACAGAACACTAAAAACAGAATAAAACATCAAACATTAAAAGCTTCCCTAAACAGCCTTCAGATGTCTTCTAAAAGTCAGGTAGTTGTTTATTTCCTTGATCCAGCGCCGAGGGCCTTCTGGCGGTTCCCTATGGCAAGAAGCAAAGCTACAGGGAAGCAGGCAGAGGGCCTTCTCGGTGGTGGCGCCCGCCCTGTGGAACGCCCTCCTACCAGATGTCAAAGAGAAGAACAACTACATCTGAAGGCAGCCCTGTTTAGGGAAGTTTTTAATGTGTGACATTTTAATGTATTTTTAATCTTTGTTGGAAACCACCCAGAGTGGTGGGGGAACCCAGCCAGATTGGTGGGGTGCAAATAATAAATAATAATAATAATAATTATTGTTATTATTATTATTATTATTATTATTATTATTATTATTATTAGGCTGCTTTGGTGCAGGTTTTCCCTGTTTGGTATTCTGTAAATTTCACAGAATCAAAGAATCGTAGAATTAGAAGGGACCCCCAGAGTCAAACCCCGTGCGGTGCACGGATTTCAGCTCCTTCTCCCTCGTTTCTCCCTGGCCTTGCTTTGGCTCTGTTGGCCACTTGGAGTTTGCTATCACGGTCCCCTCTCGCCAGGATTTGGCACAGTTTGGCAGCCCCAGATGCACGGAGAGCAGGAGGAGGAGGAGGAGAAAAGAGAAGGCGCTAACAGCCATTGGCAGCCCTCTCCTCCATTAATTTATCCAGTCTTTTAAAACCATCCCAGCTGGAAGACGCAAGATTTACCCACCCGGGAAGAATGGCAGATGAAGTTGATGGACTATATGGAACTGGCGGAAATGACTGGCAGAATCCGAGACCAGGGAGAAGAATTGGTGGAAGAAGACTGGAAAAAGTTTAGACTATTTACAGAAATACTGTAAAATTAATGAATGTTAGAAAAATGCTGGAATGAAGTTATATGGCTTTAGTAGAAATGTTATAAGGAATTAAGTATAGATAGATTAATAGAGTATTAAAGGGAAAAATAAGGTTAGAATGTGTTAAGATAATTATAGGATAGAAAACAGAGGAAGATGGAAAGGAATTGCTGAAACAATTAATAGAAGTGGAACACAAAAAGGGAGGTGTGAGGAGGTCGTTGAAATAAGTGAATGAAAGATAAGATATTGAAATTGGATTGTGTTTTAAATGGTTTTTGTTTTGTTAGTTGTTTGTGTTAGTGTTTTGTAGTGTTTTTTGTATTGTAATGTATTGTTGTATATATATTTTTTGTTTTCTGTAGTGCTGTGTTTAAATTGTTGAAAAATTAATAAATATTATTTAAAAAATAAAAATAAAACCATCCCAGCTGGTGGGTATCACTGCCTCATGTGGCAGTGAGTTCCACAGATCAACTCTGCGGTGAATAAGTCCTTTCTCTTATCTGTCCCAATTCTTCTAACGTTCAGCTTCCTTGGATACCGGAGATTTAAAGTGGCTGCAAATCTCTGGCCGTGCTCCTCTCCTCGCAGATCTCGACTTCTGGGCCTTCTGCTTGCTGCTGAGCCTGCGCCACTAGCAGCCTTTAAATAAAGATATTTTCCTTCCTCTCAAGCGATACCTTGTGTTTGGGGACAAGAGCCTGTCAGGAAACCCTAATCACAAACCTGATTGCATCTGCCTGCAGTGCTGATGCAAGGAGTCCCTAATCCGAACGCAAGACAGGAATCTTCCCAAATGCATGTCATACAATGTAAGGAGGGGAGGAGATGCCAGTTCTGTGTTAGGCCTTGGCACTTGCCTCAAGTCTTTTATTAAATTTTCTGTTTAGCAATTTAAAACGCTCCTTTTAACATCCTTAAAAAAATCAGTGACTTCAATTCTTCATTTTGCATATTATAAATCCCTGCAAGCGAAAGGCAGGGCTGGATGAATCCCAAGCCAGAATTAAGATTGCCGGAAGAAATATCAACAACCTCAGATATGCAGATGACACAACCGTGATGGCAGAAAGTGAGGAGGAATTAAAGAACCCTTTAATGAGGGTGAAAGAGGAGAGCGCAAAATATGGTCTGAAGCTCAACATCAAAAAAACGAAGATCATGGCCACTGGGCCCATCACCTCCTGGCAAATAGAAGGGGAAGAAATGGAGGCAGTGAGAGATTTTACTTTCTTGGGCTCCATGATCACTGCAGATGGTGACAGCAGTCACGAAATTAAAAGACGCCTGCTTCTTGGGAGAAAAGCAATGACAAACCTAGACAGCATCTTAAAAAGCAGAGACATCACCTTGCCGACTAAGGTTCGTATAGTTAAAGCTATGGTTTTCCCAGTAGTGATGTATGGAAGTGAGAGCTGGACCATAAAGAAGGCTGATCGCCGAAGAATTGATGCTTTTGAATTCTGGTGCTGGAGGAGACTCTGCAAAAAGATCAAACCTGTCCATTCTTCAGGAACTCAGCCCTGAGTGCTCACTGGAAGGACATATCCTGAAGCTGAGGCTCCAAGACTTTGGCCACCTCATGAGAAGAGAAGACTCCCTGGAAAAGACCCTGATGTTGGGAAAGATGGAGGGCACAAGGAGAAGGGGACGACAGAGGACGAGATGGTGGGACAGTGTTCTCAAGGCTACCAGCATGAGTTTGACCAAACTGCGGGAGGCAGTGGAAGACAGGAGTGCCTGGCATGCTCTGGTCCATGGGGTCATGGAGAGTCGGACACAACTAAATGATTAAACAACAACAAATCCCTGCATATTTTACATCAGCTATACCAATCTTTTTTCCATTATGACAACCATCAAAACTTATTTGCACTGTTGAATTTATCTTAATGCTGCCAACGTTTTCCAGTGTACAGTGGTACCTCAGGTTAAGTACTTAATTCGTTCCGGAGGTCCGTTCTTAACCTGAAACTGTTCTTAACCTGAAGCACCACTTTAGCTAATGGGGCCTCCTGCTGCCGCTGCGCCGACAGAGCACAATTTCTGTTCTCATCCTGAAGCAAAGTTCTTAACCCGAGGTATTATTTCTGGGTTAGCGAAGTCTGTAACCTGAAGCGTATGTAACCCGAGGTACCACTGTACACAATTTCCTTCCCCCAACGTAGTCAAGAAACGTTTTCCAATCTTCTCTAAACGTATGTTCTTCTTGTTCTCTTATTCATGCAAGCTGCGCAGAGCATAAGACTCTTAATCTCACGATTGTGAGTTCAAGCCCCACGTTGGGCCCAAAGATTCCCGCATGCCAGGGGGTTGGACTAGATGACCCTTGTGGTCCCTTCTGTGATTCTGTGACCTTTCACACTTACCGATGGGCATGGCTTTACAGCACAGTCTCTAATTCCACAGTGACTGTCGTCGCTCCAAAAAGGACAAGGCTTCTTTAGGTTAACCTGCAGAGATCAAGGCAGAAAACGCTTCGGTTGGTCTAGGGGATTTTTAGTTCCAGGCAAGAGCTTTTAACTTGTCAGGAAAAGATGGAAAAACTTTTAGATTTACGATATGCGTTCCGATGAGGCAAGCACAGTTTTTTCTTTTGAGAAATGGTTTGCCAAGGCATTGGAGCGGGGGGGGGGGGACGGACATTAAAAAAAAGAAAAGTATAAGCATTACCTCGTAATATCTGAAATAATCGCTTTCCAAAAGTTTCTGCAGGCTAGGGAAAATCTTGCGGTTGTTGTAGCTGTCAATAGTCTCAACGTCACAAGTGCAGTCGTCCAAATGGCCAGTGACCTAAGGAAATTAAGAAGCAATGAGGATTGGAAATCAGCAAAATAATTAGGGGACGTCTAACAAAAACAACAACATAATTAACATTTATATGTGTACTGGAATGATGAAAGTACTTTACATACTCGATCCAGGTCACCTTTAAAACAAACATACCAGGGGTAAATTGAATGTTACACAGAGGTGTGTGTAATGAAACCCCAACTTTAAAAAAAAGTAAGTAAAAGCATCATCGGGACGCGGGTGGCGCTGTGGGTTAAACCATAGAGCCTAGGACTTGCCGATCAGAAGGTGGGTGGTTCGAATCCCCGCAACCGGGTGAGCTCCCGTTGCTCGGTCCCTGCTCCTCCCAACCTAGCAGTTCGAAAGCACTTCAAAGTGCAAGTAGATCAATAGGTACCGCTCCGGCGGGAAGGTAAACGGCGTTTCCATGCGCTGCTCTGGTTCGCCAGAAGCGGCTTAGTCATGCTGGCCACATGACCCGGAAGCTGTACGCCGGCTCCCTCGGTCAATAAAGCGAGATGAGTGCTGCAACCCCAGAGTCGGTTATGACTGGACCTAATGGTCTAATGGTCAGGGGTCCCTTTACCTTTTAAAAGCATCATCAAGAGGCTGTGATTTTGAGTGGCAGAGGGGCTCAACTCCGGCTACTTCCCCCTGCCCCCCCCCAAAAAAATCACCCTGCCCCACCTGATTCCCCCGCACTTTAAGCTTTATATTTAGCTTCACTACGGCATAATTTTAGAAAGTACCTTATGTGGCAGGACAAGGACCTACAGGGTTATAAAGACTAGGACTAGCCGCCTGAGAAACAGTTTCTATCCAGTGCAATTTTGGTTTTAAACGCAGTGTAAGATACTCTCTATAGGAGTATATTGCATTTAATTATGGGGTATCAGAGTTTTTAGGGGGTTAACCAGGCTGGGATAGCAGGCTTGTTGGTTTTTGAATGTCTGATGTAGATTTTTTTCAACTTCATTGTTCTGTATGGGACAATGACAATAAAGATTATCGTATCATATCATATGTGATGGAAGTGTCCTATCTATCCTGCAAAGTCTTTAGATAATTATTTTTTAATATAACATTGGTACTACTACAGTGGTACCTCGGATTACATACGCTTCAGGTTACATGCGCTTCAGGTTACACACTCCGCTAACCCAGAAATAGTGCTTCAGGTTAAGAACTTTGCTTCAGGATAAGAACAGAAATCGTGCTCCGGCGGCACGGCAGCAGCAGGAGGCCCCATTAGCTAAAGTGGTGCTTCAGGTTAAGAACAGTTTCATGTTAAGAACAGACCTCCGGAACAAATTAAGTACTTAACCTGAGGTACCACTGTACAGGTTACAGGAGTACACCAAACCCTCAAATGCAGACTATATTTATGATTCAGCTCAGCCTGAAATTGCAGCAGCAGCAATAATAATAATAATAATAATAATAATAATAATAATAATAATAATAAATAATAATAAAAAGGCTTCAATGCATGCAGGAAATTGTCCCTCTCTGGAGCCTTGCCATTCAAAGAAAACGCTTTCAGGTCACTTTTTCTGCCCTGCCATTGCTGGCATGAGATCCCAAACGTGATGCAACAACCCCCCTGAGGAAACTGAATTCGAGAAGCTTTTATGAGCGCATTTGCTTCCGGCAAAGGAAACGTCAAAGGTGGCCTGGCAGCACGTAGGCAGGAAGGAAGTTGCCAAACGCCAGAGAGATGCAAATCCCAGCCTGCCTTCTTATTCAACCTCTCCTTGTACTTCCTAGTCAAATGCAAAGCGTTGCCAACTGGGCACCCTCCTAAATGGCCAGGACTGTTGTTGACACAGCCTGGCAATTCGGCACCTGTCCACCTGCTGTGTTCCAGGTGGAAGGTTTAGCTGGCTTGGCTTTTCAAATGCATGGCTTTTCCAATCTCATTGAAGACAGAGAAGGTGTGCATCCCCAGGGGTAGGCAAACTAAGGCCCGGGGGCCGGATCCGGCCCAATCGCCTTCTCAATCCAGCCCGTGGAGAGTCCAGGAATCAGCATGTTTTTACATGAGTAGAATGTGTCCTTTTATTTAAAATGCATCTCTGGGTTATTTGTGGGGCCTGCCTAGTGTTTTAACATTTAATTTTAAATACAGTGGACGCTCGGGTTGCGAACGTGATCCATGCGGGATGCACGTTCGCAACCCATAACGTTCACAACCCGCGTCTGCGCAGGCACAGGTTGTGATTCGGTGCTTCTGCGCATGCGCAAAGTGCAATTTAGCACTTCTGCGCATGCACAACCGTCGAAACCCGGAAGTAACCTATTCCAGTACTTTGGGGTTTCGGTGGTCCGCAACCCGAAAAAACACAACCTGAAGCGGCTGTAACCTGAGGTATGACTGTAAAAGAATGTGTGTTTTTATTTAAAATACATCTCTGGGTTATTTGTGGGGCATAGGAATTCGTTCATATATTTTTTCCCAAATATAGTCCGGCCCCGCACAAGGTCCGAGGGACAGTGGACCGGCCCCCTGCTGAAAAAGTTTGCTGACCCCTGGTGTATCCCCTCTATACCTCTAAGTTTTTTTTTTTCTCTCTCTCTCTCTTTCTCTCCAGGAGAGAAGGAATCTGCTCCCCTCCCCTCCCAGCCTTGCAAATGAGTCACCCAGCAGACACACCGGCTGGCAGCAAGGCACTTTTGCACAGACACACAACACATAATTAACTTGCAGAATGCACTCCCTCGAGATGTGGCAACAGCACAATAGCTTGGGTGTGATGTTCAAACGAAAGGATGAGTCAGAATGCAAGGTCTGTTAGCCCCCACCCCCAACTAAATTGAGCCTCCGTGGTCAGTGGCTGTGTACCTACAGATGTTGGAGTCAGATGCTGGGCAGAAAACACAGGACGCATTTTCATCATGGCCAACTGGAGAAATTTAGCTGTCACCTGATAGAAAAAGAATATTGGGCGTACCTAGCTCTGACCAAGCAAAGCGATCTTTAGATTCTAATTCACCAGACCGATCAACTAATTAAAGAATTTATTATTTTTAATCACTCGCCATCAACAAAATATGCGTATGTTTTTATTTTAAAATGTTTTTGGTGTTTCTTTGTATTTTATTATTATTCATTTATTGAATTTATATCCTGCCCTTCCTCCCGAAGGAGTTTTTAACGCCGTTGTATTTTTATTTCTCCCTCTCCCAAGGCTTACACTAAATTCTCACAACAACCCTGCAAGGTTTGTCACTCAGGCAAGCAGCGATTGAAAACCAGGCCTGCCTAAAACCTCAATATAGATTGCTTTCTGAAATATGAAAGGAAGTAAAGTTGCAATTTAAGGAAATGGAATCCCGTCCTCCTGTATCAGCTTCTACAATTGCAAGTTGCTCCCAGCGGTGAATTAGCGAAAGCTTTTGGGCACAATCCTGACTCCCCATCGTGTTGGAGCGGCTTTATGGAGCATGGCAGCTGCAACAGAAGGTGCAGGTCCTGCTCTCATGACGACTGTGAGACCGGTTTGGGATCCACCAGATCCTAGGCTAGCTCAGTCCCCCCCCCCCATTTCAGGACTTTTCATTGGGCCCTACTGGGGGGTGGGTGGTCAGGGTATATATCCCACCTGTGGGGCTCCCAGTTGCCCACATTCATGGAATCACAGAGGATGAGTTAACCCAACCCCATGAAATGCAAGAATCACACCTTGGGAGATCACTTGCATCCAGGAAATCTCGGAAGCGGCTTTGCAGCACACAGGTCAAAGAGGAAGTTTCCAAACGCCAGAGAGATGCAAAACCTGACATGCTTCCTGTTCAAGATCAGTGCCGGATTTGCGCATAGCTGCCAACCTTCCCTTTTTTTGCGGGAAATTCCCTTATTCCAGCGATGTTTCTCACTGCTATCCCGGATTGTTAGATATCCCGCAGACTATCCCCAGGACAGGTGAGGCTGCTGATCCCTTATTTTCAAATCTGACAGCTATGGATTTGCGTATAAGCTAAACAAGCTATAGCTTAAAGGTAAAGGGACCCCTGACCATTAGGTCCAGTCGTGGCCGACTCTGGGGTTGCGGTGCTCATCTCGCTTTATTGGCCGAGGGAGCCGGTGTACAGCTTCCGGGTCATGTGGCCAGCATGACTAAGCCGCTTCTGGCGAACCAGAGCAGCACATGGAAACGCCGTTTACCTTCCCGCCGGAGCGGTACCTATTTATCTACTTGCACTTTGACGTGCTTTCGAACTGCTAGGTTGGCAGGAGCAGGGACTGAGCAACGGGAGCTCACCCTGTCGTGGGGATTCAAACCGCCGACCTTCTGATCGGCAAGTCCTAGGCTCTGTGATTTAACCCACAGTGCCACCCATACCTTTTAAGCTATAGCTTAGGGGGGCCCCAAAACAAATTTAAAGGGGGGGGGACCTGGATGTACAGTCATACCTCAGGTTGAAGTAGCTTCAGGTTAAGTATTTTCAGGTTGCGCTCCGCGGTGACCTGGAATTAACGGAGTGCTTTACTTCCGTGTTTTGTCGCTCACGTATGCACAGATGCTCAAAATGACGTCATGCGCATGTGCGGAAGCGGCAAAATGTGACCACGCATGCATAGACGCGTGTTACGTTTACTTCAGGATGCGAACGGGGCTCCAGAACGGATCCCGTTCGCATCCAGAGGTACCACTGTACATTTCCAAAATATAGGATAAAAAACAAATAAAATAAAACCTACATACAGCAACAGTGTTTTGTGTTGTGTAGGCTCCTATGATGTGTCATGGGCCCCGCCTGCTAGCCTGCTCCCTAAAATATCACACATTTTGTTATGTGCAAATGGCTTTAGATACATATTAGGTCCATAAATGACCATAGAGCATATATTCAACACAAAAAACAGCGACATTTTGTTGTTGACAAAGCACAGCTGGACATATAAAGGGCCCCGTTACCTTCAGTAGCTTAGGGCAGGCTTCCTCAACCTTGGCCCTCCAGATGTTTTTGGTCTACAACTCCCATGATCCCTAGCTAGCAGGACCAGTTGTCAGGGATGATGGGAATTGGTCTCAAAACATCTGGAGGGCTGAGGTTGAGGAAGCCTGGCTTAGGGCCTCGTCAAACCTAAATCTGGCCCCGTTCAAGATGTTAAGTTATAAAGCCCTAAAGCAGAGCGTTCCAAATGGTGGAAAGCGACACATTTGTGTGTCAGCTGGAGTGTGTAGGTGTGTCGAATGAATGCTCCCTGCACTCCTCCCGGGGCTGGAAAGAGGTTAGTTTAATCTCCAGTTAGCTAGTAAAACTGTCGCGAAATGATGTGGGTCTAAAAAAGTGAAAAGTCTGGAAAGCTCCGCCCTAAAACAACCAGGGACCCAAATATTCAGCAGCTGTTTCTTCCATGTTGGTTTTGCCTTTGCCTTGGGATCTTTAGGGGGGCGTTCCCACTCAGAAGGTCAGCGGTTCGAATCCCCGTGACAGGGTGAGCTCCCGTTGCTCGGTCCCTGCTCCTGCCAACCTAGTAGTTCGAAAGCACGCCAAAGTGCAAGTAGATAAATAGGTACCACTCCAGCGGGAAGGTAAACGGCGTTTCCGTGCGCTGCTCTGGTTCGCCAGAAGCGGCTTAGTCATTCTGGCCACATGACCCGGAAGCTGTACACCGGCTCCCTTGGCCAATAAAGCGAGATGAGCGCCGGAACCCCAGAGTCGGCCACGACTGGACCTAATGGTCAGGGGTCTCTTTACCTTTACTTTCCCACCCACAGCTGAGGGCAACCCCCAATGGCCAAGCGCAACGGCAGGACCCTAGCTTTGGAAAGACCTGCCCTGTCTTGAACCCGTGCCAATCTCTTTCTAGCAGTTGCTGAGGATGCGCACTTTTTCGCATCCTTTTCTCACACTGGCCAATCAGATGCCACTTCTGGGAAACCTGCAATCAGGATTCGAACACAAGACCCCTCTCCCTTCCCGTGGCTACCAGCAACTGGTATTCAGAAGCATATTGCTGTCTCTGTTTGGCCACGCCATTATTTTTGCTCTCGTTTCATGGCAATCACATGCAGAATGTTCTTGCAGGGTTTTTTTTATGATCAATGTGATTTTATGATCTATGCAACCCAGCCTGGGTGGGAACTTTTGGGCAAAGGGTAAATAAATCCACCAGTTCAAAGGCAACTTAGGGGCAACTTCTCAAGAGTAAATACATTTACGAGGGAGATTTCTCCTGGGTAAATACAGCCCACGGGGAGGGGTTTTCCACCAGGCAGCGCAGTCTAGTATTGTCTACCACCCAGGAAAGGACACATTTCAGAACGGCTGGCGCAATTGCTCACACGCCACGCCACCTCTGTTTACACCTTCCGCATTTCCTTCTCCACCACTCTGTCATTTGCACATTAAGAGAGTTCAAAAGAACATATTAAAGAACTCCAGGCACGCGCACACACACACACACACACACAGAAAAAGCATTGCAAGTGACAGAGGAATAACTTATTAGTCTTAGTCACCCCCTATAAAAAGAATTCAGCAAACAGATGGAGGAGAAGGCCATGGAGAAAATACGGAGAAATTACTGTTACGGCTAAAATGGCAAGCATTGTTAATTCAAGAAAAGCTGGACAGTAGATCAGAGTCAAACCAGGAGGATTTGGGGCAATGACTGTTTACAAGACTACAACTCTATGGGCGGCATCCAGTGAAGCAGTCCTGTTAGTGCAAGATTTCTAATTGCACCACAGAACTGTTCCCCTGCATCCTCTCCAGAGGTTTTCAGGGGAACCCCCAAAACAAATTTAAGGGGTGCACAGAGAAAGGACGGAAAGCTCTGCTCCACAGCCGAAAGTCCTCGCACTAACAGTATTACTTTGTTGGAATACCACCTTATGCATCCGATTTCATTTTGCAAAAGGCACATAGGCAAAATATTAGAAAACTGAGACAGGAATCTACCCCAGCCTTCCCTAAGCTGGTGAGTTAGGGATGCCCAAAGCAAGAAAAGGGCACGAGGTTGGGGAAAGCTGCAATACCAGGTCTGGATCCCCTGCTCAGTCAAAGACTGATTATGCAGTTTGAAGCCTGATCCACTAGGAAGTACCGGTAGATCTGTCTGAAATAACAGGGTTGCCATAAGACAGTCTGGCTCTGTTCCATTAAAGTGAGTGCTGCAGGTGATGTCTGGGGCAGGATGAGGGCTGAACAGGGCATGACCTGAAGCAGGGCTTGGAATGTACAAAGTAACAATGAAGAAGAGCAGGGGTAGGGAACCTAAGGCCCAGGGGCCGGATGCGGCCCAATCGCCTTCTCAATCCGGCCTGCGGACAGCCCGGGAATCAGCGTGTTTTTACATGAGTAGAATGTGCCCTTTTATTTAAAATGCATCTCTGGGTTATATGTGGGGCCTGCCTGGTGTTTTTACATGAGTAGAATGCGTCCTTTCATTTAAAATGCATCTCTGGGTTATATGTGGGGCATAGGAATTCGTTCATTTTTTTTTTTTTTTCAAAATACAGTGGTACCTTAGGTTAAGTACTTAATTCGTTCCGGAGGTCCGTTCTTAACCTGAAACTGTTCTTAACCTGAAGCACCGCTTTAGCTAATGGGGCCTCCTGCTGCTGGCACGCCGCCGTCGCACGATTTCTGTTCTCATCCTGAAGCAAAGTTCTTAACCCGAGGTACTATTTCTGGGTTAGCGGAGTCTGTAACCTGAAGCGTCTGTAACCCGAGGTACCACTGTATACTCCGGCCCACCACATGGTCTGAGGGACAGTGGACCAGCCCCTGGCTGAAAAAGGTTGTGACCCCTGAAGAAGAGAGTGCCTCTGGGCATATCCAGAGTACCCACCACAACCTACCTAGGGAAGATTTTAGTGTTTGGTGTTGCAAGGTGTGTTTACTATTTTTTGTTGGGAGCTGCCCAGATTGGCTGGAGCAACACAGTCAGAAGGGCGGCATATACATAAATTTATTATTATTACTACTGCTACTACTACTATTACACTTTTAGGGGTCTCAGCTTCTACAGTCAAGGCAACACTTCCCAAGGCAGGATGGAACCCCACTTCTTGCCTTTCTTCACCCCTTCCTTCTCCCCAAAGGGTCCACGGCTCTGCCACCCTGTGCGCGCTTCCTGAAAAGATAGCTCTTCGGGATTTACCGCTGCGTATGTTTAGGATCGGGCTGCCAGTTGTCGGCAGGTTGCGCCCTGGGAGTTCCCTGCTCTCGTTGAAAGAAGGCAAGCGCAATTAGCAGCCGGTGTAAGGAGCAGCGCCTTTGGGACTGAGGACACGCCGAGGAGCTTAACCGCCACCGCAAGTCTCATTAAGCAATGCAAATCATCAATGAATAATGTAATTAAGGAGAAGGAGATCAACAGTGATTTGCGTCTCCTAAAGACTAATGAGAGAAGCTCAGCCAAAAAGCAGAAAAAACCTTTCCAAGGGGAGGCGCGCGGAGAAGGAAACGCGACCCCCGAACGTCTCCAACCCATCACCAATTCAGCTCCTGAATCCAGGCCGCCATCGTGCCCTGAGCATGTGCAGAGTGCCTTCAGAGGATGGGGGCTCCGGGACCAGTTCTCCCCCTCGGCTGTTTCCAGCGCAACCCGAACCCCCAACCGGATCGGACCCCTTTCCTCTGGATCAAGTCCCGTGGGGCTGCGTTTTTACGCACCAGGCGCGCCCCGGGACCGGTGACAGCCGAGGTTGGGGAGCGCGCGGGACACTCACCTGGCAGAAGCAGCGCTGCTCGGCGGAGCCCGGCGGTTGCGCGCAAGTTGCGCAGCCCAGGAGTAGAGGCACGAGGAAGGCGAGAAGCGGCTGCATGGCTGCGCGCGAGTGTGGCTCTGCCGGGTAGCTCAGCTCCGAAGCTCCGAAGCGCCGGCGCCGGCGGCGGGGCGGGGCGGCTCCGTCCCGCCTCCTGCCTCCGCCTCCTGCCGGTGGACGTGCGGCCCGGCCCGCAGGCGAGGAGCGGCGCGGCCGGCGGGTTTCCCCGGCCTGATCTGGCCCGGCCTCATTGGAGGAGGAAGCCGCCCGGCCCCGCCTGGCAGGCGCGCCGGACGTTGCCAGGCGCACGCTTGCTCCCGAGGAAGCCGCATGCGTGCACCGCATCAGCCGGCGCTATTTTGGAGCGGACGCAAGCCTTCATTGGAGCCAATTTGATTCCCTCCCCCTCTTTCTTTTTCCTTTTTCCTTTCTCCTCCTGTGATGAGGCTGCATTTCAATATTTTAATGTTTCAGTATTTTAATTGTTGTATTTTAATCTTGTTTTTAGGTTGTATTCATTCAACTTGCTTTTATTATTGCTTGGTAGCCGCCCTGAGCCCGGCCTTGGCTGGGGAGGGCGGGCTATAAATAAAAATTATTATTGTTGTTGTTGTTATTCATTCCGTTTGCCGAATTAAATGTGAATGGGAATTATAGAACGCAAACAAAAGCATACATTTCCTACAGAGACACGAAAATCTATCCAATATTAGAAGCGCTGGGGAAGGCAGCAATTCAGATGTCCAGGAAACAACTTGTAGAATGCAGCCCTGCACAGTGAAGTTTTTAATGTTTGGTGGTTTATTATGTTTTTATATTATGTTGGAAGCTGCCCAGAATAGGCAACCCAGTGAGATGGGTGGGGTACTACTACTACTACTACTACTACAACTACAACTACAACTACTACTAGTAGTACTACTACTACTGGCCTTGGTCCAGTATATCTGAAGGAGCGTCTCCACCATAGGCGCCGACTCCATGGGGCTCGAGGGGGCCCGAGCCCCCTCAAAAATTCGTTTGGGGGGCTCCGCCCCCCCAATAATCTCCGGCGCCCCTCCAGCAGAGCGCCATCGCCGCCCCTCCCCCAGCCCAAAATGCACAGGGTCGGGCTGCATGCCTCCTGCCCTCCCTCCCGAGCAAAAGCTCCACCCAATTTCCTTCGGAGCTGATTAATAGGCGCAGCACGCTCTCCCCTATTCGCTCACGAGGAGGCGGTGCCACTTTATTTGCATATTCATGAGCTTATTTATTATTCATGAGCTTTCCCGGGCCCCCCCAATATTTTTTATAAGTCCGCGTCCCTGGTCTCCACCCTCATCATTCTACCCGGACACTGAGGTCCAGCACCGAGGGTCTTCTGGCGGTTCCCTCACTGCAAAAAGCCAAGTTACAGGGAACCATGCAGAGGGCCTTCTCGGTAGTGGCGCCTTCCCTGTGGAACGCCCTCCCACCAGATGTCAAAGAGAAGAACAACTACCAGGCTTTTAGAAGACATCTGAAGGCAGCCCTGTTTCGGGAAGCTTTTAATGTTTGATGTATTATAGTATTTTAATATTCTTTTGGAAGCCGCCCAGAGTGGCTGGGGAAGCCCAGCCAGATGGGCGGGGTATAAATAATAAATTATTATTATTATTATATTATTATTATTATTACTACTACTACTAATAATAATAATAAATTGTTGTTGTTGTTGTTGTATTTCAGGAGGGAGAAGCCCAGGAGGAAGTGATGGCTTTCAAAGAGAAAGGGTTATGGATGGCTACAAGCCACAGTTGGAGGCAGGAAATGCTTCTGAATACTAATCGTTGGAATGGAAACCACAGCAAGGGAGAAAGGGCTTTTGTGCCTGAATCCTGCTCCCTGGTTTCCCACAGGCATCTGGTTGTGAGAAGAGGATGCTGGAAAAGATGGGCCGGGTTCTCATTGTGGCTACTAGCCACTATGGCTGTGACCCCATCTGCACTGTGCATACAGCAACTTTAAATACAGTGGACTCTCGGGTTGCGAGCGTGATCCGCACGTCTGCACATGTGCGGGTTGCAATTCAGCACTTATGCACAAAGCGCAATTTAGCTCTTCTGTGCATGCACGACCACTGAAACCCAGAAGTAACGCGTTCTGGTACTTCTGGGTTTCAATAGGTCCGTAACCCGAAAAACAACAACCTGAAGCATCTGTGACCCAAGGTATGACTGTAATCATGGCTTCCCCAAAGAATCCCCAGAGCTGTGATTTATTTATTATTTCATAAACTCTATATACCACATGGTTTTTTAAAAGTTTAATAAATAATAATCATAGTAATTTATTATTAATACCCCACCCATCTGGCTGGGTTTCCCGAGCCACTCTGGGCAGCTTCCAACAAAATATTAAAAATATATTAAAACATCAGTCATTAAAAACTTCCCTAAACAGGGCTGCCTTCAGATGTCTTTTAAAAGTCAGATAATTGTTTATTTCCTTGACATCTGATGGGAGGTCGTTCCACAAGGCGGGAGCCACTACCAAGAAGGCCCTCCGCCTGGTTCCCTGTAACATCGCTTCTCACAGTGAGGGAACTGCCAGAAGGCCTTTAACGCTGGACCTTAGTGTCCAGGCAGAACGATGGGGATGGAGACACTCCTTCAGGTATACTGGGCTGAGGCCATTTAGGGCTTTCAAGGTCAGCACCAACACTTTGAATTATGCCCAGAAATGTCCTGGGAGCCAATGTAGGTCTTTCAGGACCGGTGTTATATGGTCTTGGTGGCCGCTCCCAGTCACCAGTCTAGTTACCGTATTCTGAAAAACAGCCTCAACATGGTTTGCAAAAAGGAAAAAACAACAAAATTGTTAGGAAAAGCAATCAAAACATTCCAAAAATTAACACCAGCAATAAATGAGGGGTGGAATCTTCAATATAAACATTTGGGTAGCCTTGTCTGAACAAAAATGCTTTTAGCAGGTGCCAATAAGAGTTCAGTGAAGATGCCTGTAAAGGTAAATGGTAAAGGGACCCCTGATCATTAGGTCCAGTCATGATCGACTCTGGGGTTGCGGCGCTCATCTCGCTTTATTGGCTGAGGGAGCCGGCGTACAGCTTCCGGGTCATGTGGCCAGCATGACTAAGCCGCTTCTGGCGAACCAGAGCAGCGTACAGAAATGCCGTTTACCTTCCCGCCGGAGTGGTACCTATTTATCTACTTGCACTGGTGTGTTTTCGAACTGCTAGGTAGGCAGGAGCAGGGACCGAACAATGGGAGCTCACCCCGTCGCAGGGATTCGAACCCGCCGACCTTCTGATTGGCCAGCCCTAGGCTCTGTGGTTTAACCCACAGCGCATTCTGCAGATCAAACTGGATGAGTGGGCATTTGTGGGGTAAGGTGACCTCATAGTTAAACTGGTCCCCAGCGCTTTGTATACTAGCACCGTGAGTTTGACCTTGTGGTTTGTTACAGGTGCAGTGAGCTGCTGAGAGAAGCCTATTCCCTTCCCAGATCTACAATTCCCAGAGAGGTTTGAACAATCAATCGCTCTTCCCAGGGAACTCTCCGGGAGTTGTAGAGCAGGGAGGGGAACCGGGTCTCCTAACAACAGTCTTAACAGACTACAGGTCCCAGGATTCTATGGGAGAATCCATGCCTGTTTAAAATGGTATGTAAAAGTAAAGGGACCCCTGACCATTAGGTCCAGTCGTGACCGACTCTGGGGTTGCGGTGCTCATCTCACTTTATTGGCTGAGAGAGCCGGTCATGTGGCCAGCATGACTAAGCCGCTTCTGGCGAACCAGAGCAGCACACGGAAACGCCATTTACCTTCCCGCTGCAGTGGTACCTATTGATCTACTTGCACTTTGGCGTGCTTTCGAACTGCTAGGTTGGCAGGAGCAGGGACCGAGCAACGGGAGCTCACCCCGTCGCGGGGATTCGAACCGCTGACCATCTGATCGGCAAGTCCTAGGCTCTGTGGTTTCGTCCTCAGTGCCACCCGAGTCCCTTAGAAAATGGTATGATGGTGTTTAAAATGTATAGTTGGATGGGGACTCCGCCCTTGGAGTCAGTTTTGCTGGGAAACGAGAGATACTTTTGGACTCAGGTCCTGTTTTGGGGAACATAAGAAGAGCCTGCGGGATCAGGCCAAGAGCGCGTCTACTCCTGTGTAAGCGTGCATCAAATGGCCACCTTAATTCTAAGAAGACACACGTTGGCATGCATTTACTGCCCAGTCTTATGCCTGCTTAAACTCCACTGAGTTCAACAGAGCTTGCTCACAGGTGGTGGAATTCCACAAGGGTGGAATTGGTCCTGGGATTTGGTTGTGGGTCACAATTTGGGCCACCAGCATTGGAAAGAAAGCACACCCTGGAATTGGGAGGTGCCGGGGACTGTGTGCTGCAATGAGCAATCTTTGCATCAGCTCTTAAATGCAACTGTGGGGGCCAACTTGCTGAGGCATCAGGGCGTGTTCATGATTAATAGCAGAGCTGTGAATGTACCGGCTGGTCTATCAAGGACAGCTCACAATGGTACCTGCAGATTGGATAAATGCAAATTAGAAGGAACTATCACAACCAGTTGGGAGGTAGCCACACCCATCGGGTAGTAATTTATAAATCCCTGTCATTCCAGGTGGAGGTGACAAACCCATGCAGAGCCGTCTTTCCCATTGGTCTTAGTGGTCCGCTGCGCCAGGGCACTGGCCTCTCAGGGGTGCCCTAGTGAGTGGGGGAGCTGTGCGGCTTTGCCGGCAGCCTCCCCTTTCCCTGCACGCCAGCCAGCTGCGCCCCGCCAACTACCATATTTTTAGCTCTATAAGATGCACTTTTCCCCTCCTAAAAAATAAGGGGAAATGTGTGTGCGTCTTATGGACCGAATGCAGGCGGGAGGCTCTGCTCAGCGCTCCCTTTAAAGAGCCGCCCGGAGCGTGTGTGCGGCTCTTGGGGGCTTTTCCCTGAGGAGAGAGGAGGGACTGAGGGGCTGCGTTTCTATTCCACCTTTCTGTTCCTAGAGCCCAACAATCCACACGAGAGGTTGTTGCAGTTCCACAGAATCCTTTCACAGAGTCTAATATTAGCCTTGTTCCGCCATCCTGGGCTTCATCAGTAGTACAAACTCATATATGATATCACAGGACAGTGGATCTTATAGTAGTAGCTGCTGTTGAAATCTACAATACAATGAATAGCATATATTATTTCTTCAAACGTACAGCCAGTTATGCCGTGTGTGTTTATTGTATCTACATATATCACGCAAAACAAGCAGGAATTGCAAACACTATAGAGGATGGCATGCACTGTACTGTGTTATTAGGGGAAAGGCAGTGGCTCAATGGTTAGAGCACATGTTTTGCATGCAGAAGGTCTCAAATTCAATCCCTGGCATCTCCAGGTAGGGCTGGGAGGGAGCCCCACTTGTAGTTTTGTAGGTTAAGGGTGCTGGGAATTGTAGTTTTGTGAGGGTGCCGCTCCCAGGATTCTTCAAGCTGAGGACCATCTCTATGACGCAGGGCGCATCGTGGATATTCCCCGTGGCTTATTGGACTGTGGTTGTTTTGTGGAATCACAAAACAGAGAAACCAGTAGGAGAACACTTCAATCTCCCAGGACATTCTATACAAGATCTCAAAGTAGCTGTTTTACTACAAAGGAATTTCAGAAATAGACTGGAAAGAAAAGCTGCTGAATTGCAACTCATTACCAAACTCTAAACCATGGAGAGACCTGGTTTGAACAAAGACATTGGATTCTTATCTCATTATACATGACTAAGCCATTTTTCACCTTCTCACCCCTTGCCTTTTCCTGGAAGACCTATTGCAGTCGTTAAGAGTCGTCAACAGGCTCATCTCAGCTATCTGCCAATCTCCCATTCCCACCACCCATCTGAGTAATACCCCTCCCCACCCTCTCACTATATAGAAGGATCTGGCAACTTCTGTTTCAGTGTATCTGAAGAAGTGTGCATGCACACGAAAGTTAATACCAAGAACTAACTTAGTTGGTCTTTAAGGTGCTACTGGGAGGAATTTTTTTATTGTGGTTGCTTGTTCATCTATAACATCCGCTGTGTTATTGTTGTTGACTCTTCCTTGGGGCTTGCTTTTCTAATGCTTATGAGATGACTTGCTTCAGGCGCTCCAAGAATAGAGCAGGAAGACAGGAAATGCATCTTTGAGAAATAACAAAAGGGTGTGCACACACCAGAGGACAGCAGCACTCATTGCACCAGCAGTTCTTTCACCAGGGTCCCAATTCGTGAGGAGAACATCTCCTCCTGAGTCCATAAACTCTTTCCAGTTGCTGCCAGCATCCCATAATGGAGGTAGTACGTGCTTCTGAATACCAGATGCTGGAAATCACAGGAGGGGAGAGAGGCCTTGTGCCCAAATTCTGCTTGCGGGTTTCCCACAGGCTGGACCCCGTGAGTACAGGACGCCCCATCCAATCTATCCAGACTGGACCCTGCTTTGTTGTTGTTTAGTTGTTTAGTCGTGTCTGCCTCTTCGTGACCCCCTGGACCAGAGCACGCCAGGCACTTCTGTCTTCCATTGCCTCCCGCAGTTGGGTCAAACTCATGCTGGTAGCTTCGAGAACACTGTCCCACCATCTCGTCCTCTGTCATCCCCTTCTCCTTGTGCCCTCCATCTTTCCCAACATCAGGGTCTTTTCCAGGGAGTCTTCTCTTCTCATGAGGTGGCCAAAGTATTGGAGCCTCAGTTTCACAATCTGTCCTTCCAGTGAGCACTCAGGGCTGATTTCCTTCAGAATGGAGAGGTTTAATCTTCTTGCAGTCTATGGGACTCTCCAGAGTCTCCTCCAGCAGCAGAATTCAAAAGCATCCATTCTTTGGCGATCAGCCTTCTTGATGGTCCAGCTCTCACTTCCATACATCACTACTGGGAAAACCATAGCTTTGACTATACAGACCTTGGACCCTGCTTAGGTATTGCAAATGTGCTAACAGTTTCATTGCTGCACCACTAGATTACAAATGTTGCAGTATGGATAAGGTTGCAACACACTCCACCCCAATATCCAAGCAATGTGGGATTCCAGGCATTCCATTAGCTTTGCTCAGGGTCTGTGTTTCCTTTTAGAAATGACGCACAACAGATATATGGTTTATTGACACACATCTACAGCACTTGCTGATTCCAGGGGATTAGAAGCGTCTAGCACACAATGTAATACAATTTAAAAAAAAAAGTCCTAGTGAATGCAGCCAGACTTACATCAGAGTAAGCTCACAGAGAAGTGCGTTGCATGGCTTATGGCAGGGCCTGACAGCATAACTGCGATGAAGGGACAGATTTAGGTTTGATGACCCCTAAACTACTGAAGGTAATGGGGCCCTTTATATGTCCAGCTGTCCTTTGTCAACAACAAATTGCCGCTGTTCTTTGTGTTGAACATATGCTATATGGTAATTTATGGACCTCATAGGTATCTCAAGCCATTTGCAGCCAGTCCATGCAGAATGTAGGCACCCTATATATAGAAAGGAGCAAACCAGTGATATTTGAGGGAGCAGGCTAGCAGGCGGGGCCCATGACTTACATCATAGGAGCCTACACAACACAAAACATGGTTGCTGTATATAGGTTTTATTTTATTTGTTTTTTATCTTATATTTTGGAAATATACATCCAGTTTTTCCCCCTTTAATTTTTTTGGGGGGCCCCAAGAGAGTGGGGCCCTAAGTTAAAGCTTGTTTAGCTTATACGTAAATCCGGCACTGGAGGTCTCCTCATTTGTTGTGCCTGCCTTCTGAGTACATGCGACCGACCTCTCTAGAACACATTGCAATATGGCTAAAAATGATATTGCTCAGACAATTGCTTATGGGATGCAAGGAGGGGTGCTTTCGACAGCTATGTCAACGCCCTTTTGGCTAGGAGGAGCTGCTTTTGAAACCCCAGTGAGAATCTAAGAAGAAGAAGAGCCCACTGGATCAGACCCTCTGGGGGTCTTTCCAACTCTACTGTTCTGGTGATTCCACCATTCTGCCCTCCCAGCAACCTCAGGCAAACGCCTTGACCTGAAGCTAGCCAGTCTTCAGCTGCGATTCCCACACTGCAAGCGGGTCAGACTAGATGGCCCTGGGGAGCCCTTTCGAAATAGACATTTCTCCCACCCGCAAGGTCACCTCCTTTTGGGGGGAGAGAAATAACAATTTATTGATTTCCAAAAATAACATAATGACAGAAGAAAAAATAAAAATAACAACAACACTACATAAGAAAAGGAAAACAAATCATTGTAAACAAAATTTTAAGTTATAATTTTGCTTGACTTCCCTCCACTCCCCCTCTTGGTTCCATTAATTATTATTATTATTATTACAGTATTATTATTATTATTATTATTATTATTATTATTATTATTATTTATACCCCGCCCTCCCCAGCCAGAGCCGGGCTCAGGGCAGCTAACACCAGTAAAATTACAGTAAAAACATAATAGGGGAAAAAACACCAATTTAAAATACAGGTTAAAATGCAATTTTAAATGTAGGCATTGTTTAGTGCTTGTTTATATTCTTAGTAATCCAATTTTAAACCTCCTTCATCTCATTACAAGTGACTTTCAAAAGTTATACTCATGTAAATATCTATACACAAAGCTTAAAGGGTTTGCATTAGATTATACATTTATTCCAAATTCAAAGTCCTATTTCTTTGTGGGGTTTCAGGTTAACCCGCAAGGTCGCCTCCGGGCCGGCAGGGGGAGCTCTTCAAAGGCCGCCGGCCGAAGAGCTGCGGGAAGTCTAGGGCGGGCGGGATGAGCCATAGAGAGAGGAAGCCCCTCCCTCCCTCCTTCCTTCCCTTTCTTCGGTGTATTTCCGCTCCCGGCGTCCCTGGCGGCGGCTGCGCGTGCGCAGTGCCCCCCTCCCGGCCGAGAGCCGCATCGGCATCCTCATCATCATCATGGCGGAGCCCCGAGACAAGGCGCTGCAGGACTACCGCAAGAAGCTCCTGGAGCACAAGGAGATCGACGGGCGCCTCAAGGAGCGTGAGTGGCCGGGGAGAGGGGCCTCCCTCGCGGGGCCGGGCCTGGCAGGGAGGGAGGGGCGTCCTAGGCCGCACCTCATCCCCCCTTCTCTTCCTTGGCCTGTATTCCTGTCTGAGCACAGGAGGAGCTGCTGCGGAGGCCTCTGCTCCCGTCCCAAGGGGGTTGGGATGGATGGCCCCTGGGGGTCCCCCACACCCCCCGCCTTTTCCCTCCAAGCTGCTTTTTAAAAGAAGTTTTGGAGTCCAGAGTTTAAGAAATGCAAACCTAAAATCCGCTTGACAGGAGGGGTGGGGTGGTGAGGCTTATATTCTTTCGTTAATAATAATAATAATAATAATAATAATTAATTTATACCCTGCCCCTCTGGCTGGGTTTCCCCAGCCACTCTGGGCAGCTCCCAACAGAATGTTAAAAGCACGATAAAACATCAAACATTAAAAATTTCCCTCAACAGGGCTGCCTTCAGGTGTCCTCTAAACGTCATATACAGTGGTACCTCAGGTTGCAAACGCTTCAGGTTACAGACCCCGCTAACCCAGAAAGAGTACCTCGGGTTAAGAACTTTGCTTCAGGATGAGAACAGAAATTGTGGCATGGCGGCAGCGGGAGGCCCCATTAGCTAAAGTGGTGCTTCAGGTTAAGAACAGTTTCAGAACCTCCAGAACGAATTAAGTACTTAACCCGAGGTACCACTGTAATAATAATAATAGCAATAATTTGTTATTTATACCCCACCCGGCTGGCTGGGCCTCCCCAGCCACTCTGGGCGGCTTCCAACAAAAGATTAAAATACAGAAGTCCACCAAACATTAAAAGCTTCCCTAAACAGGGCTGCCTTCAGATGTCTTCTAAAAGTCTGGTGGTAGTTGTTCTCTTTGACATCTGGTGGGAGGGTGTTCCACAGGGCAGGTGCCACCGCCGAGAAGGCCCTCTGCCTGGTTCCCTGTAACTTCGCTTCTCGCAGTGAGGGAACCGCCAGAAGGCCCTCGGCGCTGGACCTCAGAACGATGGGGGTGGAGACGCTCCTTCAGGTATACTGGACCAAGGTCGTTTAGGGCTTTAAAGGTCAGCACCAACATTTTGAATGGTGCTCGGAAACGTACTGGGAGCCAATATAGATCTTTCAAGACCGGTGTTATGTGGTCTCCGCGGCCGCTCCCAGTCACCAGTCTAGCTTCCACATTCTGGATTAGTTGTAGTTTCTGGGTACAGTGGTACCTCGGGTTACTGCTTCCCCATAAGGGAATCTTAAGAGCCCCTACAGAGTCCTTAAGTGGGTTCCCCATCAGTAGGAGAACATAACAGAGGCCAACCAGAGAATATTGAGAAGCAAAGCAGCTAGTAAGCCTGATTTTTATCGAACTGTTGCAACAGGGCGCTCCCCTCACACGCAGGAAAGGAGGAGGACCTTGAACAAAGGTGTGCCTGCCCTTATACAGTGGTACCTCGGGTTACATACACTTCAGGTTACAGACTCCGCTAACCCAGAAATGGTACCTCGGGTTAAGAACTTTGCTTCAGGATGAGAACAG
The DNA here is from genome assembly GCF_964188305.1 of Podarcis bocagei. Lineage (NCBI taxonomy): Eukaryota > Metazoa > Chordata > Lepidosauria > Squamata > Lacertidae > Podarcis > Podarcis bocagei. The sequence continues at coordinate 4,654,598 of NC_138125.1, read as the reverse complement.
AAATCGCGCGGCGGCAGCAGGAGGCCCCATTAGCTAAAGTGGTGCTTCAGGTTAAGAACAGTTTCAGGTTAAGAACAGACCTCCGGAACGAATTAAGTACTTAACCCAAGGTACCACTGTATAACCTTTTGGACTTTTTGAAAATTATTTTTTTTTAAAAAAGGACTGGGTAAACAGCATGATTTGTTGCAGGTCTTAGGAACACAGGACTTTCCCATCCGATCTAGAACCCTCTCTTCCTTAGTAACTCCGCTAACCCAGAAAGAGTACCTTGGGTTAAGAACTTTGCTTCAGGATGAGAACAGAAATCGTGCTCCGGCGGCACGGCAGCAGCAGGAGGCCCCATAGGCTAAAGTGGTCTTCAGGTTAAGAACAGTTTCAGGTTAAGAACAGACCTCCAGAACGAACTAAGTACCTAACCCAAGGTACCACTGTAAAAGCTTCCCTAAACAGGGCTGCCTTCAGATGTCTTCTAAATGTCAGGTAGTTGTTTATCTCTTTGACATCTGGTGGGAGGGCGTTCCACAGGGCCGGCGCCACCACCGAGAAGGCCCTCTGCCTGGTTCCCTGTAACTTGGCTTCTCGCAGGGAGAGAACCGCCAGAAGACCCTCAGAACTGGACCTCAGTGTCCGGGTAGAACGATGGGGGTGGAGACGCTCCTTTAGGTATACTGGGCTGAGGCCAGTCTAGCTGCAGTCTAGCTGCTGTACAGTCTAGCTCCCAGTACGTTTCCGAGCACAATTCAAAGTGCTGGTGTTGACCTTTAAAGCCCTAAACGGAAGTTTTTAATGTATGATATTTTAGTGTTTTTTTGGTTTCTATGGAAGCCGCCCAGAGTGGCTGGGGAAACCCAGCCAGATGGGCAGGGTACAAATAATAAATTATTATTATTACTATTATTATTATTATTATTATTATTATTATTATTATTATTATTATTATTATTATTATTATAGTAGCTGCATTCTGGATTAGTTGTATTTTCTGGGTCACCTTCAAAGGTAGCCCCACATAGAGTGCATTGCTGTACCTAGGACAATGACGGCGAACCTTTTAGAGACTGAGTGCCCAAACTGCAATCCAAAACCCACTTATTTATCACAAAGTGCCAACACTGCCATTTAACCTGAATACCGTACTGCGGTTGTAGTTACAGGTAGGCAGCCGTGTTGGTCTGCCGTAGTCGAAACAAACAAACAAAAATTCCTTCCAGTAGCACCTTAGAGACCAACTAAGTTTGTCCTTGGTATGAGCTTTCGTGTGCATGCACACTTCTTCAGATACATTGAAAAAGAAGTCACCTGACCTGAGAAACATTGAAATGGAATGCCATTTCCCTCCAAGGAGCTCATAGACTCCTAGAACATAGAGTTGGAAGGCACTCCAAAGGCCATCTAGTCCAACCCCTTGCAATGCAGGAATCTCAACTAGATCATACATGGCATATGGCCATCCAACTTCTGCTTGGAGCCAGTGTGGTGTAGTGGTTAAGAGCAGTAGACTCGTAATCTGGTGAACCGGGTTCGCTTCCCCGCTCCTCCACCTGCAGCTGCTGGGTGACCTTGGGCCAGTCACACTTCTCTGAAGTCTCTCAGCCCCACTCACCTCACAGAGTGTTTGTTGTGGGGGAGGAAGGGAAAGGAGATTGTGAGCCGCTTTGAGACTCCTTCGGGTAGTGATAAGGCGGGATATCAAATCCAAAAAAACCCCTCTTCTTAAAAACCTCCAAAGGAGGAGAGTTCACAACCACCTGAGTTAGATGCCTAGCATCTCCAGGTAGGACTCTGAAGCTCCAGAGAGCTACTGCTACTCTCTGTTGACAATATTGAGCGAGGTGAAGCAGCAGTCTGGCTCAGGATAGGTGGCCAATTCCTACTTTCCTGTGATCCCCTTGGAATGCCTTCGCCTTGGGTAGACCTGCCTGGTGGAGGAGGTGCTCTGAGAGATCCCTGTTTTCCAGCTCCCCCCTTCAGCAAAAAAGCAGGTAGGGTCAAGAGGCCCCTTATGTGCATGAAAAGGTGATGGGGGGGGACACATGCTATTGGCATCTGTCTTGTCTCAAGAGTCAATGGAGTGTGCCTCTGGAGGTGAAGTCAAACCACTGGAGAATCACAGCACCTGTTGTGGCTGCAGAGACCGGTAGCTTGTAACCGCTGCATCCTGCAATGTTTTTACTGCATTTGCAGCACCAAAGTGACCTCCTTGGGACATTAGCCTGGGCAGTTTGTATGGAGCTCCTGGGCTGTCCAGGCAACAAGACCCCCCTCTCGGCCTCACTGATGTGGTCCAAAGGAAAGCAGAGGAAGACATTTGCTGCTAAAGCTCCATCTGTTCCAGTCGGTTCCTTTTGAAAGCCGGGGGTAGGGCAAGAACCTGTGGTCCTCCACATGTTGCCGGACCCAAACTTCCAGCATCCCTGACCATTGGCACAGCTGGGGGCCACAGGGTGGAGGGCCACAGGTGCCCTAGTCCTGCCTTGCTTTCTTTTCCAGTAGAACTTGCTTTCACATAAGTGTGCACAGGATCACAGCACACATTGGTTAGCAAAGCATCTGCGAGGGTCATTATGCCACGTTTATTTGATCGGGGGGGGATCAATGTATAAAGAAGTGCACTTTCTATTCTGCCTTGTGCACATCTGAAAATAACATTTTACAGCTCCAATAATAATAATAATAATAATTTATTATTTGTACCCAGCCCATCTGGCTGGGTTTCCCCAGCCACTCTGGGCGGCTTCCACAGAGACCAAAAATACACTAAAATGTCACACATTAAAAACTTCCCTGAACAGGGCTGCCTTAAGATGTCTTCTGAATGTCAGGTAGTTGTTTATCACTTTGACATCTGATGGGAGGGCGTTCCACAGGGCGGGCACCACTACCGAGAAGGCCCTCTGCCTGGTTCCCTGTAGCTTTGCTTCTCGCAATGAGGGAACCACCAGAAGGCCCTCGGCGCTGGACCTCAGCATCCGGGCAGAACAATTAGGGTGGAGACGCTCCTTCAGGTCTACTGGGCCGAGGCCGTTTAGGGCTTTCAAGGTCAGCACCAACACTTTGAATTGTGCTCGGGAACGTACTGGGAGCCAGTGTAGGTCTTTCAAGACCGGTGTTATGTGGTCTCGGCGGCCGCTCCCAGTCACCAGTCTAGCTGCTGCATTCTGGATTAGTTGTGATCATTTTGTCCGAGGGGAAAAATAGAGCACTGATTTAGAACATGCATAACAAGCTTTTTCAATGTTTTTTTGTCTGTAGTAAGGGAACAGCTGAAGGAGCTCACCAAGCAGTATGAAAAATCTGAAAATGACCTCAAGGCTTTGCAGAGTGTTGGACAGGTGAGTGTTTATATATGGCTAGGAATGTGTCAGTAAATGAGCCATTTGGGTGGGGTTCCTTAGCATCTCCAGTTTTTCTTGGGTTAAATGGGTATTTTTCTGGGGCCCTAAACAGTTTATTAGATTTCCATATGCGGGTCTGGACTCAAAACGTCTGAGGGTACTGTGGTGAATGAACATCATGTCCCTTTGTAGGACCCAGATAGGCAGGGTTCTTGATATTGGTCAGTAGGTCTAATATTTTTTCTTTTTTTAAAAACAGATCGTTGGTGAGGTTCTTAAACAGTTAACAGAAGAAAAATGTGAGTTTATTAAGAAGGATATTTATTAGTATATTTAATGATTGTTTTATTAATTTACTGGTGTATTTAATGTTCGTTTTGTTAATTTAGTAAGTTACATTTAAACCACATTTCAAGGCATGCTGCCTTCCCAAGGCAGCAGGCAAAAGAGGACGCTGACAAAATAATTTAACAAGGCAAAATGAAAAGCCAAGTATGAATAGCGCAGCAATGCTGGCGAATCCAGAGCTGCGAAAATGTTTTAGCAACATGTCCTTTTGCAGCCACAATTGCAGAAAAATTAAAATACTGCAATGTGCTTTCTTTTGCTGCTTCCAGTCATTGTCAAAGCAACAAATGGACCAAGATATGTTGTCGGCTGCCGTCGTCAGGTGAGCATCCTGCGGTTGAGAATATGGGTCTTGGTCTCTCAGATCATAACTCAGACGTCCACAGACTTTAGGGCTGTAGCACATGCATGGGCAAATGTGTCTTTTTGACACTCGGTTCGTTCTTCCCTTTGGTGAGTGCCATAAATTGTTTGTGAGAGTGTGGGCTGGGAGAGAGACTGTCGTGATGGGTTACTATCCCAGTCCTGAATAGCACCCCTTGATAATTTGATACTTTAATTGGCTTAGATGTCAAGCATCTTCGGAGAGTAAAATCTGTAAAATGGGGTCAGTTCATATTAGAAAGCTGGCGAGTCACCTCATTTGGTTTGGATTCGACTCTGGAGCTGACAGTGCCCGATTACTAGTGTGGTCGGAGCTGTCAGTTTCTGACAGCACCGTAAGAAACGACTTCTTCTACACTTAGCTTTCCAAATCTTAACAATTGCCTTCCTCTCCTTTTGCATTCAGCTCGATAAAAGTAAGCTGAAGCCTGGGACAAGAGTTGCACTGGATATGACCACCCTAACTATTATGAGGTAAGGTCTTCTCATCAAGTGGGCGGGAGGGGAGAGTGGGATGGAGGAAGCCTGCAGTGGAGCTACTGCAAAGTATTGGCCACAGAAGCATTTGCAGCAGTTCTCAACCTGTGGGTCCCCAGATGTTGTTGGACTACAACTCCCATCATCCCTGAGCTCTGGCCTTGCTAGCTAGGGGTGATGGGAGTTGTAGTTCAACATCTGGGGACCCACAGGTTGAGAAAGGTTGATTTAGGGGCTATAAAAACCCCTTTTTTAAAGGATGTTTGTTTGAAACACAGGTTGTTGTTTTTTAAAGTCTCACTTGCTCTTGGTGCAGAAACAAACACTTGCTCTTGGGCATTCCAAACCAAGGGCTAAGATGGAGTATTTTCTTCCTTGATTAAATTTCCAAGGGTATTGAAACATTTGCTTGGACCTGCTTCCTTTGGCATCTTGATTTGGTACGGTGACCATCAAAAGGGAAAGCAGAACCAGTTTTCTACAAAAATTCAGTGTGTTGTAGCACTTGGTGTGCCAATCCAGGAATAAAAGTGGGTTATAAAGCATATTTGGTGAACAGGGTAACATTAAGCTTTCAATAATGCTATTTAAATTTTGGAAGCACAGTATTCCTAATGCAGGCCTCAGCCGTGTATGGTTGTGTAGAGATGCCAGAAAACTCATGATTATTGGATGCACATTGCAACTAGTAATACCAGACATAGAGGGAAACAGCATAAGTTTAAACTAAGTGCTAATCTTCATTAGCATCACAGAAGGTATTAAAAATAGCTGTAAAATTTGGTGGTTTTTTTTATTATTTGCAAAGTTGACATGAATAGACAACCCCCCACCCCATTAAAAAGAGTGGTTACTTATCAGCTGATATACAGTGGTACCTCTGGTTGTGAACGGGATCCGTTTTAGAGCCCTGTTCGCATCCTGAAGCGAATGTAAGACGTGTGTGCGTGGGTCGCGCTCTGCTGCTTCTGCGCATACGCGTGATGTCATTTTGAGCGTTTGCGCGAGCAGCAAAACCCGGAAGTAACGCGCTCCATTACTTCCGGGTCGCCGTGGAGCGCAACCTGAAAATATTTAAGCTGAAGCGTATTCATCCTGAGGTATGACTGTATATGTTAACTAATGTTAAAAAAAACTTATTAGTTTCCTAGGATCATAGAGCAGGGGTCAGCAACCTTTTTTAGCCATGGGCCAGTCCACCGTCCCTCAGACCATGTGGTGGGCTGGACTATATTTTGGGGGGAAAATAATGAACGAATTCCTCTGCCCCACAAATAATCCAGAGATGCATTTTAAATAAAAGTACACATTCTACTCATATAAAAACACCAGGCAGGCCCCACAAATAACCCAGAGATGCATTTTAAATAAAGGACATCTTCTACTCATGTAAAAATACGCTGATTCCCGGACCGTCCATGGGCCGGATTTAGAAGGTGATTGGGCCGCATCCGGCCCCCGGGCCTTAGTTTGCCCACCCATGCTCATAGTTAGATGGGTTATCTAGTCCCTCCTGCTTATAGCAGGATTTCCCATGACAGAATGTAACTGCATCGTCCCTGGCTGAATGTTACCCAGCCTATTTCTTAGATATCCCCAACATGTAGAGCAAGCCTTCCCTGCCCCCAAGGCAGTCAGTTTACTCGGGTATCTTCGTTTTTATACGTGGCTTACAAACTGTGGGTGGTGGAAAGGGTGGGAAGTTGTTTTAAAAATCAGCGGGTGACATCAGTTGTATTGCTTCTCCAATTTAGATATTTGCCAAGAGAAGTTGATCCCCTCGTTTACAACATGTCTCATGAAGATCCTGGAGATGTATCTTATTCCGAGATTGGAGGATTGTCGGAACAAATCAGGGAGCTAAGAGAGGTAATTGCCTGATTCTTTATTGGTCTGAATAATGGATATGTTTACCTTGCCGGCAGGGAAGACATTTAAGTCTTAGGTACAATTTGGTCGTAGCGCTGGGTTTCAGAACAAGCATGCACACTTCTTCCCTGCTGTCAAGCCAGTTCCTCTTCCCTTTCCTGATATCCTCTAACCCTAGATTGGTGTGATATCTAAGTTGGGCAGCATTGAACAAATCATTGCTGGCCTTGGTAGTTCAGCATTAGTTTCTGCTAGCCAGCTGCGAATTCCCCTGCCACCATCAATTTATTGACACAGAACATTGTCTGATGAGCCTAAAGCAGCTCAGGTTTTATGTAGGATATTCAAGTTGGCTTACACACCATTGCACAAAAGTCTTGCATACAACAAAAAGTAGCACAGACAATTGACTTGTTTTGGAGTTGTGTTCACCTGGTTTTAGAGTAGACCCTTTGTAATCAATGGACAAAGCTAAGCTAGGCCCATTAATTTCAGTGGGAATATACTGAACAAACATAGTTGAGTACCACTAAATTTCAGACATGGTTTCTTTAACAAAACTATGAGTTGACACAAAATTGTCCCACGGTTGTCCTACTTGCCTTTGAGGTGGCCAGACAAATCATGGTTAGGGAAGGGTGGCAGGTTCAGACATAGCGAAAACAAGCCAAGGTTTGCAAACCATCAAAACCACAACAACATTTTGATTTGTAGATGGGCAAACAACCCATGGTGAAGCTATGTTTCAGTGATCAAACAAACCATGTTTCAATAAACTATGACTTGATGAAACCATAGTTCATCATTAACGTGAACCAGGCCTTTGTATACCTTCTGTTTTGAATCCAAGGCATGTTTTGTTGCTTCTCTTCACAGGTTATAGAGTTACCACTGACAAATCCAGAATTGTTCCAGCGTGTGGGGATTATACCTCCCAAAGGCTGCTTGCTGTATGGCCCACCAGGTTGGTGTTTTTGGTCTGCTTGCCTCTTGACTGCTGAACAAACAGTATGACTCTTGGGAGATTTCATGCCGCATCAACTGCTCTGTGGCAATATTCCTTCAAGTAGCAGTGGGTGGGTGGGTGGGTGTGAAGTGGGGGGTCACATTTTTAGGAGCCAGCAGATAGAGTACTGAAATGGAGGGGTTACATTTTAAACACCGGCGTTGTCGGAGTTATTCCAGCCCTGTACAAATAATGCAGTAATTTCGTGTCTCTTAATCCCTTTTGAAATGCTCTTTGAATGCCATTATTCTATACATTTTTAATCACATTGTTTCATAGAATTTATATGTAGCTTGACTGTAAAAAAACAAAAGAACTCATAGCAGTTGTGCCTCTATTGTCCCATGAGCTCATAATAGCAAACACGAGTTTTGCCCCGTTTCTCTTCAAAACAATCCTCATAGAATCTTAGAGTTGGCGCCACGAGGATCATCTAGTCCAGTGTTTCCCAAACCTCGGTCTCCAGCTGTTTTTGGACTACAACTCCCATCATCCCTAGCTAGCAAGACCACTGGGCAGGGATGATGGGAATTGCAGTTTGAAAACAGCTGGAGTCCCTAGTTTGGGAAACACTGACCTAGTCCAACCCCCTGCAGTGCAGGAAGCTTTCACTCAACATAGGGCTCGACCCATGGCCTTGAGAATCTCTTGCTCTACGAACTCTGCTGTCCCTCAGGGCTAGCTCAGTCCTGGGGGGTAGGTCAGGCTGAGAGAGGGAGGTGGGGAATGAACCTTCCTGGTGAGGTTTAGTTTATTCATTTAAAAACATTTACAGTGGATGCTTGGGTTGCGAACGTGATCCGTGCAGGATGCACGTTCGCAATCTGCGCGTGCGTGGGTTGCGATTTAGCGCTTCTGCACATGCGCAAAGCGTCATTTAGCGCTTCTGTGCATGCACAACTGCCAAAACCCAGAAGTAACCCGTTCCATAATCTATAACCCAAAAAAACGCAACCTGAAGCGGCTGTAACCCGGGGTATGATTGTATAGGCCGCATTTTCGTCCACTTCCTAGCCAGCCATAAAAGCCAACCCAAGAATACAAGTTTTAAAACCAAAACAACACACCCCTTCTTCTCACGGGAATAGCAGAGGCAGAAAAACATAATTAAAGGTAGTCACAGTCCAGCCAATAAGCATCAATCCCGGAAGGCCAGTTGAACAAGATAGAAAGTTTTAAACCCTATAACGCAGGACTGATAAGGCTTAACGGGCAGACTTGATTAAGGGGCAGGCTCACCTGGAGGGCATGAATGGAAATTTTGAGCATGGGTCTCTGGTCAAAGGCCTACACTGCACCTGTAACACGATGTTGCTTTGTACGTTTGTTTAAATGTATCCCTCTTGCCACTTGTTTTCACTGCTTCTTGATGCAACGTGTATTCTCCACGCAGGTACGGGGAAAACTCTCTTGGCCAGAGCTGTTGCCAGCCAGCTTGACTGCAATTTCTTAAAGGTAAAACAATTTCTTTAAGATTCCTTTCCAGAATCTTAAAGCAGAACTGTTTGATCTGCAGCAGCCACCGCTCATGCTACCTGTAACAACTTTCTGCAGGTGGTGTCTAGTTCCATTGTGGACAAATACATTGGCGAAAGCGCCCGGCTGATCCGAGAGATGTTCAACTACGCCAGGGATCATCAGCCCTGCATCATTTTCATGGATGAAATTGACGCTATCGGTAAGGCTGAGCAGCTCAACAAGAAGCCCATCAAGCTTTCACCCCCGCACCCCCCCAACCAGCTGCTCAAAGAACTGCTCTGCTTACCTGTACTGCACTTTGCCTACACGTAATGTAGCTGATGGGACTCGGGTGGCGCTGTGGGTTAAACCACAGAGCCTAGGACTTGCCGATCAGAAGGTCGGCGGTTCGAATCCCCGCGATGGGGTGAGCTCCCGTTGCTCAGTCCCTGCTCCTGCCAACCTAGCAGTTCGAAAGCACGTCAAAGTGCAAGTAGATCAATAGGTACCGCTCCGGTGGGAAGGTAAATGGTGTTTCCGTGCGCTGCTCTGGTTCGCCAGAAGCGGCTTAGTCAGGTTGGCCACATGACCCAGAAGCTGTACGCCGGCTCCCTCAGCCAATAAAGAGAGATGAGCGGCGTAACCCCAGAGTCAGCCACGACTGGACCTAATGGTCAGGGGCCCCTTTACCTTTAATGTAGCTGATAAAGTTTTCCTACAGGTGAACAAGAGTCAAGACCAGGGAGATGCAGGAAGGGCGGCTGTGCCAAAAGCCTTTACACCAGGCATGCCCAAAGTCCGTTCCGAATTTGGCCCGCCTATCGATTTAATCTGGCCCCCGTTGGCAGTTCATGTCCTTAAAAAAAAAGCTCATCAACTTTGCTCGGCCCTCATGCATGTTCGCTTCATCAGATCTGGTCCTCTTTGCAAAAAAAAAAGTTTGAGCACCCCTGCTATACACCAAACATACGAGAGGAGATGTGGAGGGCCTTAACCCCAGGGGCTAGTCCTCTCTCTGGTCCTCAGGACTCTCCCCAGACCATCCCACACATTAGATGCCACACTCCTCGCAAGTCCTGATTTGCCCTCTTCCTCAAGGGCTTTTTGCTTGTCCTTGCACTGCCCCTTGCCTCAATTCTGCATGGTTTGGATGTAGGCTATTGTACAAAGACAAACCCACTTTAGGCTCTGGCCACACCACTGGAATGTGGCCCCAAAAGTTTACCCGTGACAGAAACGTGGGCTGAAAAGAACCCCCCCCCCCAGAAAAAAACACCTTGTAGAGTCTTCTGGCACCTGACAACTAGCAGCTGTACTGTATTATGACATCCACTTTCAAAGGCTGGAGCTGTGTAAAGGTAAAGGGACCCCTGAACATTAGGTCCAGTCGTGACCGACTCTGGGGTTGCGGCGCTCATCTCGCTTTATTGGCCGAGGGAGCCGGCGTACAGCTTCTGGGTCATGTGGCCAGCATGACTAAGCCGCTTCTGGCGAAACAGAGCAGCGCACGGAAACGCCGTTTACCTTCCCGCCGGAGTGGTACCTATTGATCTACTTGCACTTTGACGTGCTTTCGAACTGCTAGGTGGGCAGGAGCAGGGACCGAGCAACGGGAGCTCACCCCATCATGGGGATTCGAACCGCCGACCTTCTGATTGGCAAGTCCTAGGCTCTGTGGTTTAACCCACAGCGCCACCCGCGTCCCCCTGGAGCTGTTTACTTGGAGCTTAATACAGTATGTCAGTGGGACAGGGACTGAGGGTAACCACATGAAAGTAAAACTAATTTACTCAGGTAAGTACCTGAAAAAGGTATTGCCTCCCCAAGACCTTATGTTACCCAGAAGTTACTTTTGAGTGATCTCTTGAAGGGAACCTTCCAAACCCCCTTTCTGTTCTTTTCTTTTGCCTAGATTCTATACAGAAACCTTGCACCTCAGCTTGCAACTTGACTTTTTAACTCCCCTCGCTCCTTTCATGAGCTGCCCTGCGTGGTGATCAGGGAAGGGGTCTGACTTCTTTCCCGCTGATTTTCTCCTTAGGTGGCCGTCGTTTCTCGGAGGGCACGTCAGCTGACAGAGAAATTCAGAGAACTCTAATGGAGGTAACGCTTCTCTGAACTGGAGCCGGTCGTCTTTCACGTGTACACAAACATCTTTGTAATCCTAGGCAGGCAGCAAAAAATGTGAGACTTAAGGATCAGTTGCTAAGATGAAATAGCTGAACGGTGATGTTGAAATTGTTTGCAGCTGTTCACCACTGGTGCCTCCTGAAATCATTTATGTGAGGAGGTCTTTTCCTTGGAAGTAGACAACGCCAAAAGCTGCACATACTGAACAGCTCCTGGCATAAAGCAGCCATTCTGTGTCTGAATTGCAGTCCCATCTCCATGTCTAGACTAGAACCTTGGACTAGAACCATGTCCAAGACTAGAACCTTCACACGTGTTCTTTCTGAGTAAACGATAGAGCCACCGTTCTCCTGGATCCTAAGGTCGTGTCTCCATTGCTGGTTTCCATGGGCTTATAATAACTAATTCTAGTTAGAAGACAACTGAAGGCAGCCTTGTTTAGGGAAATTTTTTATGTTTGATGTTTTATCGTGTTTTTAATATTCTGTTGGGAGCCGCCCAGAGGGGCTGGGGAGGTCAGGCCATATGGGCAGGGTATAAAGGTAAAAGTACCCCCGCCCGTACGGGCCAGTCGTGACCGACTCGGGGGTTGCGCGCCCATCTCGCTTAAGAGGCCGGGGGCCAGCGCTGTCCGGAGACACTTCCGGGTCACGTGGCCAGCGTGACGAAGCTGCTCTGGCGAGCCGGCACCAGCGCAGCGCACGGAGACGCCGTTTACCTTCCCGCTATAAAGCGGTACCTATTTATCTACTTGCACTTAAGGGTGCTTTCGAACTGCTAGGTGGGCAGGAGCTGGGACCGAACGACGGGAGCTCACCCCGCCGCGGGGATTCGAACCGCCGACCATACGATCGGCAAGTCCTAGGCACTGAGGTTTTACCCACAGCGCCACCCGCGTCCCATGGGCAGGGTATAATAAGAATAATAATAATTTTATTTATACCCCGCCCTCCCTGGCCAGAGCTGGGCTCAGGGCGACTAACACCAGTAAAATCACAGTAAAAACATAATAGAAAAAAAAACCAAACCAATTTAAGATACAGGTTAAAATGCAATTTAAAATGCAGCCTCATTTTAAAATTAGCCCATAGATCAAAACCATAAGGGGAGGGAAAACATAAGGGTCAGACTTGAGTCCAAACCAAAGGCCAGGCGGAACAGCTCCGTCTTGCAGGCCCTGCGGAAAGATGTCAAGTCCCGCAGGGCCCTAGTCTCTTGTGACAGAGCCTTCCACCAAGTCGGGGCCACTACTGAAAAGGCTCTGGCCCTAGTTGAGACCAACCTAACCACCTTGCGACTTGGGACCTCCAAAATGTTGTCATTTGTGGACCTTAAGGTCCTCCGCGGGGCAGACCAGGAGAGGCGGTCCTGTGGGTACGTAGGCAATTGTTGTTGCAGAACAGAAAATGTTTATTGAATATATGGGGGGGGGCTGTGTACACATGAAAGCGTTGGCAGCATTAAGATAAATTCCAACAGTATAAACAAGTTTTGATGGATGTATTAATGAAATGCCGAATGGTTTAGTTTATGGAAATAATGCAGGGATTTATGATATGCAGATTGAACCGTGGAAAGAGGAGAAGGGAAGTCATTGACATTTTAAGGTAGTTTAATGAATATTTTGAATTGTAAAATAAAAATTATACACAAAGAAGGGCTGCAGAACAGCAGCTCTGATAGAAAGCTGCCTTATACTGAGTCAGATGATGATAATAATAATAAATTTTATTTATACCCCACCCTCCCCAGCCAGAGCTGGGCTCAGGGTGGCTAACACCAATAAAATTTCAGTAAAAACAGAATAAGAAAAAAAGAAAAAAAAATAAAATACAGGTTAAAATGCAATTTAAAATGCAGCCTCATTTTAAAAGTCAAAACCATAAGGGGAGGGAAACATAAGGGTCAGACTGAGTCCAAACCGAAGGCCAGGCGGAACAGCTCCGTCTTGCAGGCCCTGCGGAAAGATGTCAAGTCCCTCAGGGCCCTGGTCTCTTGGGACAGAGCGTTCCACCAAGTCGGGGCCAGTACTGAAAAGACCCTGGCCCTAGTTGAGACCAATCTAACCACCTTGAACCACCTTGTGACTTCGGACCTACAAAGTGTTGTCATTTGTGGACCTTAAGGTCCTCCGCGGGGCAGACCAGGACTACCATACTTCGGTATGGTAGATTTATTGCTTTATTGTTCGGCGCCCAGCCACGCTTCCCCTGGGAGCCGTAGATCGTAAAGCAGTTAGCAGAGTTACACAGCGGCGTGTGTCGAAAGAGCAGTGAAAGAGTCCCAAACGTTTCTTCTGTCCTAATATCTCTTTATTGGCACAAAAGTAGCGTATTTACAAACTCCAACTTCCATCTGATTCAAGCTGCATCTTCTCCCACTGCTTGCAGCGACGCAACAAACTGCTTTTGATTTCCACTCAGTACACAGCACTCCAAGCTGCTTTCGTCACGTCCTGGCTTACTTCCCTTGTAAGCCCGTCCCCTCAGTCCCGAGGCATAGAAGGTTAACCCTTCACTACACCCAACACAACCTAACCACCTTGCGACTTGGGACCTCCAAAATGTTGTCATTTGTGGACCTTAAGGTCCTCCGCGGGGCAGACCAGGACTACCATACTATTTGTCTGTTCAGCTCAGTAGTTCAGACTTGCAGCAGCTCTCCCGGATTCCAGGCAGGGATTATTCCCAGCCTGAAGCTGGAGATGCCAAGACAAGACTGGACCTGGTACCTGCTGCAAAAATGCTGCCCCACACTGCTCTTCTCAGCCCTCTCAGTGGGGCAAGTTCTTTGCCGATTAACCAAAGCTTTTGTTTTCTCGCCACACGTTCCAGTTGCTGAACCAGATGGACGGATTTGATACTCTGCACAGAGTTAAAATGATAATGGCTACAAACAGACCAGACACTCTGGATCCGGCACTGTTGCGTCCTGGAAGACTGGACAGGAAAATCCGTGAGTATTGAGTTTCTGTAGGGTTGGCATTAGTCTGTGCCTCCCCTTCGCTTGCGTACCTTTCGAAATTGACATAGCTTCTCCCTCCTTCTAGATATTGACTTGCCAAATGAACAGGCCAGGTTAGACATACTGAAGATCCACGCCGGACCTATAACGAAACATGGGGAAATAGGTAAGTCCCCACCCAGGGCTTCACAGGTGCATCTGGGAGGGGGCTGGGCTTTGCATATTCAAGTCTGTTTCCTGTAACAGATTGTAAATTTCCAGGGAAATAGCCAGCTTGGTCTTCTGCAGCAAATTTTTATAATAATAATAATAAATAAATTTTTATTTATACCCCACCGTTCCTGGTTCAGAAAACCGGGCTCAGGGCAGCTAACAACAAATTTAAAACAATTGATGCAACAAAAAACAGCATAAAATACAGTATAAAACATGAACAACAATAAATTCAGTATTCAAAAATCAATTTAGGGGGGAAATCCATCCAATAAACATTAGATGATCACCAAGGCTAGCTGGCTAAGTTAGTCCTATTTGGGTCAGCAAGGAGACCAGGGGAGAATTAGCTGTGGGATCCCAGAGCGGGTAATCTTCATGAAAAGGGGAGAGGGAGGGAAGGAAGGGGAATGAAAGATCAGGCTAAGTTCAAATTGAAAGCCAGGCGGAATACCTCTGTCTTACAGGCCCTGCGGAAGGAGGTTAAATCCTGCAGGGCCCAGGTCGGAGCCATCACTGAGAAGCACACCTTAATAACTACAGTCCACGAAAATTTGTGCCATCATAAATTCGTTGCTCTTTAAGTTGCCACAAAATTATTTGGGTTGTCCTGTTCACAGAAGGATGTTGGAACTGCCCCCTCCCTACCCCCCCCCATACTGCCCAGATCTGTTCTGGGAGTTCCCCCAACTCTCCCATTGTGGACACCAGGCAGTTGACAGCTGGCCAGCCACAAGGGTGTGACGAACTTGGCCCCCAGGGGGTGGAAGAGATAACAACCTGGCCCACCAGCCGTATCTGTTTCCCACTCGTGCCTCGCACCATACCGACCCACACTTATTTTTAGTGCTGATGGAATAGTGAAGCTGGCACAGCCAAAGAAACATTTTGTTATGGTGGCATCATGAATAGTATGTTGTATCAGGTTGTCTGACCTGATCCTGATCTCACTTGTGAACTCCGGCTGCTGAACAGACTCTTTGAGTGTTGTATTGCTTGGTTTTTTGGGGGGACGGGGGTTGAGGGGAATGTTGCTGCTGTTTTTTATACAGTGGTACCTTTGTTCTCGAATTCAATCCATTCTGGAAGTCCATTCGACTTCCAAAATGTTCAAAAACCAAGGCACAACTTCTGATTGGCCCTGGAAACAATGCTGACAGCCGAAATGGACATTTGGCTTCCGAAAAACGTTCGCAAACCGGAACACTTACTTAGGTTTGCGGAGTTCAAGAGCCGATTTGTTCATCAGCTAAGCCGTTCGGGAGCCGAGGTTCCACTGTATTGATTTTTTGTGTCTTTATTTTGATTAATGTGGAGATACAGTTATACCTTTAGGTTACGTTTTTTCAGGTTGCAGACTACCGAAACCCGGAAGTACCGGAACGGGTTACTTCTGGGTTTCAGCAGTTGCACATGCGCAGAAGTGCCGAATCGCAATCCACACGTGCGCAGACGGGGTTGCGAACGCTGCGGGTTGCGAACGTGCATCCCACACGGATCCCATTCGCAACCCGAGCGTCCACTATAGTTCAATTTGATTGTGTACTTTTTAATCTTTTATTTATAGTTTATGACTACTACTGTTGCATTTTGAATTATGTTACTATTGTTCATGTTGTGAGACACCTTTGACCAGGGTTTTAACTATGGAAAGACGGCATGCAAATAAAACGATGAACGGGTGGGAGTAAGATGAGCCTTCTGGATCAGGCCAGTGGCCCATCTAGTCCAGCCTCCTGTTCTCACAGGGGCCACCAGGTGCCTATGGGAAACCCGCAAGCAGGATCCGGGCGCAAGAGCAACTCTCGCCTGCTTTGGTTTCCGGTAACTGGAATTCAGAAGCTTTGCTGCCTCTGAATGTGGAGGCAGGACAGAGCCACCCTGGCTGGCTTGTTCACACATCAGGACTGCTGCGTCAGTCAGAAGCAAAGAGTTCTGATTTTTGGAACAGGTTTTTGCTCTTAGTCCACAATTCCCATTAACCCAGGAATTTTTCTTTTATAGATTATGAAGCAATTGTGAAGCTTTCCGATGGTTTTAATGGTGCTGATCTGAGAAACGTATGCACTGAAGCAGGTAAGGAAATGAGATCTTTGTGATATCACTTTCCATTTTCCTGATACCTTGGAGACTTATTAGTAAAGGTAAAGGGGGCCCCTGACCATTAGGTCCAGTCGTGACTGACTCTGGGGTTGCGGTGGCGCTCGTCTCGCTTTATTGGCTGAGGGAGCCGGCATACAGCTTCCGGGTCATGTGGCCAGCATGACGAAGCTGCTTCTGGTGAACCAGAGCAGCGCACGGAAACACTGTTTACCTTCCCGCCAGAGTGGTACCTATTTATCTACTTGCACTTTGACTTGCTTTCGAACTGCTAGGTTGGCAGGAGCAGGGTCCGAGCAACAGCTCACCCCATCTCAGGGATTCGAACCGCCAACCTTCTGATCGGCAAGTCCTAGGCTCTGTGGTTTAACCCACAGCGACACCCGCGTCCCGGAGACTTATTATAAAGTTCAAATAATTCATGATGTGTCACAGTTATGGAAGGAGGAGCATATGCATGGCTATAGCTCATGAAGGGGAGCTTTAACATGCTTGTAGGGTCTGGATTGCGATCGTAACGTTGCAATTAAAGCTGAAGCACAGAGAGTTGCCTGCATGAACCAGATTGCGCCCCTTTGCTTCTCTCTGACAGCTTGATTCCCAAACTCTTGTGTCTTTGCAGGGATGTTTGCCATTCGTGCCGATCACGACTTTGTGGTGCAGGAGGACTTCATGAAGGCTGTTAGGAAAGTTGCTGACTCCAAGAAGCTGGAGTCTAAGTTGGACTACAAGCCCATCTAAGCATGACCACGTGGTTAATGGCTGGCTGAGACTGCATGGGAAAATATGGGGCTTGCGATAGGTGAAATGAGAAGCAAAAGTATCCCTTGATTGTGTTTTTATTACAAGTGTCTGCATTGCGCCAGCGAGCTCGCCAGCTGTTTGTATTAGTGGTGCTCCTGCTGCTGGGAAGCTCATGGCAGCACCCTGAACCCAACATGGCCTTTGTTACAGTCCCGTTCTTAAGCGCAGAGCAACATGTGTCCTCGTACGAGAACCTTACAGAAAAACATACAGCTGGTTTGGTTCGGCAGATTGTAAGGCAGTGCATTTCTTATTTTATATCATTTAACTCCCCCACCCCTTCCCATTGAAGAATTAAATAAAACTTGTTTAAATCCAGCTTCCGTCGTCTGTTTTTTCCACAGTTTACTCTAGAGCAGAGTGGTATCTGGCCCCTCATGATACAGCTTACCAGCATCGTGTTCAGAATCTGAAAACACCTTCATTTTCTTTATACTAGTGTTTCTTGTTATTGTTTAGTCGTGTCCGACTCTTCATGACCCCCTGGACCAGAGCATGCCAAACATTTTTGTCCACTGCCTCCCACAGTTTTCCTCAACTTCATGTTGGTAGCTTCAAGAACACTGTCCCACCATCTTATCCTCTGTCGTCCCCTTCTCCTTGTGCCCTCCATCTTTCCCAATATCAGGGTCTTTTCCAGGGAGTCTTCTCTTCTCATGAGGTGGCCAAAGTCTTGGAGCCTCAGCTTCAGGATCTGTCCTTCCAGTGAGCCCTCAGGGCTGATTTCCTTCAGAATAAAAAAAATTCCTTCCAGTAGTACCTTAAAGACCAACTAAGTTAGTTCTTGGTATGAGCTTTCGTGTGCATGCACACTTCTTCAGATACACATTTCTGTGTATCTGAAGAAGTGTGCATGCACACGAAAGCTCATACCAAGAACTAACTTAGTTGGTCTTTAAGGTGCTACTGGAAGGAATTTTTTTTATTTTGACTATGGCAGACCAACACGGCTACCTTCCTTCAGAATGGAGAGGTTTGATCTTCTTGCAGTCCATGGGACTCTCCAGAGTCTCCTCCAGCACCAGAATTCAAAAGCATCCATTCTTTGGCGATCAGCCTTCTTGATGGTCCAGCTCTCACTTCCATACATCACTACTGGGAAAACCATAGCTTTAACCATACGGACCTTTGTCAGCAAGGTGATGTGTCTGCTTTTTAAGATGCTGTCTAGGCTTGTCATTGTTTGTCATTGAGGGCACAAGGAGAAGGGGACAACAGAGGACGAGGTGGTTGGACAGTATTCTTGAAGCTACCAGCATGAGTTTGACCAAACTGCGGGAGGCAGTGGAAGAGAGGAGTGCCTGGCGTGCTCTGGTCCAGGGGGTCACAAAGAGTCGGACACGACTAAACAACAACAACAACAAACCACACATTATCAGACAAACACCGTATTAATGAAAAGAACATAATTGCACAAGTAAAATTGCACAAATTAATTATAAATATATTATTCTGACTGCGTTGCTACAGCTCCCAACAAAAAACAGACCGGGCAGAGCGATGGGGGTGGAGATGCTCCTTCAGGTATACTGGATGAATTCTGAGACATATTTTCTGTGTATGTTACCACAGAAGCAACAGACGAAGCACGTTGTTAAAACACACCAAAAACGAAGGGTTGTGTGTTTTTAAGGCAGGCAAACTCTGCTTGGCGGAGCTGCTTGGCTGGGATCCAGCCTGTGGGCCATGAAGTGACCTATATTTACTGCCCTGAATTGTGCGCGGAAACGCATGGATGATGGAAACGGGTGAGCACAATATATGGAGCGTCCTTGGGATTGGGATGCTGAAATCGGGGACTCGGTTTGATCTCTGAAACGAGCTGAAGCCGTTGTTACAAGGCCAATAGATACATATGGAGGAAAGTGAATAGGGGCTGTCAGTGGCGTAGCGTGGGTTGTCAGCTGTGATGGGATGATTAGCTGCTTGTGCGTAAAATCGTGGTCCCTCAGAGTTTGTGCAACTCCACAAACCTCTGTGTGTGACAGAGCTCCTCAAACATGTCTGCCCTAGTCACTCGTAGATTCCGACAGTGGTTGTCTGCGGAAGCGCTTCCAGCATAGAAGCTCCTTAACGGAAACGCATCTCCTGGACTCACGACGTGGCAGCTTCCGGCGAAGCATGGGTCTCCCTATGGGAGCTTCTGACACCTCCCCGCTGTTCTCGCTGGACGTGTCCCTGATCCCTCCCTCTTCCCTGCTAGTTCCTGCATTTGCTGCTGTGTCTCTCTCCGCATTCAGGAGACCTTCCTCCAGAGACCCCTCTCTCCCCCTGCTGGTCCCTGCTTTCGCTGCTGACTCCTTCCCAGCCTCTGTGAGCCCTTCCACCTCCCTTTCCTCCGATGGCAGTTCCCTGACATCCACCTCCCCTCCAGGGCCCCCTTCCCCCCCGCCCATTCTCTCTCCTCTGGGCGGTGAGGAGATAAAACCCCGAAAAGAATCCTCTTCATCTTCCGACGTCTCGAACATTTCCCTCCATCGGTCTTCGTTCCGGCTCACTGAATCCTCCTCCTCCTCGGAATCAGGGAACCCCTCCAACTCTTCTTCTTCGTCGGTGGTGGCAAAGTATTCCCTCCGGAACCTCGCCACTGGCTGAGGTTTACGTGGGAACCTCTGATGAAAAGTTTCTATTAAAACCTCGTCATCTACATCCTCTGCCATGACCCAGGTGTTTTCCGACTCCGGTTCCCCTTCCCACATTACCAAATACTCTACTTGATCTCCCTTCCACCTGGAATCGAGAATCTCCGCTACATGGTAGCTGTGTTCCTTCTCCTCCATTGCTGGTCCCCTATTGACCCTCCCTTCTCTGTCCCCTTTATACGGTGACAGCAGCGACCTGTGGAAAACTGGGTGCAGCTTCATGTGGTTCGGTAACCGGAGTCTGAAAGCCACTGGGTTGACCTGCTGCGTGACTTCAAATGGGCCCAGTCTTTTGGGTCTTAACTTCTTACAACCCCCTTTGAATGGTAACCCTTGGGTTGACAGCCACACCTGGTCCCCCACCCTAATGGTTTCACCTTCTCTTCTGTTTTTGTCTGCCTGCCTCTTATATTCCTCCTTAGCCCTGTTTAAGTTAAGTTGGAGCTGGCGATGGATCGCCTCCATTTCCTCTACGAACTGTTCTGCAGCTGGAACGCTCCAGTTCTCCCCTTCCCCCCCTGGGAAGGCTCGGGGATGGCACCCGTAATTAGCCAAAAAGGGGCTCATCCCCGTGGACACGTTCTCTGCATTGTTGTAGGCAAATTCTGCCAACGCCAGCTTCTCCACCCAATCATTCTCTCTGTCATTCACATAACACCTCAAATATTGCTGGAGGACGCCATTAGCTCTTTCCGCCTGCCCGTTGGTTTCAGGATGCCGGGCAGTTGAGAAATTAACCTCTACATGCAGTAAGCTCATGAGCTTCCTCCAGAACCTGGAAGTAAATTGTTTCCCTCGGTCTGAAACCACCCTCAAGGGGGCGCCATGCAACCTAAACACATTTTCTACAAACAATTTAGCGGTTTCTTCTGCCGTGACCGCATGTGAGCAGGCTATAAAGTGGGCCATTTTGGTTAACAGGTCTACCACAACCATGATGGCTGTTTTCCCTCTGGACCTTGGCAGATCAGTCATGAAATCTATTGCCACTGCTTCCCATGGTCTTTCAGGTGTGGGTAGTGGTTCTAATAACCCTGCCGGTGCCCGCCTCTCCCCCTTGGCTCGTTGGCATTGGTCACACCCTCTCACATACTCCCGCACATCTTCCCTGACCTTGGGCCACCAAAATTCCCTGGTAACCAGCCACATGGTTTTGTGTCGCCCAAAATGCCCTGCTGTGGGGCTATCGTGCAGTTGCTTGAGTACCTTCTCCCTCAATTCACCTTCAGGTATATATAACGCTCCCTTGTAATACAACGCCCCGTTTCTCTCCTCAAAACCCCCGGGTTTGTCTCCCTCCCTCCTGAGACCCCTGAGTTTGTCCTGGGCGTATTCATCATGCACCGTTCCCTCTACCAGTTCCCTTTGCCCCACCAATGCCGCCCCACACACCCAGCGGTCCTCTGGAATGACATGGGTCTCTTCGGGTGCTCCCTCCCTCTCCAAATATTCAGGTTTGCGTGAGAGAGCGTCCGCCCTAACGTTCTCTGGGCCTGGCACGTAACAAATCTCAAAGTTAAATTTGGAAAACTCCTGGGCCCATCTCAACTGCCGTTGGTTGAGCACTCGCGCAGTTCTCCAATACTCTAGGTTCTTATGGTCCGTGCACACTTGCACCTTATGTTGTGCACCAATTAGCAGGTGCCTCCATCTCCGGAAAGCCTCATGGATAGCAAGAAGTTCTCGATCGTACACCGTGTAGTTCCTCTCGGATTTGTTCAGTTTTCGCGAAAAAAAGGCACACGGTCTCCACTCTGACTCCTCCCCCCCTGGCTGCAGGAGGAGCACCGCCCCAATGGCTCTGTCTGATGCGTCTGTTTCGACTCTCATCTTTTTTTGTAAATCCACATGCAGAAGTTGTTCTTCAGAGGCGAAGGCCCTTTTTAGCTCCTCAAAAGCTCGCTCCGCCTCCTCAGTCCAAACAAATTTCTTCTTACTGCTGAGACAGTCCGTTATGGGCGCCGTCAGGTGGGCAAAGTTTCGGATGAACTTACGATAAAAGTTCCCAAACCCTAGGAACCTCTGCACATCCTTCTTGGTTTTGGGAGTTTTCCATTCCAGCACTGCCTGGACCTTGCCGGGATCCATAGCCAATCCCTTGTCTGACAGGCGGTACCCCAGGAACTCTACCTCCTTGGTATGAAACTGACACTTCTCCAGTTTCACCCACAGCCGGTTGTCTAGCAGCCTGCGCAACACTTCTCTGACGTCTCTCACATGCTGCTCCTCATTCTCAGAATACACCAACACGTCATCCAGGAAGGCCACGCAATTCTTGTACAGCAAAGGCCCTAGTACGTGGTTCATCAGCGATTGAAAGCACGCTGAGCCGGCTTGTAATCCAAATGGCATAACTAAATATTCAAATGCCCCCAAAGGGGTGAACATGGTGGTTTTCCATTCATCCCCTTTCCTTATACGTATCAGGTTGTACGCCCCCCTTAGATCCAGCTTTGTAAAAATCTTTCCCTTCCGCACCCTGGTCAAAATATCATCAATCCTGGGCATAGGGAAAGCCACTGGTTCTGTCACTGCATTTAACCCCCTGAAGTCACACACAAGTCTCGGCTTGTCCGTGTTCTTTTTATCCACAAAAAACACTGGGCTACCCCCCGCTGCTTTGGACTCTCTGATGAAGCCTCTCTTCAGGTTCTTGTCAATGAACTCTCGCAGCTCCTGCATTTCTCTGTCTGACATGGCATACAACTTGCCTACAGGAAGCTGTGCTCCAGGGAGTAAATTGATCTGACAGTCAAAGGGCCTATGCGGGGGTAGTTGGTCGGCTTCCTTCTCGCTGAACACGTCGCTGAGATCTGCATACTGTGGTGGTACCTTCACCTTCTCCATTACTTCAGTCCCTGCTAGGGTGGCTTGGGCCCCTGCTGAACCCTTTTCCCCTTTGCAGTGTTCTAAGCAATGTGCTGAACCAAAGGAAACCACTCTCTGATGCCAGCCCACCAGCGGATCATGTAGCGCTAGCCAGCTCATTCCCAAAATAATGGGAGCGCCTCCCAAGGTGGCCACATTAAACGCTATCAGTTCTGTGTGCCTTGCCACCCTCATTATCATTGGGACGGTCTGCAAGCTGACTCCTCCTCCCAACAACTCCCTGCCATCGATCGTGGTCACCTGCAGGGGGTTGCTTAAAGGGATCGTCTGTATCTGGTGTTCAGCAGCAAACTCTTTGCTCATAAAATTGCAGGAGCTGCCTGAGTCCAACAGCGCCTTTATCTTTAGGGGGTGTCCATTTTGCAGCTCTAGCGACACTTCAATCACTAGAGCAGGTTGAGGAGCTTCTGGCATGGGCACTTTCACTGCTCTTTGGCCTGGCTGCTGTGCCCCGACTGTGGCAACCAGGCGTTGGCTTTTACCTGCTCCGGTTCTCCCTGCTCTCTTCCCTCAACAGCTCCCACCATCCCTTGCCATTCCTTTCTCTGGGGGCAGACTCTGGCAAAGTGGCCTGGCTGTTGGCAGAGATAGCATTTCCGGGCGCCTTTTCCCTCCTTCTTAGCCCCCTCACTGGGCTTTGAAACTGCGCGCGCGCGCGCTGTTCCGATTTCCATCGGCTCTGCCGGCGGGAAAGTTGTCTCTGGAATCTCAGGAATGCGGAACTCCTTCCAGCGTTCCCCTTTCCCTTCCCGCCTCTCCAAAGCTCTCGCCTCCTGGCGCGCTCCTATGGTCAGCGCAGATTTAGTCAGCTGATCCATGGAATCCGCCCTAGGACCCCGGGACAGCTCGTCTTTCACGGCCGAAGCCAGGCCTTCTTCAAATAGCATTTGAATGGGTGCCGCCGATAAGTCCCACCCCAATCTGTGAACCAGCATAGTGAACTCAGTCCAGTACTCACGGACAGATCGGCTTCCCTGCTTGCAAGCCATCAGCTGTCTGCGCACCACTCCTTCCTCAATATCGCTGGAAAACATGAGATCCATTGCACGAAAGAACTTCATGGTGTCCTTTAGTACGTCATTGTGCGTTGCCATCAGGGGCCTAACCCAGTCTCTCGCCCCCCTCTCAAGATGCCCAATCACGAAAGCAACTCGCGATTCCTCGTCAGGGAATTCATCAAACTGCACATTGAGAGCATATTGCATCTCTGTTCTAAAGGCATGATAGTCCTTGGGGTCCCCCCCAAATTTCTGCACAAATCCTGGTACCTTTCTGTTGAACTGGGTGGCTCTCCCCTTCTTGTCTGCATCCTGAGCCCTTCTCTCCTCAAGCCTAGCCGTCTGCAGCGCCAATTGGATTTCCAACGCTCGGTACCTATCTTCCAAGCTTGGACCCGCTCCAACTCCTGCCTCTCCGGCTCCGGCTGGGTCGCTCATGATGCCTTCTCCTGCACAGGCAGCTTACAAAGACTGTCGGAATGCTGTGATGGGATGATTAGCTGCTTGTGCGTAAAATCGTGGTCCCTCAGAGTTTGTGCAACTCCACAAACCTCTGTGTGTGACAGAGCTCCTCAAACATGTCTGCCCTAGTCACTCGTAGATTCCGACAGTGGTTGTCTGCGGAAGCGCTTCCAGCATAGAAGCTCCTTAACGGAAACGCGTCTCCTGGACTCACGACGTGGCAGCTTCCGGCGAAGCATGGGTCTCCCTATGGGAGCTTCTGACACCTCCCCGCTGTTCTCGCTGGACGTGTCCCTGATCCCTCCCTCTTCCCTGCTAGTTCCTGCATTTGCTGCTGTGTCTCTCTCCGCATTCAGGAGACCTTCCTCCAGAGACCCCTCTCTCCCCCTGCTGGTCCCTGCTTTCGCTGCTGACTCCTTCCCAGCCTCTGTGAGCCCTTCCACCTCCCTTTCCTCCGATGGCAGTTCCCTGACATCAGCACCCGGGGCAAGGGAAGTAATTTGCGCCCCCTAACCCGTGGATTTGCGCCCCCTAACCCGTGGATTTGCGCCCCCTAACCCGTGGATTTGCGCCCCCTAACCCGTGGATTTGCGCCCCCTAACCCCCCTGCACCCCCCACGCTACGCCACTGGGGGCTGTTGGGTCTCCCTTTGGTACCATACTAGGATTTGATGGGGCCAAATGTGGGAAGAGCCAGGAGAAAAAAGGAAAAGGCTGTGTTCACACATAGTTAAAGAAATTCGCTCCCACAAGAAGTAGCGCTGGCCAGCATGGATTATTTTTATTTATTATACTTGTACAGTGGAACCTTGGTTCCCGAACTTTATCTATTCCAGGAGTCTGTTCGATTCCTGAAACAGTTCGGCCACCAAGGCTCCTGGAGCCAGTCAGAAGCCATGCTGGGCATTTGGCTTCCTTAGAATGTTCAAAAACAATTACTTCCACTTTTCGTTCAGGAGCCGGAACGTTTGGCTCCCAAGGTGTTCAGGAACTGAGGTTCCACTGTATACTGCCCTATGCCCACAGGTCTCTGGGTGGCTTACACATCACTTGGGAAGACAGGCGAACTAATATCAGTGTACAGTGGTACCTCTGGTCACGAACGGGATCCGTTCCGGAGACCTGTTTGCAACATAAAAAGGTATAAAATGAAATAATAAAAACAGAGGAGCCATAACTGTAGCTAGCCCAGATGTTCTGATAGCTTCTCCATTATTATTATTTTTGTCTAACCAGTTCTATGCACCTGGTACCTAGAGTGAAGGAAAAGCGCCCTGCGTATGCTCAGTCGCAGCATTCGTGCAATTCCTGCTTGAGGAACTTTTACATTCTCGTACCAAAACGTTGAGCATGCACCAGGGAGGATTAGGGCATACGTTCAACGTTTATTTACCGTATTTTTTGCTCTATAAGACTCACTTTTTCCCTCCTAAAAAGTAAGGGGAAATGTGTGTGCGTCTTATGGAGTGAATGCAGGCTGCGCGGCTATCCCAGAAGCCAGAACAGCAAGAGGGATTGCTGCTTTCGCTGCGCAGCGATCCCTCTTGCTGCTCTGGCTTCTGAGATTCAGAATATATTTTTTCTTGTTTTCCTCCTCCAAAAACTAGGTGCGTCTTGTGGTCTGGTGCGTCTTATGGAGCGAAAAATATGGTATTTATATTAAATTTCGACACCGCCCTTCATCCAAGTATCACAGGGCAGTTTACAATATAACATTACAACATTGGCAGGTCCCCATAAATAGCTAATCCTACAGCCCTAGAACGCACCTTGGCCTTGCCCCAAAGAGAAGCAAATCTGGCAAACTTTTACTGACTTGACATTTGCTGGCCGCCTGAACGAGGATTTGGGTTACACAGAGGTCTTCCTTAGCAGAAATGAAAACAGTTCTCAGTTGCGTACGGAGCAAAGCAGGTTCCAAGCGTATTTTTAGTTTGTCAGTAAGAAGTAACTAAAACCCAAGACTTGCAGCTTCTTACGCTAACAGAAGTTATCCCAATGAAAGACATGGTAATACAGGAAGCTGCCTTTTACTGAGACAGACCACTGGTCCATCAAGCTCAGTAATGTCAACACCAACTGGCAGCAGCTCTCCAGGGTTTTAAGCAAGGGATATTCCTCACTCTACTTGGAGCTGTCAGAGATTGAACCTGGGGACCTTCTGCGTGCAAAACAGGAGCTGTAACACTGATCTAATGCCCTTCTCTTACACAAGTGGTTAATATTCAGCAGGATAAAAATTGCAGCAACTTGTTACAGAGGAGTAAATCTAGAAAAAAACAGCTGAATATTGCTTTACCTAAAAAGTTCCTGCTTTCACACAGTGGCTGCATTGGAGGTGTATGCCAGATTTCCTTTAATAATGAAAATAACAACAAGTCAATCCTTTATTAGGCATAGCAAAATTGATGCTTTTGAATTGATGCTTTTGAATTGTGGTGCTGGAGGAGACTCTGCATGGACTGCAAGAAGATCAAACCTCTCCATTCTGAAGGAAATCAGCCCTGAGTGCTCACTGGAAGGACAGATCCTGAAGCTGAGGCTCCAAGACTTTGGCCACCTCATGAGAAGAGAAGACTCCCTGGAAAAGACCCTGATGCTGGGAAAGATGGAGGGCACAAGGAGAAGGGGATGACAGAGGACGAGATGGGGGGACAGTGTTCTCGAAGCTACCAGCATGAGTTTGACCAAACTGCGGGAGGCAGTGGAAGACAGGAGTGCCTGGCGTGCTCTGGTCCAGGGGGTCACGAAGAGTCGGACACGACTGAACAACAACAACAAGCCACACATTATCAGACAAACACCGTATTAATGAAAATAACATATTTGCACAAGTAGTCCAAGCCGCTGCAATGCATGATGCCAAATCTGCCTCACTTGAGGACTGGATTGCCAGTGACAATAGATTCGTTGTGGGCCATAACCCATGTTCATTTACATCTATGAACATATGAAGCTTCCTTGCGGTTAGTGAGAAGATCATTGGTTTGTCACACTCAGGACTGTCTGCTCTGACGGGAAGCACCTTTCCCAGGAAGCCAATTACGCAAGCCAGAATCAGCCCTTTCCTAGGCACACCTTACCAGGTGAGTTTGCTGTAAGTGGAGGTGTGGAGGATTGGACACAAACCTTCCCTAAGAATAATGCGCTGTGTTCAACCATGCTAAGCTGTAGGCCAACCCAACGTGAAATGTAGAAGTGGCACATTTAAATGTACTTACTTATCCCACGTGTAGGTCCTACCTGGAAATCCTGGGGGTTGAATCTGGGACACAGCTCTGCTGTTTCGGCTTCAGATCTGTGTGCCCCCCGTCCCCTTACCAGATTTGTATAGCACACCCCAGTATATAATTATCAGGACAGAAGTAAAATAAAAATAAATAAGTCAAAGAGCATGGTGTCAGAGCAACCAATGGGCAAAGTAGATCATTTTCTGGATGGGGCCTCCATGAATGCTCGCTTCTTGAGTACTATTTGCTGCCACAAAGCGATGTGCCCTTGCGATGGCCACAAGTGCAGCAGTGTTCCAAAATCTGTTGCCATCTGAAATTAGACAAGCACCTGGCATGCTGACATTTAGGCAGTTACTGGAGACATTTTCTTCAAGATGACTTTCCTTGTGACCAATTGTTTTGTTATGGAACGTTATCGTACAAGTGTAGACGCGATTGCTTTAAGTTTATGCAGCCCATAAGCGTTTGCACGTTATCTTGCTGAACATTATTATCTATTAAATTTGTGTACAGTGGTACCTCGGGTTACATACGCTTCAGGTTACATACGCTTCAGGTTATAGACTCCACTAACCCAGAAATAGTGCTTCAGGTTAAGAACTTTGCTTCAGGCTGAGAACAGAAATTGTGCTCCGGCGGCATGGCAGCAGCAGGAGGCCCCATTAGGTAAAGTGGTACCTGAGGTTAAGAACAGTTTCAGGTTAAGACTGGACCTCCAGAACGAATTAAGTACTTAACCTGAGGTACCACTGTACTGCCCTTCACCTGAAGATCACAGCATAAAAATACAAAAACGAGAACACAAAATACTTAACAAAACACAGACCGAAACAAAGGAATAACCTCCCTCCCACAAACACATTTAAAAGGCTATAGTTTGTTAATCAGCCCACAGCTGGAGGAAGAGAAACATTTTCCTATGCTGCCTAGAGATATGCAATGAAGGTGTCAGGCAAGCCTCCTGGGGAAAGTGCCCCACCTCTTTTTGGGCTGCGAGGCAGTTTATAAATCTGCAATATTATTATTATTATTAAATTTATTATTTATACCCCACCCATCTGGCTGGGCTTCCCCAACCACTCTGGGTGGCTTCCAACCAAATATTAAAATACAATAATTCATCAAATATTAAAAGCTTCCCTAAAGAGGGCTGCCTTCAGATGTATTCTAAAGGTCAGATAGTTGTTTATTTCCTTGACATCTGATGGGAGGGTGTTCCACAGGGCAGGGGCCACCACCGAGAAGGCCCTCTGCCTGGTTCAGTATTACGATACAATACTCTTTATTGTCACTGTCCCATACAGAACGAAATTGAAAAAATCTACATCAGACATTCAAAAACCCACAAGCCTGCTATCCCAGCCTGTTTAGCCCCCTAAAAAGTCTGATACCCCATTTTTAAATACAATATACTCCCACAGAGACTACCTTACACTGCGTTTAAAACCAAAATCGCATTTGGATAGAAACTGTTTCTCAGTCTTTATAACCCTGTACCTTCTTCCAGAAGGCAAAAGCTGAAAGAGATCATTTCCGGGGTGCGCACTATCCTGTGCTATCTCTGCAGCTTTCTTATGACACCTGGAAGCACAGATTTAATCCATTAATACTGATAAAAAAATTCCTTCCAGTAGCACCTTAAAGACCAACTAAGTTAGTTCTTGGTATGAGCTTTCGTGTGCATGCACACTTCTTCAGATTTCGTGCATGCACACGAAAGCTCATACCAAGAACTAACTTAGTTGGTCTTTAAGGTGCTACTGGAAGGAATTTTTTTATTTTGACTATGGCAGACCAACACGGCTACCTATCTGCCATTAATACTGATGTTGATCAAAATGAGGTTTTGGGTTTTTTTTAAAGCATGAGGCAAATTCAAGGAGGAAGCAGCTGGGGCATTTATTACATTTCTATTAAACTCCTGCTGCTGCTCCCCGTTTTATCCCCACAACCCCCCCCCCCTGCGATGCAGGTGAGAAGGCGCCCAAGGTTAGCCAGAGGCAGTTTCACGGCCGAAGCGGGGATTCGAACCCGCAGCTCCCAGAGCCACGCCATACTGCCTGAGGCAACGCAGACGCTTTCGAAGCTCTCTTCCTCCCACCAAGACACACTTTCGCGCATGCGCACAACCGGAGGACTAGCGGGGCGCTCTGCCTGTTGCCCGGCCCCGCCTCCTCCCCCTCGGGATTCCTGCCACGCCCATCCCATCTCCGGCCCTTCCTAGGGCCACGCCCCCTCTCCCTCCCCGCGCTGGTCTGCCTGCCACGCTTCTACGTCCCGCTCTTTGCCACGCCCATTCCTTTTATGTACACCCCTTCCTAGGGCCACGCCCACCTCCTCTTTCCCCGCTCGGGGTCTCCGTGCGCCCCGCCCACTCCTTTTACGGCACGTCTCTGGCGCCACGCCCCCTCCCTTTTCCCGGCCGGCTCGCCTCAGCCAGCGACAGTTGGTGCCTGAGGAGGAGGAAGAGGAGGGGGCGGCGCACGGGCGGAGCGCGCGGGGCTCCTGTGAGGGGGCGGGGGCAAGAAGGAGGGGAGAAGCAGCAGCGGAGCGGCCGGCCTTCCCTCAGACCGACCGACCGACCGAGGAGGAGGAGGGGCCGCCGACCAAGCCCAGCCAGCGGCATGGCGGCTGGGCGCGAGCCGCCGCCGCCGCTCCCTCCGCCGCTGCTTCTCTCTCCTCCCTCGCCTTGTCGCTTCCCCGCCGCCCTCGCCCTGGCCGCCTCCCGAGCGCCGAGGCCCGCCGCCCACCACGACGACGACGACGTCCTGCTCCTGCCCCACTGACCGCCTGAGGGGAAGGAGAGCGCCTGAGGGAGGGAGGGAGAGGCACGAGGGGGAGACCAGAGGCCATGGAGCTCGCCAAGCCGGTCTTCCCCGCGCTGCCGCAGCCCAAAGAGGACTCTGAGGTGAGCTGGGGGGGCGGCGGCGAGGGTCCTCTTCTACTCCCCCTCCTCTCCCCCTGCCCGCCTTTCCCTCCCCCCTCCCGACGCCTCAGCATCTCAATGGCTGGAATCGGTCACTAGGCGGGCTGTGCTGTCTGTCCTCTACTACTACTTGCACACACACACACGCAACCGTCGTGGGAAGGGGGGGGTCGCTTGCAATGAGGGGGGGGCTTCAGGAACCGACCTTGATAATGGACTCCTCCCACCCTTGGGTGTCTGGACCCTTGTCGGGCTTCAAGGGTTCGCCCCCCCCCCCACTTCCTCCCGTTTTGGGGGTGTGTGAATTGGGAGAGACACCTTTCTCGGTTGGGGCGTGTCGCGTTGTGGTTCATCCAGCGCCCCGTGTTCCTACGTGTGATTGTGTGTGTATGTGCATATGTGTGTGTATTTCATATGTTCTCTCTTCACCCTATTAGATCTGGCGTAATTTTTATGCCACACCATTGTGGCAGTGCTGGTGTGTGTGTGTGTGTGTTTGGAGGGGGGAGTGGTTAACATTTTGTAGCCTGCAGCCAGTGGCGTAGCGTGGGTTGTCAGCACCCGGGGCAAGGCAAGTAATTTGCGCCCCCTAACCCCCAGATGTTGCGCCCGGTGCGGCCAGCCCCCCCTGCACCCCCCACGCTATGCCACTGCCTGCAGCTTCTTTTGGGAAGTCCCACAACTCATCTCCTTTTTCCATTCTGCCCTGAATGGGTGTGTGTGACTCTTCACACTACATGGGTGCATTTGACTCAGCATCCGTTTACTACAAAAAACGGGAGAATACAGCAACACCGCGTAAAGAGTGATGTTCTCTTTCTTCCACCCTATAATGCTGGTTGTGGGTCAGGGCTTGAAGTGACCAGGAAAGAGGTATTGGGGTCGTGGAGGATGGTTAGATGAAAAGGTAAACCCAGTATGTGTAAAAGGAGGTGTCCATGTTAGGGATCCTTGGGAAATAAGGTTGCCCATAACAAAAAGCCCTTACGCAGATCTGTGGTTTGTGTACAATTCTGTTTGCCTCACCTCAGAAAGGCTATTGTGGCACTGGAAAAACTGGGAAAGGGCAACCCAAATGATCAAGTGGCTGCAGCAACTCTCCTATGTGGAAAAGTTGTGACATTTAAGGCTTTTTAATTTAGAGAAAAGGCGCA
The DNA here is from genome assembly GCF_964188305.1 of Podarcis bocagei. Lineage (NCBI taxonomy): Eukaryota > Metazoa > Chordata > Lepidosauria > Squamata > Lacertidae > Podarcis > Podarcis bocagei. The sequence continues at coordinate 4,623,203 of NC_138125.1, read as the reverse complement.
TAAGAGGGTTAAAAAAATTATAGTGAAATTGGATAGAGAAAAGTTTTTATACTCGGTGCCAAAAAAAAGGATCATTCTGCAAAGCTAAATGTTCAGTATTCAGGACAGGTAAAAAGAAGTACTTCACACAGTGCATATTCAGTTGCAGAAGTCACTATAATAAGATGCAGTGATGGCCACCAAGGATGGTTTGCTTTAAAACTGGTTTAGACAAATTCACGGAGGGTGTGATTATCAATGGCTACTTTTCATCAGTCAGTACAATGCAACAGCAAAAAAACACGTGCAATTCTAGCCTGACAGAAGTAGTGTCCAGATCAAGGAAAGAAATTGTACCACCCTATTCTGCCTTGGTCAGAACCCACCTGGAGTGCTTTGTCCAGTTCTGGGCACCATAGTTTAATGAGGATATTGACAAGCTGGAATGTGTGCAGAGGAGGGCAACCAATATGAGCCAGGGTCTGGAAACCAAGCCTTACGAGAAATGCTTGAAGGAGATGTTTAGTCTGGAAAAGAGGAGACTTGAGAGGAGATATGAGAGCCATCTTCAAATATCTGAAGGATTGTCACATGGAAGATGGAGCAGGCTTGTTTTCTGCAGGGTGGGGGTGGGGGACTCGAACCAATGGATTCAAATTACAAGAAAGGAAATGCCAGCTATACATTAAGAAGCACTTTCTGATGGCAAGAGCTGTTCAGCAGTGGAAAGGGCTACCTCAGAAAGTGGTGAACTCTATATCATTTGAAGTTTTTAAATAGGGGTTGGATGGCCATCTCTCAAGGAATGTTTGGTTGTCATTCCTGTATTGCAGGGGGTTGAACTACCCTTGGGATCCCTTACAACTCAACAATTTGATTATTCTATGATGGCTGTGCATTACTAGAGGCAGTTGCTGTGCTCATGTTGCATTCATATCCTGCTGGCAGGCATCCCAGAGGCATCTAGTCGTCCTCTGAGAGTAGAATCCTGGACTACATGTGCCTATAGTCCCATACAGCAGGTTTTTGAAGGTCCATGTTATTCAGTCCTTCACCCTAGAGAATTCCAGGATTTTGTCACTGCCAGCATCCATCTCATTCTCTCCTGTTTAGCTGCTTCTACCTGACAAAGGTTTATTGGGAAACCTTACCCAGTGGTGTGTACCTTTGCTCATTCCTACTTGTGTTTGTCAGCTCATACTTGTGTTTGTCAGCTCTTTTTTCATCACCTTATATATTACACCAAAAGCAAGTTGCAGGCCAGTAAAATGCCCACCTGCAATAAAACAGCAGACAATAAAATTAAGATATAATAAATCCTAAGTGGTGGTCTTAAACTTTATCTCATGTACAGCCCCACTTGGTGCTTCCTACTGTTTCACACACCCCTATGCGCAAACAATCATGCTGTACTTCATTTCTATTTTTAGACTCTCCCATTTCCTTTCAGAATCCAGAATGATCTTAACTGCTGTTTGTTTTACCATCCCTGTTTAGCAATAATTGTGCTTTGTAAGGAATGTAAGGTTTTCCCCATTGCCCCAACTCAGTCAGCTGTGTGATGTATTAAAGTACTGGTACTTTTAAAAAGTATGGGGGGGGCACCCAGAAAATGCTGTCCTTCATGCCCTTGCTGGCCAGCCTGCTTCATGGAGGGGCAGTTCCATGCAGGAGTTTCTCCTCAGCCGACATATCTTGTTAGGGGACAAAAGAAAAACAGAAATTAAAATCAGTGTTCCAAATTTGCCAGGCGCATTTTGCGCCTGACTCTTAGAATCATAGAGTTGGAAGAGACCACAAGGGCCATCGAGTCCAACCCCCTACCACTTGCGACCAAGTGAAGCTGCCTGGGCACCAGGATGGTGCCTGACATCTCCACCATCTGGAGATGCATGCCTGGGGATCATGGGATCTTGACCGTTTTCATACACTCATGCCGCATCCTGTAGAATTCTATCCTTGATATTTTACCTACATAATCAGAACAAATTTCAGGAACCAAAAAGCCGTATTGAAAAATACGATTTTCGAGCCATCTGGCCCAAAAATGGCAACTTGACATTCCGTTTTGTGACTATAACCCTGGTTTAAGGAGCTATATGGTGCCTAGCTAATATTGAGTTTCTAAGACTGATTAAACTATAGTCCAACCTTTTAAACCCTGTTTTAAAACCAGTACATTAAATTGTGGGAAGCTTTAAAATAGATGCAGGATTACTGATTTTATTGGCTCTCCATCCTTTTTAGTTCTGCATCAGCTACAGTCCTGAATAAAGGAAGAGCAGGTCTATGCTGAGCATGTTGCAATAACCAAGTCTTGAGGTTTTAAATCATGAATAGCAGTTGGTACATCTTAGTCTGGGGGGGAAAGCCCAGCAATCTTCTCATCTGGAGGTGCTGGAGAAAAATGTTCTAAGCCACTGTTGCTATTTGAAGATCCAGACACAGCAATGTACCCTGGAGCTCATAAATAGAGGAGGTAAAATTACAAGTCCTCCATTCCTTCCAATTTACAGGGCTTATAATGCATCATTACTATCATATTGTTGGGATACAGAGTCATTCATTTTGACCACATCACATTTGAACCATGGTCAGATGCTGACTTGCAGATACTCTTGGAGAGAATCTGACAAGACCACACGCCTATACTGTGTGAGGCATATATCTGGGCAGGTTTTATGAAGTTTAGATTTTTCAAAATGGAACCAACTCCATTTCAAAGGCATGAGATAAGCAGAACTTTATTAAAACCTTAAAATATCATTTTGGAGTGACAGATAAAACCTAGCATTTGTTCAAATCGAATAGTGCAGCTTATCCAATTGTTAGATTGCAAACCTGTTGTGATTGTCCACATTAAATTCTCTAAGACACCATAGCCTGTTGAAGTATTTAATAAATATGTAAACAAAGAGCGGTAATCAGAATTTGCATGATCTGCATTTAACTGTAATTCCCCTTTAAAATACACAATCATAGCAAATGCCAGAATTCTGTGAAAGCTCATTGGTAGGAACAGACCAAAAATAGTGAATTTGTAGCAACAGTATGAGTAATATTTAATGCATGTGCTTCTAAATCAGTTTTTAGCAAGATATGTTCATATTTTAATATGAAACTAACAGCTGACCTTTTGCACTTAACTGTTGTTCATTCAACACTTTCTAGATTTGTAAATATTCTATAAAAAGCAGGTTGCCAAATATCTGTTGCAGCTGGGGCAGATGAAGGTGTCTCGTTTCTGTGTCTCTCTGTGCTCTGCTGCGGACTGTGGAGTTAATGTTGCCAGTCTTCATGTCATGTTTGCAGACATCTTGGTAATGCAGAGTTGGTCTGCCAACAGGCAGAGAGCTCCCTGTAGAGCACATCCTTTGGGGGGGGGGAGAGTTAATAATGTTGATTTCAACAGACAAAAATCAGCACTTGATAAAAATTCTTGCTGCCGCTCTTGTCATTTCTAACAACTCTTAGATATGCTTTTTGTGGTAGCTAGCACCCTTGACATTACAAAACTTCCACTCTGTGTAGTCTTTTGATTCCAAGCACACTTAAATGTTCTGTTGAATCTCAGAATGCCTTTTTGATGATGAAGTAAAAGTCTGTTTGATGTCTGAAAAACATGTCTATTCAGGATCTGGAATTTAACTACTTGCTAACTGAATAAATGTGTATTCTTTTGCTTTGCCTATATAAAAGTTGTAATTTGCAAGACTCCTTTTTGTTGACAGTCTGTGAAGTTTCTGCTAGTTTTTATGTGATTGAAGCTATAATTCATCATTCACTATTCAAACTGTAATTATGATGAGAAATATACACAATTTAACATGTTGAATAAGATGTAACTTAGATCGTGTTATATATGTGTGTATCTTTTCCACCCAGTTCAAAGACTTAAAAACATTGCGTCTACCAGATTTTCCTTGAAAAACAGTTGGTTCTCTTAAGGGCAATACTGAAAATGATTGTTAAGTGAACACTGCATTTTTCTCTCTCTAGGACTGGACATATCCGATGAGAAGAGAGATGCAGGTATGGCTGTTTCTTTTAATCAAAGCTAGCTCCTGGTTCATTAGATACTTGGTGGTGCTGCTGCTGCTAGGGTTTAGCAAAACCATATGCCCTGAGACACTCAGGTGTGCTGCAGAGGTACACTGGGGACGATTGCTCTGGAAACACCCAAGAGAGGACTTGGAATGACAGGACTAACACACAGGGATAGTTGTAATTCCAAGTGCAGTTTTGGGCTACCAAGAGATTTGTTACCTTCCTTTTTTGCCCTAGACTCACACCCAGTTTCTCTCATTCATCTAGGCATTGTCTTGCATTAATGTCCAGTTGAGAGAGACCTACTCAAGGTCCCCAGATCTGTGACCTTCCCTTTCCTCGCTGTCTTTTTGGGCCTTGTGGGCAATTCCCAGCCCTAACCTTCCTTCAAAAAATGGTTGTCTCTGCTATCTTTGCTCCTGGCCAGTTGGCTGCTCTCTGCACATATCTGTCACTCATTCTCCTCTCCACATGTTCCGGGAGCCTGCAGGGGCCACTATTTCTTTGTTTGGAAGTTGCTGTTTCTCTCCTGGTCTGTGAACAGTAGGGAAAGCTGATGCTCATGCTGTAACACTCACTGAATTTGTTCCTAAATTTAAGAGTAAGACAACAATTCTGTAGGTTGCTAAGTACTGGTCATATTTAGTGAAGGGAGAAATAAAGTGAATTTGTCTGGATTGGCAGATGCCTCAGCAAAGTAAAATTAAAATGTTAATAGGCTATTGCAACTCGCTCCTAAACTTGCAGTTTGCATAGGAAACTTCCTAAATTCTAAGTCTTTTTGCTGGATAGAGAACACTAACAGGGGAAGCCCTCATTATTTCTTGTAGATGTAGGCTTTGTTCACAAGAAGTGGTTTGCATGGCATGCAAAAAAAGTCAGGAAAAGCTCTTTCTAGCATTGAGATGCAGTGAATTATGGTTTGCTTGTTGGATTTTCATGTTAAGCAGCCAGAAGCTCTCCCAGAAAAGAGAGTACACCTCTTGTATTGCAGGAACCTCGAGAAATAGTTAAGTAAAACAATCCAAATGGCTCAAGTAAGCAAGCCGCATACTGGGTATTGGAGAATCTTGGTTGTAGATTATCTAGTTCAGAGTGATGGTAAGGTAGTATCAGATAAGGAGGAAGCTATTCAATGAAAAAGTGGGGTGGTACGTTAACCTATGTGTAAGATCGCACATCCTTTTCTTCTGCATTTAGCATAGAGCAACTATACTGTCAGTGATGTGCATTTATCTCAGTCCTGTTACATTCAAACCTTTGAAGGCTTTGAGAAGCCTTTGAGGATTACAGGCAAGAGAAGCATTCTAGTCTAGAAGGAGCTGGTGGGGGAGGGAAGCTTGAGTTGCAGCTTCAGTGAGGCAAGACAGTTCCTGGAATCTTATTCTGGGATATTATTACCTTGGCGGCAGGAAGCTCCCTGCTGCTTAGATTTTTCTCTCCACCTCTCTGTCACCTCAAACTTGTTCATGTTTCTCTCTCCCCCTGCTCTCAGGCAGAATATACCAAGTCATTTATCAGCAAAGAATAAATGCCTTTCTCATAAACCTTTTATTATATTGTGCCTGAATTCTGTTAGTCAATACCAAGAAGTGTGCTTGTGGTTTTCTCTCTGTCATTGTCCTTTGCAAGCTTAGTGGGTGGCTGGGGATTTTCTCATCTCCTATGTTTCTGTTGTGAAAGATTCCCTTATAGCCCCAGTGCCAGCAATACTGGAAAAAAGTACCCATTTCTCAGGTAAAACCGCAGAGCTCTTTCCAGATCCCATATATGCATCCAGTTAATACTAGTGTAATTAAACTCTACTGCTAGTGTTGGGCTTGTGTAGCTTCTAACAGATTACTGAGGTAGATTGAGTTTTTATTCCTCTCTTTCTCTCTCCTTTTTTTAAAGGAAATTTTACCTGGGTTGTTCCTGGGCCCGTATTCTTCAGCTATGAAAAGCAAGGTAGGTGTGTCTTTCTAGAATATTTTAATGCTGGTCACTGGTGCTTTTTTCTAGGAAAAAAAGGTACAGGAACTAATCTTGAACAGACCTTGTACTAGTAGTACAGGGGACTCCCAAATTAGATGGTGGTTCCAGGCCCCTGCACGCATACCCAAAATTGTATATAATGGGGAGCACACTGGAGAGTCCTAGTGGTTCAAAGAGGAGACCCACCCCAAAGCCCAAAGAGGTCCCAAAGAGCCAGCAGAACTGACATGCAAGGAGGTTTCTTCCCTGTGTGTCAGCTCTGCATGTCTAGAGCGCAAATGGTTGCCCTGACCAAACTAAGCACCTTGTCCACATCATCGGTCCTTACTAACTAAAACTCATCTAGCATAACAGAACTAGACGGTGCTCTGATACCTCTCAAGGTTCATCTGCTGTACATGGAGTCGCGGTCCCGGTGTGGATGCAAATGATTTTATGATCCTCAAAATGCTTTGCAAACAAGTCACAGTAAGCTGCCGTCAGTTCTGTCACCTCCTTTGGGCCAGACTAAAAGGCCCTGCACCACCCAGAAATGCTCTGCTGGATGGCTCAGTTAGGATGCAATGGAGACCGCAAAGCATACTTTCTTAGCTGCCTTCACTGCTGCTGGGTAGGCCCATTGTTCAATTGCATTTTACTGGAATTTTCCTCCACTCGTGTTTGAGCAGTGCCCCAATTTGTTTCCTTAGCCTAAGCTCTGGAGTACTGTGGGGAGCCAAATGGGCGTAATGAAGAGGGAAAAGGCACTCAGGGTGATCATGTCAATGGCCCAAGCCCTTTGGGTGTTCCAGAGGCTAGCCAGGGCTTTGACAGGAGCGCCAATCATATCAGCTATCTGGAAATTCTTTGGATCCATCAGCCTCCTAGGGCAGACTATCTTAATAGGTCCCCTGCCTCTGCAGAGGAGAAAAAGTGTTGAAAGCTTAATCTCAGCAGGAAGTGACCTGGCCATGAGAAGGAACTGGTTTCAATATCCCCCACTCCTCCTGATCTCCCTCTTCCTGTCCATTTCTGTGCCACTTATAATATAAAAAAACTTAAGCGGTATTAAAAAAATCCCTAAAGCTGCAGTAGACCACTATGCCACTAATGGGTGGTGGTGGTTGTTTGGGGGTGTTATTGGGTTGTTGGTTTCATTTTAATTCTGTATTTTGTGGTTTTATATTCTGATTTTATTTGGTAAACTGTCCTTAGACCTGCGGGCATAGGGCGGTATATAAATTCAATAACAACCACAATAACTTGAACAACAACAAATTTTACAAAAATACAGTTACATATAAAAATCTTACATTAATACACAATTATTGATACATATAAACCAATATAAATTCCTTCTCCTTGATTGTAATGTGTAAATTTCCCCCCGTAACATTTTAATTTTCTACTGTTTGCTATTTGGACTCTGCTTGAGGAAAGACAGAGAAAGGTGTTTTAAATAAACAAACTGCAAAATGCACACTTTCTGACACAATGTTAATTGTCTTTGAATAGAATTGCACTGTTTATTGATGAGCTGCACCTTTCTGCCAACCCAAAACGACCAGAAGCTTGTCCAGCCTATTTTGAAAGGTTCAAATGAATGTGGAAAAGTAATTCCTCCTGAGTTTTTGTCAGCTTTAAACAAAGTCACCTTTTTAAAACAAAGCCACACAGTAACTTTGCAGGCTTCCGGCTTGTTTTGCACTGGCCACAAGAATGAATTTGTTGTGTGTGTTTGGTTTTAAGCCTTCATGGTCTTACTGAACATTTTAAATATCTAAATATATTGTCTTAATAAAGTGTCTTAATAAAGCTATCAGCTAGTCATAATGCAATATTATTACTCTGTATGCTAGTTTAAAGGAGCTTTCGCTTTTTCAAACATTCATTTTGCAGCTACCTATACTTCAGAAACATGGAATTACCCATGTAATATGCATACGACAAAATATTGAAGCAAACTTTATTAAACCAAACTTCCAGCAGTTATTTAGGTAAGTAACCTATAAATCAATGTTGTGAAAATACGTCATGTTCAATGTGTGCTTGTTGTGCTAGTGTAGTTTTCAGTCTTTACACTGCAAAGCAAGATTGCAGGTAATGCTTAAACGTTTCAGTAGATCGCAATAGTTGGCAGGTATATTGCATAGCGTGAATGTCAGAAAGACAGGTGCAAGAACTTCTTTATGACTTCCTGTGAGGAATGAGATTGCTGTAAGGACAAGGCAAAATGCTTTGGGGAGGAAGCAGGGACAGTGAGGGGTGTGGCTGGGGTATTCCAAGGGCCAGATAGAGAGATTGGGGTGCACATTCGGCCCCCACCCCTGAGGTTTCTCATCCCTGACATAGTCCTTCCCACAGTTGCACTGTATTCTTTTCAAACGTGGCTGAAAGTGATTCCTGTTGAACTTGACCACAACTGGTGTTCAAAGACAGGAAGCCTAAGGACCAAAGTACAGTGGTACCTCGGGTTAAGTACTTAATTCGTTCCGGAGGTCCGTTCTTAACCTGAAACTGTTCTTAACCTGAAGCACCACTTTAGCTAATGGGGCCTCCTGCTGCCACCGCGCCGCCGGAACACGATTTCTGTTCTCATCCCGAAGCAAAGTTCTTAACCTGAAGCACTGTTTCTGGGTTAGCGGAGTCTGTAACCTGAAGCATATGTAACCTGAAGCATATGTAACCTGAGGTACCACTGTACATGTTACACCGCAGCTGCATGTGGCGATAGCCCAACAAGGGTTGCTCAGCTGGCAGTACGACTTCCCTCAGTGAAATGAAGAAGGAAGCAATTTTCAGCTATTCCCTTTCCCCTCTGCAGCCCTCCAGTACTTTCTGCTTTGACTGGCAGTGGCTCTCCCATGCTTTCAGATAGTCTTTCCCAGCCCTGCTTGCCCTGGAATGCAGATCAGTCTTTAGAGCTGTTTTGCAGCAGTGAAGAGAATGGAGGATAGAACCTTACTCTGCTAGTAGTTTTTCTCCTGAAATTCTCCTGAAGTCTTGCCTCATGGGTTTCATGAGGGAATTTTGCTACAACAGAGAAGGGCTCATTTGGCTATCGTACATTCCGTTACAGAACAATATGTTGGACCTTTTAACTTTTATATTTATATTATATAATATATATAATATTTATATCCGCTTCAAATGATAAAAGAAACATTTTTCAGGCTGGGTGTTAATGTTCTAGAAGATGAGAATGTTATGTTCTAGAAGATTCTGGTTGTGTACTTAACACACTTACTTTAATTGTAGGTATTTAGTCTTGGATATTGCAGATCATCCCATTGAAAATATAATCAGATTTTTCCCGACGGTAAGTGTTCAGCATGACTTGTGAGTTAAACTCTTTCATCCTAATATCTTTCAGAAATCATGTGAGCAAATGCAGCCCAATGTGCGAGTGAAAGAGAAGAAACAATCCATCTCTGAAGCAGTTCAGCTAAATTGATAAATAATTCTTCCCGCAATGTCCACCTAATTTAATGGTCTTGTGGATAAGCCCCTGACTGGTAGTATTTCTGGTTGCCATGGGTACAGTCCTCTGGGAAGTTCTCCTGCATAAAAGTGCTTTTGCAGGATTCCCTTTCATTTTAGCATGCCGGAGAAACTTCCCAGTGAATTGTACCCATGGTAACTGTCATATCAGATATTAAGGGGGACGGGTCACAGAATGCAATTCTCAGCTCAAAAATGGCTGTGTCTGCTTGCTATTCACTCTGTGCAAGATATCTGAGTTGCTTTCTCAGCATCTGTCTTTTTACTTTCTGCACTTTGTTCTCTCCTGCCCCTTGGATGGCCATTGTCCATGGCAGGCATCTGCTGAAAGTGCACTCCACTGACTTCTTGTGAACTGTTGGTAATGGAGGGAGCCTCTTGAAATGGCTATGCGGATGTCTGAATACTTGTGCCAGGCCAAGCTGGCTAGGGAGTTTCATATTTCTAGGACCCCTTGCTGCTGCTTCAAGACAAGGAGCACTAAAACCTTAATAAAAATAATGAGCTCTCCATTCTGCTGTCCCACCCCCACAACATCTTAACAATAATTATGTTAGGAGGAATCCCCCCTCCCCACTTCCGTTCTGCCCTGTTAAATTGCCATGTCACTTTAAAAACTTTTTAATGAATCTTGGGTGTTAATTCTTGCCATAAAACTGAGCACTGAAAAAGTTATTTATTTTACATATTTTTATTCTGCTTTTCCACTAAAAGTGCCCAGGGAGGCTAACAGCAGAAATATGGGCAGTGATAATTTTGCACGTGCTCGTTTGTGCGTGACTGCCAACGTGAGTGCAGTTTTTGGCCCTGGAAGGGGGCAGAACGGGGTTGGGGGCTGGCTGTGCCATGACTGGAACGCAATCCCTGCACAAACGGGGAGTTGCCTGTGATACTATCCACAATAAAAATGATAAACAGTAATCAGAATTCAAAAGAAATGCAGTAGCTAAAGTCATTGTTTAGGTTTTGGGGTAGATAAACATCACTGGTAGTCTGTAACCCAAGTGCTGTCAACATTTTATGAGCAGTTTAAATCTTCACACTATTTTTCTGGCCTGGCAGGAAATACCTTGATTGCACACATCCATGAGTTACAAAACACATCTTTCCGCTCGGAAGTGTTCCTGTGAGAATGTTGATGTCCATAGCAAAATATAAATATAACTAGGGCTACAAACACCACGTGTGGGAATCTAGTTGCACCTTTCAGGGCCTTTGAGTTGCTGTACACTGGATTCTGAGGAAGTAGTTTTAAACCATTGCATCTGCTGCTATCAATGTAAAGCAACTTGAAAGCAGCAGGTGTTTTTAGGGTGCTTTTTAAAAGCAGGTGCATTTAAGCATTTTTTTGTATTGGCGTTCTGTTAGCAAGAATACAGTATAAATATGAATATGATCAATGGTTGCTAAATGTTTTAAGTCTTCATATTATAAATCTTTTGGGGCCCACGTTATTTACAATTTCCTCAAGTGCATGATACTCTAGAACACACAAATAGGCTGCATTTGTGTTAAGAACTCTTCGAGATGGCAGTAATTGGAACGGAATCTGTGTCTGTTATGTTTTTCTTTAGACTAAGGCATTTATTGATGGGAGTTTACAAACCGGAGGTATGTATGCTCACTTTGCTTGTCCACCTAATTTACCAGATGCTTGATGCAAATGTGTTGCATTTTAGCTACATGTAAATGCAGATGAAGGGACGCGGGTGGCGCTGTGGGTTAAACCACAGAGCCTAGGATCAGAAGGTCAGCGGTTCAAATCCCCGCGAAGGGGTGAGCTCCCGTTGCTTGGTCCTTGCTCCTGCCAACCTAGCAGTTCGAAAGCACGTCAAAGTGCAATTAGATAAATAGGTACCGCTCCGGTGGGAAGGTAAATGGCGTTTCCATGCGCTGCTCTGGTTCGCCAGAAGCGGCTTAGTCCTGCTGGCCACATGACCCGGAAGCTGTACGCCGGCTCCCTCGGCCAATAAAGTGAGATGAGCGCCGCAACCCCAGAGTCGTCCGCAACTTGACCTAACGGTCAGGGGTCCCTTTACCTTTACCTAAATACAGATGGGGTCGATGTACTTGGTAATGGACTGGGATACAGTCCCTCTTGTGAATGCTATAAGATGTGTAGTGATAGTTGGTGTTATCTAGTTAAGCCTTACTGGCCAGATTCCTTGGAGGCTCATTGGGGTACATACCACATAGCAGGTAATGCGGAAGGAAATAAAGTTCCTGAGGCTCGAACTCTGCTTCCTGCTTATATGTGTTTTAAGATGTTTATGCTGATTTTGCTACTGACTGTTTTTGGTTCTGCTAATGATTTAAATTAATTTTAATATAAGAAGAGCCCACTGGACGTTACGTGTTTGGATCTTGTTGAGGACTGAATGGTGGGATATAAACTAAATAGTACAAACAATACAAAATGCCTGTAAAAGCTCCGGCTGCTTTGTGTAAAGCAATTCTTTTCATTCTCAGGAAAAGTTCTTGTCCATGGGAACGCGGGGATTTCTAGAAGGTAACAAGGCTCACTTATTTTAAGAAAATATCCCAAGGCATGGCTGACATATCTTAACTTGCTTTTGTTGGTTTGTTTTCTGTTTTTCAGTGCTGCCTTAGTTATTGCATATATTATGGAAACATTTGGAGTGAAGTACAGGTACAGAAGTGATTTTAAACTGCTTTCCATCCCTTGGAGAGGATATTGGTCTTCAACCGCTGCGTCATGGCATGGCCAAAATGGGAATCTTGAATGATTCTACTGTAGAATTGGAAGGGACCACAAGGGCCATCTAGTTGTAGTTTGTTGTTAATGCAGCTCTCCATGTCTAGTGACTAGCTGAGTGGGACCCTGCTTTACAACAAGAAGGGATTAAAAAGAGTTGTACAACTTGATCAATATTGTGCAACTTATTCAAAAAAACTGCCATAAAATATTGCTGACTGAAGTTGGCAAAACAGGCCTATGTGTCTGCTGTGTTCTTTCAGTGCCAGGCCAAGTTTCTCCTTCTCTCTCCCCTTTCTCAGCCTTTGTGATGGTGGTGGTTGTAACACTTGCTACTGGTGCTGTGACCTCTCCCAGCAAAAAGACCAAGATCTTTTAGTGAAAGGTGTGCATGTTCCCTCTGCACAGAACTTTCCTCCAGTACTGATTGCCTCCAGTATGCTCATGCCTTGTTACTCCTCCATCGCCACCTCAGCTGACATAGAGTGCAGTGCTTGCAGTACACCTGACTTTGGAATGACAGCCAGAGACAAAACAGGTCTTGGATATGCTGTAGGGCAAGGGAATTCTGGGGTTGAAACATCTGTAGAGAATTCTGATCCCAGCGAGAATTTCTTAGGGGTAATGGACTCTTGGGGATAAAGATTGGCTATGTGGGTCATCTGTTTCATGTTTTAATAGAGAACTTGAAGCCTGAGATAGATGAGGTTTGTGTGATGGGTCCCAAGCAAGTGAGCTTATGCACAATAACTCTGTCTTGGTCCAGTGAATGGAACATTTAGCCAGGGTCCCTGGATTTAAGTCCTACTTCTGCTTGGGGATCATTGTATTCTCAGCTTCAATTCCCCATCTGTGAAATAGGAGTGGCACTCAACATGGGACTGTTGTGAGGATGAAGATGATGAGTGGGGTGAGGTTTTAGTTTCAGTTGGCCTCTTCACTTCGGCAGGCCTCGCACAACAGATGTTCCCATTGAGTTGGCCCTCTGTTCAGTGTTTAATGCTTATAACATAAATTTCACATGTAACAGCAGGGTCAGTTCTCAGCATCTTCTATAAGGAAAACCTGTTTAAGTAACTAACTGGACAGAGTTGTTGTTGGCTGTAAGCCTTTATGGAGTTAAGCAGGTCTGGGCATGACTAATTCCTGAATGGGAGCCCTTGTATGTCATTCTAAACTTTTTGAAGGCAGAATACAGGCATAGCTAAACTGAAAGTAAATACCAAAAGAATGAGTCAGAAACCAAATGCAAACTGGTATTAAAGATGAAAATGGAGAATCTCTTTCTTGTAGGGATGCATTTACATACGTGCAAGAAAGAAGGTTTTGTATTAATCCCAATGCTGGATTTGTTCATCAACTTCAGGTAAGTTGTTTTCCTACCTGTTGATGATGTAGAAATATGATATTCGTACTGATGGTCTGGCCCGGCCTCCCCAAGTATCTGATACACATTGGCTTAAATGAAAAACTTCATTATATCTTGCCTGACTGTTTGGAGTTTTAATTGGTACATTACCGGTATTTGGCCTTTTCTATCATTTTGTTTGCTTTGATGCTGTACTGAGGATGTGAGCAATTCTAACAAATGTAAAATATGTAAAACAGAAGCATAAGATACCTAAAATTAATGATATTTAATAAACAACTTATCAGCTTTATGTTGATAACCAGCTGGCCGGTGTAGAGCAGTAGGTCTCAACAGCAGGGGTCTCTGTGCCTTACATGGCTGAGCTTAAGGCAGGTGGCATAAAATCTCTTGGAGCCACAGTGTCCAAAATTCTCTCAGATGCCCCATTTCTGCTCTGCTCTGGTAGACCAGAACAGGTAGACCAGGTGTAGTCCTGGTCCATGTTGACTCTTGAGTAGCTCACTGGTGCCTGCCCCTAAACAGTGGGTGTGGCTTTCTGGAACTGCTCAGGTCAGCCAAATAGAAACAATTACTTTTATCCAGAACCACTCTTTCTCCTCCCTCACCTCAGTTTCTTGCAATATTCCAGCCTTCATGGCTGTAAACATTTATGTTCCTTTAGCTGCCCTCTCGTTCTTTTTATCCCAGGATCCCAATGTCAGGTGAATTCTTGCCCATTTGTACCAATCCAGTCATTCTGCTGCTGCTTCATTTTTTTTTTTATTTTTAGGAATATGAAGCCATCTATCTAGCAAAGTTAACTATCCAGATGATGTCTCCTCGGCAGCTGGAGCAATCACTGTCTGTCAGTACGGGTGAGCATGTATTTCTGTGTAGCAGGGGCGGGGAAACATTTTCAGCCCAAGGGGCACATTTCCAGAGCAGTCACTGCCAAGCCTGCCTTCTCAAAGATTTGCATTGTAATCCCCTCTAAAACAAAGGGGGAAACCTTCCTTTCAGCAGGGAATTCCAAGCAGACTCCTTCCTGAGTCAGATTTGTATGCAATCCCTTGCTAACTGCTACCTCTACCCAGAATAAAATAGGTAGTACTGGCGGTATGGACATCGTCTACCCTTCTTCATGTACATGTATTTCTCCCCTTCACTTGCTCCCAATACAAACCCCTCCCTAATTAGGAAGGTGTATGCATCAAAACTCCCTGCTAAAAGGAGGGGGGGACACATTGTTTTAGCAGCAACTGTCAAGGTCAAATTATCAACTTCTTGATGTCCTGTGATTGACAAGCATGCAGCCCCGCCCACCTGTCAAATGTGCCCCCCTAGTCCATTTCTGATGAGGTTCTGGCCTGTAGAATCGAAAAGGTTCCCCACGCCTACATCCAGAGTATAAGAACTACCACGAGAAGCTACTCAAAGCTGATAGAAACCAACCTGGTTCATATTTGATTAAATCTATTTGAACTTCTGCAGCAATCCCTTGAAACTAAATAATCTTGTAATACATGATGACTGAAATGAGTTATTTCAGAAGTAGGAAGAGAAGCACAGGGAGACAGGCTGTTAACTCCTTTTGGATGCTTAAAATGGGCAAAACAAGGATAGAAAAATTGGCTTCTAATTGGAATTGTGCAGCAAAATGAAAATGTTTTGTGGAACAGGTCTGGTTCCACTCAAACCATTTTGGAAAGCTTGTTTCTGTCCTTCCTCTTAGCCACCTTCTCCACCTGCCCCACCTGTTTTGCAGGAAGTCTGAAACGAACCCATGAAGAGGATGAGGAAATCAGCAATATGCAAGCCGCAGCTCAGAACGGTTGACAGCAAGGGCAGCAGCACTCTGGACTTGCTGGCTGGAAATTTCTATTCATGGCAGCTGCGAACGTCAGCAAGATGAACAACCCAGACCTATTTTTTATATATATAAAATGGGAGACGAGTCCAACTTCCTTATGCAAACCTGCCCCTCCAGTAGCACACCAGGCAACACGGTTAAGGGTATTGGATTCCTTGACTGACTAGATGGCACTGATTGTTTTGCTCCTTTTTTTACACTTTATAGTTTTACCCTAAACCAAGACTTTGGACTTGCAAAGAGGTATTATTGCAATAATGCACTTTTCATACTTGAAATTTCTTTATTTGTATTGATAAAGTTACTACTTAAACAAAACGTGGGGGGAATGATTTGTTTATAAAGTTATTTGTGTAATTTATAACAAGAGTCTTTAGTAAAAAAAGGAAAAGAATGAAAAGAAACAACTTCCTAAAATTCACTGTGGGTTGTATTTGTCTCATTTCCCAAGGCTTGAGGCAGAAGGAAACAAGTTTTAGTAGCTATTGGAAATCATTGTTTTGGCCACCATGAAGTCGTAAGAGCAAAGTCAAGGTCTCTTCCAGATTAAATGGCTGCTCTTTCCTTGATCCTTTCTGGCTTTTCCCTGAAAAGGCCTCCAAGAAGATAAATTTCCCCCAGCTTTATGAAAATCCGCAAGAATTGACTCCTAACAGGCAAATGCGGTTGTACAGCCTTACTGCTGAACGTAGCCTTCTAGCCATATTGCCAGTATTTTTGGTTTTCTGTTCTTCAAACCTATACAGATGATTCATAATTTACGTGAGGCTTAAGGACGTACAGCCAAAATTACGTACAGCCAAAACAACCCTAAAACCGCCCCTGCAAGACCACCCCTACTGTTCTGGAGCTGGTGCCTTGCTCCCTATGAAAGGCAGAGCGCTTTTAAGCTCTCCACCTTGCTTACCAGGCTCTGGGAGACTCTCACGCCTTTCCCTGGCTATACAGTGGTGCCTCGCAAGACGAAAAGAATCCGTTCTGTGAGTCTCTTCGTCTAGCGGTTTTTTCGTCTTGCAAAGCAAGCCCATTGACGGATTAGCGCTATTAGCGGCTTTTAGGCTTAGAAAAAGGGGGGGGGGGAGGGAAAAAACCCGCAGGAACTCGCAAGACATTTTCGTCTTGCAAAGCAAGCCCATAGGAGATTTGTTTTGCGAAGCACCTCCAAAACGGAAAACTCTTTCGTCTAGCGAGTTTTCCGTCTTGCGAGGCATTCGTCTTGCGGGGCACCACTGTAGTTTAAAGGCCAATGGAATCGGCAATCTCATTTAGAACTTTAAGTTGTGGATTAGCCCCCCTCCACAGGTTATGGTCCACTTAACTTCAAACATGTTCTCCATCCAACAGTATTCAATTGTCCCACGTGGATGAACTCCACTAACACTTCTCAAATTACCCAAGTAAAACAGCAGGCCAACTAGAGCACATCTAGACCAATGAAGAAGGAAGACCATAATTCAAAAGATTTTAACAGCCTTCATTTATTTGTGTCTTAACAGTGCTTTTTTAAAAAAAACTGAATAAATAACTTTAGTCACCCCCAATAAAGTTTTTAGAGTACCACAAAATGCATGAAATCCGCTTACAGTAGCCCTCAGTAATATTTTATAAAGGTATTTACTCGACTACAAAAATTTTCTGCAGTGCCCTTCATTTGCTTGTAATGCCCAAGACTGCCCCCTTCAAGCTGAAATGGTGGGAGGAAAGTTGTACCATTATTGGCAGCTCATGGCAAGAAGTGCTACGTGGCTTTATCTAAAGCCCCAAAGCATGGGGGAGCCTCTGAGATGTGGATTTGGGATCTGGAACATCATCTGAGTGGGTTAGCATGGCAGAAGATTGCTTTTGCAAAGCATACATGTGATATAGCCCATGCTGGAAAAGACTGCCCCTTGGCCCCACAGTCTTTTCACAGCTACAAGAGATAAGAATACAATATTTTAGAAATGCAGGTTCTTTGTGTAAGCAATAATTTTTACCAATTGTGACTGCTAGGGGACTAATAGAACCGCTCAGGCCGCTGCTCGACAAATCAGTCATTTCAGGGCTCTTCTGGTGCCCATGAAGATCTGAGGCGTACTAACGTCAAGACCAGTGACAGCCTGGTACAGACCTTGCATTTCTCCTACCCACATGACTAGAAATCTCGCAAGTCAGTCCTGCCTCATTAACCACCACTGAATTGGCAACACAAAACAGCACAAGACTTAGAAAAATACAAGGCAAGAAAGGAATCAGGTAAAAATATAACCTTTGGTTAAAAACCACCCCCACCTGGCAATAATCTTTCACATCCCAGCTAGCAAAAAGCATTAACAGTAGGAAATGGCTTCTAAAACGTTTCCTGTCAGCAAGGAAACCTAAATCAAAGTCTGCTGTACTGTATTTGTTGTCCCATCTCTGGAGGTGTTAATTTCATTTGCAGCCATTTGCTTTCCACAAAGAGAAAAGAGAAAGAGAAAAGAGACAGTCCTCCACCAACGGTCCATTACATGAGATTACAGCTGGAAGTCCTTTAATTGAAGAATCTTTGATACATGTAGTTTTCTTCAGATACTGAATATCCAAATTTTTCATAGAAAGCAACATTTTTTGGCTGACACTCGAGAGTGATTTTGTAGCAATTCAGTCTCTTACTTAGCAGTGTGAGAGTTGACATCAATCTAGGAGGAGGAGGAAGAGTTAATACAGTCATACCTTGTGTTGCGTTAGGTTCACGTTGCGCCTTTTCGGCTTGCGAACACGGCAGACCCGGAAGTGGATACTTTTGGGTTTCGCCGCATGCACACAGAAGCATCCTGTGTGCTTTGTGCATGTGCAAAAGCGTTCTGCGTGCTTCGCACATACACAGAAGCGCTCTTGCGCTCCATGGTTGCACAGAAGCGCCGCTCTAGTTGCAGACTTTTCAGGGTGCGAATGGCACCCCAGAATGGATCGTGTCTGCAACTAGAGGTACCACTGTACTCTGAAACAAACTGTATGGGTATACTCTTGCAAGAGGACGTCAAACTGCATGTACCAGGCAACCGTGAATCTACACATCAGCACTGCTGCCATCACCACCATGCCCAAATGGATAGTAGGAGCCACTTTTCAGCGAAGGGAAAACAATAGGAAGCCCTCACTTTCCAACCCTAACCCTGCAAGAAATGAGTGGAAGGAGACAAGAATTTCAGAGGGAGAGAGTATACAGTAAGATGAAACAGATATGTCATAGTGATTGAATAAGGAAAGTCCAAAAGGAGTCTCTTAACTAGGGCAGGGGTTCTCAAAATTTTTCTCCAGGCCACATGTTCAGAATAAAAATTAGCTTGTGTCACACCAATTTTTTTTATTGATAAAATACATTGGAAAACAAAAAGAAGCAACTCCTAGCAGTGCTTGGTTTATAACCCAGAACACAACTACTTTATAATATGATCATGGGACATCCAGAATTCCCAAAATATAATTCCCAAAATATAATTATAAATGAGCCTCTTACATATGTACCTTAAGTATGTATACAGACCCAATGAGAGGTGTGAGCTTGCTTTTGCCAGGTAATCTCATTTGTATTAGGTCTAATTTGAGAGTTTTTGGATTTGATATCCCGCTTTATCACTACCCGAAGGAGTCTCAAAGTAGCTAACATTCTCCTTTCCCTTCCTCCCCCACAACAAACACTCTGTGAGGTGAGTGGGGCTGAGAGACTTCAGAGAAGTGAGACTGGCCCAAGGTCACCTAGCAGCTGCATGTGGCGGAGTGGAGACACGAACCCGGTTCACCAGATTACGAGTCCACCGCTCTTAACCACTACACCACACTGGCTCTCAAACAAACTCATCTTATCAGCAAACAAGCCTTTCTCTTTTCTGATGGTTCACATTTGTCAAGAGTTGAAAATCCCTGTTCACAACAGGATATCATGGGGAACTGTACAGGTGAAACTCGGAAAATTAGAATATCGTGGAAAAGTTCATTTATTTCAGTAATTCAACTTAGACTCATGACATGCAAAGCAAGATATGTCAAGCCTTTATTTGTTATAATTTACTTATTTATTTAATTTATTTGTTATAATTGTGATGATCATGACGTACAGCTGATGAAAACCCATAATACCTCAGCAGTGCCACAGGCTTCCATAACACCTCAGCAGTGCCACAGGCTGATAGCATCCGTGCCACGCCGCATTGAGGCAGCAATTGATGCAAAAGGGGCCCAAACCAAGTACTGAGTATATATGCATTCTGCTACTTCTCAGAGGTCCAATATTTCTCTATTTGCAATCCTTGTTTTGCTGATTTCATTTAATTTTCTGAGATGGTTAATTTGGGGTTTTCATCAGCTGTATGCCATGATCATCACAATTATAAGGCTTGACATATCTTGCTTTACAGATAGGTAGCCGTGTTGGTCTGCCATAGTCAAAATAAAAAAATTCCTTCCAGTAGCACCTTAAAGACCAACTAAGTTAGTTCTTGGTATGAGCTTTCGTGTGCATGCACGAAATCTGAAGAAGTGTGCATGCACACGAAAGCTCATACCAAGAACTAACTTAGTTGGTCTTTAAGGTGCTACTGGAAGGATTTTTTTTATTATATCTCGCTTTGCATGTCATGAGTCTATCTCATATATTAGTTTCATATATTAGTTTCACCTTTTAAGTTGAATTACTGAAATAAATGAACTTTTCCACGATATTCTCATTTTCCGAGTTTCACCTGCAGAAGAATGGCTGATGCTCTTGAAGATAGGTGTGGACACTGTTTCTGGTTGTATATCCCCCCCCCCCCCCATACTGCACTAGACTGAAATGCTTAAAAATTTATTTGATTGTCTTTGAATCTTCCTGCCACCCTTGCCTCCCTCTCCTGCCACACCCTTTGAGAACCACTGAACTAGGGAGACATTCCGCTCAAAGGAGGTTTGAAGTGTATAGCTTGGCAGGGTCCTGCAATTTGGGTACAGATTAAATGCCCAAAAGGCAAGCAAAGAACTATGCCAGTTGGAAAGAATAGAAGCACAATGAGTCCAAACGGAGATGGGGTGGTGTTACCTTTTACATCCAAAGGAGATCAGGGGCTGTGTTTTAGCCAAATAACCGAATAAGGTAGGTTACAAATAAACTGGCTTCAGGTGAGACAGGGCTTTGGGGGGGGGGGGCTTATGGATGTGAATTTGGAGCTATCTGGTTAGTGTTACTAGGCTGCATGCTCAGCAATTAGAAGGTTCCCTGTTAAATTCCTGGCATCTCTTAAGAAACACTGGGTAGCTGCTGCCATTTACTGCAGACAATACTGAACTGGATAGACCAAAGATCTGACTGTATAAGATAGCTCTTTATGTTCCCATAAGCCCAACGCTCCCAGCTGCAGCACCACACTTCCGGAAGTGCTTAAGAGACTCAAATCAGGGTGCTGAAGCTGTGGCCCACCAGATCAACTCTGACCATACGTCATGCTGGGTGCGGCTGGTGTGAATCAGTCCAACATCATTTGGAGACCCACAAACTCCCCATCCATGGGCAAAGGGTATGAGCTGTAAAATTGCCGATTCAAGTGTTAAGAGAACTTGTCATAGAGCTAAGTGGTCTTCAGAAAGCCACTTGCCTCAACCTCACTCCTGCAATACAGGGATAATACTGGCCCCATATTACAGAATGGTTGTAAAGAATGAATATGACTAGTTTGGGATGCTTGAAAGGCGTTACATAAATATCAGTTTATTGCTTTAGAAGAAGTTTAGCCTTGCAGAATGTGTGTTTGGGGGAGAGCGTCAGACACCATTGGTGATTTTTATTGCTACTGTTTTTTATTAAATTTCTGTGTCGCCATTCATCTAAGGGTCACAGGGCAGCTTACAGTATAAAAACAAAAGAATGCATAACGTAGTAACAAGCAAACAACACCTCCTACAGTTTAAAAGGCCATAGCTTGCTTAATCTGGCAAAGGCCTGGGAGAAGAGGAAAGTTTTTGTTGGGCTTAAAAATACGTAATGAAGGCGCCAGGTGAGCCTCTCTGGGAAGAGAATTCCGCAAGTGGGGAGGCACCTCGGAAAAGGCCCGTTCTCATAGAGGAGGCACACAAAAAAGGCCAGAATGCTTGCAAGGACTGGCTTGGTTCATATGGCGAGAGGCGGTCCTTGCTCACTTGCTCACTTAGGTCTTTGGGGGCATGTAATAATAATAATAATTTTTATTTATACCCCGCCCTCCCCATCCAAGGCTGGGCTCAGGGCGGCTAACAAGCAATAATAAAAATAAGTTGAATGAATACAACTTAAAAACAAAATCAAAATACAACATTAAAATATTGAAATATTAAAATTAAAATGTAGCCTCATCGCAGGAGGACTAAGGAAAATAAAAAAGAGGGGGAGGGAATCAAATTGGCTCCAAGCCAAAGGCCAGGCGGAACAACTCTGTCTTACATGCCCTGCGGAAAGAAATCAGATCCTGCAGGGCCCTGGTCTCATGAGACAGAGCGTTCTACCAGGTCGGGGCCAGTGTTGAAAAAGCCCTGGCTCTGGTTTAAGCTAATCTAACTTCCTTAGGGCCCGGGACCACTAGGGTGTTGCTATTTATGGACCTTGAGGCTCTCCATGGGGCATAGCAGGAGAGGCAGCTGACACCACTCCCCACAACCCGGCTGGTAAGCTACTGCAGACAATTAACAGCCACTTACAATTTCCCAAGTTGTTTTCCTCTGCATTCTCCGCTTACAACAACGTCTTCTATTCTTCCCCTCTGTGAAGACAGGCAATACCACTTAGCCGCTGAGTACTAGAAAGTGGCAGAACTTATTCACAGCAACAGTATTTCCCGCACTACCCAACATACCTTTGCACACGAGTGAGTAAACTTGTGCTCTATGACTAAAGTTGCAGTAGCCACAATCTCTCCTAGAATAGTATCTTCCACTACTGTAACGTAGTAGTCCCCAGAACTCTTCATGTGTTCGAATGTTTCTAGAAAATATAGGTAGGAGCATTCTTGGTAAAAGGATCTACATTCCCCTGGTATGGGGTTTTCCTATAGCTCTGCTCAAGTTTGCATATCCAGATTATTATTATTATTATTATTATTATTATTATTATTATTATTATTATTACTACTACTACTACTACATACATGGGACACGGGTGGCGCTGTGGGTTAAACCACAGAGCCTAGGACTTGCCGATCAGAAGGTTGGCGGTTTGAATCCCCGCAATGGGGTGAGCTCCCGTTGCTCGGTCCCTGCTCCTGCCAACCTAGCAGTTCGAAAGCACGTCAAAGTGCAAGTAGATCAATAGGTACCGCTCTGGTGGGAAGGTAAACGGCGTTTCCGTGCGCTGCTCTGGTTCACCAGAAGCGGCTAAGTCATGCTGGCCACATGACCCGGAAGCTGTACGCCGGCTCCCTCGGCCAATAATGCGAGATGAGCGCCGCAACCCCAGAGTCGGCCACGACTGGACCTAATGGTCAGGGGTCCCTTTACCTTGACCTTACTACTACATACATACTTACTTACTTACTTACTTACTTACTTACTTACTAAATTTGTATCCCAGGGCAGTTGACAACATAAAAATACAAAATGGGAACACAAAATACTTAATAAAACAAAAGCAAAAGCAAACCAATAACCTCCCCTCCCACAAACACATTTAAAAGGCCCTAGAATGTTCAATCAGCCAAAGTCAAAATTAAAAAATTCCTTCCAGTAGCACCTTAAAGACCAACTCACTTAGTTCTTGGTATGAGCTTTCGTGTGCATGCACACTTCTTCAGATACAAAGTTATAGTTATAACTTTATAGTTATAACTATATAGTTATAACAGCCAAAGTTATAGTTATAACTTTGTTATAAGAAAGGCCTAGTTATAGAGAAACGATTTTGCCTGGCACCTAAAAACGATCTGCCAGGATATACTGCACCTAACCCTTGACAAGCAGGTGAATAGAATGTGAGGGTCTCTTATGGGAAAGGCAAGTGATGTGTAACTGTCGATGTAGCCAAATGTATAGGCTGCCCAATGACTGGGTTCCCCCTGCTTTTTTTGCTACTTAAACCACTCCTCACACCCATGAACACATGATTTACCAACAAGGCATCTCTTTTCGAAGCCAAACAAGGTCAGTGAGACAGCTGCACTGAAGAAAACCCCCTGTTCCTTTCCTCCAAGCTGCAAAATACAACAAGGTACTCACTGATGAATTGCTCAGGGCTGACACTTCCTGTTACAGTCAGTTGACCTAAAACTTTTAAAAAGCCTGCAAGGGAGAAAAAGAGTTTGCATAAATGTATTCTTCAAGGCAAGCACAAAACTCGATATTCAAGTAGAGATTCCACAAGTAGTGTCCACAATTCAGTGTCTGGAGTGATGTGGGAGACAAGAACCAAGAAGCCACTACAGTTTTTCAAGTGTAGTGAAATGGGCAAGATTTTTAGACAGCCCTTCAGCAAAGCTATCAGGGCAGCATAGAATAAAGTTAATAAAAACACCACCCAAAATGGAAAATCACACACAAACTAGCAGAGGAGAGGAACCACACAAAACCTAGCAAAGCGGATATAGTGCTTTCTACATTCAGAATTATTTTTCTTTGGCGATCACTCGTAGCCGAGTAAGATTGTCTTCCATAAACACAGAATTATTTTAAGCCCCTTCTATCCAAGACCTGCTCTTCTTGCAATTCATTTTCTACAAAACTATCCAGTGTAAGACTTAATATTTTGCTCTGGCTGTTGTCCTCAAATGCAGTCCTGGGTTACGATGTGCATATGTAGCCTTTGAGTTCAAGTGGACTTAGGCATTCAGAGAAAAGTGAGCTGTACCTTTGTTGATGTCGGCAATGCAAAGTGGTCGCAAAACTAAACCACTGCCCGGTTCCACAGGAGAAATAGCAGGAGAAAACGTCACGGTATTCTCACTCCAGTCCAGTTCCTGAAGGAGGCGAGGGTCATACAATGGCGTGGTGTCAGGCTTTACTGTTGCTGCAGGCATCATGGCAGCTGAGACTGTAACTGGCGTACTGGAATTGAAAAACACAATGATTCACATTTGGAAATAGTTTAGCGTTTCTATGTTTCTTGCTCGTTTTAAGTTTATTTACTGCCTTTCTAACCCCATGCAGTTACTCAGTGTGGCTAACAGCTTTTGGGTGTTTCAGTCCTTAGACCAGCCTTAAATAATGCCAAACTGACCTTTGTCTTGTCCTAAACTTTCCAGGCAGCCTATGGCTATGCTCCCAGTTTTGACTTGCCTTCTGTCCCAGTAAAAGATAAAGGGACCCCTGACCATTAGGTCCAGTCGTGACCGACTCTGGGGTTGCGGCGCTCATCTCTCTTTACTGGCCAAGGGAGCCGGCGTACAGCTTCCGGGTCATGTGGCCAGCATGACTAAGCCGCTTCTGGCAAACCAGAGCAGCGCATGGAAACGCTGTTTACCTTCCCGCCAGAGCGGTACCTATTTATCTCCTTGCACTTTAACGTGCTTTTGAACTGCTAGGTTTGCAGGAGCAGGGACCGAGCAACAGGAGCTCACCCTATTGGGGGATTCGAACTGCCGACCTTCTGATCGGTAAGTCCTAGGCTTTGTGGTTTAACCCACAGCGCCAGTGCAAATACACAAATTTTCCCCCGGGTTAAGAAATGCTAGAAAAATGGCATCTAGAACACAGGAATAATTTAAACTATTCCTTTCAGGGGCCAAGAGAGATAAGAATTTGACAAGGGGCTGCTGTTGCTCCTCTTCCAAATATCTTTTAAACTAGCCATGTTCCTTACTTTAACTCACAGCTAAAACATAAAATCGTAATAATGCATGTGATTCAAAGATACCATCTAAAAATATTTGACACTTGTACCGAAACTTTCAGACGTTAAAATATACATTCCATATCAATGCCACCCTTCTGAAATGTAAGATAAATAAGAACATGACTGCATGGCAGCCTATTACCTTGATGTCTCTGACGCAACAAAAGGTTAACATTAAAGCAATATTTATTTTTTCATCAGACAGGTTCTTTGAACTATAAAATACACCAGGATCTGGGGTTAAACAAACACCCCAAGCACAGAATATGAACTTTTAGATAACCATGTTTGTGTTTGGAGGGCTTTCATTTCTCAGGGGAACAAAATTACAAAACATTAACTGAATTATAAGAACAAAGATGAAATTTGAAATAATAATAATATCATGTCAAGCTTAAATATTTAAACATTTGATAACAAAGGGTAAAATTGGAGACATAATAGCTGAAATGTACAATTTAAAACAAATTTTGAGAGAAGGTGAAGTATTGCTGAACGTGATTTTATAAACAGGAACACAGGAAAGGTAGATGTGAGGGAGTCATGAAAGAGGGTTATGGAAATAATATTTTAGAAACTGAATTAACTTCTTTTTTATTTTATTTTTATGTCTTTTTTGATTGTTTGCTTTGTATGCCTTTTTGTCTTTTTTTTGCTCATAGTGTTTTTCTTTTTTTCTTTTTGGATTGTAAATGGGAAGTTTGCTGTATTGTTTAAATTGTCTAAAACCTTTAATAAATATTTTATTAAAAAAACAACAAAATTACAAAACATTTTACAGAGCAAGAAATTCGCATTATTCCAGCCAAGAGAGTGAGCTTTCTCTTATAGTCTGCCTGAAGCCAGTCATCTCTGCAAAGACTGAAAGTAGGGAGCCAATTTCATCCTTCCCCTTTTGTGTATCAGCAGGCAAAAGGGAAGGGTCTTATACACAGCAACGATCATTTTCCCACGCTAATATTCATAAGCCAAAATGAGTGCCAGTAGAACTCACTGCACCAATTCTTGGCTACCCTTAGCACGTGATCTATAACATGATCCAGACTAAAACTTCCATAATTGCTAACCACGCTGGCTGGGGCTGGTGGGACCTGCAGTTCAAAACATCTGGAGGGCAGCAGGTTGGGGATCTACAGAATGCAAAGTGTGAAGGCGAGGATTCGAAGGTCCCTTTCCCATGCTGTATAGCAGATGTAGGGAACCTGTGGTTCTCCAAGTGTTGTTGACTCCAACTCCCATCAGCCCCAGCCAGAATGGACAGTGAAAGGGATGATGGGAGCTGGAGTCCAAAGGCACCTGATCACAGGTTCCCCCATCTTAATAATAATAATAATAATAATAATAATAATAATAATAATAATAATAATAATATATTTATATTATTTATATATATATATACACACACCCTGCCCTCCCCGGCCAGAGCCGGGCACAGGGCGGCTAACACCAATAAAATGACAATAAAACATATCAGGGGAAAACAAACAAACAAAAACCAGTTTATTAAAATAAGGGTTAAAATACAATTTAAAATGCAGCCTCATTTTAAAAGTAGCCCATAGATCAGAACCATAAGGGGAGGGAAACGTAAGGGTCAGACTGAGTCCATACCAAAGGCCAGGTGGAACAGCTCTGTCTTGCAGGCCCTGCGGAAAGATGTCAAGTCCCGCAGGGCCCTGGTCTCTTGGGACAGAGCGTTCCACCAAGTCGGGGCCAGTACTGAAAAGGCCCTGGCCCTAGTTGAGACCAATCTAACCACCTTGTGACTTGGGACCTCCAAGTGTTCTCATTTGTGGACCTTAAGGTCCTCCGTGGAACATACCAGGAGAGGCGGTCCCGTAGGTCCGAGGGTCCTAGGCCGCATAGGGCTTTAAAGGTCAAAACCAGCACCTTAAACCTGACCCTGTACTCCACTGCGAGCCAGTGCAGCTGGTAACATATAACAAGCCACTGGTGGAACCAGGAGTACTTTTTAAAAAATACTTTTTAAAAAAACAACACCACCAATTTATAAACTGATTCACAGTCTGGAGTTATTAAGGCAGTACACAGTATGACAAAATAAGTTCATCTGTGTGATGTGTCATTGGAAGGGGGTGTCTGCTGTTCAGAGGAAGAGTCAAGAATTCCACTGGCCAAATCCAGACCTAAAGCAGCTCTCAATGCCAGACCTCTTTCCTTGACGGCAACACCTATGTTGCAAGGTATACGGATCCCTGTTCAACATACTGAAATAAGTTCTGCAGTTGAGTCAACTGTTAAGGGTAAAGAATGACATGAAGGCAATGTTTGCTATAATGTGAAGAAGGCAAACAAGGAAATAGCTGGCTACATTTTGTATCCGTGTACTTTTGTATAAAAGTGGGTGTGAATTCACAGTTTTCCTTCTCGTCTGACTTGGCACACCATTCCTAAAGAAGCAACCTCATCCTGTCATTTGAGCTCAACTCTCTTTGTCTGAAAGAATTACATTTTACTGGATATTTATTTCAGAAACGTAGATGTTCCACAGCTCTCACTAGCTGCCGGCATCTCTTTAACCATTGTGGTGAAATGCTTAAAGAGCGCTGGAACAGGGTGTGGGAGATTGAGAGTTCAAATCCCTACCCTGCCATGAAGCTTGCTGCGTGACCTTGGGCCAGCTGTCTCTTAGTTTAACTTTAGCCTACTTTGCAGGGTGGCTGTGACGATTAAACGGAAATGTGTGCGTCACCTTGTGCTCCTTGAAGGAAAGGTGGGATATAAATGTAATAATAATAATTATTATTATTATTTATACCCCGCCCTACCCAGCCAAGACCGACCGGGCTCGGAGCGGCTAACACCAGGTAAAAACAATTGATTGAAATACAACTTAAAAACAAGATTAAAATACGACATTAAAACATTAAAATGCAGCCTCATTTCAGTAGAAACTCAAATAAAAAACTTTTGGGGGATGAAAACGTCAAATCTTCACCAAGGCCAGCTATCCAGATGGTCCTACGTGGGCCAGAAAAAAGCCAGGGAAGTCCCCAAATAGAAGTTCCATCACAGAAGGAGAAAGGAAAAAGGAAAGAGGGGAAGGGAATCAAATTGACTCCAAGCCAAAGGCCAGGCGGAACAACTCTTACAGGCCCTGCGGAAAGAGATCAGATCCTGCAGGGCCCTGGTCTCATGAGACAGAGCGTTCTACCAGGCTGGGGCCAGCGTTGAAAAGGCCCTGGCTCTGGTTGAGCCTAATCTGACTTCCTTAGGGCCCGGGACCTCGAGGGTGTTGCTATTTATGGACCTTGAGTATAATATAATATAATAAATGATGTCTGGCTGTTAACCTTAAAGTTGGTGGTACGAGTCCCCCCCAAGGACGGCTAAGGTCAGGATTCCTGCATTGCAGGGGGCTGGACTAGATGACCCCTGGGGTCCCTTCCAACTCTACAATTCTATGAATAACCCATAAGAACAAACCTAAGAAAAGCCTTCTTCTATTAGGCCAAAGATCTGCCTAGTCCAGCATCTCGTTCTCACGGGTGCCAAGCAGATGCCCCACTGAAAAGCCCACAAGCCGGACCAGGCTTCTTTCCCTGCCAGCTCTAGAATCATAGAATAGAATCCCAGAGTTGGAAGAGACCACAAGGGCCATCGAGTCCAACCCCCTGCCAAGCAGGAAACACCATCAGAGCACTCCTGACATATGGTTGTCAAGCCTCTGCTTAAAGACCTCCAAAGTAGGAGACTCCACCACACTCCTTGGCAGCAAATTCCACTGTCGAACAGCTCTTACTGTCAGGAAGTTCTTCCTAATGTTTAGGTGGAATCTTCTTTCTTGTAGTTTGGATCCATTGCTCCGTGTCCGCTTCTCTGGAGCAGCAGAAAACAACCTTTCTCCCTCCTCTATGTGACATCCTTTTATATATTTGAACATGGCTATCATATCACCCCTTAACCTCCTCTTCTCCAGGCTAAACATGCCCAGCTCCCTTAGCCTGACAACTGGGAGGCCAGACAGACGCTTTCTTCAATCCCCACAACAGCCCTGTGAGGCAGGTTAGGCTGAGAGGCAGGGAATGGGTCAGGGAGAGCTTCATGGCCAAGGGAGGATTCGCACCCTGGTCTCCCATGTCCGAGTCTGAAAACTCTTAGCCACTCTCTCATATACAGATATACAGAAACACAGAGAGTATTTCTTGAAGAAGTGTGCATACACACAAAAGCTTATACTTAGAATAAACTTAGTTGGTCTCTAAGGTGCTACTGGGAATTTTTTTTAATTTATTTCGGGAGAGTCTTCTAGCCATGGAACCTGGACCTGGGCATCAGCAAATCCAGCTCCACAGCAGATCGTACCTGAATCAGTTTATGCGCCCAATATGCATTTCTGCCACAGATCACTCGGGTGTAGCAAAAAGGAAGGTTCAGGGGAACATATTGCAAAAAAGAAAACACGTGCAAAAATAAGAGGCAAGTGCTCACGCAGCCCTGCCGCCCGGGGGCTGCGATCCCAGACTGGCACCTGCCATAGCTGTCAACTTTCAGATTTGAAAATAAGGGACCAGCAGCCTCACCTGTCCCAGGGAGCCTCGCAAAAAAAGGGACCAGCAGCCTCACCTGTCCTGGGGAGCCTCGAAAATAAGGGGCCAGCAGCCTCACCTGTCCTGGGGAGCCTCGAAAGTAAGGGACCGGCAACCTCACCTGTCCTGGGGAGCCTCGAAAGTAAGGGATCGGCAGCCTCACCTGTCCTGGGGAGCCTCGAAAATAAGGGACCAGCAGCCTCACCTGTCCTGGGGAGCCTCGAAAATAAGGGACCAGCAGCCTCACCTGTCCCGGGGAGCCTCGAAAGTATGGGATCGGCAGCCTCACCTGTCCCGGGGACCCTCGAAAATAAGGGGCCAGCAGCCTCACCTGTCCTGGGGAGCCTCGAAAATAAGGGACCAGCAGCCTCACCTGTCCTGGGGAGCCTCGAAAATAAGGGGCCAGCAGCCTCACCTGTCCTGGGGAGCCTCGAAAGTAAGGGACCGGCAACCTCACCTGTCCTGGGGAGCCTCGAAAGTAAGGGATCGGCAGCCTCACCTGTCCTGGGGAGCCTCGAAAGTAAGGGACCAGCAGCCTCACCTGTCCTGGGGAGCCTCGAAAATAAGGGGCCAGCAGCCTCACCTGTCCTGGGGAGCCTCGAAAGTAAGGGACCGGCAACCTCACCTGTCCTGGGGAGCCTCGAAAGTAAGGGATCGGCAGCCTCACCTGTCCTGGGGAGCCTCGAAAGTAAGGGACCGGCAACCTCACCTGTCCTGGGGAGCCTCGAAAGTAAGGGACCAGCAGCCTCACCTGTCCTGGGGAGCCTCGAAAATAAGGGACCAGCAGCCTCACCTGTCCCGGGGAGCCTCGAAAGTATGGGATCGGCAGCCTCACCTGTCCCGGGGACCCTCGAAAATAAGGGACCAGCAGCCTCACCTGTCCCGGGGGCAGTCTACAGGATAGCAGCGGGAAACGTCGCTGGAATAAGGGAATTTCCCGCAAAAAAGGGAAGGTTGACAGGTATGGCACCTGCCATGTTACAACCCCCCCCCTCCTCCAAGAGCTTACCTGGGAGGCGCCGCCACACCTGCAACGGGGGACCCACCTGGAGGGTCCTTGCAATCCTTGAGGCAACTGGCAAGATTTTATCCCCCGCCCATAAGAAGCGAGAGGTTCCAAAGGGAAGAGGTATTGGCTGGCCTGGAAGCCCCCTTCCACCTGGCGGACCGGCTAGCCGGCAGGCGCTCTGCCCATGCTCAGAGGCGCTCTCGTCCCTCTAGGTTCCATAGGGCTCTCCCCGTCTGCTGCCCCCCCCCGTTGATTTCCTGGCCCCTCACCCACGCGCGCCCACGTTCCCCACGCACTTACCCTCCGCGTGCACGCGCCGCGCTCTCCCGCCTTCTCCACCCCCCCCCCCTCGCGAGACGCCGGCTGAGGGGAGAAGCGGCCAGGCGCCTCCCAGCGCGCAGGCGCAGGATGCCGGCGGCGGGCGTAGCTGTGACTGACGTGGCGGCTCGCCGGGAGGGGCGGGGCCCGAAGGCCGTGGAAAAGGAGCCAATCGGGAAAGGGCGCTCCTTGCCTAGCCCCGCCTCCTTTCTCACTCGCTCGCTCCATCTCCCTCCCGCAAGGGCCGAAGAATGCCAGGCTGGCCAGTGCGCATGCGCTCTGCCTCTTAAGGAAGGCAAGCGGGGCGGGGAAGATGGAATGCCGAAAGCCCAGGGGCGCGCATGCGTACTGCTTTTCCATGGGTCAGCGTGGTCCCGTGCAAAAGCGCGTTATATTTGAACGTCGTTCTTGTTATCGTCGTTATTGCTATTATTGTTGTTGTTGTTGCTGTTGTTATTACTATGTATCTTTTATTTATTTATTTATTTACTTACTTACTTATTTATATTATTCATTTATATTATTTATTGAATCAGAGAGAAGGCATGAATTAAACATTACATCCAAATAATTCAAAAAGAAAAAGATACAAAAGGTAAAAATATAAAAAGGAAAAAAGGAAAAAAGGAAAAATAATAAATAAGGAAAAAGGAAAAAGAATTAGTCAAGTACACAAAATTGTTCAAAATTGATACAAAAAGTAATTTGAATATTCTATATGCCAGGTTCTCAAAAATAAATTACATTTGTAATCCTTGTTTTCTTTCTTTCTTTGCAGTCACTTTCTGTTCCGGAAAACTAGTTTGAATCCCTGCTATATTAGTTGACTTCCCTCTATCGCTTTGCAGCTTCAACACTTCTCCTAAGTGACAAATATTCTGTATTCATTTATTCAAATCAGTTTTTTTCCATTATATCTGGGAGATTAATCTTAAGCACAACCAAGCAGTGTTTGTTTGTGTTTTACTATATATCTTTTAGTGCGGTGCTTCCTACACTTTGGAACTCCCTGCCTCTTGATAACGGAGCCTACCCAGATACCTAGAAAGCTGGCGTGCGTTTTGGTTTTATAGAAATCATAGAATTGGAAGGGACCCCCAGGGTCATGTAGTCCAACCCCCTGCAATGCAGGAATCTTCTTGGCCAAAGCATCCATGACACCAAAGAGGGAGATGAGCCAAGCTTGATTTCTCCTGGGATCCAAGGCTATGGGAGAAGCAAGACCTCCTGGGACGTTGAGGCATATGTGTAAATAAAGCTCCGCAGTCTCAGCTCTGTCTCATTCCAAGGACACAGAACCTTGGACAAGTGCCTGGAACCCCTGAAATCTCATATTGCTTGGATAATGGGGTGGTGTGAAACACTAATTTTAATTTTCTGAATGTTTTAATTGTTTTTACTAATAATTGTATTGTTCTTTTTGTAAAGTGCTTTGAGTTGTTGTTTTTTCAATCAAGCGGTATGCACATTTTTGGAATAAATAAATATATTATTATACATCATCATCATCATCATTATTACTTCTGCTACTACCTATGGACTGCAAGAAGATCCAACCTCTCCATTCTGAAGGAAATCAGCCCTGAGTGCTCACTGGAAGGACAGATCCTGAAGCTGAGGCTCCAAGACTTTGGCCACCTCATGAGAAGAGAAGACTCCCTGGACAACACCCTGATGTTGGGAAAGATGGAGGGCACAAGGAGAAGGGGACGACAGAGGACGAGATGGTGGGACAGTGTTCTCGAAGCTACCAGCATGAGTTTGACCAAACTGCGGGAGGCAGTGGAAGACAGAAGTGCCTGGCGTGCTCTGGTCCAGGGGGTCACGAAGAGTCGGACACCACTAAACGACTAAACAACAACACTACTACTACCACTACTACTAAAAATAATAAGTCATAGTAATGAATATGATCTTGTCTGATGCTTTACAGAGGGACGAAAATCAAGTAGCTCTGCCCCAAAGAAATAATAATAATAACAACAACAATAATATTTATTTATACCCCGCCCATCTGTCACAGTTTAAAAACCGCTAAAAGTATTTCCCTTCTCCAATATTGGCATCTTTCTTGTTTGTGGGAGAAGAGCCATTGCTAAAAGCAAAATGAAAACAGTTTCCCCTTTTTGAGCCCAGTGTGTCATTTTGGTGCTTTCCACCCTCCTTATTCCTCCTTATTGGTGAGTCATCTTCCAGTGCTTTGGTGACTCAGCTTCTGGCGTGGGGAACCCCCAGGAGCACATTTGCCTACGAGGGACACACCCGGGAAATCACTTCCATGGCCAGCGTCACCATAGCTCCCTCCTCTGCTTCTCCCTCGGCAAGAAGAAAGAATTCATATACAGTGGTACCTCAGGTTAGGCACTTAATTTGTTGCGGGGATCCGTTCTTAACCTGAAACTGTTCTTAACCTGAAGCACC
Source organism: Podarcis bocagei (assembly GCF_964188305.1). Taxonomy (NCBI): domain Eukaryota; kingdom Metazoa; phylum Chordata; class Lepidosauria; order Squamata; family Lacertidae; genus Podarcis; species Podarcis bocagei. The sequence goes on along the minus strand of NC_138125.1, from coordinate 4,589,701 downwards.
ACTTTAGTGACCACAGGTATAAAGTTTACGGCATGTAATGCCTTAAGAGAGAATATAATAAAAATGATCTACAGGTGGTACATGACACCAGTCAAGCTTGCAAAAATATGTCACTTGCCCGATAATAAATGTTGGAAATGTAAAGAGACTGAAGGTACATTTTTTCACCTTTGGTGGACGTGCCCAAAGATTAAGACATTCTGGGAGATGATTTATAATGAAATGAAAAAGGTATTTAAATATACCTTCCTGAAGAAACCAGAGGCCTTTCTCCTGGGCATTGTCGGCCAATTGGTGCCAAAAAAGGATAGAACTTTCTTTATGTATGCTACAACAGCAGCAAGAATACTTATTGCAAAGTATTGGAAGACACAAGATCTACCCACCCTGGAGGAATGGCAGATGAAGGTGATGGACTACATGGAACTGGCGGAAATGACTGGCAGAATCCGAGATCAGGGAGAAGAGTCGGTGGAAGAAGATTGGAAAAAGTTTAAAGACCACTTATAGAGGACTTCCGGGGGCGGCGCGAAACTGTAATGGCGGTCCTCTTCGTTCTCTGAAGAGGGGCTCCGCGGAAAAGGGTCGTTCGCTGCGGCATAGCGACGACCCATCAAGATAAACCACGGGTAGAGTGAGCCCGTGGCCGTGGGACTCGGCGGGCACCAGAAGCTGCTCTGAAAACACAGAAGGGACCCCGTAAGGAGACCCGGAGTGAAGGAGGGGTAGCGGTGCTGTGAGTTCATCGCTCTTTCCGCGGAAGTGAAGCCGCGCGGCTGTTACAGATGAGCGCTGATCCTTCTTCCTAAAATCAACACCAAACTGCAAGTAACATACCCGTGAGTAAAGGGGTTTAAAAATTGGGCAAAGAATTTCGTAAATTCGGCTGAAAGCGGGAGACGAGAAAAGGGAAGTCCGTCTTCCGACATTGCTGACAAGATCAAAGCAAAGCTTTAAAAAGCGGAAAGCGCTTGAAACGGGACTGTGGGAAGCTTTAACTTCTTCGTGCTATCAGATCTGCTTGTTCTTTTAAACTGAAGGTGGAAATGGACATTGACTAAAAGAAGTAGTAAATGGGGACTTTCCTCCTATCTTTTTTTTTCTTCGGGCTGTATCTTTAAGGAGCCAGATCGTCGGGCTGCCAGAGAGGGAGACTGTGTCAAACTGCGGAAACAGTTGTAAAAACTTTGCTGGAACGTAACTGTTACATTTGAGCAGAAAAGATTGGATGGGATACTGTTGCAAGCACCTCTTGTGAAACTTTGTTGAACTATAAAAGGTGCTTTGGGAAACTTTGAGTTTCTGAAGGGACTGTTGGACTATTGGATTTATTGATTTGAAATAATTTGGAACTTTAATGGCGGATTACTTCCTTCTTTGTCTTTGAAACCTGGTGGCACTCCCCCTACAGGGCTTTCGGATTATAAAATCCTGGGAACTGACTTTTGTTTTGAATTCCACTTCACTGGTTGTTTACTTCTGAATTTGTCTCTCCCATGGAACAACAGACAATCTGACCTTGAACACTGACAGATGTGTAATGAGTGGTGCAGGGAGAACAAGAGCATCTAAAGCTAAGGAATCTAAAGAGGCTAAGGAAAAAGAAAAAGAAAGAAAACCAACACAATTTGTACAAACAACACTGACCCAAGGACGCCGATCGTCGGTTCCAGCTGTACTGGTGTCTCAGAGGGAAGGGGAAATAACCGAGAAGTCCACTGAAGAAGATATGGCAGCAGGTGGGTCAGATACATTATTAAAACAAATATTGGAGCAACTATCAAGTTTAAACCAGAAAGTGGACGACCAGTCTTTGAAAATAGATAAAGCGACCTCTTCGATTCAAAAATTGACTGAACAAGTTTCCCAGCACACGCAAGCTATAGAGAATTTGCAAGGAGCAACAGCGGAAAATCGGGAATTAGCTGGAGAAGCAATTCAGAAAGTGGGAGCTTTACAAAAAGAAGTTGAAGAAATTAAAGGAGAAGTCAAGCCCCTGCACAAACAGGTGGGTGAACAACAAATTTATCTGTCAATGGTGGAACTGAAAAATCGCGAGAGTAACATCAAATTGAGAGGCATCCCGGAACTCGAGCAAGGAGACCTGATTGGATACTTGACGCAGGAATTCACGAAGTTCTGGGGTTTAAAGGAGGATACAGATTTCAGGATTGTCTCGGCATATAGACTGGGAAGATTGGTAAGGAAAGACAGATCCAGGGACTGCTTGATAATTTTAAGATCAAAGGAAGAGAGAGATAAGATCCTAGGTCTTCACTTCAAAAAAGCAATTGAAATTCAAGATAAAAGGGTGGAAATTTACAGAGATATTCCGAGACAGTTGCTGGACCTCAGAGCCACCTATACAGAACTAGCAAAATTGCTGAGACACAACGCAATTCCCTATAGGTGGGAGTTTCCACAAGGATTATCTTTCACCTACAAAGAAAGGAAGATCAAAATTAGAACATCTGAAGATAACCAAAAGTTCCTTCACGACCACGGAGAAGATCTCCAAAAAGGAACAGAGTGGCTTCCAACCCTACCAACACCAATACTGCCTGGAGGCGGGCCAACGCCTGCACCCTCGGGATCTGAGCAAAAGGAAGGCACCTCACCCTAAGAACATCTTAATTAGAACAGGATGTCTCTGCAGCTACTTACCGTATTTTTCGCCCTATAAGACGCACTTTTTCCCCTCCAAAAATGAAGGGGAAATGTGGGTGCGTCTTATGGGGCGAATGCAGGCTTTCGCTGAAGCCTGGAGAGCGAGAGCGGTAGGTGCGCACCGACCCCTCTCGCTCTCCAGGCTTCGCGGACCTCTCCTCAAGCAGCGGGAACGTTCCCACTGCTTGGGGAGAGTTGCCGGCATCCCGAAGCCTGCGCGCGCTGATCCCAGCACGTGCAGGCTTCGCGGATCTCTCCCCAAGCAGCGGGAACGTTCCCACTGCTTGGGGAGAGTTGCAGGCATCCCGAAGCCTGCGCGCGCTGATCCCAGCACGTGCAGGCTTCGCGGATCTCTCCCCAAGCAGCGGGAACGTTCCCACTGCTTGGGGAGAGTTGCCGGCATCCCGAAGCCTGCAAGCGCTGATCCCAGCACGTGCAGGCTTCGCGGATCTCTCCCCAAGCAGCGGGAACGTTCCCACTGCTTGGGGAGAGTTGCAGGCATCCCGAAGCCTGCAAGCGCTGATCCCAGCACGTGCAGGCTTCGCGGATCTCTCCCCAAGCAGCGGGAACGTTCCCACTGCTTGGGGAGAGTTGCCGGCATCCCGAAGCCTGCAAGCGCTGATCCCAGCACGTGCAGGCTTCGCGGATCTCTCCCCAAGCAGCGGGAACGTTCCCACTGCTTGGGGAGAGTTGCAGGCATCCCGAAGCCTGCAAGCGCTGATCCCAGCACGCGCAGGCTTCGCGGATCTCTCCCCAAGCAGCGGGAACGTTCCCACTGCTTGGGGAGAGTTGCAGGCATCCCGAAGCCTGCGCGCGCTGATCCCAGCACGCGCAGGCTTCGCGGATCTCTCCCCAAGCAGCGGGAACGTTCCCACTGCTTGGGGAGAGTTGCAGGCATCCCGAAGCCTGCGCGCGCTGATCCCAGCACGTGCAGGCTTCGCGGATCTCTCCCCAAGCAGCGGGAACGTTCCCACTGCTTGGGGAGAGTTACAGGCATCCCGAAGCCTGCAAGCGCTGATCCCAGCACGTGCAGGCTTCGCGGATCTCTCCCCAAGCAGCGGGAACGTTCCCACTGCTTGGGGAGAGTTGCCGGCATCCCGAAGCCTGCAAGCGCTGATCCCAGCACGTGCAGGCTTCGCGGATCTCTCCCCAAGCAGCGGGAACGTTCACACTGCTTGGGGAGAGTTGCAGGCATCCCGAAGCCTGCGCGCGCTGATCCCAGCACGCGCAGGCTTCGCGGATCTCTCCCCAAGCAGCGGGAACGTTCCCACTGCTTGGGGAGAGTTGCAGGCATCCCGAAGCCTGCCCGCGCTGATCCCAGCACGTGCAGGCTTCGCGGATCTCTCCCCAAGCAGCGGGAACGTTCCCACTGCTTGGGGAGAGTTGCCGGCATCCCGAAGCCTGCAAGCGCTGATCCCAGCACGTGCAGGCTTCGCGGATCTCTCCCCAAGCAGCGGGAACGTTCCCACTGCTTGGGGAGAGTTGCCGGCATCCCGAAGCCTGCGCGCGCTGATCCCAGCACGCGCAGGCTTCGCGGATCTCTCCCCAAGCAGCGGGAACGTTCCCACTGCTTGGGGAGAGTTGCAGGCATCCCGAAGCCTGCGCGCGCTGATCCCAGCACGCGCAGGCTTCGCGGATCTCTCCCCAAGCAGCGGGAACGTTCCCACTGCTTTGGGAGAGTTGCAGGCATCCCGAAGCCTGCGCGCGCTGATCCCAGCACGCGCAGGCTTCGCGGATCTCTCCCCAAGCAGCGGGAACGTTCCCACTGCTTGGGGAGAGTTGCAGGCATCCCGAAGCCTGCGCGCGCTGATCCCAGCACGCGCAGGCTTCGCGGATCTCTCCCCAAGCAGCGGGAACGTTCCCACTGCTTGGGGAGAGTTGCAGGCATCCCGAAGCCTGCGCGCGCTGATCCCAGCACGTGCAGGCTTCGCGGATCTCTCCCCAAGCAGCGGGAACGTTCCCACTGCTTGGGGAGAGTTGCAGGCATCCCGAAGCCTGCAAGCGCTGATCCCAGCACGTGCAGGCTTCTCGGATCTCTCCTCAAGCAGCGGGAACCACCGCTGGGCTCCCACGGCTTGCAGAGAGCTGCCTGTTTGGGGGCTGGGGTCGGGGGAAGCTCGGGCTGCCCCAGCCCCGCGCCTGGGGGGGAAATAATTTTTTCCCTTTATTTCCCCCCCAAAAAACTAGGTGCGTCTTATGGGCCGGAGCGTCTTATGGGGCGCAAAATACGGTAGTTGGAATATAAATGGCGGGAATTCTCCGGAAAAAAGAAGGAGGATATTTCATATCCTAAAAAAAGAACAATTGGACGTAATATGCCTCCAAGAAACACATGTGACTAGGCTCCACAGGAAAGTATTAATCAATAAAAGACTTGGCCAAGAATTTATTTCATCTGACAAAGTTAAAAAAAGAGGCTTTGTAATTTATGCAAAGGAGAACCTGTCACCAAAATTTCTATTTAAAGATGATCATGGAAGAACTCTCGCAATTGAAATTCAAACACAAGGAGAGAAGATTTTGATATTAGGAATTTATGCGCCAAATGATGGAAAATCAGAATTCTATAAAAAGCTGCATGAGACAATGATGGACTATCTGGATTATTCTAACATTATTGTGATGGGAGATATGAATGGGGTGGTGTCAACAAATATGGACAAATCCCAAAATCAAAACTTAACAACAGACGGCAGACTTCCTAAAACCTTTTTTGAAATGACAGACAATATGGACTTGATTGACATTTGGAGGACAAGGAACCCCTTGGATAAAGAAGGAACCTTCTTTTCTGAGGCCCATCTGTCATGGACACGAATCGACCAAATTTGGATATCTAGAGGGATGGCACCGAAAACAAGAAAAGTGGAAATCTGCCCAAAAACCTGCTCCGACCATAACGCCTTGAAAATGGAATTGAGACTTATTCCAACCGGATCCTTCAGATGGAGAATGAATGACACCTTGTTGAGAGATCAAGAGATTGTTAAGAAGGCCCAAAAAACCCTAAAGGACTATTTTGAAATAAATTTGAACACTACGGTGGAGAAAAGAACAATCTGGGACGCAAGTAAAGCTGTAATGAGAGGGTTTCTGATACAACAGAATACAATAAAGAGAAAATTTTGGAATGGAAAAAAGGAAAAAATTCTAGAGAAAATAAGTGAAGGAGAGAAAAAGCTGAGAACCAAACCAAAGTCAAAAGAGGTGTTAAGAGAGATCAAATTCCATCAAGCACAATATTCGAAATTGATCAATCAAGAGATTGAATGGAAAATTAAACAAATGAAGCAGAGATCGTTTGAATCAGCAAACAAATGTGGAAAGTTGCTAGCTTGGCAGTTGAAAAAAAGACAAAAGTTAAACACGGTTACAAACTTGGAGATTCAAGGAAAAATAGTTCAGAAACCAGAAGAAATAAGAAAGTGCTTCCACAGATACTTCAAAGAGCTTTATGCACAGGGGCCTCAGAAAGAATCGGAAATAGACCAATTTTTGAGGACAAATGGACTATCCAAAATAAGTCAAGACAAAAGATCAATTCTCAACAGCAAAATAACTCAACAGGAAATTGAAGGTGCCATTCAAAATATGCAACTTGGCAAATCTCCAGGCCCGGATGGACTCACCTCCAAATATTATAAGACTTTGAGGGACTTCTTGATACAACCGTTGTTGGAGGTCTGTAACCAGATTATGGAGGGAAGGAAGGCACCGGAAACGTGGAAAGAAGCATTTATCACATTGATACCCAAATCAGAAAGGGAAAAGACCCAGCTTAAGAATTACCGTCCCATCTCACTCCTGAATGTGGATTACAAAATATTTGCAGACATTTTAGCGAATAGACTTAAAAATGTATTAAATGAAGTAATCCACAAGGACCAAGCAGGCTTTCTCCCTGGTAGACACATGTCTGACAACACCAGGAACATTATTGATATATTGGAGCTGTTGCGAATTAGAAACACAAGGGCAGCCTTAATCTTCATTGATGCGGAGAAAGCATTTGACAACATTTCTTGGATGTTTATGAAGAAAAACTTGAAAGGGATGGGAGTGGGACGGGGGTTTGAAAATGGACTAGAAGCAATTTATTCAGAGCAAAAAGCTAAGCTGATAGTGAACAATGTGGTATCGGAGGAACTCCAAATTGAAAAAGGGACACGACAGGGGTGCCCTCTATCCCCTCTGTTATTTATTTCTGTTCTGGAGGTATTGCTGAATATGATCAGGGAGGACCAGTTGGTGCAAGGTATAGTGGTCGGAGCGAAACAATACAAACTGAAAGCTTTCGCAGATGACTTAGTCTTGACAGTACAGGAGCCAGAATCTAGTACAAAAAGAGTTCTGGAACTTATCTTGGAGTTTGGTCGGGTGGCGGGATTTAAGCTAAACAAACAAAAAACTAAGGTTTTGGTCAAAAATCTGACACCTACAGAGATAGAGGGGTACCAGAAAGAGACAGAGCTAAGTGTGGTCAAAAAAGTGAAATACCTGGGGGTATTCTTGTCCACTAAAAATTTAAACCTTTTCAAAGATAATTATGAAAAATGTTGGTTGGAAATTAAAAAAGACTTGGATATTTGGTCAAGATTGAAACTTACCTTGTCAGGCTGAATCGCAGCTATAAAGATGTGTGTTTTGCCAAAAATGTTATTCTTATTTCAAACCCTTCAGGTCGTGGACAGAATGGAATGTTTTGGAAAATGGCAGAAGGATATCTCTAAGTTTGTCTGGCAGGGCAAAAAGCCCCGAATAAAATTTAAAATACTAACTGACTCAAAAGAAAGAGGGGGGGGACTTCCGGTCGGTGCCAGCGCTTAATGGCGGTCCTATCTCCGAGCTCCGGAGAAGGACTGCTTCGCAAGTTCGGGTCTTACCCGCTACGGCAAGCGGGGGACCCCTAAAATCCCAGGCGCTGAAGCCTGAGAACAAGGAGACTCGGTGGGCACCTTTGCGCCCCCCGGTACCGTGAAAGAGCCTTTTTAAAGGCTACGGATCGACATCGGGAGTGAGCGCGGTGCTGAGAGTCGCTACCCAGCCTGCGAAGTGAAGCCGCGTCGCCATAAGCGGAGAGCGCCGATTCCTTCCTGAAAAGAAATTCGGACTGATTCCCCGTGAGTAAGAACTGAAAAATAACTGGGACTTTTCTTAATTTTAAAAATTGGGCTAAAAACGGGGGAGATTTAAACAAAGGAAGTCTGCCTCCCCCCGACCGCATGAAAGTGAAAGCAACGGAGCTCTAAACCTGCATCCGTTTAAATTCATCCTTTGATCAGCTAAACCGGACATTTAAACCTTTGATCTCCCCTCTAGCAAGCAGGGCAGAGGGGAGGCGAATTTGACCATTAACTGCATGACTTATTTGAAGGAAAAAACCTCTGCTATCTCATCTACTTGAAAGTCTGAAACGGTCTGCCTTCTTAGTACATTGAGCTGATTTTTCCCTGTGAAGTGACATCTTGATACAAAGTTTCCACAGTGCCTGACTTTTGTACATTTTAAGAAGAAACAGTATAAACAGTATACTGGGCAACTGTGGCAATTGGAAGCTATAAGACTTTAGTAACATTGATTTTGACTGGGTTAATCTTCTTTCTTTCTACATCTTGGATGGTCTCCTTTGTTCATGTACTTTGAAATTTCCTTCTATGGCCATTTTGATTTGCTCCCTCTAGAGGATAAAGTGAAGTCCAGCACGGCCTAAGACAGTGGAATTTTCCAAGGGAGAATAAATCCCGTGGGAATTGACCTTGACATGAGTGGGCCACAAGAAGAGATAACTACAAGAGCCAAGACTAAGCAACAACAACAGCAACAGCTGCAGCTGCAACAAGCAAAGAGAAGAGGTTCGATCTTAGGCGTAACAGCCGGACTAGCTGGAACAACAGGACAGGACAAAGGAGCAGCCGTTTCTATGGAAGCTGTGACAGAAGCTTTGCTTAAGATAAACCAGACTCTGGAGTCTTTGACAAAACAGACTTCAGAGAACACACAAAAATTAACAGAAATATCAACAAGATTAAACCAGAATACAGAATCTATAAATAAATTGGTCGAGGAAAATGCTACCACGCGTCAAATTGCCGAAGAGGCCAAAGCCACAGCTGGAGAGACGCAGGAGAAATTAGAGCCACTTGCCAAGAAGGTCTATGAGCATGATGCAACCTTGGCCTTGTGGGAGTTACAGAGGAAAGAGAGAAACTTAAAATTAAGACTGATTCCGGAGAATGAAAGTGACAACCTTGTGGAATATTTGACACGGGAGTTTGCGGATTGCTGGGACCTGGAGGAAGACGATTTTAAAATCACAACTGCCTTTAGACTCGGCAAAAAGCAAGATAGAAAGACACCAAGAGATTGTCTGATCACACTCAGATCTAAGGAGGAAAGAGATAAAATTTTAGGACTACACTTTGGAAAAGCCCTCCAAATTGGAGATTCAGCAGTACAGATCTTTAAAGACATACCAAAATATATCTTGGACTTAAGAAACTTCTACAAGGATTTGGTGCTTTTGTTAAAGAAAAATCAGATCCGCTTCAGGTGGGAATTCCCACAAGGACTGTCATTCGACTACAAGGCAAAGAAAGTGAAAATAAAGACAATTCAAGATAAAGACAAATTTCTGGCAAGATATCAGGAGGACCTACAGAAGGGGACTGTGGATGTACTTGCAGAACAGAGGAGAGCACTGGATATCCTGAATCTCTCGTTTGGACAAAAACCACCACCGTCAGAAGAAGAGCAACAACTTGGAGCTGTTGGAGGAGCCTTAAGAAAATAACAAGATGGCTCTGCAATTCCTTAGTTGGAATTGTAATGGACTGAATGGGCCTTTGAAGAGAAGACAAGTATTTCATATTTTGAACAGAGAACAATTGGATTTGATATGTTTACAAGAAACTCACATAACTAGAGCCCACAGGAGATTACTCACAAATAAAAGGTTAGGACAAGAATTTGTCTCATCAGACAAAGTTAAGAAGAGGGGAGTGGTAATATATGTGAAGGAGAAATGGGCTCCAAAAATGATATTTAAAGATGAACAAGGGAGATATCTGGCTGTGGAGATACAAGTACAAGGAGAAAAACTTTTAGTTGTTGGAATTTATGCACCAAATGAAGGCAAATCTGACTTCTTTAAGGGACTTCATGAAACTTTGACGGACTATCTGGATTATAATATGATAATCATGGGAGACATGAATGGCGTGGTCTCCACTAATATGGACAAGGCACAAAGACTAACAGTCACTAAAGAAGGGAGACTCCCCAAGACTTTTTTCGAAATGACAGAAAACATGGACTTGATAGACATTTGGAGAACAAGGAACCCTCTGGAGAGAGAGGGAACCTTCTTCTCCCAAGCAATGATGACCTGGACCAGAATTGACCAAATCTGGGTCACTAGTGGATTGGCTCCAAAGATTAAGAAAGTGGAAATCTGCCCAAAAACTTGCTCCGACCATAACGCCGTGAAGATGGAGATGAAACTCACAATAACCGGTCAATTTAGATGGAGAATGAATGACACCCTCTTTCGAGATAAGGAGATTCTCACGAAGGCCCAAAAGACCTTAAAAGACTATTTTGAAATAAATTTGAGGACTGACGTGGAGAAAAGAGTGATCTGGGACGCAAGTAAAGCTGTTATGAGAGGATTTTTGATTCAACAAAATTCAATAAAGAGGAAAAAACAAAATGAGAAAAAAGAGAAGATCTTGGAAATGATAAAGGAAGGAGAGAGGAAATTAAGAACAAAACCAAAGTCTCAGGACATTTTAAGAGAGATTAAGTTATATCAAACTCAATATATGGAATTGATGAACCAAGAGATTGAATGGAAGATAAAGCAAATGAAACAAAAGACTTTTGAATCAGCAAATAAATGCGGTAAACTTTTGGCATGGCAATTGAAGAAAAGGCAGAAACTAAATACAGTTACAAGCCTAGAGGTTGATGGAAAGAGTATATCTAAACCTAATGAAATTAGAAATTGCTTTTTAAGTTATTTCAAAAAACTTTACACCCAAGGCCCGCAAAATGAAGAAGATATAGACAAATTCCTTGGAAGATATGGATTACAAAATATCTCTCAGCAAAGTAAGATGGACTTGAACCAGAGAATCTCAGAACAAGAGGTAGAGGCTGCCATTCAGAATATGCAATTGGGCAAATCTCCGGGACCAGATGGACTGACTTCTAGATACTACAAATCGTTGAAGGAATGGTTGATTCAACCATTAAGAGAAGTTTGTAATGAGATCCTTGAAGGAAAAAGGGCACCTGAATCGTGGAAAGAGGCATATATCTCACTCATACCAAAGTCAGAGACTGAAAAGACCCAACTCAAGAACTACCGCCCGATATCACTCCTTAATGTGGATTACAAAATTTTTGCAGACATTTTGGCAAAAAGATTTAAAAGAGTTTTGATGGAGAAGATTCATAAAGACCAAGCAGGCTTTCTCCCTAAAAGACACCTAGCGGACAATGTAAGGAATGTAATAGACATTTTGGAAAAGCTGGAGGTGAATATAAACACTAAAGCAGTATTGATCTTTGTGGACGCGGAGAAAGCCTTTGATAATATCTCTTGGAGTTTTATGAGGAAGAATCTTCATGGGATGGGGGTAGGCCAGGGTTTTGAGAATGGTATGGCTGCAATATATTCCGAACAAAAAGCTAAGCTGATTGTAAATAATGTTGTGACTGAGGAACTTAAGATAGAAAAAGGAACTCGGCAGGGGTGCCCAATTTCCCCATTACTTTTCATTTCGGTTCTGGAGGTGTTGCTGAATATGATAAGAAATGACCAGCAGGTCAAAGGTGTGCAGGTCGGAGCTAAACACTACAAGTTAAGAGCGTATGCAGATGACCTAGTATTGACTTTGCAAGAGCCAAACACTAGTACGAAAAGGGTTTTAGAAATAATTCAACAATTTGGCCAGGTGGCTGGATTTAAGTTGAATAAGCAAAAAACTAAAGTCTTAGGGAAAAACCTAACAGATATGGAAAAGGAGAAGTTTCAGGAGGAAACAGGTTTGACAGTGGTTAAGAAAGTCAAATACCTAGGGGTTTATTTAACACCTAAGAATGTTAATTTGTATAAGGACAATTATGAAAAATGTTGGTCAGAGATTAAAAAAGATCTAGAAATATGGTCAAATCTGAAACTGTCAATGTTAGGCCGAATTGCAGTAATTAAAATGAATGTGTTGCCTAGAATGTTATTTTTGTTTCAGACCTTGCAGATTCTTGATAAGATGGAATGTTTTAAGAGGTGGCACAAAGACATTTCGAAATTTGTCTGGCAGGGCAAAAAGCCCCGAATTAAATTCAAAATACTGACTGACGCTAAAGAAAGAGGGGGTTTTGCCCTGCCGGACCTAAAATTGTACTATGAGGCAGCAGCGTTTTGCTGGCTGAAAGAATGGATGCTCCTCGAGAATACAGACATCTTGGATCTGGAAGGCTTCAATAATGCTTTTGGTTGGCATGCATATCTTTGGTATGACAAGGTTAACAGTACCTTTAAAAATCACATTGTTAGAAAAGCATTATTTAATGTCTGGATAAGATACAAAGACTTATTGGAAAATAAAACCCCTAGATGGGTGTCACCAGTGGAGGCTAAAGCAGTGAAGAAACTCAATATGGAGGTCGGATGGCCGAAGTATTGGGAAATTTTAGAACAGGATGGAGACAAGGTTAAACTACAAAGTCAGGAGAAATTGAAGCACAAAGTAGAAAATTGGTTTCAATATCGCCAAATAATGGAAATTTTTAAACAGGATAGGAAAATCGGTTTCCAAGTGGAGAAATCAAAACTAGAGACCGAATTGCTAGAACCCAATACTAAGAATTTATCTAGAATGTATAACTTGCTGTTGAAATGGAACACACAGGATGAAACAGTTAAATCTGCTATGATTAAGTGGGCGCAGGATGTTGGACATAACATTATGTCAGATGACTGGGAATGGTTATGGAACACTGGTATCAAATTTACGGCATGTAATGCCTTAAAGGAAAACATTATGAAAATGGTATACAGGTGGTACATGACCCCAGTCAAGCTGGCAAAAATCTATCATTTGCCCGATAATAAATGTTGGAAATGTAAAGAGACTGAAGGTACTTTTTACCACCTTTGGTGGACATGCCCGAAGATAAAGGTCTTCTGGGAAATGATCTATAATGAAATGAAGAAGGTACTTAAATGTACATTTTCCAAAAAACCAGAGGCCTTTCTCTTGGGCATTGTCGGCCAATTGGTGACAAAGAAGGATAGAAATTTCTTTATGTATGCCACAACAGCAGCAAGAATACTCATCGCAAAGTATTGGAAGACACAAGATTTACCTACTCTGGAAGAATGGCAGATGAAAGTGATGGACTATATGACACTGGCTGAGATGACAGGCAGAATCCGTGACCAACGTAAAGAGATGGTGGAAGAAGAATGGAAAAAATTTAAGAGCTATCTTAAGGACTACTACAAACTCAATGAATGTTAAAATGTTGTGGTTGCTAGAAGTAACAGGATACAGGGATACAAGGTTAGATAATAAAGGAGGACTAAGATGACAGAGATTAGAAGGTAACAACTGGGAGTTGCTAGTTCAAATATGGACACTGGGATGCAGAGAGGGGGGGTATGGGGAAGTCCAAGAAAGGAGGTTTATGAAAATATCTCTGAAAGTATTTTATATGTTTGTTTTGTTTTGTGTTTGTTTGTTCTTTTTAAAAAATGCTGTAAAACCAATAAAAATTTATTAAAAAAAAAAAAAAAACAAAAGAAAGAGGGGGGTTTGCCCTGCCGGATTTAAGGTTGTACTACGAAGCTGCAGCCTTCTGCTGGTTGAAGGATTGGTTTCTGTTGGAAAACACCGATGTCCTAGATCTGGAAGGGTTTGATAATGTGTATGGTTGGCATGCATACTTGTGGTATGACAAGGCGAAGGTTCATAAACTGTTTAAAAACCATATTGTCAGAAAATCAATTTTTGCCGTCTGGATGAAGTACAAGGACTTATTAGAAAGTAAGACCCCGAGGTGGTTATCACCAGTGGAAGCCAAGATTTCTAAAAAAAGGCCCAATATGGAGGCCTACTGGCCAAAATATTGGGAATTGATTGAAAGAGTTGGAGATAATTGGAAGCTCCAAAGCCAGGACAAACTAAAAAGTAAGGTGCGAGATTGGTTACATTATGCTCAAATTCAAGAGGTATTTAAAATGGATAAAAAAGTGGGTTTTCAGTTGGAGAAATCGAAACTGGAGACGGAGTTACTAGAACCAAAGACTAAGGTACTTTCGAGGATGTATGACTTGCTGCTTAAATGGAACACACAGGATGAGACAGTTAAATCTGCTATGATAAAATGGGCACAGGATGTAGGACACAACATTATGTCTGAGGACTGGGAAAGGTTATGGAACACCAGTATGAAATTCACGGCATGTAGTGCCTTGAAAGAGAACATTATGAAAATGGTATACCGGTGGTACATGACCCCAGTCAAGTTGGCTAAAATATATCATCTTTCTGATAATAAGTGTTGGAAATGCAAGGAGGCAGAAGGGACATTCTTTCACCTCTGGTGGACCTGCCCGAAAGTAAAGGCCTTTTGGGAAATGATACATAATGAGCTGAAAAAGGTATTCAAATATACCTTTTCTAAGAAACCAGAGGCCTTTCTTCTGGGCATGGTGGACCGGAAGGTGCCAAAGAAGGATAGAACTTTGTTTATGTATGCAACCACAGCAGCAAGGATCCTTATTGCAAAGTTCTGGAAGACACCAGATTTGCCCACACTGGAGGACTGGCAGACGCAGCTGATGGACTACATGGAGTTGGCAGAAATGACTGGCAGAATCCGAGATCTGAGCGAAGAAACAATGGAGGAAGACTGGAAAAAATTTAAGGACTATTTGCAAAAATACTATAAGTTGTTTGAATGTTAAGATTGTGCACGATTAAGAAACGTCACGCTTCTGCAATTTATCTAAGTAAATGATAAAGTAAGTAATGATGAAAAAACGAGACAAATTAGAAACAAAATATTATGTTTATTAAAAGTCTTGAAAACAAATTACAAACTTTCGAAATTGGTAACATAATAAACTCAAGGTACAATAAGATGTGAAACAAGATAATAAATTGCTGAACTGGTTAGAATAATGAAAGCAATGTTGAGAGGATGTGAGGAGGTCTAAAAGAAAGTGAATTTGATGATATTTAACTTTTGTTTTCTTTTTTCTATTTTTCTTCATATATATATATAAAAAATGTTTCTTGTATGTGGCTATGTAAATTAATCTGTTAACCTATGGAAAGAAACGCAATAAAAAATTTTATAAAAAAAAAATAAAGACCACTTATAGAGTTTATTTACAGAAACATTGTAAAATTAAGGAATGTTAGATGGATGTATACAGGATTAAGAAAAAACAGATTCTTAAATGGTGAAAGGAGGGAAAGTAAAGTTACATTATATTAAGATAAAATATAGGACAAAAACTGGAAAAGATGGAAAGGATTTGCTGAAATAGCTAACTGAACTAGAATACAAAAAAGGGAGGTGTGAGGAGGTCAAGGAAATAAGTAAATGAAAGATAAGTTATGGGAAGATTCATTGCATTTTTTATTTTTTTTGTTATTGTTATTTTGGGTTTTTTTTCTTCTTTTCTGTATTCTGATGTGATGTTCTGTTTTTGCTTAATATGCTGTTTTTTATTTTTCCTTTTTCTTTTTTGTAACCTTTCAAATCTTAATAAATATTATTTAAAAAAAGAAGAAGCACCACTTTAGCTAATGGGGCCTCCTGCTGCTGCCGTGCCGCCGGAGCACGATTTCTGTTCTCATCCTGAAGCAAAGTTCTTAACCCGAGCTACTATTTCTGGGTTACCAGAGTCTGTAACCTGAAACGTATGTAACCTGAAGCGTATGTAACCCGAGGTACCTGTTCACATCCAGAACGGAACGTAAGATGTGACGGTGCGTCTGTGCGTGCACGGGTCACGTTTCGCCGCTTCCACGCATGCACGTGACGTCATTCTCAGCATCTGTGCATGCGCGAGCCGTGAAACCCAGACTTAACGCGCTCCGTTACTTTCGGGTTGCTGCAGAGTGCAACTCGAACGTGCTCAATCCGAAGCGCATTCAACTCGAGGTATGACTGTATGAAGTTCTCAAGACATTCCAGAAACCAGTAGCCCAGGGATGGGGAACCTGCAGCAACGAACATCCATGCAAGCCTTTGGGAGGCAGAGACGCAGGAGGGCATCCGAGAAGGGAGGGAAAGAGGGAGAAAGGCTGCATAACCCCTGGCCATCCTTCAAGCCACCCCAGGGTGCCACGGCCCACTGGTTGAACGCCACTGATTTAGAGCATTTATACCCTGCTATTCAGGGACGCGGGTGGCACTTTGGGTTAAACAACAGAGCCTAGGACTTGCCAATCAGAAGATCGGCGGTTCGAATCCCCGCGACGGGGTGAGCTCCCGTTGATCGGTCCCTGCTCCTGCCCACCTAGCAGTTCGAAAGCACGTCAAAGTGCAAGTAGATAAATAGGTACCACTGTGGTGGGAAGGTAAGCGGCGTTTCTGTGTGCTGCTCTGGTTCGCCAGAAGCAGCTTAGTCATGCTGGCCACATGACCCGGAAGCTGTACGCTGGCTCCCTCGGCCAATAAAGCGAGATGAGCGCCGCAACCCCAGAGTCGGTCACGACTGGACCTAGTTGTCAGGGGTCCCTTTACCTTTACCTACCCTGCTATTCAATCCAAAATGACTTCCAGCCCCAGGTGACTTAAATATGGTCCCTATCCAGGGCTGGATTTAGGTTCAGTGCGGCCCTAAGCTACTGAAGGTAATGGGGCCCTTTCGATGTCCAGCTGTCCTTTGTCAACAACAAATTGTACTGTTTTTTGTGTTGATTATATGCTATATAGTCATACCTTAGGTTGAAGTTGCTTCAGGCTGAGCGTTTTCGAGTTGCGCTCCGCGGGGACCCGGAAGTAACGGTTTCCGTTACTTCTGGGTTTCGCCGCTTGCGCATGCGCAGACCCTCAAAATGACGCCACACGCCTGCGCAGAAGCGGCGGATCGCGACCCGCGCACGCGCAGACACACAGACACGGGTTGCATTTGCTTCAGGATGCGAACGGGGCTCCAGAACAGATCATTACAAAAGACTGGCCAGGCTTCCCAGGGTATCCAATCAAGTGAGCATTAACAGGTAACCTGTCAGACGAGATAAACAACGCACTCAGATTTCTGCTGTAGACAGCCTTTTCTGTGATGTAAGTATGATTTATGGAGGGGTGGTCTTGACCTCCAGGGCAGGGAATTTAAAATGTCTATATAAGGCCTTGTGCACCATTATTTTCGGTTCCTCCTCCTTTCCTGCGTGTGAGGGGAGCACCCTGTTGCAACAGATCAATAAAGATCAGGCTTACTAGCTGCTTTGCTTCTCAATATTCTCTGGTTGGCCTCTGATATTTTCTCCTACCAATAGGGAACCTACGTAAGGACTCTATATGGGCTCTTGGATACCCCATAAGGGAGGAAGGGCAGATTTTGTTTACAACAGAGACAGCCTAGTCGCTGGTACCCCACCCATCGCAATGCTCTCTTCTGAGTCAGAGTCTTTAGCACAAGCCAGGATTGCCACCAGAAGCAGAAGAGGAGGAATGACTCTTGGATGTTCTGGAAACCAGTCTTTTGGACATACGAAGCACACCCAATTTCGCAAGTTTGATTTTGGCGGAAATGTTCAACTCTGTTTGTGTTCTATTTTGGAGACAGGCGTCTGGAGCTCGGATACTCTGCGGCTTTGTCTAACTTCATCTGTCACATATTCCCCCCCTGCAACTCATTTCCTTCAATGCGAAAGCCTTCTGCGAGCCTCCGGGGAAATCCAAAGAACGCCGGATGTAAAAAGAGGCTGCTGGGTCAAGCCAGCTCCCATCATCCCTGATGATGCTCTTCGTATATAAAGCCCTTAGCACCTTGGGACCGGTTTGCTTGCAGATCATCTGACCCTGCGTGGCACCACCTGGGCACTTTGATCTGCAGAAGTGGCACAGCTAGAGGTGGCGCCAAAATTTGTTGTTGTTGTTTAGTCGTTTAGTTGTGTCCGACTCTTCATGACCCCCTGGACCAGAGCACGCCAGGCACTCCTGTCTTCCACTGCCTCCCACAGTTTGGTCAAACTCATGTTGGTAGCTTCGAGAACACTGTCCCGCCATCTCGTCCTCTGTCATCCCCTTCTCCTTGTGCCCTCCATCTTTCCCAACATCAGGTATTTTCCAGGGAGTCTTCTCTTCTCATGAGGTGGCCAAAGTCTTGGAGCCTCAGCTTCAGGATCTGTCCTTCCAGTGAGCACTCAGGGCTGATTTCCTTCAGAACGGAGAGGTTTGATCTTCTTGCAGTCCATGGGACTCTCAAGAGTCTCCTCCAGCACCAGAATTCAAAAGCATCAATTCTTTGGCAATCAGTCTTCTTTATGGTCCAGCTCTCACTTCCATACATCACTACTGGGAAAACCATAGCTTTAACTATACGGACCTTTGTCAGCAAGGTGATGTCTCTGCTTTTTAAGATGCTGTCTATTATGCCACATAATACCCGCTTCTAATAAAACTTCTAATAAATCTATCTTTTAATGCTGTAGAAGGAAATGAGGGGCAGATGGGGCTTGTCCACCTGGGAAGGGAGCCCATCTAGGAGAAGGAACGCACTGATCCAAAACCTCTGCTACCTTGTGGGATATTTTCGGGGAAAGAAAAAGCTCAGGAGGAAACCCTACACAAATATGGAGCAGAGTCCCTACGGCAGTTGGATGACTCCTTGTACTGCTTCATTTAAAAAATATACAGGTGAAACTCGGAAAATTAGAATATAGTGGAAAAGTTCATTTATTTCAGTAATTCAACTTAAAAGGTGAAACTAATATATGAGACAGACTCACGACATGCAAAGTGAGATATGTCAAGCCTTATAATTGTGATGATCATGGCATACAGCTGATGAAAACCCCAAATTAACAGTCTCAGAAAATGCATATGTGCTCAGTACTTGGTTTGGGCATGCTTCTGCTTCTCAGAGGTCCAATATTGCTCTATTTGCAGCCCTTGTTTTGCTGATTTCATTTAATATTCTAATTTTCTGAGATGGTTAATTTGGGGTTTTCATCAGTTGTACACCATGATCATCACAATTATAACAAATAAAGGCTTGATTTATCTCGCTTTGCATGTCATGAGTCTATCTCATAAATTAGTTCCACCTTTTAAGTTGAATTACTGAAATAAATTAACTTTTCCACGATGTTCTAATTTTCCAAGTTTCACCTGTATATATTTAATGTTTTAAAATATGTTTTAACTATCTTTTATTGATATTTCTGATGTTTTGATTTTTGATTTTTTGTTAAGCACGTAGATGTTTTATTTCAGTCAAGCAGTATATAAATGTGGTGAAATAAAAATAAATAAAACTGCTCTATTCCAACAAAACTACCCCGTTCATCTTAGGTTACCTTTCTGATGGGGGGGGGGGGTGGATTGGAAGGAAAAAGGACCAAGAGATTATTTCTGAGAGGAAGTGGTGAGATTCAATCTGCAACAGCAAGTATTTAAAAGATAACAATCATGCAAAAATCCAGGACGGAATTTGACGTGCCAGGATTTTCTATAAAGCAAAATTCCCTTAGGGAAAAATAAACTGTGGGAATCACACCAGGGTTGGGTGGGGTGAGCGTGGGTCTGTGTAGGAATCAGGAAATACCATGAGATTCTGTAGGGGAGGAAGTTTACATTAACTCAAACCACATCGGCCCCAAATGCGTCTGTTGCAACTTTCTGCCTCTTCTGGATTGCAGGAAATGGCGTTTGATGTCAGGCTGCATTGACCATCCTTTGCATTTCAAGGCTACGCTCCTTGAGAAGCTCCCTCAAACGGTGAGAAGAACGTTATCTCCCCATTCATCTTGAAATTGTCCAGAAAGATGCCTTTGCACTTGTCTTTCCAAGGACCTCTGGGGGAAATCCCACAATATCCTGACAACAGCCCTGCAGAGTAGCTTCATGGGCGGTCAAGGATTTGAACCTGGGTCTCCCTGGGTCACGGGACGCGGGTGGCGCTGTGGGTTAAACTACAGAGCCTAGGACTTGCCTATCAGAAGGTCGGCGGTTCGAATCCCCGCAACAGGGTGAGCTCCTGTTGCTCGGTCCCTGCTCCTGCCAACCTAGCAGTTCGAAAGTGCGTCAAAGTGCAAGTAGATAAATAGGTACCACTCCGGCGGAAAGGTAACCGGCATTTCCATGCGCTGCTCTGGTTCGCCAGAAGTGGCTTAGTCATGCTGGCCACATGACCTGGAAGCTGTACGCCGGCTCCCTCGGCCAATAAAGCGAGATGAGCGCCGCAACCCCAGAGTCATCCGTGACTGGACCTAATGGTCAGGGGTCCCTTTACCTTTACCCCCCTGGATCACAGCCCAGCACATGCTTCCATTCACTATCCATGTCTACAATCTGTTCCTCCAGCTCCTTTCTCAGAATTGGCTTGGTGACATGGAGATCAGCCCATCTCTAGGTGGTGCTGTTTACACTCTAGTGATATTGTCATGCAAAATGCTCTCCGGACTTGCTTTGGCACAACTGTCAAGTAAATGCAATGTCAGCAGCAACAAGGAAAAGAAAAGAACCACACCCAACCCTCTAAACCAGGAAGAATTTGCCGAATGAATAGATTCAATAGCAGATCCGTTAGTGCAGACTTTGTTAACCTGGTGCCCTTCAGACATTTCATAAGAACATACCAAGAGCTTGCTGGGTCAAGCCAATGGTTCTTTTAGTCCAGCTCATTTAGATGATGATGATGATGATGATGATGGCCATAGATGTCAAGCGTCCCTTATTTGGTGGGACAGTCCCTTATCCCAGCGCCATGTCCTGCTGCTGTCCCTTATTGATGATGTCCCTTAAATTTCCCGGGTTTCAAAGGAAGCAGCTCTTCTCCCTCCCTCCCTGCCGGCCAGGGAGGAGGGAGGCTCCAACTGTGTTGCTTGGCTGCGTTGCTCACCCAATAAGGAGTCTAAGAACGACTGGGGGGTGGAGCTTGCATGCCTTGTGCCGATCAAATCGGCCGTGTTGCCTGGGGACTCGCCTTTGCTCAGCGCTTCCCAGCAGAGAGGTGGCGGTGGTTTTCCTTGAGGCTTGAGGCTTCGTTTGGCTGCTGGCTGGGCTTTCTGCCTTTGGCTTGGAGGGGCTCAGAAGTTGAACATACCTGTGCTTGGAAAACCCCTTATTTTGGCTGCTGATCCCTTATTTTCAAGGCTGCTGGTCCCTTATTTTCAAATCTGTAAGCTGAGGGCTATGATGATGGCACCCTTGGGCATAGCTGTCAACATTCCCCATTTCTTGCGAGGAGTCCTATTCAGAATAAGGGAATTTCCCTTTAAAAAAGGGAAACATTGACAGCTATGCCCTTGGGATCCCTTCCAAATGTACAATTCTGCGACCAACGGCCATTTGCCCCGTGCGTTCGCTCACCTGCTTGCCTGCTGTTCTGTCATCCCCCTGGAGTTGGCATGGCTGCCTGCTGGCAACCATGCCAACTGCAGCTTGACGACACCCTTACGTTTTATGTATATAGGAAGAAACCTCTGTACAGTGGATGCTCGGGTTGCTAACATGATCCGTGCGGCATGGATGTTCGCAATGCCCAGCGTTCGCAACCTGCAGTGGCACGTCTGTGCATGCGCGGGTTGCGATTCGGCGCTTCTGCGCATGTGCAAAGCGTGATCTAGTGCTTCTGCACATGCGCGACCCCCGAAACCTGGAAGTAACCCGTTCCGGTACTTCCAGGTTTCAGCAGGTCCGTAATCTGAAAAAACTCAATCTGAAGCATCTGTAACCCGAGGTATGACTGTATTGTTCTCTGCTAAGTATAAAGAGGTGTGTTTTTCGATGATTTCACCAGGGCAGTTTGTCTGGGAAAAAAAATTCTAGAAGGATAGGGGGATTCGTTTGTTTGCTTTTCGGTTCACCCCTTTTTGTTATTTCAGTGGAGCTGGGAAGGCAAGAAGACTAGCCATATGTTGGGAATGGCTTTGCGGCCACAGGGCTCCCTCCAGACCCCTGGAAGCTGCTTCCAGTGTGTCATCTGGCAGGAGAAATGTTGTGACAGTTGAGCCAGGAAACGTTTCCTGGAGAGGGGACAGTCCAAGGCCTCTTCATATGTGCCCAAACAGCACCTGGAGGACAGAATATTGTCATACGGCACATTCCACCAACTTGGTATATATGGAGAGGCAATTCAGCGCAAGTTGTGCACCCACCAGAGTTATAATGCTGTTATGCATACTCCATTCGAGAAGTGATGGGGAGCTGGAGGGACCCCTGACTATTCCTTGGGGTTGGGGCTCCCTTAGAATGAAGACAGTCTCCTTCAGAAGGTAGGTTTTAAAACAGAGATTTGGAGGTTTTAAAGCAGAGATTGGATGGCCACCTGTCAAGGATCTCTTTAGCTGTGATTCCTGCATCAGATGTCAAGGAAATAAACAACTGTCTGACTTTTGGAAGACATCTGAAGGCAGCCCTGTTTAGGCAGGTTTTTTATGTTTGGTGTTTTATCGTGTTTTTAATATTCTGTTGGGAGCTGCCCAGAGTGGCTGGGGAAACCCAGCCAGATGGGCGGGGTATGAATAAATGATGATGATGATGATGATGATGATGATGATGAAGAACTAAAAGACACCTGCTTCTTGGGAGAAAAGCAATGACAAACCTAGACAGCATCTTAAAAAGCAGAGACATCACCTTGCCAACAAAGGTCTGTATAGTTAAAGCTATGGTTTTCCCAGTAGTGATGTATGGAAGTGAGAGCTGGACCACAAAGAAGGCTGATCGCCGAAGAATGGATGCTTTTGAATTCTGGTGCTGGAGGAGACTCTTGAGAGTCCCATGGACTGCAAGAAGATCCAACCTCTCCATTCTGAAGGAAATCAGCCCTGAGTGCTCACTGGAAGGACAGATCCTGAAGCTGAGGCTCCAATCCTTTGGCCACCTCATGAGAAGAGAAGACTCCCTGGAAAAGACCCTGATGCTGGGAAAGATGGAGGGCACAAGGAGAAGGGGATGACGGAGGACGAGATGGTGGGACAGTGTTCTCAAAGCTACCAGCATGAGTTTGAGCAAGCTGCGGGAGACAGTGGAAGACAGGAGGGCCTGGTGTGCTCTGGTCCAGGAGGTCACGAAGAGTCGGACACGACTAAATGACTAAACAACAACAAGTTGACCCTTGAAGATCCCTCCCACCTCTACAATTCTATGATTCTGCGATTCTATGGCTGACAGAAAATCAGCAGAAGGGGGAGCAGAAGGACATATGACTGCCTCCCGCTCAGCCTAACACTTATTTGTTATTTATTTAAAAAAATTCCTTCCAGTAGCACCTTAAAGACCAACTAAGTTAGTTCTAGGTATGAGCTTTCGTGTGCATGCACACTTCTTCTTGTTATTTATTTGTTAGTTCCACAAATCCACCATTGCCATGGAACCAGCAGCGGTTTAACTTGGGTTGTTGTGGGACGTTTCCTGTTATTTATTATTGTACAGTAATACGCATTCCGTGATGGGTTATGGCAACAGTATCCTCCCAGGAGATAAAGAAATATATTCCTTAGACTTCAGAGGGAGGCTCAGTCTGGCCCCAAGGCACTGTGGTAAACTCAGCCTTCCCCAACCTTGTGCTCTCCGGAAGTCTTGGCCTGCGACTCCCATAAGCCCCGGGCAGCAGAGCCGTACGATGCCGAGGCTGCTGGGAACTGTAGTCCAAAAGTTCTGGAGTTCACCAGGTTGGGGAAGCATGCATTAGCTTCTCCCCTTTGCATGCAGCGCATCTGCCTGCAGAGAGGGAGCATTATTCAGAATAGCAGTGTACATGGCCCACTAAGGAAGATGATTGCACATATAAAATGAATATAAAACATGTGCTATCATCAACAAAACAAGTACAAATACCTGCTGGAAATGTAAAAAGAAAGAAGGTACCTTTTATCACATGTGGTGGCCGTGCAAGGTAATAAAAGCTTTCTGGGAGATGATATATAATGAAATGAAAAAAATGTTGAAAATAACTTTTGTGAAAACAACAACAACCCAGAAACTTTTTTATTAGGAATCGTAGGTACCGACATCCCAAAGGAGCAGAAAAGACTTTTTATGTATGCTACAACAGCAGCACGGATGAGGTCCAGCGCCGAGGGCCTTCTGGCGGTTCCCTCACTGCGAGAAGCCAAGTTACAGGGAACCAGGCAGAGGGCCTTCTCGGTAGTGGCACCCGCCCTGTGGAACGCTCTCCCGCCAGATGTCAAAGAGAACAACAACTACCAGACTTTTAGAAGACATCTGAAGGCAGCCCTGTTTAGGGAAACTTTTAATGTTTGATGCATTACTGTATTTTAATATTATGTTGGAAACCGCCCAGAGTGACTGGGGAAGCCCAGCCAGATGGGTGGGGTATAAATAAATGATGATGATGATGATGATGAAAGAAGAAGGAGTCTCTACCAGAGAGGAATGGCAAACCAAGATAAAATTTAAAAAATCCTTCCAGTAGCACCTTAGAGACCAACTAAGTTTGCTATTGGTATGAGCTTTCGTGTGCATGCACACATACCAATAACAAACTTAGTTGGTCTCTAAGGTGCTACTGGAAGGAATTTTTAAATTTTGTTTTGACTACAGGAGACCAACACAGCTGCCTACCTGTAACAGCAAACCAAGATGTTGGCTTACGCCGAAATGGCAAAATTCACCGGAAAGCTCAGGAACTAAGAAGACAAAAACTTCAAGAAAGAATAGGAAAAATTATAATTTATTTAGGAGACCACTGCAAGCGGATGAAAACATTAGCAGGGTTTTAATAACACTGGTAACGTAAGAAATAATATGGACAATATGGACAGATACAAAATATAGATTATAAAATAATATGCAGCTGAAAATGTTGACAGTAGGAGGGGATGATGGGAAGTCTCGAAATTCAGATAAATCTCTATATATGGATATGTTTTGGTATTGTTATAACTTTATATCTGTAAAGTCAAATAAAAGCTTTTTTTTATAGGAAGATGATAGCACAGTAAAATTCAAAGCTGTAGCACTTAATTTCACACTCATTCGAACACCAATCAAAGCTATGTAGTTTAATTAATTAATTCAACAAAACTGGAATACCAGCTTTCTGAAGTCCTCGCTGTCATTTCCACCTCGTAGCCTCCTAGAGGCCACCTGACAGGTATTCCCACTGACACCCAGGGGGCGCTATTGACCCCTTTGCAAACCACTGGAGAACACTGTGTTTAAACTTTATTTACAGATAGAAGAAGAAGAAGAAGAGTTTGGATTTGATATCCCGCCTTTCACTCCCTTTAAGGAGTCTCAAAGCGGCTAACATTCTCCTTTCCCTTCCTCCCCCACAACAAACACTCTGTGAGGTGAGTGGGGCTGAGAGACTTCAAGGAAGTGTGACTGGCCCAAGGTCACCCAGCAGCTGCATGTGGAGGAGCGGAGACGCGAACCCGGTTCCCCAGATTAGGAGTCTACCGCTCTTAATCACTACACCACACTGGCAAGAATTAAGATTGCCGGAAGAAATAGAAACAACCTCAGATATGCAGAGAATGCAACTTTGATAGCAGAAAGTGAGGGTGAAAGAGGAGAGCGCAAAATATGGTCTGAAGCTCAACATCAAAAAAACGAAGATCAAGGCCACTGGGCCCATCACCTCCTGGCAAATAGAAGGGGAAGAAATGGAGGCAGTGAGAGATTTTACTTTCTTGGGCTCCATGATCACTGCAGATGGTGACAGCAGCCACGAAATTAAGAGACGCCTGCTTCTCGGGAGAAAAGCAATGACAAACCTAGACAGCATTTTAAAAAGCAGAGACATCACCTTGCCAACAAAGGTCCGTATAGTTCAGGCTATGGGTTTCCAAGTAGTGATGTATGGAAGTGAGAGCTGGACCATCAAGAAGGCTGATCGCCGAAGAATGGATGCTTTTGAATTATGGTGCTGGAGGAGACTCTTGAGAGTCCCATGGACTGCAAGAAGATCAAACCTCTCCATTCTTAAGGAAATCAGCCCTGAGTGCTCACTGGAAGGACAGATCCTGAAGCTGAGGCTCCAAGACTTTGGCCACCTCATGAGAAAAGAAGACTCTCTGGAAAAGACCCCAATGTTGGGAAAGATGGAGGGCACAAGGAGAAGGGGACGGCAGAGGATGAGATGGTTGGATAGTGTTCTTGAAGCTACTATCATGAGATCCAGAATTGGCCTCCACAGTCACTTACGCACTCCTTGTTAAAACCGTGTTTATGGAAGACGATCTTACTCAGCTATGAGGAATTGCCAAAGAAGAAGAAGAAGAAGATTTCTTTGGCAAGGCAAGAGACCTTCTTCCATCTCCCCTAGGGCTGCCATACTATGCCTGGATTTTACAGGACATTACTGGGCAGGGGAAAAGCTTCTTGAAAGCAAAGGATCTGTCCATCCCGTTTGCTGCCTTTAAACCACAATTTTCTAGTGAGTCTCTGCTGACAGAGACAAAAAAGAAGGAGGATCCTCCCAGACCCTCCTTTTGCTTCCGGCACCGACCTGATAGAGATGCTCATTTTTTTAGCTGAGGGGGAGTGAGAATGTTTATGCCTCTAACTTTCCCATCGTCAGTCCGGGGCCAGGAAAGGTCCTCTTAGATCCGACCGACCACAAAGGTCCTCTCCCAGGGGCAGCGCAAAGGGGCCACTTTTTAGGCAATGAAAAGAACCGGTTGAAATGCAGGGGGTGAGGAAAGCTCCGAACGGGTCAGTTTTGTGGGGAGATGGTTCAATTCTGCACTATGATAGAGCTCTTTTCTAAAAACGGCACGTGTGTTTGTGTGTGTGTTCAACCAAAGAAAGAAAAACAGGACTTTAGAGGGACCTTCTGCAAACTGGACTCCCGACTCCCACGGAGATTTGCAAAATGGTATAAAAAAAATGCATATTTTAGGAGACATGCAGATGAAAACCCTGATCAATTTTTACGTGAGGAATTGGATAGAAAGAAGCCAAGAGATGTGGAAATGGGGCAGACTGGAGACTGGAAAAATGAGAAACTGGAGTGGGTGGGAGGTGTGGAAAATAGAAACCATAAAAATCATAGAATCGTGGAGTTGGAAGGGAACTGGGGGTCATCTAGCCCAACCCCCTGCAAAGGCAGGAACCACAGCCAATCACAGACTTGACCTGCCAAGGAACAGGGCTTCCTTGGAAAAATCTCTCTACCTGAGGTTTTGCCCATTACTTGCTAAAAAAGACAGGAAGTGCTTGTTGATGTCTACATCCTTTAATCCGCAGTGGGAGCAAGAGTGGAACCTGGAACTTGGCCTTTGGGGAGAAATTCCAGCTTAATTTTTATGCCCAGGGCTGATGCTCCACTTGTAAACGAGATGGGCAGAAGGAAGACTGTCCTGGGAACATACAGAGCCAGACTGTTGTGTACTGAGCTGAATCCTAGAACAATAGGATCCAGAATGCAGCAGACTGATTGGTCCGCAGGAGCCACCCAATCCAGCTCTAGGCAGAAGTGAATGAGCGACCTGATTGGCCTGCAGGAGCAGCCAATCAGGCTCCTGGATGAAGTGAACCAGAAACCTGATTGGCCTGCAGGAGCAGCCTCTGGAATTAGCCAATCACGCGGGGCCCATTGTGTAAATAATGTATATATATATATATATATATAGCTAGACGTTTTGGGGAAAGTTTCATTCATTGCTACTATGAGCTGAATAAAGAGCATGAAATTCACACTTGACTCGTATATTTCACAGATCATTGGTCCATCTCACTTAGTCTTGTCTCCGAGTCTCTCGCTGAGCCCGGCCTTGGCTGGGGAGGGCGGGGTATAAATAAAAATTATTATTATTATTATTATTATTAACCCTACCTGGAGATGCCAGCAGGGACTGAACATGGAACTTTCTGAATTCAAGGCAGCTGCTCTGTCACTGAGCTATGGCACTCCTCTTGAAAAATACAGTGGTACCTCAGGTTACATACACTTCAGGTTACAGACGCTTCAGGTTACAGACTCCGCTAACCCAGAAATAGTACTTCGGGTTAAGAACTTTGCTTCAGGATGAGAACAGAAATCGTGCGGTGGCGGCGCAGCAGCAGCAGGAGGCCCCATTAGCTAAAATGGTGCTTCAGGTTAAGAACAGTTTCAGGTTAAGAACGGACCTCCGGAACGAACTAAGTACGTAACCAGAGGTACCACTGTACTGGAAACATTCCAGACCTCTCAGAGCGGTTTAACAGTCCATCCATTTCCCCAGGGAATCCTGGGAGTTGTCGGGAAATAAAGGGGTCTCCCAACACGTCTCGGCACCCTTAGCGAACTACAACTCCCAGGATTCTTTGGGGGAAGCCACGGCCATTTAAAGCAGTATCCTCATGCTCTCAGTGTAGGGTGTGACTGCGGCCAGGGGGCTGACTCAACACCAGTGAGTCAGCAGCCTGATGCTCATGGTCAGCTTGCTCTGTGGCAGGAGAGTGAGTCACTTTCGAGATGTTTGGCGTGTGTGTGTGTGTGTGGTTTCTGACCCATGTTGTTGGAACCTTTTCTATTTTTAGCCCATCTCCATCTGGCCTCCCCTCACTCTCGCAAAGAAGGGCAGCTTGCCTCTTTCGCTGTGCTCTCCTATTTGGCAGCCTTAGCTGTATAGCCAGCCCCACCCAGGCAAAAAGGCTTATGAACAGCCCCCACGAACACCCGACATGCAGATCATGCGCTATCAGAAGTTTGATGAGGAAAGCCTTACATTGCTTTTTTTTTTAAAAAAGGCTTAGTTCTAGGCTGGACCAGCTGAAGACATCTGGAGGGTAGCAGAATTGGGTACGGCTGGTCTACACAAACACACCAACACTGTCTGCAATGGGGAGGGGGGTATGTGGGTAAGTGGGGAACAGAAGGACAGTTTCCAAACTTGTGATGAGGCACTTTTATATTATCTATATATCATCTATCTATCTATCATCTATCTATCTATCTATCTATCTATCTATCTATCTATCTATCATCTATCTATCTATCTATCTATCATCATCATCATCATTATCTATCTATCTATCTATCTATCTATCTATCTATCTATCTATCTATCTATCTATCTATCTTTCTGTCTATCTAAGAACTGGAAAAGACCACAAGGGTCATCTAATAATAATAATAATAATAATAATAATAATAATAATAATAATAATAATTTATACCCCGCCCTCCCTGGCCAGAGCCAGGCTCAGGGCGGCTAACACCAGTAAAATTACAGTAAAAACATAAGGGGGGGGGGGAAACCAATTTAAGGTACAGGTTAAAATGCAATTTAAAATGCAGCCTCATTTTAAAAGTAGCCCATAGATGAAAACCATAAGGGGAGGGAAACTTAAGGGTCAGACTGAGTGCAAACCAAAGGCCAGGCGGAACAGCTCTGTCTTGCAGGCCCTGTGGAAAGATGTCAAGTCCCGCAGGGCCCTGGTCTCTTGTGACAGAGCGTTCCACCAAGCCGGGGCCAGTACCGAAAAGGCCCTGGCCCTAGTTGAGACCAATCTAACCACCTTGTGACTTGGGACCTCCAAAGTGTTGTCATTTGTGGACCTTAAGGTCCTCTGCGGGGCATACCAGGAGAGGTGGTCCCGTAGGTACGGGGGTCCTACACCACATCTAGTCCAACCCCCTGCAATGCGGGAATCTTTTGTCCAAAGTGGGGCTCGAACTCCACAACCCTAATATTAAGAGTCTCATGCTCTACTGATTGAGCTATCCCAGATCTCTCTAGCTATCCACACACGTATACATATTCTCTCTCCTCCCTGCCTATTGATATCATGCAAGGGCCTTCACTGCAATTTCTCTGGTGCCTGCTAAAAATATTCTTGTTTAGAAAAGCCTACACAGATGTTTAGAAAGCTGATATGAGTTTTAATCTGTTTTTTTTAAGTCTGTTGTTACTTTAACTTTTCACAAGTCTTAAATTATTATTGTTAATTTTTCTTATTGGTTGTCTTATTTTCCTTCTTTTTGTAAACCGCTTTGAGGTTCTTTTTTTTAAAACAACAACGATCAAGTGGTGCTTATTTATTTCATGAAACAAATAAATGAAGATTTCGTTTGTTAATTGCTTCCTGCAAAACACCCTGAAGCCATTGAACAATAACCCGGAATAATGACACCCGCACGTAATATCCCTCATACGTAATCCCGCTAGCAGACTCAGGTGCTGCGCTGTGATGACTCTGCAGCCAAAGGGGTGGGGTGGGGATGGGGGTGGCATGGAACATTCTAGAAGAAAGCATGCAATGCTGAACAGATGCACTCGTGCTGCAACACTCTGTTGCAGGCCCTGCTGTTTTTTCTTATCATTCACGGAAGCGCACGAGCCGTCCTTGCGTGATACATTCTCGTGCCCTGATGCACAGTTTGGGAACAGCCTGACACCACCCAAAATATGCAGGCACCCCCCTCCGTTCATCATGTGTTTCCCCTTTCCCCAGGAATAACATCTTTGAGTAAATCCAGACAGAACTGCATTTGTTTCCAATCACCCCTTCCAATCCTAAAGGCATTCCACAAGAACATCAGGAAAGCCTGGCTGCTGGATCAGGCAAAGGCCTCTGTCGTATCTGGCATCCTTTTCCCCACAGTGGCCTACCAGATGCCTCTACAAAGTCCACGTCATGTGCAAGCCATGCGCAAGTGGCCAAAGTTAGCGTGCATATGCATTTTCTTTCCATTTAACCTTTTGAAAATAAAATAAAATAGCCATCGCTTTATCAGTGCAGCAAATGGATTTTTGCAATGCTTTGTTCTTGTTTAGTCGTTTAGTCATGTCCAACTCTTCGTGACCCCCTGGACCAGAGCACGCCAGGCACTCCTCTCTTCCACTGCCTCCCGCAGTTTGGTCCAACTCATGCTGGTAGTTTTGACAACACTGTCCCACCATCTTGTCAGAGCCAGTGTGGTGTAGTGGTTAAGAGCAGTGGACCCGTAATCTGGTGAACTGGGTTCGATTCCCTGTTCCTCCACTTGCAGCTGCTGGGTGACCTTGGGCCAGTCACACTTCTGTGAAGTCTCTCAGCCCCACTCACCTCACAGAGTGTTTGTTGTGGGGGAGGAAGGGAAAGGAGAATGTTAGCCGCT
This sequence comes from Podarcis bocagei, assembly GCF_964188305.1. Taxonomy (NCBI): domain Eukaryota; kingdom Metazoa; phylum Chordata; class Lepidosauria; order Squamata; family Lacertidae; genus Podarcis; species Podarcis bocagei. Next base: position 4,558,782 of record NC_138125.1, on the reverse strand, counting down.
TTGAGACTCCTTCGGGTAGTGATAAAGCGGGATATCAAATCCAAACTCTTCTTCTTCTTCGTCTTCTTGTCCTCTGTCGTCCCCTTCTCCTTGTGCCCTCCATCTTTCCCAACATCAGGGTCTTTTCCAGGGAGTCTTCTCTTCTCATGAGGTGGCCAAAGTACTGGAGCCTCAGCTTCAGGATCTGTCCTTCCAGTGAGCACTCAGGGCTGATTTCCTTCAGAATGGAGAGGTTTGTTCTTCTTGCAGTCCATGGGACCCTCAAGAGTCTCCTCCAGCACCAGAATTCAAAAGCATCCATTCTTCAGCGATCCGCCTTCTTGATGGTCCAGCTCTCACTTCCATACATCACTACTGGGAAAACCAGAGCTTGAACTATACGGACCTTTGTTGGCAAGGTGCTGTCTCTGCTTTTTAAGATGCTGTCTAGGTTTGTCATTGCTTTTCTCCCAAGAAGCAGGCGTCTTTTAATTTCGTGCTATACTTGTGCAAATGGGTCTGCATTGCCAAAGAAAACAGTCCTCTCTCTCTCTGGGGTGTGTGCCCCTCTGCTTTGCAATTGCAGCGGGTGGGGAGAGGCAATATCGTTTCCATAGGTGCAAACTCCCTGGGGACCTGGGTGTTCGAGCACCAACAAAATTCCCCATGAAGGGGCTGGGCACCCACAAATTTTGGTGCATGGCACCCACAGCCCCGGGCACCCACAGTTGCAGGGCCAAGTTGGCACTTCAGATCCTTTCACTAAGGACAGGACACAGGTTGTGGGTTTTGCAGGTAGGGCATCACTAGAGCTGCTCATCACCTGTTTGGTACCTTCTGAGCTCTGAGAGTTGATGAAGCTGATGAACGGACAGTAGTCATCAATCCAGGCAGGCCGCTTTGGCTTCAACATCGAGCCACACAGACCGAAAACCATTCCCGGAAGATTCCTGTACAGTGGTACCTTGGTTCTCAAACACCTTGGTTCTCAAACACCTTGGTTCTCAAACGCCGAAAACCCGGAAGTAAATGTTCTGGTTTTTGAACGCTTTTTGGAAGCCGAACACCCGATGCGGCTGTTGGCTATTGTTTCAAACAGACTTCCGGAACAGATTAAGTTTGGCGCTTTTGTATTTGCTATTTATTTTGTGTTTTTGTTTTTGAGGCTTTTTCGGATTAAGTTTGAGAACCAAAGTACCACTGTATTCTGTTGTGGGGTCTTGCAGACAGGGTTGTTCTTTGTGGATGGAGACTTGCATCTGAGAATGCCTTTTGGCTGCCTCCGGTCCATTATGTTGTTACGGGCCATCGTTCATCGCCTCTGGCTACCCTATTTAACCTTTTCCCTTGCTCTGCAGCCCCCCTGGCAACCTCTACTTCCTGATTTGGGAAAAGAAACCTTGGGACGAGTTACCTGATGGTGTCTTCCCTAGAATCATAGAATCATAGAGTTGGAAGAGACCACAAGGGCCATCGAGTCCAACCCCCTGCCAAGCAGGAAACACCATCAGAGCACTCCTGACATATGGTTGTCAAGCCTCTGCTTAAAGACCTCCAAAGTAGGAGACTCCTCCACACTCCTTGGCAGCAAATTCCACTGTCAAACAGCTCTTACTGTCAGGAAGTTCTTCCTAATCTTTAGGTGGAATCTTCTTTCTTGTAGTTTGGATCCATTGCTCCGTGTCCGCTTCTCTGGAGCAGCAGAAAACAACCTTTCTCCCTCCTCTATGTGACATCCTTTTATATATTTGAACATGGCTATCATATCACCCCTTAACCTCCTCTTCTCCAGGCTAAACATGCCCAGCTCCCTTAGCCGTTCCTCATAAGGCATCGTTTCCAGGCCTTTGACCATTTTGGTTGCCCTCCTCTGGACACGTTCCAGTTTGTCAGTGTCCTTCTTGAATTGTGGTGTCCAGAACTGGACACAGTATTCCAGGTGAGGTCTGACCAGAGCAGAATACAGTGGCACTATTACTTCCCTTGATCTAGATGCTATACTCCTATTGATGCAGCCCAGAATTGCATTGGCTTTTTTAGCTGCCGCGTCACACCTGGGTTTTAATCGACACATGGGATCGAGGAAGGCTGCAGAGCGCAGACGTCTGGTGCTGAGATGTTTCTCCATTCTCCAAGGAAGTATTTGCCCAGTAAAATAAATTATTTATTACTCTTTTATTTATTAAAATTAGCACTTTATATAGCCCAGGGCAACCCAAAGTGACTTACAGCTAATTATTGGACAAAATGTCTCTAAATGTCTGCAGCTGCTCTCCTCATTCTTTTCAAGGGAGATAATATTAACAGACAGACACCTTCCATAAATTCTCTTCTACTAGCAGCCAGGCTCATAATAATGAGATTACTGGAATAATAATAATAATCTTATTATTTATGCCAAAAGTAAGGCAAATAGCACTACTGGAAAAAATAATAAAATAAAACTGATTCAGAACTTGAAGCACAAAGACTTATTTGTAATTGAATGATGCAGCTTTATTGCATACATGGCTAAAAAGGAAAATAGAGGACTCCCTGCACATTATAAAACTTTTCGGTTAACTTAATCTGTTTATTGCCTTCTATACAAACAGCAGTCTGGAACAAAAGCTTATGTTATTAGGCTGTTATTCTGCATGTACTGCCTGAACATCAGCTTCTGAGGGTGGGATATTTCAATAACTGTACAATGTGGTTTTACATTAAAATAATTTAATAAAACATTTTTTAAAAAGACTTTTTAAAAAAGAATGGAAAGAAAGGACACTTCCAAACACCCTTCAGATCTCTGAAAATAAGTGGAACTCAAGGCAAAACCTGTACCCCGCCTGTGATAATTTCACCCAAAATTTCTCTCCCTTTTGATAATTCTCAAAAGCAATTGCCTTTCTCCTGTTTTGCCGCTAAGCAGATACCAAGCGATTTCTGTCCTGTGATTCTAAACAAGATGCACACCCTTGCCACCTTATGTGCCTGTTCTAAACCCTTATAGGGATACAGTGGTACCTCGGGTTAAGTACTTAATTCGTTCCGGAGGTCCATTCTTAACCTGAAACTGTTCTTAACTTGAAGCACCACTTTAGCTAATGGGGCCTCCTTCTGCTGCCGCGCCACTGGAGCACAATTTCTGTTCTCATCCTGAAGCAAAGTTCTTATCCTGAAGCACTATTTCTGGGTTAGCGGAGTCTGTAACCTGAAGCATATGTAACCTGAAGCGTATGTAAACCGAGGTACCACTGTATATATTAAAAAAATCAACTTTTAAAACAGGATTTGGGTTAGCTGGGTAAAGACGGTGTCTGGCGGTGTCGTGGCAACCCGGGCTGCTTTGGAAAACGTTGGTGGTAATGTAATAGCCCACAGATTGTCCATTCAGCTAGCCTTTGAAGCAGAAATCCATAGTGTGGTTTTACAGAGAAGATGCACAGGCAGTTTTGCACCATCCGCTTTTTACAGGCCTGCCCACAAAGAACGCACGCGACCCGCCTTTCCCGCGGTACCTGTGGCACGAGCAGATTCTGGTTAGTGGTTCCAGTGCAACACATGCACCCCCTGAATTCACGGTATAGGAAAAGGCGGAGCAGGCCGCACATTAACCCCAGGGAGCAGGTGGGAGCAGCAGACTGACCTTGTGGCATGGAATCCTGTGTTTATAGCCCGCAACATACCGCAGCCATTAAAACCTTTCACCACTTGCGGGAGGTCCTTCATCAGTGTCCTTACACCACCGAAAGATCTCCGCCAGGCTGCTCTGACAGCTGACGGGTGAAGCTCTCTCCTTGGTCCCTTGCCAGGGACGGCATAGCTTGGCTTCCATGGGCATTAAGCATCAGATATGAGAGATGCGCTTCCTGTGCATGGTCCCTGGCCAAAGGTGGTGCTGGGAGCAGAGCCACCACACACAAGCAAACTCTCTCTCTCTCTCTCTCTCTCTCTCTCTCTCTCTCTCTCTCACACACACACACACACACACACACAAGCACCAGAGCTTAATCTCTGAAGTCTCTAGGGCCCAAGCCTACATAGAAATTGTATTCATTAGGTCCAGTCGCGACCGATTCTGGGATTGCGGCGCTCATCTTGCTTTATTGGCCGAGAGAGCGGGCGTACAGTTTCCGGGTCATGTGGCCAGCATGACTAAGCCAGAGCAGCGCACGGAAACACCGTTTACCTTCCCGCTGGAGCGGTACCTATTTATCTACTTGCACAGGTGTGCTTTCGAACTGCTAGGTTGGCAGGAGCAGGGACCGAGCAACGGGAGTTCACCCCGTTGCGGGGATTCGAACTGCTGACCTTCTGATCGGCAAGTCCTAGGCTCTGTGATTTAACCCACAGCGCCACCTGCGTCCCTTAGAAATTGTATACTTTGGCCCAAAACTGGTTCTCTCTTAAATCAGGAATAGGATGGCATCGGGAGACAAACATAGATTTGTAGAGTTAGAAGGGACCCCAAGGGTCATTTAGTCCAGGGGTCAGCAAACTTTTTGAGCAGGGGTCCGGTCCACTGTCCCTCAGACCTTGTGGGGGGCTGGACTATATTTTGAAGAAGAAGAAAATGAACGAATTCCTATGCCCCACAAACAACCCAGAGACGCATTTTAAACAAAAGGACACATTCTACTCATGTAAAAACACGCTGATTCCCGGACCGTCCGCAGGCCGGATTGAGAAGGCGATTGGGCTGCATCCGGCCCCCGGGCCTTAGGTTGCCTACCCATGGTCTAGTAGTCCAACCCCTGCCATGCAACCAACCAAGTCAGATGGACACCCAACATCTGCTTAAAAACCTCCAAGGAAGGGGAGTCCATCACTTCCCAAGGGAGACCGTCCTCACTGTCAGAAGTCAAACTGTTGGAGAGTTACAGCGTGGGCGTGGACCTGCTGGGAAGAACTGGAGCCAGGAGCCGGGGGTGCTGGCGGTTCCGGGTCTGGCGACGGTCCTCCAACCGATCGTCTATCTGCAGCCTCCGCTGAATAAGGGCGTCCAGCGTGGTGAGACGATCCATCATGGCCAACTGGTCCAGTATCTCATCCGACAGTCCCTCAAGATACTGGTCCCGAAGTGCAGAGTCATTCCAAGACAAGTCTTGCGCCAACAGCCAAAATTCCATGGTGTAGGCGGCCGCAGTGGACTTGCCCTGTTTCAAACGCCTAATTGCCCGGTTGGCTTGACTCTCCTTCTGGGGGTTACCGAATGCAGCCTCCAAATGGTTGCAAAACCCCATATAGTCTGTCAGCAAGGGGGAGTCTTGCCTGAGCAGCGGCAATGCCCACTTGGCCGTCTGGTCCTTTAACAAACTGATCAAAAAGTGCACCTTGGTGCGGTCGTCAGGGAAGTTCCAGGCTCGCCCCTGAATATACAACTTGGCCTGGGCGAGGAACTTGGGAAAGCTGGCCGGGGCCCCATCAAATTTCTCTGGCAAGGCCACTGGGTACTTGCCTGGAGCTAGGGCGTCGGCCACAGGAGCTGGTAGGGCGTCCAACCGCTGCTGAAGTGCCGTAACCGCATTGCTGAGCTGCTGCACGGTGTGAGTCAAGGCCTGGTTCTCCTGGGCTATTGCCAACAGCGTAGCTGCTTGGTCGGCCATGGCTTCTGGCTCTTCCTGAACGCACCCCAACAAAGAGGGAGTGCGGGTGTGGCGGGAGCAAACTGTGCTGGTCCAGGGGGGAGGTTACCGTGGGGCGAGGTCCAGGACCTGAGTTGAGGGTTGCCAGACAGTCCTCCTCGGGCAAAGCAGGGTCCACAGCGAGAAGCCGGGCAAGGACAGGAACTCTGGGGGAACAGGACTGGATGCTGGCCGAAACAGCTCACCAACGACGTTGCTCCCGCAACCTGGGACCGGGCTGCCTGGCCTTTATCTTCTTCTAAGGCCGGGGGCGGCCCCGGCCCCCAGGAGACCCGCCTCTCCTGGCCTTAAGGCGAGCACTCCTCCTGGGAGAAACCAGTTCCATTCGCCTCTCTGCCCTGAGCCTCTGCAGTTCAGGAGAGGCTGAAGGGTTACTGGACCCAGGGGGAGACTCACCTGTAGGCACTGAGTCCTCAACCACCTCCGGAGCCAGAGTGGATTCACCTGGTGCCTGCTCCTGAGGATCCGGCACAGGTGCAGGCGCTTCAGAATCAAGGCCCTGCCCCAGTTCAGCCAGCCCTGGAGGCGGGGACTCCTGTGCAGGCTGGGATTCCTCCGGTTCAGCCTCTGAATCGGATTCCCAGGCCATCACACAGCGTCTGCTGTGTCTTTAACAACCAATATGGGAGAGACATATTTTGTTGCAGCTGGGGCAGACGAAGGCTGTGCTGCTGCAGATGTGCCCTGGCATTTCTTCTCTCTCTGCTCCTCCCAGCAGTCATTCCTCCTCTGGTCACTACTGTGGATACAGAACCTGTCTGTCTCCTGGCATTGCAGCTTTCCGCAAAGGATTCCCACACAGCGGGGGTGATGTTGCCAGTCTTCATACAACGTTTGCAGACATCTTTATAACGCAGAGTTGGTCTGCCAACAGGTCAGATTACAACTTGCATGAGCTTTGGATGTTGGTCATGCTGGCCGTGGCTTCATAGCTGTCAACTGTCCCTTATTTGGCGGGAAAGTCCCTTATCCCAGCGCTGTCCCGCTGCTGTCCCTTATTGATGATGTCCCTTAAATTTCCTGGGTTTCAAAGGAAGCAGCTCCTCTCCCTCCCTTCCAGGGAGGAGGGAGGCTCCAACTGTGTTTCTTGGCTGCGTTGCTCACCCAATAAGGAGTCTGAGAACGACTGGGGGGGTGGAGCTTGCATGCCTTGTGCCAATCAAATCGGGGACTCGCCTTTGCTCAGCGCTTCCCAGCGGAGAGGTGACGGTGGTTTTCCTTGCTGCATCCCCTTTGCTGGGTTGCTGCGCTGTGGGAACCACCGCTTGAGGCTTCGTTTGGCTGCTGGCTGGGCTTTCTGCCTTTGGCTCGGAGGGGCTCAGAAGTTGAACATACCTGCGCTCTGAAAATCCCTTATTTTGGCTGCTGATCCCTTATTTTCGAGGCTGCTGATCCCTTATTTTCAAATCTGTAAGTTGACAGCTATGTGTGGCTTAGAGGAGAAATGGGTCCATCAATATCTAGAGGACCACAGGCTCTCTCCACTGCAACCTAAATCTCTCTTTCGTGGCCAGGGCTGGTTGAGGACATTTTAGTGCCTGAGGCAAAACAGAAAGTGCTGCCTCTTCTTCCTCCTCAGGTTTCAAAGGACAGCTGCCACTCAAGAGACCAATGGCCTGACTCTGTATACAGTGGCTTTACATGAACTTCCACACAGGGGTCTGTTCCAAATTCAGAATGCTGCTTTCAGCCCTTCACAGGATGACTACACAGATAAAGTCTCCTCTGCCCTGGGTCAGCAGAACAGTGGGCTAGCCATTTCGGCAGCCTGCCTGCACCAAAAAGGTTGACACGACCTACGAGTGCAGCGAAAGGATGACTGAAGGAGCTGAAGTCAATGCTGGGAATGAGATCCAGAGAGGAAGGAGGGTCAGCTAAGGGCCATGGGAAGGAGGACAGCTCTTTGAAGAAATAATAATCTTTGTTCCAGTGGCCAGCAAGGAATGCATGTGGCTGTGTTGTTTCATTCTCTCTCTCTCTCTCTCTCTCTCTCTCTCTCTCTCTCTCTCTCTCTCTCACACACACACACACACACACACACACACTCCCTTCACAAAATTCATGCAAAATTCACTGTGAATTCATGGTACATGCTCTTTCTGACCCACTCTTGCCCAGTCCACACACTGGCAACAAGGGACATGTCACCGTATGACCAGATTCAGGGAGTCGATAAGCTGCCCTCTGTTCGGGTTGTGGTTTCTTCCTCTTATGTAAAACAACAGGAGAACTCACGAAACCCTACAAAATAGCAAATGTGTCCCAGTGTGATAAGAACACAGAAAAGGTCTTCAAGATACAGAACCTCCAATGCTGCTGTACGAGATTACAAAACAGGAACTAAAGACTCACTCCAGAACGGGAACGTTTTATCTTTTGCAGAGATAATAAATTGGAACGTTTCTGAGAATTTGTACGTGCAAAATTCTCTTCAGGCTTTCTTGCAATGCTGAGTCAATTTCTCATCAGGGGGCCAATTGCCAGATCCCGACATACCAACTGTGAACTGACAGGACCTTTCCAGGGATAGGAGATATCTAGCTTTGGGGGGGGGGCACTAAATATTGGATCCTTGAATGTCTACATATTTCTGCTCTACTTGAAAATGGAGTGCAATAGTGGAATTAGGGAATATGTATTTTTGGACAACAGAGTTGATGGGTACAAAAATCATGACACCCACCACAAAGGAAGAACAACTCCAGCAGAGGTGAACAACTTGGCTTTGTGTATTTCAATCTTAGCATGGTCCAGTGACCGTTTTCGGTTGGCTTCTCTGATTTTTGCAAAAGTAGTTTTAAATGAGTCTCAGCCCACATACTTTGCCATTCCAAGTCTGTTAACTGAATATTAAGCTCTGCCTCCCAAGTGGCTTGTAACCTTCCCCAAGTCGGAAACTAAGCATCTTGCATATGGCTCATTAGATGTAAGAGATGGTTGTTCGTTTCTCATGAAGGTCTGCTAGAAAAACTACTCTTTTAAATAGCAATAGCTTTTACTCACGGTGTCCTTGCACTTGTTAGATTAAATATACATGCACAAAGCAGGCAGGTATTACTTATGTTATGAATGTGTTACATAGATTTTTCACTAAAACTCTTACAAACTCACACTCTTGAGGCAAAATAAAAAATTCCTTCCAGTAGCACCTTAAAGACCAACTAAGTTAGTTCTTGGTATGAGCTTTCGTGTGCATGCACACTTCTTCAGATACACTGAAACAGAAGTTGCCAGACCCTTCTATATAGTGAGAAGGTGGGGAGGGGTATTACTCAGAAGGGTGGTGGGAATGGGAGATTGGCAGATAGCTGAGATGAGCCTGTTGACAACTCTTAACGACTGTAATAGGTCTTACAGGAAAAGGCAAGGGGTGAGAAGGTGAGAAATGGCTTAGTCATGTATAATGAGATAAGAATCCAATGTCTTTGTTCAGACCAGGTCTCTCCATGGTTTTAAGTTTGGTAATGAGTTGCAATTCAGCAGCTTCTCTTTCCAGTCTATTTCTGAAATTCCATTGTAGTAAAACAGCTACTTTGAGATCTTGTATAGAATGTCCTAACACTCTTGAGGCAGACAGCAGAATAGAACAGACCTACTGCTCAGGGGCTCTAACAGAACAAAAAGACTTATTAACTGACTTATTAACGAGTATGCATTACTTAGCATTTTGGAGGCTCTTATCTCACAAAAGGTCTGCTTCTCACATGGCTTGCAATCCTCTCCAAGTTGGAAATTGAGTGTTAAGAAGCGTCTCATTTGGACAGTATTTCCAAAATTGTCCCACTCCTCCTCATTGAAGCTTGATCACACGATCCCTCCAAAAGGGTTAACGAGCGCTGAGCAAACCTCTGTATTTTTATGTGTGGTTTGAAGAGGAAAGAGGGAAGAGGAGGGAGAAGGAAATGAAGCCCTTACAAAGTAGCTTGACAGTCACAGAAGAAGCGCTCCAGCCACTGCTGCCTATGTGCTTATTGAGGAGAGGTCTTCTATGCAAGCACCAGCCCCTCCCAGAGAATACTGGAACCAAAGCATAGAATCATAGAATCATAGAGTTGGAAGAGACCACAAGTGCCATCGAGTCGAACCCCCTGCCAAGCAGGAAACACCATCAGAGCACTCCTGACATATGGTTGTCAAGCCTCTGCTTAAAGACCTCCAAAGTAGGAGACTCCACCACACTCCTTTTTTTTTTAAAAAGATTTTTATTGGTTTTACAAATTTTAAAAAACAGACAAACACTTAAGAAAACAAACATACACGTATAAATTCATAACATATTTTCATAAACCTCTTTTCTGGGACTTCCCCATACCCCCCCTTTCTGCATCCCAATGTCTAAAATTTTATAGCAACTCCCAATTGTTACTTTCCAACCTCAGTCATCTTAGTCATCTCTATATTCTGACCTTATGTCACTGTATCCCTTTGTTCCTAAGAACCAAAACACTCTAACATTCATTGAGTTTATAATAGTCCTTAAGGTAACTTTTGAATTTTCTCCATTCTTCTTCCGCTGTCTCTTTTCCTTGGTCGCGGATTCTGCCTGTCATCTCAGCCAATGTCATATAGTCCATCACTTTCATCTGCCATTCTTCCAGAGTGGGTAGATCTTGTGTCTTCCAATGCTTTGCGATGAGTATTCTTGCTGCTGTTGTAGCGTACATGAAAAAAGCTCTATCCTTCTTTGCCACCAATTGGCCGACAATGCCCAAGAGAAAGGCCTCTGGTTTTTTAGGAAAGGTACATTTAAGTACCTTTTTCATTTCATTATAGATCATTTCCCAGAAAGCCTTTATCTTCGGGCATGTCCACCAAAGGTGGTAGAAGGTACCTTCAGTCTCTTTGCATTTCCAACATTTGTTATCGGGCAGATGATAAATTTTTGCCAGCTTGACTGGGGTCATGTACCACCTGTATACCATTTTCATAATGTTTTCCTTTAAGGCATTACATGCCGTAAATTTGATACCGGTGTTCCATAACCATTCCCAGTCATCTGACATGATGTTATGACCAACATCCTGTGCCGACTCCACCACACTCCTTGGCAGCAAATTCCACTGTCAAACAGCTCTTACTGTCAGGAAGTTCTTCCTAATCTTTAGGTGGAATCTTCTTTCTTGTAGTTTGGATCCATTGCTCCGTGTCCGCTTCTCTGGAGCAGCAGAAAACAACCTTTCTCCCTCCTCTATGTGACATCCTTTTATATATTTGAACATGGCTATCATATCACCCCTTAACCTCCTCTTCTCCAGGCTAAACATGCCCAGCTCCCTTAGCCGTTCCTCATAAGGCATCGTTTCCAGGCCTTTGACCATTTTGGTTGCCCTCCTCTGGACACGTTCCAGTTTGTCAGTGTCCTTCTTGAACTGTGGTGCCCAGAACTGGACACAGTACTCCATGCCTAATCAGCAACATATTGCTGATTATTATTATTGTTTTGGCAGGGGGGAAAGTGTGGACCAGAAGTGAAGAGGAAATGGGAGGGGAGGAAAGGGCAAAGGGCAGGTCTGTGCCAAGTTTGTGTCCTAATTTCCATGCCAAGGGAAACTGAATCCAGCTGCGAACAGCCATCTAATTAAGAGATTTTGCAAGTATTTGCTTATTTTGCTCAACTTACTCTGCTTTTAGCAGTCACGGAGAGGCAAGAAAATCTGCTGAGCAATAAAATCCCACTCCCTGACGAGTGAAAACTCATGAAGCCTTCTCACCATGTTTCAAAATACCCCTTCACCGTCATGAGGGCTAGAAACCTGATTGTGTGTGTGGTGTGTTTGAAAATCTTAGGATGGTGACACTGATGGCTGTTGGGGTCCCTTCCAGCCCTACAATTCTTTGAAGCAAGATGCAAATCTACACCTGCGTTGTGCAGCAGAGGGTCATTCCTGCCTCCTGCTTATAAGCCACACTGTGTCTCCCTTTCTCTTTCCTGTTCCAGCCACACCTGACTTGTTGATTAAGCTCCTCCAGTAAATTCTTAGCTGGCATAAAACGGTCTGAGGAAGAGCTTCTAGCCTCATAGGAATTGAACTTTTCCCACACAAGGAAATAAATTAGCTTAACCCGTGGCTTTTTCGGAAGGTGACTTTGACAAGAGGAATTGTCACTACTACCAGAGAAGCCGTAAATGTAGACCTGAACGACCGTATTTTTCGCCCTATAGGGCACACTTATTTTGGGGGGGGGGGCAATAAAGAAAAAAACTTATTCCCCCCCCCCGAGCCCCAAAGAGCAAAGAAGCCATGACAGTGAGCGGGATGGATCCCACTCGCTGTCCTGGCTTTGTTTTTAGCCTCGGGGCTGGGGGTCCGGAGCTTACGGGGCTGGGGGCGGGGGAAGGCCAAGCTTCCCCCAACCCCAGACTGGTCCGGGAGTGATGGCGAGGTTGCGCTCAACCTCGCCATCGCTCCCGGAGCTTGCTGTCCGCAAGCCTTGGGAGCCCGGCGGGAAGTCGCGCCGGCTCCCAAGGCTTGCGGAGAGCTGCCTGAAGCCCGGGGTACGCCCCACTGCGCTCCCCGGGGTTCGGGAACTCCCGCCGGGCTCCCAAGGCTTGCGGATAGCTTCCTGAAGCCTGGAGAGCGAGAGGGGTCGGTGCGCACCGACCCCTCTCGCTCTCCAGGCTTCAGCGAAAGCCTGCACTCGCCCCATAGGACACACACACATTTCCCCTTCATTTTTGGAGGTGAAAAAGTGTGTCCTATAGGGCAAAAAGTACGGTAATTTTTGGACGAGAAATGCATTTGTCCGATTTAGTCTGTTTGGTGTTTGGCAACACTGCAACATTCGCATCTCCGTCCAAATCCCTGTGTCTTTTAGATTTCCTCATCTCACCTCGATGAGCACCCGCTCTTCCAGAATGTTTAACGGCAAACGTCCAAGTGCTTCTGGCAGAGCAGCCTCATGCCCTCACCCACCTGTGCATGCCTCCAAGCTCAGCTGAAAGCTTATGTGCTGGGATGGGGTAGAGAGGACGGACCCCCTCCCTGGGGCTCAGCCAATCAAACACCCTGCCCTTTCTCCCAGAGTTCCCTCCCATATCTAGTGGTCAAGAGATCCTGAACACAAATGGCTTAGCTAAAATAAGTTATGCAACTCTCCTGCTCAAGCCTCATCGAGAAAACCAGTTGCAGTGAGACCAAAAGAGCAACATGCAGCAAATTTGACATTTGTATGTCTCCATTATTGAGGCTTGCAAAACTGATGCGTTTAATGAAGATGGTTTGGCCAGATTGCCTTTATTAGCTTTGGAAGTTACATTTCATCTCCAACAGGAAGGAAGCCCACTTTGTGATTATTTCCCACTAGAAGCAACCTCTGCACGCTGCCTCTATAAAATTGCCTTCAGATTACATTAACCTACCAATTTGAAAGGGTACAGAGGCGATGTTTAGCTCTAAACAAATTCAGCCTGGCTTGTAGAACTTCATGATTTATTCCCCCCAAATGTAATTAGCATTGACTCTGGAACACTTATGACTGAGCAGCTCTGGGAAATACTATTATAGGTCAAGAAATTACCTCTGTGATGCACTAGACTCTTCCCCCGCCCCCCAAAAATGTATTTTTAGTTTTCCAGAGCAATACAACCACACATACTAAATGGACACACAGAGACTGGAGGTTAAATAAAAGATTTGACCTTTATTTAAAATACAAGGCATTTATACATAGTGTTTTATGTCACGGGACTAATAAGCACAATACTGGTTTCTCCCCTTGGCATAGGCAGGGCGAGTTGGGGGTCTCCCTGGCTGTTAGTGTTAATTTCAAAGCGGGGACCCTCGAGCCAAGGCAACTGAGTCTTGTTAAGGGCTTTGTGGCATAGCTATAAGGAAGTCAGGATTTTAACTTAGATTAAAAACATACCATAAGGCCAATGCGCTTGGTACTATTGCGATTCCTACTTTGGCTTGTGAGACTAGTTTAAAAAAGAAAAGAAATAAAGAAAAAGGAAGAAAAACCTGTACAATTTTATAAAATTTGTGTTTTTCTTTTTACATTAGTTACACGCACGCGCACACACACAAATCCTTATACTTCATAGACCTTTACTTCATATTGTAATGATGTCTTCCTTTTTGCATATCATCATAGGTAGACAGTGACTATGCTGGTGAATACTAAAGGTGTTCGTAATACAATACGGTGTAAAAAAAAAAAAGATAAAGGGAAAGATGAAAGAGACACACATGCACACACAATATATATATAAATGATTATCAAAAGGAAACAAGAAGTTATAACAGATACGCTTTAAAACCTAACGAAGGGAGTATTTTTCAAGGCCACGCATGATTGCTTTTTGTAAAAAGCTCCAGATCCTTGCAATGGACCTGATTTACGTAGTGCGAAAAATAAGTGGCCAAAGGACAGAGTCCGCCAAGCACCACTGCTGCACATGAGGCACCCATGCGCAAAACCCCAACGAAACGAATGGGGAAAGAGGGGCAGCAAAGAGGGCTTCCTGGATTGCACACCAAAAAAATAATAATGCTACTTCTAAAAGTAGGAGGGGTGTTGACACATGGATGTCAATTTTTACAATATATATATATATATATATGTATTTATTTATTAAAAACTCACAAAACATGCATTAACCATGATAAATAGACTTCATATAGATTAGGCCCTGGGTATCTTTATAGTTAAGATGGCTTAGAGGTGTTTATTGATTTGGTTAGCTTACATCTGTCAGAAATTAACCTGACCAGGCCCCACTGTCTGGCTGAGGTGGGGCAGGGGAGGGGCGTGGGGGCGAGAGGCACAAGCGTCAGCGTTACACAGTTTGTGTTATTGTCTTGCTCTAGCAGATTAACGGAAGTGCTGTTTAGTGCACATACAAACTGGTCTGCTAATGCAAAAGTTTCCATGATATTTAAAGAGTAAAGATACACTTCAAGCTTAACTTGATTAAGCAGCATATTTCAGATAACAGCTGTTGAAGTTAAATATTAATATGGCCGTTGAGTTTCTGTCAGTACAACGGGAGGTCTCATCCGACTCACACCCAGCCACTGGTCAGTTTGTAGAACATCTCTTCGTCTAAGCTTTCGTTCTGGTCTTTCGCACGCGTTGACAAGAAAATGTAGCCGCCAATGAACTCATGCACCACTTTGCAATCCACTTCGGTGCAGATGAAGGACACTCGGACGTCATCGGCAAATTCTACTGTTACCTGAAAGTGGAAGGCAAAGACAAAACTTTGTGCCAGCCTAAATGGTTGTGCCCAAGGGCCCTTCATGACAACACTGCCACTTAACTCACACCTATTCAAATTCTTATCCAAATTCCTCTGAAGAGCCCAGAGGAGTGCACACAGCAGTGGAGGAAGCCGCTCGGGAGCCTGGGGCGGGGCGAGGCGCTCTGCAGGGCCTTCAATGAGTCTGCCTGCCTCCTCCCACTCAGCCACCCTACAGCTGGGGGGGGGGGGAGGCAGCGGGCAGACAGTTTGGGCAGTGCGGAGCCTGTGTGCACCCAAGCCACCATATCTCTCATTTTGTCACCCCCCCTCAGTGGTGGCACCTGGGGCGGCCCAGAACCACTGCACCCCCTTCCTCCGCCCCAGAGTGTACACAGGAATTATTCCGTTCTATCACAACACCCCCATAAAGTAGGCTAGGCAGAGACTGACTGACTCAAAATCACACAGCTCCATGGCTAGCAGGAATTTGAACCCCGGCCTCCCTGCCCTAGGTCCAATATTTTATTCACTGCAGCACAATCCAGATGATTCTCCCAACCAAAGCTGAGAGGACTAAGAATACGGGGAAAACACATGTGATCCCTCCCCTCTTACATGCCATTTCCTTCCTCAGCTTTGTCAAAACCAGGAGGTTTAATTTGTGGCTCTGACAATGTTGCTGGACTTCAGTTCTTAGAAGCCCCAGGCGGCACGACTAGCTTCCAGGGATGATGGGATCTGTAGCCACAAACAACATGTAGGAAGCTAAAGGCTAGCCACCACTTCTCTAACCAGAGTTTGCTCTGACGACTGAATCGAGGAACTATGGTTAGTGCCATTCATATGGCTACATTTCCCATCTGACTGACAGAATGGAAAGACCTTAGATAGCCACAGTCTTTCCTTATCAAGTGACTGCCATATCCTTCAATAAGACAACCTAGTCAAATGCTGAGATCATCGATTGCTAATTCAGTTGGTCACATGAGCCACCATTTTTAACGTCTTCAATGTATAATCAAAGTGTGTAAACAATCTGAAGTTCTTTAGGATATATTTTGGCCCTCAGAATTTTCCCCGGGTCCCACACCCTCTGTTCTTAGGCCACATCCCTCACTGGTTCTGCTTCAGATCGCAGGTTTTGTGGCCTGACTGCCATGTGTCACTGAATGGAGACAGTGTCTCTTGCCGACCTTCAGCATGCCTAGAGAACTCTACGCCTTGCTTACCATTTTTATTTCCCAGTTCACGTTCCACTGTTTCATGTTGCTGAACCGCCATGTCTTGATAGCGTCGCTGGTGCTTGCATCCATCCGTATCAGCCGGTTGTAGGCGATCCCAATAAGTTCTTCTTTCTTGCCCCCTTGGAACCTGAGGTGTCCAAGTTGTATAAATAAACACTTTTACATCAATGTCTCAATCTTTCCAAAAGTGCCTAACAGTGAGAAAGTACTAACTGCCTCCAGAGAAGCCCACTCCTTGGGCTGTTTGCTGCACTTACTGTGCCATGAGTTAAGACTACGTGAAGCGTGGCTCCCAAAGGCAACAAAGCAAGCCTTCTGCACTGACTCATGCAGAAGAACAACGGGTAGCCTCCTTCAAGACGTGGCCATTACTCAGCATCGCTGTATGAGGAGCAACTGAATGGCCCGGTTACAGCCAACGCAGAAGCAGGGTGGAATCAGGTGGCCCACAAGAGGCCACGAAGGTGGTAAATCTGGAGAAGTAAAATAATGGCAAGATGCAGCAGGCAAGGATACCGGTAAGGAGTGGGCACTTTGGGAGCAGTTTCATCTGTCAGATTTGGATCTTGAGTACACTAGCAGTTTTCATGTGGCTCAGTACGTCCCACCCTCCCTCCGCCAGCACTTTGGAAACGCTGTCCTATGTTTACATTCAGTCTAACAGATTTTTTACTGCTCTGTATTGCTTTTTATTCAGCTGTTTTCATTGCCAGCTGTTTTCGGTGACTTACGTTGGATAGGCAGTGTAGAATAAAAAGTTTCGGGGTAGGGAAAACCTTTACTCGTGATTGTGCAAGGCACTCTTTCCCTCTGCCTAAATCCCAGTGAGACAACTCAAGAGCAGAAGGTTTATATTGTTATGCTCCCAGTTCCACGTTCTTATGGGCAGTGAGCAGGCATAACCCGGTAACTGAAGAAGCCCATATACCCAACTTGCCATTTCCATCTCTCACTTCTGAACATTGATGTTTTTGGTGGATAACTGCACAGACCTTGCAATGAAGTGTGTGATGCCGAACTCTGGGAGGGACTGCCAAGCTTGTATAAATCTCATTTTGGCTTCAATGAGACTCATCTGGGCGACGTTCTGATGGGCCTCCAAGATCCGGGCAGTGATCTGTAGGGTAGCAACACAGAGAGTTGATACTCTGCACTGACAGTGGCAAGAAGGGAACAAAATACAGAGAGCTGCACAAAGGGGGGGGGACAGAGGAGAAGGTCTATAAAATGACCCCAACATGCCCCTGCACAGTTTCTCACCTGCGCTTAAACTTGCAACTGTGCTCCTGCAAATATATTGTAAATACTGATCTCTGAAGATGTTTTTCTGCGTGATGTTTGTCTTGAAAATGTGAGCTGCTCTGATTATCATTATTTTTAATAACCCTGCACATTCACAGAAACAGCTGTGCACCCATTTGTCAAGTGGTGGGAAAGGGAGCGCGCCTTGGGAGACGCAAAGGCGTCTGAGATTGTGCAGGGCCGGATTCCCTTCCTCCCCAAAAAGGAAGAAATGGGCTTCGATATGTGCACCGACACGTGCACCGATATGAACCCGCAAATGGGTGATGGGCAATATCAGTTACATGCAAGTAAGAAAAAAATGTCCCCAAATTAATTAGCTAGTGAAAAATGACAAGTATACCCATGGCTGTCTCAGCTACCTTTTATTTTTTTATGACTAAACATTTTTTCTAATCTCTTTGAATGTGGAAAAAGAATGAGGACAAAGTAGGCAGCCTCTGCAGAAGTCTCTGGATTAAAAAAACAGGCAACGCTTCCAGGAACCAGAGTTCTCAGCTCCTCTGTCTCTCCCGCACTGAGGTTCCTGTTCCCTTTCCCTTCCTTGTTTCCCCCCCGTCCTAGTTAAGTCTTCGTTGGAAGGATTTGCAGTTTTTAAAAACCAAGCATGTTAGCAAAAGCAAAGGTCACAAATGTGCTGCCGAAGAAGCTGGTGGGGGAGGATGCTGAGCGAAGGAAACAAGGCTGCTCATTCTTCCTCCCCCATTCTAGAATATGCATTCTTCATTCATCCAGAGGGGCATTAAACGCAGGAGTGAAATCTTCTGCTCACTTGCAAAGAAGGCCTTCGAGTGACCAGCGGCAACTGGCAAAGTGCTTTCTCCGCATACAACCCGCCTGCCACCGCAGAGCTATTACAGGTGCTTGACGGCTTCGCTCAGAGCTGGGCTGGCAAGGGCCAAGAGCCAAAAGGGAGCGCATGCACATTTAGTCCCCGCACTTGGCAACGCCATGGGTAGCTGCAAGTCATGAATGTCTGGCCAGGAAGTGTTAACTTTCCATCACCTCCGCGGTCTCGCATTTTCCTTGTTTCTTATTTTATGTGTTTGACCATAAGCCTGTAGGCCTGGCCATCTGCTTCGTTGTTCTTAATGGCCGTGCAGCACCTAGTTGTTTAAACACTTGATTTATTTATTGCTACTATTAAGGAAGAGAAGGGACAGCAGGAGCACTGTGCAAGCAATGGGCTATGGGAACAGAGTGCACCATCAGGGTTGCTGCCTATCCATAACTCTCTCCCTGTCTCCTGGAAGCCAGAAGTCACGAGAGGGATCAGCGAGAGCAGCTGCATTAAGAGGTCTCCTTTTTTCCACGGCTCACTGACTTGGCAGGTGCTCACCCCTAAGCTAGAATGCGTGACCATTAGAGCATCCTTGCCAGATCAGAATTTCCATCCAGCCCAGTGCCCTGTTTCCAACGATGGAAAGCCAGATGCTTACAGAAAGCCCACAATTCCCTGTTTTGTCTTCCAGTCGACTGCTTGTTTTAGAGCTACAGTTTCTCTGAATATGGAGGCTCTATTTCACTATTGCTGGTATCTAAGCCCTTTATTGATCTGCCATTACTAGTGCATTTCCAGGTGTTAGTGCCAGAAAGCAAAGGAGGAGACGTAGCCACGTACAAAACACAGCCCACCCTTGTCTCAGAGGAAAGCAGGCAGAGGAGAGATGGAAGGGTGGGGAATCTCCGCCTGTTGCTTCTCGTTTACTCGTATGCCGTGACATAGCATAACACCACACGGAAGCGCTTGCAAGTCAACACACGCTACGCTCCTTATAGTGCATCTCTGAGAGCCCCTTCCCTGCTTTTAAGCATATATTCACAACACAGCAAAGTCTTTTAAGTGCTTATTTATTTTATGTTTACTGTCACTTACCAAGTCTCTTATATAGCCTGGCTGCAGAAGGCAAATGCGAAGAAAAGAAAAGGAAGCAGAAAAAAAAAGAGGCAAATCAGAAATATGGCAACAAAGCAAAGGGAGGAAAATGTGCAAATTATCAACAATTGTCGTTCAAATCAATTAAAACAAAACAAAAACTCAAAACCTTTTACCATGAACAACTGTCCTGGGGTGAAAAGCAGCAGGAAATGAGCACAAGCATGAAGAAGGGAGCAAAAAGGAGTGCAGCAAGACCAGGGGCTCCCCAGGCACTTTGGACTGAGGCAACCCAGGGCTGGCTGGGGCAGGGGGCAGCCCAAAGCACCTGGGGGGCGGCAGGTTGAGGAAGGCTGTTCTAGAGAATGGAGACTCAGCCATGGGACGACCTTCCACAGCCCACAGAATCTTGGAAGATTTTCACCCTGTCTTCTAAGGCAAGCTTTTAGCTGACCGAGTTGATGAAAAATGGAATGGCAAACAAGTCAGCAAACCAAAATAAAAATGCAGGATTATCATCTCAGACTGGAGAGCAAGAAAAAAGAAGCGCAAGTTAAACTGTGTTTTCTGCAGCTCCTGATCTCCAGATCCGTGGAATGAACTTTTGTTTTCTGAGCAAAAAGAATCACGTACTGCAGCATAACGAACTGTTGCTTTGAGTGTGTACAGCTCAATTGCTGAATGTATGCAAGTTACCCAAATCACATGCAAAAAAGCAGCAATCTCCAGCATGTTTCTGGCGCGGCGGCTGTAGTGAAATAAGAGGCCACCTGCAGTTTGAGAGCACCAGCTCCTCTCCTCTAGCAAATGTGAAAGGAAAGGTAAAATGGGAAGAGGGTTTCCTGTTTCCACTCTTCTTCTGCAGTCAGGAATACTCAGGCACAGCTTATATTCGGCAGAGAGTGAAAAATTGCTTGCAAAGACTACCAAGAAACCTAGAAGTACTCAAGCAGTGCAGTGCCACCAGCATATCAAGTACAGTGGTACCTCTGGTTACATACTTAATTTGTTCCGGAGGTCCGTTCTTAACCTGAAACTGTTCTCAACCTGAAGCACCACTTTACCTAATGGGGCCTCCTGCTGCTGCCGCGCCGCCAGAGCACGATTTCTGTTCTCATCCTGAAGCAAAGTTCTTAACCCAAGGTAATATTTCTGGGTTAGCAGAGTCTGTAACCTGAAGCGTATGTAACCTGAAGTGTATGTAACCTGAGGTACCACTGTACTAACCACTGGGCTGCTGCAGCATCTTGGAATGATTTGAATGTTTGACTGAACCACCACAGATCTAACATCTAACATCCATTTTCCCCAACCAAGTCTGTCTGTATATTCTGCTGTGGTTGGCCAGGGCAGAGGACTGCACCTGACTGAGCACTCAGAAGCAATGAGCTGCCACACAATATGAATTCTGAATGGCAACAACAACTTCTATAGGTAAGAGGAAGAGATCCGATTTCAACTAAATATGGGGGAAACTCTGCACCCCCGTTGGCACTTTTCACCAAATGTCTTTTTGCCAAGAACTACCTCCATTTTGAGGGACGCGGGTGGCGCTGTGGGTTAAACCACAGAGCCCTAGGGCTTGCTGATCAGAAGGTCGGTGGTTCGAATCCCCGCGACGGGATGAGCTCTCATTGCTCGATCCCTGCTCCTGCCAACCTAGCAGTTCGAAAGCACATCCAAGTGCAAGTAGATAAATAGGTACCGTTCCGGCGGGAAGGTAAACGGCGTTTCCGTGCGCTGCTCTGGTTTGCCAGAAGCGGCTTAGTCATGCTGGCCACACGACCCGGAAGCTGTACACCGGCTCCCTCGGCCAATAAAGTGAGATGAGCGCCACAACCCCAGAGTCGGCCACGATTGGACCTAATGGTCAGGGGGCCCTTTACCTCCATTTTGCAGAAGGGCTCGTGGGAAAAAGGCTCCCTTTCTGAGGCCCAACACCTGGCAGCATCTCCAGTTGAAATGCAATCTCAGGTAGAGTCAGGCAGGCAGGGAAAGTCCTCTGTGTTGAGAACTGTTGCCAGTCAGAGCGGACAGCACAATGCTAGAAGAGACAGACTTCAGTAGCAGAGCCTTGTCCCCAGCATCTCTGGGCAGGGCAGATTTCCTGCCTAAAATGCTGGAGAGCTGCTGCCACAGTCAGTGCAGACAGCAATACTGTGTGAGATGGATCAATGGTCTGAATCAATCTAAGGCAGATTCCTACATTCCTTAACTGTCAAGATTTGATTCCTAGAGCTTGCTGCTTATTTCAAGTGTGGCAGCTGAACTTCACACTGTAAACTGTGGAGCTCTGTAGTGGAAACCAGTCCTGCTGAGAGCAGTGGAAAGAGACCTGGCACGTGACGAGTCCACGGCTGCTGTAGATTCATAGATCAACAGATTGCTGCTTCAGAAGCAGCAGCCCTCCCTGCTCTCCACTTACTCCCTGCATTCTACAAATTCCACAAGGGCAGCATTTCCTTCGTTCCACCAACAACACATCACACGACATCCCTGTGCAGCCTCCCAGATCTGAGCAATCCAAGGAAGGCAATGCTAACAAAATACAAGTCCACACCTCTAGCAGGCTTTCCTTAACTGAAGCCCCTCCTGCTTCTCCACTCAATCCATTTCCACATCAAGGGAACCTTTGATGGCCAGAATGGGTACACTTTATCCTGCCCCCCACCTCTCCTGCTACCCCAACATCACTTCTTAATGCACAAGCTACATCAATGCAAGAGTTGTCCCCCCCCCCCCGCCCTGGTCTCTGCCCTCTTGCAGGTTTAAAGATCATTTTTAAAAACAAATAAATCATAATTTCATTACATACGCTCTTGCCATGCTGGTATAATGTCTCTTTCAGATAATAAATGAAAGTTATACAGGTTGTCAGCACTGTGCCAAAGGAAGGGATCCGCCCACCCCCAGTTTTTGCAGGCTGTCTGCAATCCACCCCCATGCTTTCTGTTACCTTAATCCTAACCACCTCCAACCTGGTGTCTCCCAGATGTTTTGTACTACAATTCCCATCAGCGTAACTGTGCCAGCTAAGACTGATGGGAGTTGTAGTTGAAAACATCTGGAGGGCAGCAGGTTGGGGAAAGGAAAGCTGCCCTGTACATCCTGTTCTGAATCATGCATAGCTGAGAGCTCCAAAAGCACAACACACTTCTTGGAAGTGTTCCCTTCCAGTGGTAGGAATGTCAAGCATTTGAAGTTGAAATGGGGAAAAAACCCACCACGGAAGATGTACTACAACCACAGCATGTTTTAATTTTCTGTGCACCGCTTATAGAGGTATTAAGTGGCATGGAAATGGTCTAATTAAATGAGTAAATGGATATACTGCTCAACGCCCCCTGTTTTGCTAGGACACCAAAGAGCAATTGTGTGGTGGCACACAAACATTAATAGTCACAAGTGCCAATCAAGGAGTTACACCAAAACTTACACATGACTGCAACAGCACTGAGTCACATGTTTTGGTGCTCGTTTCAGTTATCGCAGGACACAACTTATAATGCTACTAAACACTCCAAAGCCAGTTTGGCTTTGTTGCGGAAAACACAGGAATTGAATATACAAATTCAACAAAAACGTTTTGTTGAATTCATTCAATTCCTGTGTTTTCCCCACCAAGCCTTTGAAAAACAGAGTTTGTAAGGCAGCCCAAGCATGTTCAGAAGGCGACTTTGTAAACTGAGCTAAACCAAATCCTAGTGCTGATTTATTCTGCTAGCCATAGCTTTCATTCTAGACCTGACTATGCCAGTTATGAACTACTTATTTCCACTTGAGATCACTTGATTCTATCAACCTCCATGGGGTCAAACTTGTTTAAGTGGAAATATATTGGCAAAAAATTATTTTTTGTTTTGTTTTGTTTTACTGTGCTGGCTGAATAAAATTTCCAGGTAGTGCTGCTCAAGATAACCAAATCCTTCATTCAGCAAATTCCCAAGTTTGGTCACTTTTTAACAACAGCCTGAACAAAACAAATTAAGATTGTTTGCTTTGCAGACAAATGATTAATCCCAGATCAAAGCCACAATTAAGGAGCATTAATGAAACATCCTAATTGTTTTTAAAGCCATCAAATATTAAGAGGTAGCTTTTAAGTAAATTTATAGATGGCAATTAACTGCTTTAAGAATCAGTTACATAGACAAAACATCTTCACCATTGTGTTGGAGAGGATGCAAGGCAGTTGATAGGACAATTCCATACAAATCAGAATGCACAATATAATCCAAGTCTGGGTTTACTAACAATATTTAAGGAAGATCAGCTCAATTTACGTTATAAGGAGCTCATCACTTTCTTTTCCTGGTGGCAGCACGACTACTCCTAGCACAGAACGGGAGAGGACTTGAACACCTACTGCATATCACAGGTTGGGGACAGAATGTATGGCCTTATCTGAAAAACGGACGAGAAGAGTTTGTGCCTTGAACAACTCATCTGATGATTCCCCTGAAATACAGCGCCCCTTTATAATATAAAACATTTGAATGAACTGGCGCCCACCGACTATGCACATAGGTTTATGGCAAAATCAGGCACACTAAATCTTCTGTTCTGGGGAGAAGGGGGGAAATGGGGTAAACTTAATGTTCTGTTCATATTTTGTAGAAAACCAATAAAAAAGCCATAAAATAATTAAGAGGTACTCTGTAAAAAGTCACAAGGGAGTGGGAGTAGAAAGAGGGAGGGTGAGCTGCTCTTTCTGGGGCAGGGGAGTGTTCAAAGAGCCTCCTTAAAGGGAAATGCAAAAAATACTACTTTTTCCACTGGTAGGACAAAATCTTTTTGTCCAGTAGCACATTACAGACCAACTAAGTTTGTTCTAGGTATAAGCTTTTGTGTGCATGCACTATACCTAGAACAACGTAGTTGGTCTCTAAGGTGCTACTGGACAATTTTTTTATTTCTATTTTTTTTTTATTTTGACTGCATCAGATCAACACGACTACCTACCTGAAACTGGTAGGACAGACACTACAGGTGCAGAGAGATTTCTTAAATTCTGGTCTGGAGTGGGCAGAGTGGAAGGAACAAGAGAAAAACACAGCAGAGGCAGACAGCCTGAACTGAACATGTGACGTTCCATGCTCACCACCCACCACTTCTCAAGCAACTGAACAATTCCCACTAGTGGAAACAGGCACGACCTCTCTCCAAAGCACAGGGAAGTTGACACAACAGATCACACACCTCTGTACACTATGTTAATGAATCTGGAATGACCGTATAGTAATTATGAACACAGAGCAGACTCCCCACTCCATCTTCAAAGGAGCAGATAGGAAACACAGTCTTTTTTAACCATTTTTTAAAAATTAAATTAGATTTTTCAGTGTCACCAGTGCACACAATGCTTGGCTTCACCATAACACAGTGAAGGAAAGAGTCTTTCCCCCAATGACCTTACAATTATGTCCAATATTGAGCTGGCCAGCATAAGGAAGCGGGTCCAAAGTGGAGGAAACGATCCTTTGGGCGTATTTGGAAATCCACCCACCTTGTTTTCTGGACAAAGGCTCCAGCAAAATAAGACTCCAAAGTTAAGTACCTGCTTGTTTTTATACTTCTTCAGGTATCGAGGGGAAACCAGGCATTCAGGGTTGATGTCCGTGGTGACCTGCTCAGCAATTATCTGTGGGTCTGGGTTCAGGTGCTGCATTTTCAGAAAAGACAGGATGTTCTGAACTTCCAAGTTGTATGAACTGTCGGCCATGGTTTTGCCCTTGGAGGCTAGCCGGCAAGCTGCCATCCAGTGTGCATACTGCTTCTCCTGCAGTTTGAAAGGAAAAGGAGGTGCCCATTAGGCTGCAGCCTTCGCTTCATTTCACTCTGGTTCTGACAATTCCAGACCTGAAATTCTTGGTACATACATGGTAAGCCAAACTTAACACCAAATGCATTTGCAGGATAACCAACCATAAGAAAGGAGATAAAAGGGCTCATCTTGCACAAATATTGTGGCATTGTGTTTCGTAAAGTTGTGCTGGAATTAAGTGTCAATCCCAGTGAATGCTGAATCCGAACATCGCATCTGTGCATCTTTGCCACCCTGTTTTTTCACCTCCATATTGTGGGTTGTGGGTGGGAGAGAAACATATATAAAATTGGTGGCTTGTTTATGGCCACCCAGCACAGTTCATGGCTGAGGTGAAATTGTAACTGTGGGTTGTGCAACTATCCCGAGGTATATAGTTAAATATGAATCCTTTAGTACACAATTTGCAAACTACTACGGGATATGGAATAAAGAGTTCCACTAAATGTGCAGCTGAAAACAAGCCACCTTTAGTTACTTCCCTGCCTTCTGTTAAATTGAGAAAAAATTGCTTTTGCCACTGTTTCACCTCACTGGCTCTTGCTGCCAGGGATGGGGTCAGCACTGAGAAATGTCCTCAGGTTTTTGCTGGCAGCTACACAGTGAACATTTGTCACCTTAAACACCTTACAGGGCTTGGACGCAGGCTATCTAAAGGACCGCCTGTTCCCTATGATTCTTCCCACCTGTTAAAAACTTCTGTGGGAGGCTCTCATCTTGTGGCCTGCCACTGAGGACAAGGCCTCACTGTTGGTGGTGTCCAGGTTCTGGAATTCCCTCTCTTGAGGAGGCCTGCTTAACCCCTTCCCTCAAAGGCCTACAGACAAAACCACTCTGTTCAGATAGGCCTTGGATACTGACTCTCAAGGGCACTGTTGTTTTGGTGTTTCAGCTGCCTGTTTTCAGTTGGTTCAAAGAAACAAATGCACCTGCAAGCAAACTGCACATAAAATAAACTGGGTGCTACAGTACCCTAGTTAACACAGCCTCCAAGTCCATAAGGCTCCATATGCAGGGCCAGCCAGTCCCATAATTTTGTGGTTCCCAGGAGAGCCCTGCAGCGCTCACCCCCTACTCACTCTTCACAAATAAGCACGTGCAGTAGCTACCGTGTGACAAATCCCCATGATGCAAACTTACGTTATCACAACGGAGCCAAATTTCATTCATGCCTTCAGCCACGGGGATCAGAAGTTTGATGTTGAACTTCTGGCCAGAGATGTTGACATCAGGAGTCACCTCACACCCTACAATAAAAAAGAGCAAGGTTTTATACTCTGCATAAGGATGTGGGGGGTAGATAAAATGTGTTACACTACACGACGCAGGAAGAAGTCTGGTTTTGGGTTCGCTATTAGCAGATAACAATCATGGGAAGGGATGGAACGACTCGTTCCTGGATTCCCATTTGGACACAGAAGCAGCTGTGAATGAAACTGAGGCAGGGTGGAAAGCACAGAGCAAAATAATAATGGCCTACTGTTCATAATAGTATGGGACGCGGGTGGCGTTGTGGTCTAAACCACAGAGCCTAGGGCTTGCCGATGAGAAGGCCGGTGGTTAAAATCCCTGTGATGGGGTGAGTTCCTGTTGTTCGGTCCCAGCTCCTGCACACCCAGCAGTTCGAAAGCACGTCAAAGTGCAAGTAGATAAATAGGTACCGCTCCAGCGGGAAAGTAAACGGCGTTTCTGCGTGCTGCTCTGGTTTTGCCAGAAGCAGTTTAGTCATGCTGGCCACATGACTCGGAAAAACTGTCTGCGGACAAACGCCGGCTCCCTCAGCCAGTAAAGCGAGATGAGCGCCGCAACCCTAGAGTCGTCCGCGACTGGACTTGACTGGACTGGACTGGACAGGTCAGAAGTACCTTTAACCTTTATTCATAATAATGGCCCAATATTCGTAAGAATGGACTATTATTCGACCACTTGTGAAGGAAAAGGGGGGCGGGCAGGTGAGCCTGCTTGGACACTCCAGTCTCTGGCGTGGATGCCCTACCCCCACCTTTTGATCTCAAAAGTGAGGTTTGCTTATTTTTAATTTTATTTATCCAAAAGAAAAAGAATGCAGTACAAAAACACAGGAAAGGGAAGGGGAGAAATACAGCAAAAGGACCAATGCAATATATATATACAAGGTACAGCATGACTTCTTCAAGCCACAAAAAGTTCCAGCTGCATACATTAAAGTTGCCAAATGTCCACAGCTGTTGTGTCCTTTTCGTAAGTCTTTGCTGGATGCATATGGAATAAAGTTCTGCCAGGTGGCGTAAAATGCTTGTAGTTTTTCTTGCATACCCTGGATTTTATGTGCAATTTTCTCTGCTATTGCTAATGTTCAAATTTGAGAACTTAAAACACTGTTTTAATCAGTGCTGGGGTGGGGGTGGGGCGAACACTACTGAAATGGTGTAAAGGTAAAGGTACCCCTGACCATTAGGTCCAGTCGTGGCCGACTCGGCAGCGCTCATCTCGCTTTATTGGCCGAGGGAGCCGGCGTACAGCTTCCGGGTCATGTGGCCAGCATGACTAAGCCACTTCTGGCAAACCAGAGCAGTGCACGGAAACACCGTTTACCTTCCCACTGGAGCGGTACCTATTTATCTACTAGCACTTTGACGAGCTTTCGAACTGCTAGGTTGGCAGGAGCAGGGACCGAGAAACGGGAGCCCACCCTGTCACGGGGTTTTGAACCACCGACCTTCTGATCAGCAAGTCCTAGGCTCTGTGGTTTAACCCACAGCGCCACCCGTGTCCCTTATCTGAAATGGTGAGAATACCCCAATGTACAGGTGGATCTTGATGAATGTGGGCACCATCTTCAGGGCTGCAGCTTTTAACACAACCCTCCTCTAGAGATGGAAGCAGTGGGATTCTTAAAAGAAATCGCTTTTCTTGGAAGCAGTGAATGCAATTTTAGTCCTTTTTCAGCTCCTCCTAAAGAATTCTTTTAAAATTCAGTCAGCAGCAGCAGCTTTGTTCAAAAGCTCCCAAAAAGGTATTCCAGGCTTCCCTTCCCCAGAACACATCCTCGTAGCTATAGTCTGAGGTCATTTGGCAGCCTCTCTCCGTTTCTGCCTCAAAGGCTTTTTTTTTTTTTAAAGGATGTCAGCCATGCCTCTTTCACAACCCTCCAAGCTGGAATACTTTACTGCTGAATACAAGCAGAGCTGGTAGCCTTAGGAATGTCAGATGCAGCAGAAATTCCTTGCAAATGGTATCTGAATAAATGTCTCTGCATACTGAAAGGGATGGGGTGTGTGCTTAAAATCAGGAAATGCTATTAGATAATAAAATAGCTTAGTTTTGATTAGACAAAGTAGCACTGATTTTGTTTCTCAAAAAATTGTTTTTTCTCATGTCTTCTAAAAGCTCCTCATTGCAATTTGCTTTACCCTTTACGTAGTTAATTTGGGAGCATACATATTGCATATTGCATATTGCATTATGATTATGATTATGATTCCCCCTTTTCCTGACAGAGATAGAAATAAGAACAGGTAAAGTCTCTCTCTCTCTCTCTAATTTACTTATGCAGAATGAAGTCTTGCTTTCAGACCAGCAGCAGAACATTCTGTAGGGACTCTGCTTGTTACAGCCACACATACAAGGGTTTGTTTGTGGCAGATAAAGCAGTAGCATCATCTGCTTGGGAAATGGGGACACAGCCATGCTATTCTACGCCATGAGCCAACTAAACCCTCTAAAAGTCATTAATGTGGCACAATGGCCAACGTAGCTTTCATCAATTCTGACAGCCTTCAGGACGGCCTCTTCCCTGCCTACAACAAAACAGTATGACATGACAGAGGGGTGAAGTAGCTGCTGAACGCATCTCCCAGTGGGATGATATTGCATAACAAGCAAAAAGGAATGTTTATGCCCTTGCTCAGACCAGGGTTCTTCTGCCCATCTAGGTAGCAAGCAAAGACACCTTGATCACTTTTATTTAAGTGCTGCAGAATTTAAAAACAAACAAACGAACCAGAAATGCAGCACTGGAGGTGAAATGGGAAGAGGTATACCAAAATTGCATGTATTCCCTGACTGCCAGCCACATTCCCCCCATCTCCGCCCCACCCCGCTATAAATGTACACACAGAAAGTATTGCTTTGTTTTATTATGGTGTTTTCTGTGTTGCTTGACTATATTCCTCAATTCTCTGAAAAAACCCAATCGAAAAACTATTTTAGAAAAACCCTGCTTGCCTTTTCTTACCTCTCAAATTCATCTGGTGAGCCGGAGTCCCATTGGATTCTTCCTTGCTCTTGTAACAGGAAATAGATGTGTCTTTGAAGGTGCACCAGTACTGCTTGTAACCCTTCAGCGTCAGCTTCTTTGGCCTGTTAGCAATTAATATGAATATGAGGAAAAACCATGTTTGCACCCAGCATGTATCACATGCAACTCAAGTCCAAGAGTGATCACCAGAAACTAAATCTGAAATGGTGGCAGAATGATAACCTCCGCCTAACCATGTATAATGGTTCCCACCGTTCCTGTGAAGATTACAGAAAGCCCGCAGCCTACGTGCATTTCACTTTATGTGCCTTATTCAGCTTTATGCACACAGCAAAAAACAAGAACAAAAAATGGAGGAGGGTCTCAGAAAAAAACAACTTTGGTCACCCACCACTGAACCCAATATGTTTTGAGTATGAGCAATTTTGGTTTTAGGCGCAATCCCCAGAATGGAACCCCTGGCTAAGTTGCGGGCTTATTGTATACAAAAGGGACACATTGCCTTGGCTCATGTTTTCATCAGGGATCAACGCTGAATTATGTGACAGAGGAATGGTATGAGCTTGCCTGCTTACATACAGATAACCATCCCATGCCAACTGGGGCTTCCATATGAATGGTCAACCATGCAGCTGCCCCATTGACTTGATATTCTTTTCTACCCACCTTCTTTATTTTATTTTTTGGAGGGGAACTCATCAGCATAAGCCTCAGTGTGCATGTGTGAAAGTACCAGCTCACACAGAAGACAACGAGATGACCATTGGGGTCGCTTCCAACTCTACAATTCTAAGTCTCTGCGATTCTAAGTCATAGTGTGTGATGTTGTGTTGTGTTTTTACTATTTTTTGTTGGCAGCTGCCCAGAGTGACTGGGGCAAGCAAGCAAGCAAATACCTCTATATCTGCAGTTACTGAACTTCCCCTGCAACGCATAGCTATAGTCAGGTGTTGAACTGCATTTTCCAGGCTCCATCAACCGGATACCCCTCAGCTATTTTAGACGGCAAATCCCAACAGCCATGCTGGCTGGGGCAAATGGGAGTTGTAGTCCAAAAAGAGCAGAGGAGCACCAGGTTGATGAATCCTACCCTGTAATATGTGGTGCAACTCAGCTGTGGGTTTTTTGTAATCCGCATGGGCTGGCAATGACTAGGCCCCTCACAAACCAGAGCACTCTAGGCAAAGTAGCAGCAGATTCCAGAACCCTGCTGCAGTTGTGCAGAAACTGCTTGAGTAATAAATCAACGTGGATAGGTTTCTTGGAAGGCAGGATGTTTGCCAGCTGCTGTTGCTGCTGTTTATTCTTATTGCACTTGTGATTCAACAGAGGCATAGGCATTTGCCTCCAGTTCCTGCTCTCCAGTGCAGCTTTTTGTTTTAGCACCAAACAAGGTCCTACTTCATCCCCATGCTGGCCTTTTGGCCATTTGCAAGAAGGATTACCCATTCCACATGCCCCAAATATAGTGGTGCCCCGCAAGACGAAAAACCCGCTAGACGAAAGGGTTTTCCGTTTTTGAGCTGCTTCGCAAGACGATTTTCCCTATGGGCTTGCTTTGCAAGACGAAAACGTCTTGCGAGTGTTCCGATTTTTCCCCGCTTTCCCCCCCTTTCTCTAAGCCGCTAAGCCTTTAATAGCCGCTAAACCGCTAATAGCGCTAATCCGCTAATAGGGTTGCTTCGCAAGACGAAAAAACCGCTAGACGAAGAGACTCGCGGAACGGATTATTTTCGTCTTGCGAGGCACCACTGTACACACTTCCTGGTCTTTGGAGAAATCTACAGTGGGCCCAGCCTGATATTTTTTCTTCTGAATCTTGCTGCTCACTTAAAAAAACAACAACAAAAAGCCAGATTTTAAGCGCACTCTTTTTCTAGGGCATTGTACTCAAAAGTGTTTAGCCTGTTATATCCTTGCAACAACCCTGAGGGCTAAGTTTAGCAGAGAGCATGCAACTTGCCACATCACCCAGCAAGTTTCACAGAGAAGGGGTCATTTGAAGCCAGGTTCCCCACGTCATCTAAATCCAACATTCTGCCAGCACCACGCTGGCTTCCACTTTAAAACTGCAGCTCTCTGATAAGTCTCAGGTTGCCTGATGGTGTTTACAACAAAAGGAAATGCCCAGGAAACGAAAGGGAAAGGCAGTTCAGCGTCTCCCCACCCCACAATATGAAAAGAATCGGGGTGGGGATGGAGAAGCAGCTACCTATAACCCACTGCAAGGATGACTAGGACTTCCTGGGGACCGCCAATAACCCAGAAAGCAGCCCACGTTTTAATGTGTTGCCTTGCAAACAACTGTTCTCCACTTCCTCTACATACCTCGCTATATTACACATACAACCAATTCCTGGATTCCTGTCATGTCCAGAGTATGGTGGGTATTAGCTTGCAATAGACGACTAAGGCTGCCAAGACATTAGTCAAAGTCCAGACACAACTGTTTCCAGTTTCCACATGCCCTGATCCAAGATAATACTCTTCCTCCCCCCCTCCAAATAAAAAGCCTTATTTAAAAATCAAAATAAATCTGACTAAAGAATAGCACAGCTAGCCTAAAGCTGGTGTTTTCTGGCAGCTTAAATAGAGCAAACTGGCCAGAATCAAGCTTGTTTATTATCCATCTATGTGCTCATGAAGTCCAAGGAAGGTACTGGAGTGATATTTCAAGCTACGCAACAGTCCCTAATTTTAGGACAGCTGGGATGGCTGCCAGGGTGAACTCCATCACAGAAAACATTTCAGCACCAGCTACTGATCTAAGGAGTAGTAAAGGACCTGAACCAGTTTTAATATCTAAAACGTAAGATGCTGGGTCTAAAACCATTCTGCAGTTCTTATCCTCCAAGATGGAAGCCATTGGCTGCATCCAGTGCTATTCCCAATTTAGAGCAGGACCACCGAAATGAATGGAAATGACTCATTGAGGGTCATTAATTCAAATGGGTCTACTCTGAGTAGGACCAGCATTGGATCCAACCCATAAATTTGAACAATGGGTCACTTCACGCACAGACATATGTACAATTCTGGCATTATTTATTTAGCACTGAGGGATGGATTGCAGGTACCAAATCAATCACCACAACTGATGTTTTCATACACTTCAAATCACACACAAGTACAGTATATGAACCTGATCAGTGTGCAGAGATTAGCTGCAGTTATAATTGCATAGCTTGAAATACTACTCCAATACAGTGGTACCTCAGGTTAAGTACTTAATTCGTTCCGGAGGTCCGTTCTTAACCTGAAACTGTTCTTAACCTGAAGCACCACTTTAGCTAATGGGGCCTCCTGCTGCCGCCGCGCCGCTGGAGCATGATTTCTGTTCTCATCCTGAAGCAAAGTTCTTAACTTGAAGCACTATTTCTGGGTTAGCGGAGTCTGTAACCTGAAACGTATGTAACCTGAAGCGTATGTAACCCGAGGTACCACTGTGCCTGTCTTGGACTTCATGAGCACATAGATGGATAATAAACATACTCAAAGATACTCTTAGTTGTCAAGCCCTGGCAGTGAAAATAAATCCAGGGGCTGAGTGCATAAGATGTTTAAGCCATCTGTAACATTAAAAAAAATCTACTTCCTAAGTACATGTGGTAGAGGCTGCTTCAGGTTTCAAAGCCAAGCAGAGGGAGCCCCTAGAGATTCTAGGAAAGAAGCAATGCAATTTTTATCATTAAGGTTCGCTGATCTTTGCTGCACTCCCAGGATTTCCAGCCAATACTTACTTGAAGACTTTAATGAAGTCGGCAAGCTCCGGGATCGAAGTGATGTCACCCTGAAAACAAGACATCAGCCATTGTGTGTTTCATGTGCCAGAATCAAGAATCAGTACTGGGAGGGGAAATGCTTTGGGGACAGCAATTCAGCTTATTAAAATGCTTGCAGGGTTGCTTCAAAAAGGCAGCATCCTTGCTTGAGTAGGAAGAACAAGAAAAGACCTGATTCAATTAAAAAAACAATTATAGCAACAAAACTTCAAGGACTTTCTGGCTATGGATGGCCAGCTAGAAAACTGTGTTGTTTTAGATCTTTGGAGAGGCTAAATGGTCTATTTTTTTCCAGATGCTTTTAAGCAAGAAAGACAGGCTCCTATTTAACTTTCCAGTGCAGTACAGTATTATAATAATAATAATAATAATAATAATAATAATAATAATAATAATAATAATAATAATTTATTATTTATACCCCGCCCATCTGGCTGGGCTTCCCCAGCCACTCTGGGCGGCTTCCAAAAGAATATTAAAATACTATAATACATCAAACATTAAAAGCTTCCCGAAATAGGGCTGCCTTCAGATGTCTTCTAAAAGCCTGGTAGTTGTTGTTCTCTTTGACATCTGGTGGGAGG
Organism: Podarcis bocagei; assembly: GCF_964188305.1. NCBI lineage: Eukaryota > Metazoa > Chordata > Lepidosauria > Squamata > Lacertidae > Podarcis > Podarcis bocagei. The sequence goes on along the minus strand of NC_138125.1, from coordinate 4,525,140 downwards.
GTCTTCCACAGGGAAGGCGCCACTACCGAGAAGGCCCTCTGCCTGGTTCCCTGTAACTGGGCTTCTCGCAATGAGGGAACTGCCAGAAGGCCCTCGGTGCTGGACCTCAGTGTCCGGGTAGAACGATGGGGGGTGGAGACGCTCCTTCAGATATACTGGACCAAGGCCGTTTAGGGCTTTAAAGGTCAGCACCAACACTTTGAATTGTGCTCGGAAACGTACTGGGAGCCACTGTAGGTCTTTCAAGACCGGTATTATATTCATACCACTGAGCCTAGGGCTTGCCGATCAGAAGGTCGGCGGTTCAAATCCCCGCAACGGGGTGAGCTCCTGTTTGGTCCCAGCTCCTGCCAATCTAGCAGTTCGAAAGCACGTGCAAGTAGATAAATCGGTACCACTCCAGCGGGAAGGTAAACGGCGTTTCCGTGCGCTGCTCTGGTTTCGCCAGAAGTGGCTTAGTCATGCTGGCCACATGACCCGGGGGAACTGCATAGGCTCAGAATAATTTTATTTATCCATACCGAGTCCATGTTAAAATATTCTCTCTTGCCTTTTAAAACAAGATCATGGCCTGTTCAGGTGATGTGCCTAAGGGGGAAATCTCATTGTGTGTAGAAGGTCTAGGGTTGCATGTGGTGGTCCCATGTGGCCCAGGCCTACTAATTTAGCCCCAGTCCTTCTTTATTGGAGCAAGGAGGGTTTGAAGTGGGCCTTCTGCCTGCAGCTGTAGAAGTCTCTGCTCAACTGGGAGCCCCTTTGGAACTTCTCTGCTCAGCATGGAAATGTCTGGGATAAGTGGGCAGGGATGCAAACCTTGGGGGTGAGGCTAGCATGTTCCACTCCATGCCCCCAACACACTGATATTTCCTCTTCAGGCATTAACACCTGAGAAGGACTCATGTGGGAATCTAGCAAAAAAACGTAGACCATTCCAGACTGAGGTCAGCCCCCCACAGCTGATGACTGTCTGTAACAGAGTGAACCTTGCTTTGCAACAGAGAATGGCAGCTGTGCCTCCCAAGCTATAAATGACTTCCAATCCACTCCTCTGCCCTTGGGCACTATACACAGCTCCTTCTCTTTCAGCTGCTGAGGAATCAGAAGCTCAGGCCAATAGAATCCTGCCTTTACTGGAATGGGCATTCCTCAAACTTGCAGAACTGAATGGACACAGATTCCAATGGCTCTTGCATTTCAAGACAAAGGCATTCCAGAGTTGCATGCAGAGCTTTGCTTAGCCAACAGCTAATTTCCTTTCCCCATCTGTCCAAATATGCACATGCTTCTGTAGGAAGAGTTCTCAGTGTCTGAGATGAGTCTTCCCAGTGGAGGCAGTAACTTTACAGCAACAGAAAGAGCAGGGATCATTTCAAATGAGTCTTCAGGAAAGCGTGTGCCTGCATTTAAATTGTATCCTCTGATAAAGAACAAACTATTGAAACTCAGCAGCGAACCGATGAACTGGGTGAATGATTCAGTGCCTGATTTAGGGCAGCACAACTAGTCCCTCCCCCCACTGGGTGCCAAGTCAAAGGGGTGCCCGCCTTCTCAAAGCCTGGTAAGTGCTTGCCCTGCTTTGGGAAGGAGGTGGGAGGGCTCTAGGATTCTGCCAGAGCCCCTGCGCTTTCTTCCCAAAGCTCGCTTACCCAGTTTGGGGAAGACAGTGCAAGGGCTTGGGGGGGGGGGGCATCACATTTTGGCTTCGCTCAGGGTGCTATATTACCAAGGTCTGCCCATGGATGCCTGGAATTCCTTATCATCTTGCCACATCATCCAGTTTTTGTGCCTCAGATTACTCAATGAGAGGAACACTATATGGTGGGCTCCCCATACCCCACATTATTTAGGTTTTATGTTGATGTCTCTGCAGCTCTCTGTTATTTTTCTTTTGATTAACTCTGCTGCAAGTCGATAGGTAATGACTTGATTTCCGCTGCACTTTGCTTGTTTCTTCTTGCCTGGGCCTCTCTAAGAGACCCCAGCACTTTGCACTGATACGTCTGGCCCAATGACCGAGACAAGAATGAGTCCCACTTAACACTGCTCAGTTGGCATTTAAGTAGCTTGCTGGAAAGATATGGGGAAAAGGAAAGAACCCCTGTGCTAGGACAGGAAAGTTTAACAGGTATGCTCCATAATCTAAAGAGGATGAAATCCTTACACCACAGGCAGCAGGGCTAAATGGGTAACTTCCATTAAAACTTCTGCAGATTCTCCTGTTTTACACAGTAATCTTGATATCCTTCCTCTGATTTATTTACACATTTTAAAAGGCTGAGATGAGAGACTGAACCAAGTTGAAAGATAGGCAACATCAAAGACTTGTGTTGCATCCCAGCATAAGCAATCATGTAAAAAAATATATATGAGAGCAGGATGCTTATCTCTGGAGGGTGAAATCTGCAGTTCCAGAGACTCTGCAACCTATGAGCAATCCAAGTTGGTCCACAAGGGATGTGCTTGGCAGAACGACATGCTTGGAATTCCTTGGCAGTGCCGGGTCTCTCAGAATAAGCACTCTTTAATGACGCTGGGCTGTATAAATGAACCCAAAAGAGACTCGTGCTCTTGCATCAAGTTTCTGATCTGCAGTGTTTACTGTGAGCAACATAACTCCTAAGTGCAAAAGTCTCCTGCCCAAGTTTCGCTGAAACGAATGGAGTTGTGCAAAAGCACAACTGGTGCAGAGCTCCCACCCATTGCAACAACACTTGTGCCAGAGAAAATTTCGCATGGAATGCATTTCTGGCTTATTACATCACAACAACAGGTCTGTAAGAGAACAAAGAAAGCAGGAGATGTCTGATTCAATGGAGACTCTTGCAAGGGAATCCAGGGGTCTTGCTTCCTGTTCCATTCTGACTGTTTGCTAGAGGGAGCTGCTGGCCTGCTCTCTGTTGAGTCAGCCCATCCACTGTAGATGATCAGTGACATTACAGCAGGGGTATGGAGCCTGTGGCCCTCCAGATGTCAGGGATGATGCAGCAATATTTGGAGGAACACATGTTCCCATCTCTGAATTAGAGTTATAAAACCGCATAGTCTTTAGCCTGTTTCTTCACTGTGGGAAGTCTGCTTCTCATTTACAGATAGAGCTTCTCTCAAAATGTTCATTTAGGCCTATCCACTCAATTGCACGTTTTCTTCCAGATTGCCAGCCTCAAATGCTTTGGCAGAGATGTGCTCTTTAGGTCAAGATTGAAGCTCCCACTTCCTGCCCTTACCAGAATTGTGGATGTCTTCCCACCTTCCAGAGTAATCTCCAGGTCAGAAAGGGCAGCGTCAACTTCATCAACCTCTTTGTCACTGTTGTTCAAGTGATTTTCAGATGACATGATGGACAGCTTATTGATGTGGTACTGCAAGAAAGGAGTAAAGAGCCAAATAAAGATGACTGTAAATGAAACTGCACTTCGGCTAAGAGAAGATTGCCGTAACCAAATCCTCAAAAGAACTCCCAGGGCGGGTGGGGAGGAGTAGCTTTTTCTGCAAGGTAACATTCATGCCTGACATTTTCCTGGGAAGCTACTGTGTAGTATATTAAGGGTGTGGAGCTTACTGGGTGGTGCTAAACTTCTTCTCCAATTGAAGCTCTCCAATTTATATTGGCAAGACCAAAAGGTACCAAAATCTTTGTGACCTGTTCAGAGCTTGGTGATCTTATGTGTGTGTGTCATTTAAAAGACCAATTCTACTTCCAGAAGATGGCAAATGTGGTGCATCTCTTTACCGTCATGTTAATTCCAACTACCAATTTACAGAGGTATTTAACACTAGTCCTACTCAGAGTAAACCCCCTGAAGTTAATGGACATGCCCATGGTCTCATCTGCAGTACAAATATGAACAAGTATCAAACCACTACAAAAAGTAATGGCTCCCCCCCCCCCCGAGTTCTGGGGAATGTAGTTTGTTAAGGGAGCTGAGAGTTGTTAGGAGACCTCCTCACAGAGATAAAAATCTCAGTGTGGTTTAGTAATCCCTATTTCCCAGCGATGTCTGGGAACTGTAGCTCCGTGAGTATTATACGTATCTCTTAACAAGTTACTTGAAGGTCTCAAACATAAATGTTAGGCCTTACAACTTTAGGTTTTTTCCTGCACAATAGCTGTGGTCTATTTCCCACACAGAACTACAGTTTCCAGAGTTTCCTGGGGAAAGAGATGGATTGTTAAACCACTCTGGAAACATATCTTTGAAAGAGCCAGGCAGCATATCAGATACAAAGGACACTTATAGGAGAATGCCCTCACTTGAAATAATTATGATGTGATGCCCCCTTCAAGGGAATAAAGTGTGAAGGGGACTTGAGTTGGCATTAAATCTGTTTATATGTTGAAATTGGAATGCAGAAAGGGACGGTATGAGGAGGTCGGGGAAGTAAGTTTTAAGAAAATAAGGATTTGAAATTATGCTTGTTTTTTCTTGTATGTGTGTTTGTTTGAATTGTTGTGTTTGTTCATATAATTTGTGAAACTTTAATAAATATTTTATTTTTTAAAAAAATTAAATCTGTTTATATGGCCTGTATTGTGTGTGCCAAAAATGGCAAACTGTGTCCTATTCTAGAGAAGGAGGGTAGAATGTATTTTTGGGAAACCCAGGGATTATCACCAGCTGTCTGAGAGGCTCAGTGCCAGAACCCTGTGGTTCAGTAACCTAATGTACTTGTTATTTGCTTAAAAGCCAACAAAAAAGGAAAGATGGATACAAACATGTTTGCAAAAAAGAATCCAAATTCCTTTGCTTGAGACATAACAAGGAGGAAAATTATTTTGAAATCACCTAAAAAGGTTCAAGTAAACCCTAAAAAATGGAGAAGAAGCCAAGATCTGTCAGAACAAACAATTCTAGCCACTGAAAAAAATATAGGGCAAGACACAAAGCTCAGTCAGCATGTCAGAGGCACTAATACTTTCTAGAGAAAGGTATCGTTAAGATGGCAAAAATTAAAAGTTCAGAGATTTGGACCTACAGCATCTCCACTCACCTGCAATGCTGCAAACATCATCATTTCCTCCTCTGTGCACTCTATTTCTTCCAAAAGAATAGCCCATTTCGACTGCTCATAGAGTTGGTTGATTCTGATCGCATCGTACTATGGGGACATGACCATATCATTTGTACAGGACCCTGCTTAAGGATTATAGCACATAGCTTTTTGTAGTCAAGTAATAAAATCCTGTCAAATCATTAAGGCTTTTGAATGCCTTCGTTTCTATTTGCTGCATCAGTCTGAAATACCAAAGAAAATTTCCAGCCTACAAGGGAGCTAGTATACAGTATCTCCAGCCATTAGTCACCCCCACTGCTATAAAGGAAAGACATCACAAAGAAACCAGCTATCCCAAATCTGCTCAAATTGTTTGCCCAATCCTACACATTTTCCAGCCTCATTTGCAATTAAGCCTTCTGTCTTTGTTCTATCAACACTGGTTAACTAGTGGTGCTTCTAGATATAAGTAGGATGAATTAGTGTCACCAAACAGTCATTCATTACCTAACAGTTCTGCAAAAGTTTGAGCTGGGTTGCCCATCAGATTATGACTGTTCCAGTTTCCATAAGGTAGGCATGTCCAAAATCCGTTTTGGGGGCCTAACCCGGCCCGCCAGTCGGTTTAATCCGGCCCCTGTGGCAGTTTATTTCCGGGGGTAAAATCCTTTTAAAAAGCTCAACAACTTTGGGGTAAAATCATAAAACAACTTCAATCCTAAAAAAGAGCAACAACTTTGGCCGGCCCTTCGCTTCATCAAATCTGGCCCTCTTTGAAAAAAGTTTGGACACCACTGCCATAAGGAGAGGGAGCCCAGCAGATAATACCTTTCCTAGGCTTCCTGAAGCCACAAGTTTCTGTTTGTCTAATTCAAAATCACTCTCTGTCCCCCCCGCCTTGCCTTCTGTCACTTCAGTTATGCCCCCAAAGGGTCAAAATTCATTGCTAGCCTGAATATTGGAAAAATAAAAATTTAATTTTCACAAGACACATACCAAATTATTCCACTAGCTTAATTAAATCCATATGCAGAATCAGCATTTCCTCTCTAGAACATGAAGCGCAACCGTGCTATTGGTATGGATTCAGCTTCTAAGCAGGCAAGAATTGCAGAGCCGTCGAGCCTGTGCAGTATTACTGGGTTTAGAACATTTTGGCTCCTTTCCCTGCCTTACGGTACATGTGTCATGCATGCCCTTTTCTGTCTCTCCATCACAGACACTGAAAATCCTGCAGAAGATATCCCAGCACACATAGCATTATACCTTAGGATTCAAATCAAAGAAGCTGTAGTACTTAAACCGAAGAAGTAAGGCTTCATTCTCCTTCACATCCTGCTCCATAAGTGACCTTGAAGAATCCAGCCACCTGCCAACACACAAAGAAAGTGCTGGCTTAGTCATTTCAAATGACATTTCCCCCCTTCTTCTTCAAAATATAAGCTGCTTAAATAAGCTTTTAAAACCTACCCCTGGTTGATCTTGGCCTTATCCAGAAGCGCCTGTGGTTTATACATTTTGGCTAAGATTTCTGGGGAGGTGATGGGCTGGCTGACGGCAAGTATACCTGGATTCCCTTCTGATAAAGCACTATCTCCAAACCAAGCTGAAGTTGGCGACAAAGGGCTCCCATCATGTGAATCGTAAGTTGGCGTCATGGTTTTGCTATAAAGCCCTGGGCTTGAATAAATGCTTCCTAATTTGAGAGAAGAGAATTAGAACAAAGTTATCATCAGAATAAAAGATAGCATTTTGTTTCACTGGACGAAGAACAAATAGACAAATAGACAAGCGAAGAGTTCCGCAAAGAAATTTAAGTGTGCAAGGAGAAGGGAGCACAGGAGTTTGAATGACAGGCAAATTTGGCTCCCATTTCCAGCATATCACAAAAAGCAAGAACTTGCATCTCAAGATGCTCACTGGAGTTCATACATTTCCCCATGATCTGTGAATCTGTACTTCACATTATCATAAAGCAGATACTGCTTGCAGGAGTGTAAGTAACTGATGCTTCTAGGGCTCTGCTTCTGATATAATGCTAAAATCAAAACAGTATTTTTGTTTAATATTACTAAGCCACTTTTCCAACAACATAGTCAAACTCAAAGCATCTCGCAACAATATCAATATCCTAAATAATTGTTCAATGGGAAAAGACGACCCAGAACTGCATTTCCATGCTTTATAAGTAGAGCAAAAAACTAAGAACGTCCTGTTGCATGAGGATTTTCAGACTCGTGTAGATGAGAGGTAGGAAAACAGTCAAAAGAAAAGTCACAGGAGATGAAGTCCTACCCACATAGGGCTCACCTTTCACTGGGCCGATGTAAAGAACATCAGAGCCTACAGAGAAGGAAAGAAAGTAAGTCAGAAGGTAAGATGAAGACGCAGAAAGAAGCAGAAATAAGAATAGCAGGGGTGAAAAACAGGCAGGGGTGAAAAACAGGCAGAGATGTTCAAGGGTGCAACTAAGCACATGATACATGTGAAGAGGTCTGAACTGTACACCGGATGGCAGGGGAAACAGTAAAATAAAGCCTACAGGCAGTAATTTTATAATGGCAATGTGCATCAAGTGACAATGCAAAACAGCAGAAATCTGAAAGATCAATAGCACACGCCTGTAACGGTGTTTTTAGCACCAAGCGCCCATGTTGGAAAATCAGTGCTGTGAAATTAGAGCAGACTGTTGTCAGGCTGGGTAAGTCCATTTCCACCCAGTTCTCCAGGAAAATGAGGACTTGGCCAAGATGAGCAGTATTACTTCTATCTGACAAGGGAGGAAATACAAAACTCCTGCTTCGTCATCTTTTGCCTATACACGCAATGGGAGGAAATGAAGTAGTCCATTCATTACTTCCCTTGCTTGGCAATTATCTCAGTGCTTTTGCAAACATTACTCAGAACACTGGAAAGTGGAAATAGTTTTGCCTTTCCTTCTTCTTCTTTTTTTACTGAGCAACTGGGTAAGAATTCTGCCTGACTGCTGCTCTTTATAAATACCAAAGAAAAGGACTCTGCATCTTTTTTTTGGGGGGGGGGGAGTATGGAAGTTCCTATATCAGATATAAGATGCTTATTTCTAAATGTATAAAAATCCTTATGTGTCAATACAACTTTGTGCAGGGAGCCATTTGTAGCAGTTAGTTTTTACCTAACACACAGCCAACTGAGTTAATACACAGGATAGCAGAACTCTTGAAAAACAGACTGAGTTTTCACTTTTTCACGTAACAGCTGCACATTGCACAGAAACTCTCCGTGTGAAATGAAGATGATGACGTCACGGCATGAGGACTTTACCACTTCAGAAATGAGTATCTGAAGCAGCCCTCACTGAAGGCAGTAAAGAGTTTCCCTTTTCTTGGCTGAACTCTGAGAAACAAACACGGCTGCCTGGATTTCAGCATGCTGCTCCCCAGGCTCAAAACCAACTCTTCTTAAAATAGTTCACAAGAGTCTAAGCTGCACAATCTCTTTGTGGTGAGCTTCTTATAACCTCTTGCTATACATGTGTTGCAAGGCTCATTCTTCAGAGTTTTAGAATATTTGCCATTATTCTGTGTTAAATTTAAAAGCCTGGTTTAAGCCTCCTTTATGCAGCGACCCACCTCCTGCTATTAGGGAGATCAATAAGGCAAGTACAGTATTTTTCACTCTATAGGACGCACCAACCATAGGACGCACCTAGTTTTAGAGGGGGAGAACAAGGAAAAAAAAATCTCCCCCTCTCTGCGCAGCGCCCCTTCAGCGAAGCGGCAGGAGAAACGGAGCCCCTTCCATTTCTCCTCCCGCTTCGCTGGAGGGGCGCTGCGCAGAGAAGGAAAGCTGCACAGCACCTCTCCAGCGAAGCAACGCCAGGAGAGCAAGAGGGATCGGTGTGCACCGATCCTGCTTGCTCTCCCGGCTTCAGGCGGCTATCCCTGAAGTCTGGAGAGTCTTGCTTCTCCTGTCAGAGGCTTCACGTTGCTTTAGCTGAAGCCATGGAGCCTGCATTTGTTCCATAAGACGCACACACATTTCCCCTTAATTTCTGGAGGGAAAAAGTGTGTCTTATAGAGCGAAAAATACGGTATGCACCTTAGGGTAGGGGTAGGCAGAAGGTAGACTGTGATACTTCTTCTACAAGGTGGGGGTGAGAAATTTTGCCTCTTGAGACCCTTAAGGGTTGGAATTCTCATGGTTCATTTTGCTCCCACTCAACAGAACTGAAAGCTTCACTAGACTTTTGCTAGAGTTTGCTTGGATAGTCTAGTCCAACACTAACATTAACATTAAACCTTCCTTAAATAAAGAAAATGATTCTGTTTGCAGTAGAGGATCCAGGGTCTTATTAACAGCAGAAGTAGAAATTCAGAGAGCTGGCTTCCCATGTGCATCATTAAGATGGTGCTGCCACTGCTCCAATCAGTTTAAATCTATTTAATTGCTGGGTGTCCAGATTAGCTTCGGATCATTTGGAAACTTTGCACCTCCAGTCTATTGGAGTCTAAAGGAACTTGTACTATACACTCACAACAAGCAGAAGCCAATTTTGTGCCAAAAGTATTTAATAGGACAGAAGCACCAGCGGAAATTATTCTCTCTCTCTCTCAACAGAATATTTTATTAATTTGTAGTAAAATAACACCGATCAATTCCAACAAAACCTGTAGATTATTGAATGCTTATATTAATCACATATAAAAAGAAAAGTCGAGCAGGGGCACTGCCTAATACTGAATCATTGGAAGCGTTTTCGAAGTCTCAGCTATCTGTGATGTGGTTTCTCCATAAGTAAGCTTGAGTGGCTGGAGATCTTATAAATAACATAATTTCTATAGACATAGTTGAGATATAGGGACCATACCTTACCAATATGGCCATGCTTAGTTTGACCTCTAACAACCCTTCTGTGTTGTGTAAGGGGCTCAGAAACGCCCGCTCTCACACCCAACACCTGGTGGCCTTGTAACATATACGTTTCTGTAAAGAGCTGCAAACTGCGAAGCCACCTCTGGCTTGATCTAAAAGAACCCCAAAATATATTTGGAATATGAGAGCAGCAGTGGCTGAGGACTTAAGTTCAGTATTTGTTCAGCTGTGGAGTAAATAGGCAGCAGCAGGGGTGGATTTTAAGAAGCAATGAACAGCTGAAACTGAATTTAACTACCACTAGAAGAACACACTAGTGTAGGTGTGTGGAAAGCCTTTGCTGAACTACAACTCCCATCACCCCTGGCTATTAGCCATGTATGCTGGGGCTGCTGGGAGTTGTAATTTAGCAACACCTGGACAGCCAAAATCCCACACCCACCTGCAACAATGTTTCCTCTGAAGCATAGTTCTCATTCACTGCTGTAAATCTAATAACATATAAGGATTGTAAACTATTTTTTCTAACAATACTGTGAGGAAAGTCGCCATTATTTTTATTTTACAGATGGAGAATACAAGCTGGGAGTGGGAGAGACCTGTTCAGCTTATAGACACCAGGGGTGAGAAATCTCATGCCTTGGGCCCAGAATACAGCCCTCCAACTTCTCTAGGTCCTGGACTCTCCCCCTGGAGTCACTGGTCCACACCCTCTGAGTGTTTTACCTGGTTGGATTCTATGAAAGGGCTTTGAGCTTAGTTCGGTTGCGTTACTGAAAACAAATTCCTAGGCTTAGAATGGGCTCAAGAGGCAGGCTGCTATTTAATTCTACATATGTTTTGCACTTGTCTGTGTTTTATGGTGCTTTGGATTTTAGTGAACGAACACACACACACACACACACACACACACACACACACACACACTCCCTGCCTTAGGACGAAACAGTACAAGCATTTTAAATTGGTGCATAAATTGCTCTATTACAGCACGAAGAGGGTTTTTATGCAGAACACATAAGAACATAACAGTCCACTGGATCAGGCCAATGGCCCATTTATTCCAGCATGTGGTTCTCACAGTAACCAATCATATGCCTGTGGCAAACTCACAAGGAGGCTCTGAGCACAGCAGCCCTCTCCCCTTCTGTGGTTTCCAGTAACGGGCATTCAGAAGCAATGCTGTCTCCAACTGTGGAGGCAGAGAATAGCTATCCTGGCTAGTAGCTATTGAGATCCCTCTCCTCCATGAATTTGTGCCATCCTCTTTTAAAGGGTGGTTGTCATCACCGCCTCCTAGACGAGTGAGTTCTGTAGTTTGACCATGTGCTGCGTGAAAAAGCCCTTTCTTTGATCTGTCCTAAGTCTTCAAACTTTCAGCTTCTCTGAATGTCCACGAGTTCTACTGTTATGAAAGGAGAACAACTTTTCTCTATTCCTTTTCTCCACACCATGCATAATTTTATAAACTTCTATCATGTTGCCTTGTACTTGCCTTTCCTCTAAACTAAAAACCCAGGCAAAAACAGGTGTGTGATATCACTGGAGCCTGAAGGACGACGACAACTGGAATCCAACTGCCACCAAGAAAGGCTGCTGGGATTCTAAGGAAGCAAGCTGCTTCTGCACAACCATCCTGCAGCTCACACAGGAGTCAATTCACTGTGCAACTGATTATTCCAATCTGCATTTATTTCAAGGAAGGCTGTAAAGAAGCAGTGCTTAATAGCTTGCGGCTGCAAAATGAGATGCCTATGCACAAAACCCAAGTATTCCATTTCTTCCCATTTTCGCTTTAGAAATGTTCCCACTTGGAAATTAAGAGGCATTCCTCCTTGACAAATTGTTTTTCTAAAAAAAAATACAATGCTATCAATGTACATTACAATTTCTAGAGTAAAAAAAAAAGGGTAAACAAAACAAAATAGAACAGTCTTTGGCAAAAGGAGTCTTTCAAAAGCAGGCAAGTTAAGACAGACATGAGAGCAAATGCAATCGCATGCTACTTGAAACCGATAGAGGTTCTTCCGTATCCTTTTTCTCTTGCAGCTTTTAAAACAATATCCTTAACACTTTAACACTTTGCCCTTGCTGCTACCGCATTTCATTTGGTGGCAATTCTATGTCCTTTATTAACCACTTGGAGAATTAGACCCCCCCATCTGCACAATACAGTCATACGTTGGGTTTCAAATGGTTCAGGTTGCGCGTTTTCAGTTTGCGCACCGCGCTGAACCCAGAAGCACTGGAACAGGTTACTTCCGGGTTTCGGCGCTCACGCATGTGCAGAAATACTAATTCACGCTTTGCGCATAAGCGATGAATCGCAATCCACACATGTGCAGATGCGACGCTGCGGGTTGCGAACGTGCCTCCCGCACGGATCACATTCGCAACCCGAGCGTCCACTGTACATCTAAAATTGTGTCACACAACTTTAAACAAAGAGTCCTGGGAGCTGCAGCTTGTTGCAGGTCCGAGAGTGCTTAGGAGACCGCCTATTCCCATCAGAGAGCTACAATTCTTGGAGTTCCCCTGGAAGAAGAATTAATAAACCACTCTTGAGAACAGTAGCTCTAAGAGGCAAATGGATTCTCCTTACACAAATTTGTGATTCTGCTTTAAAAGTATAGTGCCTAGGGGTTCTTAGTTGGTGAAACTGTAGAATCAACAGCATTCCAGAACAGAGGGCTGACCTGCAATTTGAGCAAAAATGGGTCACGGAATCTTGGCTTCCACTTCACTGCAAAGAAGGGATACTGAGAATTTGCAGGGGAGAGCAAATGAGCCACCAACCCCACCACAGCTGCCCTTCGCTTGCAAATCACACTCCCCTGTCCTTCTATCTATGCTCTGCTTTGCAGTTGTAGCAGGAACCCCCCCCACCCCAATCATTCTGTTTGTACAAACTTCACACACACACACTCACACATTACATACGCCACATTTCTGTTATAAATTCATAGAAAAATCAACCATACATCGGATTTGCACTGTTCCATTTTTATTTTACTCCATATGACAAAGACTATCAAAGGGGGGTGGTGATTCTGGTCCGGCCATAATCCCTTCAACATACCAGCACATCCACAGGAGCCCTGCCCAGTTGCTATGTCACCCCTGATAATCCCAGACAGAAGACAATCAAAAAAGACAAAGAACTTGCATATGGGAATGGATTCAGCACAGACTGAAACAAAGGACAATAATCAGATTTTCCCTCTGGGGGCAGGAAACTGCAAACTCCTCCTTGTCACCTGGAAAGTATTCATGGGGAGGGGGAAAGGAGGAAAGCCAGGTGACTGGACACTCAGGTTACCACCACAACTCCTCCCTCAACCCCTCCTTTCTGTAATGTATGCATGATGTCAACCCCTTCTGTAATGTATGCATGATGTCAACCCCTCCTTTCTGTAATGTATGCATGATGTTTCTGGGGGTGGGCTTGACCTGGAGGAGGGGAATTTCAAAAGTTTTTATAAGGTCTTGCAGGCCATTGTTCTGGGTCTTTTCCTCTCTCCTGCGAGTGAGGGGAATACCCTGTTGCAACAGTTCAATAAAGGCCAAGCCTACAGGCTGCTGTTTTGCTCCAAGTTATCCTGGTTGGTGTCTTTACTTTTTGTCCAAGAGAGCCCTCAGATTTTTCCGTTAACACAGTGGAAAAGCAATAGCCAGTGAATTTAGAATCACTCAGTAGACTGACACGTAGGGGGAAGGCTTTTTCTTCTACAGGTTTGTCTGGATCCATAGGAAAGAGTCATCCATTTTTCTCTCTTGGGGGGGAAACTAGACATTGCACTGGAGGTATGTTACCATATCCCAGTGGTTTTAACTCTCTCTCTTAAATCTGAAGCTGCTACAATCAGGAAGTGAGGGAAGTAAGGAGAGACTCGCTGCCTAAACAACCTTCCCTTCTCCATCCATTTCCCTCACTCAAAATCTTCTCCCCACAGACCTAACTTATTTTCCACCAACATGGGAAAAGTTACTCCTTTCTCTTCTCCTGAGTAGAAAAGCAGCTGGGTTACGTGTATGCAATTCCAGACAGAAATACAACCTTCTCTCCTCTGGTTAGGTATCCTCTCCTACAGTCCTGACAGTGGCCTCACACAATGCTTTCATTTAACAATGCTGGAAGACTTGTTTTCCTTTGTTTTCTGTGTGATATCTAGTTTGGCCCTTAATGACACTTTGCATAGCAGGTCTCATGCTGAACTCAACTGTGTTTGTCATGACACTTAGCCAAGTGCCACAATCTGTGTGTGTGTGTGTGTGTGTTCTCTCCTCCCTATTAATGAATTTTGTTTTTTGTTTTTTTTTTAAATCTTGCTTCTCTCTCATATTTTGAGCAAAAACACTCTTTACAAAGCAACTAATCAATTTATTTACAATTCTGGGTTTTATGGAGGAATGCCAAGGGCAGGAGAGGACAGACTACAAAGCAGGATTGCTAAATTGCTCCCTTCAGTTTATCTGATCTTTGAAGCACTGTGATAAAACAAAACAAAAAAGCCACAATGGTGAAGAGGCGAGGGGAGGTGAGCCAGAGTGTGATCCTTGGAGAGCAATATCCTCCCAAGGACTGAAGACCTAGTGTTGAGAAATCCTGACACCCCCCCCCCCCTTATTAAGCAGGTCAAAGAATCCAAGCCATTAGCAACAGAAGCAGGAAAACACACACACACACACACACACACACATAGCGCAACCTAGTAAACAAAATTCATAACATCTGAACTTTCACATTTTAAGATAGGGATGGACAACATTCTCCAGAATTCTTGTGTGGTCTGCAGAGACATGGCCAGAATCCAAGATTCATTCTGATGTTTAAGTAATTTTATATAGTTCCCATTAATTGAAATCATTTTTTTCAACTCATACAAAAACAATGATTTCTTTCCATGATCAGGATTTCCCCCTCTCCCAGGAATGACCCATACCCTACCCCTCCACGGTTGAGGGTTGTCTTCTACATAACATCTCTATCCTAAGGTTAAGTGCAGAGTCTCCAGCCACTAAATAATACAAATCAAAACAGTTATGCAATTCAGTAAGCTGCATGAAACCCAGATGTACGAATGAATACACAGCATACACATGGATGCCCTTGGTCACAGTGCATTTCTGACCTGCTAGCCAGTGGTGAAAGAGTAGCTCCCTCTCTGTTACCAACTGTGGCGCGTAGGGAACTGGGACTGCGTGGGATTTCATTCTAGATCAACAACTCATTTTAATGAAGTCATGGCAGGTAAAAGTTCGTGGCCTTAAACTGGGTTGCAGTGGGCGGGAAGAAGGTATGTAACTGGCAAGAATGTATTTGTTATTCATTCTAGAAAGTGAAGAATGCTCTTTGGAAATGAGCGACTGGCGGGCTTGTGGCTTAATGCCAGTGGCCAAATTACTACCTTTAAATGAACTGTGTATGAATACGAGTGTATATTAAATCCTTAGGCTAACAAGGTGTGCAAGAAGGGAGTGCTGCAAAGGTAAGTTGTAGCAAACCATTCATTATCCCCCGGCCAAATCTTTAATGTTTCTCAGAATCCAATTCTAAGACTTGCTGTAACGTATGTGGAGTGGAATGTACCGTTGTCTACGGCATGGCAACTTAACAAAACATCGTGTCCCTGAACCAAAATTATGTGGCATGAGCAGATTTTTTTAAAAATAATCCACAGTGCGCTGCTGCAAAAGGAACTGAATCTTACATAATGCCTTGGGGTGTGCAACAAGTTGACATTCTCCTATCTGCATAGCAACTGCGAGCAGATGTTGCGCTTGTGCATTTACCCCCTGCTCTTCCGCACAACCCTGGCATGATTACTGCATGCAGAACACCTCCTCATCCCTTGTCCACAGGTGGGGGTGGTGAAAAATCAGCCTAGGACTGATCAGAAGGTCGGCGGTTCAAATCCCCGCAATGGGGTGAGCTCCTGTTGCTCGGTCCCTGCTCCTGCCAACCTAGCAGCTCGAAAGCACGTCAAAGTGCAAGTAGATAAATAGGTACCGCTCCGGCGCTGCTCTGGTTTCCGTGCGCTGCTCTGGTTCGCCAGAAGCGGCTTAGTCATGCTGGCCACATGACCTGGAAGCTGTACGCCGGCTCCCTCGGCCAATAAAGTGAGATGAGCGTCGCAACCCTAGAGTCGATCACGACTGGACCTAATGGTCAGGGGCCCCTTTGCCTTTACCTATGCAGCGTTAGTGAGGGACTCGAGCATGTTTTACTCACATGGCTCGCTTCCTCCATGAATTTGCCTAATGCTTAAAAAAACAATAATTAAAAAACAGAACAAAACCCACTGCTGCTCACCACCAGGTTTCCATCCAGGCAATCTTCTATCCAGAAATTGGAACAGCTGTGATGGGAGATCATGGATGGGGTGATTACCTAGAGCTGCAGCTCCATGGTACAAGATTTGCACACAGAAAATAGTTCAGCCTCCAGGTTGACTGGACTGACTGGTAGTGGCTCTCTAAGGTTTCAGACAGGGACATTCCTAGCCTGCTGGGGATTGTACCTGGGACTTTCTGAATGCAAAGCACATGCTCTGCAGCTGAGGTACAGCCCTTCCCTATGGAGAATACTATATACAGAAATAGGTTTTAAAAACCAAGGAGAGAACCAATCATTCTAAACAATGATGTCTAAACAATCAATAGCCAGTTTTAATTACACTGGGAACCTACTCAATGGACTTGAGGCAGGTAAGAGCAATTCTAGATTAACAGGTAGGGTTGGTTTGGGTTTTTTTTAACTTGTCTAATAGTAAAAATGTGCACAGGGGAACATGAGGAAAATGAAGCAAGAGGGGGAAGACACGAAAGGAGAACTTTTCAGAAAGAAAACAAACTAATCACTGTTCTAATACACAGACTAGTTTTGCAATTCCCCTTCCAAAGCACTCCCATTCTCTCAAAATAGGGTGAATTTCAGGAAACTATGCAAGGCATATGTTTTAAATTCTCACAACAGCATGTAGGGACTGGATCTCTTGTAATTTTAAGAATTTTTTTAGTTTTAATTATTTCTTGGAAGGATCAATGCACACTGGAAAGCTCTATGATGCTATCTTTAATTATGTATGCACGCTCAGAAGCATGGGGACAAAGGAAGAATATCGAGATGTAAAAACCTAATTGTGGTTGGTGACACAATGGCAGGAGTCTGTCCTATTGATTTCTGACTTCCTAGCAAGCATGCGGAGCCTTACTCACTTGAAGATGATCCTGCAGTAAAGCAGCAATCAAGAGTAAGTTTGACTTGAAGTCATTCACAGGGACATGACACCTCTAGCTGCCCCTTAAGATGAGGAGGCTGGCATTTTAAATGGAGCCAGACAGGAAAGATGTTTCAGGCATTAAGTTACTACTTGTGTTTACATCAGTAAAATGATCTGTTAGACATTTCTCCACAGGGGTTCCTTGGGACTGGCCCCAGCATGCCCTCTTCACACCTCCGAGTGTCTGATGTCAGTACTTCCTGCTGCCAACTAAGAAGGGGGTGCTGGTCTTCAAGCCAGCACACACTGCCTCACAATTAAAATTAGATGGCAGCTTTTGGCAGGACAGAAGGCTCCAGAAGCTAGAGATATGCAAAGAACCAATTCCTCATGGGGTTGCTTAGAGCAGGTGCACCCATGACCCTAGCAGTCACTCTGCTGGAAACTGGTAAGACACAATTACTGCACCAACACACCCCTATGACACTGGGTGCCTATAAAGCAGTATATTAAACTTAACCTAGTGTTAAATTTGAAGTTTAGTGTTGGTATTCAAGGCCCTGAAAGGTACATGTCCTAGCTACAATTCAGACTTCCTCCAAGAATCTCAATCTGACCAAACCCCACCCCCACGTTGACGGATCCCAGCGTTGCATCTGAAAGCTTTTTAGAACAGAGCAATTTTCAGTGCCGAATTTGTTCCTTCCAGATGTCAGTGTTTTGTCAGAGGCCTTTCAAACATGAGGAAGACTGCAGAGAATCCACTGCATGTTTCTCATTAGGGCATTCTTTCCTTTTCCAACGTATCTGGTTTGGAAATTTATTTTTAAAAGCAGAGTACTATACAGTTTTAATGATAAAATAACTATTGTCCCCCTTTAAAAATATTTCAAACACGTTGTGTTATTGCAGTTTTGCATTTTAATGCTAAACACCCAGGGCTCCATTTGGTGGCTGGGATATAGGCAAACACCACTACTATTTTTTGACAGTATCACCATCACCCACACTACGTGGGTGTTCAGAATGTCACATCCATACAACAGGGCTGTTCAATCCAGGGCTAGTCTCAAAATATCTGCAATGCCTGGAAACGTCCCATCGTCTTCAAATTCACAACTTCCATTCAGAAGCACCCTATCCAACTCTATAAACAAGCCAAGTCATAGCTTGTATGTAGGAAGAATCCATTATTAGACAGCCAGCAAAGAACATAGGGCTACTTTTTAATATATCTGCAGGCTGTGCTATTAAACCAACAAATACAGATAAAAACAAAAGTTCTTAAGCTTCCCATTATCCACTGGCAGGTGAAAGGAGAACTACTACTGCTTCTTATTACAGAAAACAGTTAGCACTTCTATTGACACAAAGCTAAGTTATTATCCACTGTATTGGCTGCAGAAATGATGAGCAGGTGTGTGTGTGGGGGGGATTTGGGAACATACAAAGAGATGTCCCCCAATTCGACGCTGCACCTAATGCACTGTTATCCATGCACAAGGCCAAATGGCTCAGTGAGTTAGGCACAATACTCAGATTAGCAGTTGTCACAGTGCCACTGTCTTAATTGTGGAACAGGGTGAGTCTAATTACCAAGCAGCATACAGCTCCCCAATGAATTCTGTAGATTTTAGCTGCAAGGCCATTTCCTGCAAGGCCATCAAGAGATTAGGTGTGACTGTGCATCTTTCCATTTAGCACCTGCTCCAGTTTCAGTTCTAAACTTTCTCTTCCTTAGCATTCCCAGCCACCCACCCAGTGACATGTTTACATCGCTCTCCATACTTCTCTCCTTCCCCAAGCTCTTATTATTCCTCTTGTTCCTCTAAAGCAAAATATAGGCTCCACCTGATCCAGGGGTGATTAATGGTCCTTCCAGCTCAAGTGTCTCATCTTCATACTGGTCATCCAGTTTTTTCTTTTTCTTCTTTGTGGGATCTCTGGGCTTCCTCAAAAGGGAGAGTTCCTCT
Organism: Podarcis bocagei; assembly: GCF_964188305.1. Lineage (NCBI taxonomy): Eukaryota > Metazoa > Chordata > Lepidosauria > Squamata > Lacertidae > Podarcis > Podarcis bocagei. The sequence continues at coordinate 4,506,098 of NC_138125.1, read as the reverse complement.
GGATGTCTGATGTCTAGGAAAGAAGAATAGGAGATGATAGTTTAATCCTTGCAATCCTTGTTGTGGACCTCAGCAGCTGTTTGAAGCATTTGTAAAAACTTTTAAGTAAACCGGAACCACTTCGTACTCACACAAAATTGGGTAGGGAAAACAATCTAGCACTGTGTGTGTGTGTGTGTGTGTGTGTGTGTGTGTGTGTGTGTGTGTGTTGTTATGCCACTTCAATACATAGCCAACATCTACATGCCAACAGGTCATACAAACTGCATATGATTTTGAGAACATTCTCACCAGGCAATTCCAGAACCTCAGCTGAAATGACATCTGCCCCCAGAGGAATTCTGACCCACCACGAACAGTGGGGAGTTGATTTGATTTGGTTCTCTTAGTTGCAGTATTATAGCATCTTTCAGATATATTTACACAGAGAGCCATGCTCCAAAATCTTTGAGTACAACACTGGTTAGGTTAGCTTAGCCTACCCTCCCTCTTTATTACCAAACAAGGCAATTTGTATAACACCCTTGTTTATTTTAATCTTATGCAATATTTGTTTTGAGTTTTTTGTTGAATCAGATAAAAACTGTAACACCAGTTAAACCAGTGGTTCTTAACCTTTTTTGAGTCACTGGCCCCTTTCATAGAATCAAAGAATTGTAAATAGCATTTTCTGCACCCAGTTCACAAACCCCCTGAAGCCCATCCAAGGACGCTAAAGGGGTCCATGGATCACAGGGTAAGAACCCCTGAATTAAATGATGTACACTGAGCTTCTAGTTTTCCATTCAATGGTCAGTCTAGAATGCTTTTACATTCTAGACAGGCAGTAGTGTTTGTTGCAGCAAAACTAAATAGTCCTAATGGATTTATTACAGCATAAGCTTTCATGGATGACAAGAGCTCTAATCCCCTCCTAGGTTGTTTACAGTCGTGATTTATTGTTTTATTGATACTGTAAGCCACCCGAAGAACTTTGTCATTGGATGGCATGCAAATATTGTAAATAAATAAGAACTACTCCACAGAAGCTTTTGCCACAATAAATCTGTTAGGCTTAAGTATGCCGTGACACTTTGTTTTTGCTAGTTTTAATGCATCTCAGAAGGGATTTGAAAAAGGAATCCAGCATCCCACTGGCAACAGGAGAGAAAGGAGAAGGGCTGTTTGGCTTTCTACTTATTCTGTTTTTTGTTTTGAAAGAAGTGCCAGCTACCTGCCAGAGGCACAATTAATTTGGAATATGTCCATCTGGAACATTTTCACCTGAGCTTTCTGTCAAGACATTTTTTTTAACTCCACCTCCGAGTCTCCCTCCCCAACTCCACTTCTTCAACGCAAGTGTTTTATGAACAAGATAGCCTAATTTTCCACTGAACTTTAAAGTCCTTTGCAACTCTATTATTGTCCCTTTCATTAATTACTAAGCTGCATGACCTTCATTCTATTGGTCTCCTTCCCTCCAGCCCCAGAACAACTAGTCACTTCTATGAATGAAGAAAAATAGATAGATAATTACACACACATACACACACATATCATATATTAATGGCATTAAATAATTGTTGAATAGTAATAATATGTTCCACATGCTTGCTACTACACCTTGTTTTGGTGTGGGAAAATGGAAACAGAGTTTATACTTTCTCCTAGGACCTATAATACAAATGTTATTAAATACATCTGGTCAAGTATTTTATGATTCACTTACTCCAAGTGTCAAGTGTTTTGTAACAAAAACAAAGCCCACACTTTTAGCAGAATGCTCCAGCAATTAGTATTATTTCTCGAGGTTCGTAACTAGAATTTTTATTTATTTTACACCTGCAGGGGTTACTTATTAAAAAGAACCAGAAACAAAAAACTGAATGTTGTAGCAAACAGAGTCACCCAACTGTTAATAAGCTTGCTCAAACCTTGAGGGAGTTGGGGTGAGATAATACCCAGGGATGCATTCTCATGGCATCTGCAGAAGTAATTAAATCTGCTTGATTTTCAGTGTAGTTACATCTCATAGCAAATTATGTTCCCAACAGTGGAACTTTTCCACAAATTTTAAAAAAGGATGTTCCATTACACAAGGTTTTGAGGGCAGCGCCAATCTTGCACCTCCCCCACCCTGGAAATGCAAATCTCACATTGCACAAAACCAGCCTTTGTGCAAATGCACCACAAGTGAAAGTATTATGACTTTTAGAAGACATCTGAAGGCAGAGAAGTTTTTAATGTTTGATGTTTTATTGCTGCTTATTCTTATTCTTATTAATATTATTCTGTTGCAAGCCACCCAGGGTGGCTGGGGAAACCCAGTCAGATCGGTGGGGTATTATTTATTTATTTATTTATTTATTTATTTATTTATTTATTAGGAAGAGAGTATCTCTTGTGGGACGCGGGTGGCACTGTGGGTTAAACCACAGAGCCTAGGACTTGCCGATCAGAAGGTCACAGTTCGAATCCCCATGACGGGGTGAACTCCTGTTGCTCGGTCCCTGCTCCTGCTCACCTAGCAGTTTGAAAGCAAGTCAAAGTGCAAGTAGATAAATAGGTACCGCTCCGGCGGAAAGGTAAACAGTGTTTCTGTGCGCTGCTTTGGTTTACAGTTACAAATCCACTGAGTGGTAGCATAGTCAAGACCGCATTTTACCAGCTTCTTTACAAGAATATCATGGGGCACCTTGTCAAATGCCTTGCTGAAATCAAGGTAGGCTACATCCACTGCGTTCCCTTCATCTACCATGACCCGGAAGCTGTTACGCCGGCTCCCTTGGCCAGCAAAGCAAGACGAGCGCCGCAACCCCAGAGTCAGCCACGACTGGACCTAATGGTCAGGGGTCCCTTTACCTTTATCTCTTGTAAATATGCAGCCTCTCACACACGGTACAGTTAGATATACAGCATATGCACACAAGAACATTTTCTGGAGTCATCAGCATTTTGGGTAGTGAACTAAGTTCTTCGCTTCTTAGGAACATGGGAATTTGGATCATGGCCCTATTCACACAGTGACCAACCAGATACCTGTGGGAAGGCTGCAAGCAGGGCTTGCATCTTCTACCACTTGTGAGTTTCGGCAACTGGCATACAGAGGAACGCTACCTTTGAGAATGGAAAGGTATCTGAAGAAGTGCACATGCACACAAAAGCTTATACCCAGAACAAACTTAAGTTGGTCTCTAAGGTGCTACTGGGCATTTTTAAAAAATAATTTATTTTGAGAATGGAGAAAGAAACAGCCCTTGTGACTAGCAGCCACAGATAGCCTTACCCTCCATGAATACGTTTAAATCATCTTTTAAAGCCATCCAAGTTGGTGGCCATCACTGTCTCTTATGGACTGAATTCCACAGCTTAACTACACTCTGTTCCTTCTGTTGGTCCTGAATCTCCCAACATTCAGCTTCACTGCATGGCCCTAGGTTTATGAGGGACGAGGGGAAACCTCTCTCTATCTACTTTCTTTACACCACCACATAATCTTATGTATCATTATCGCTCAGCGCTTCTAAAAGGCCTGCAGAAACCTTGGTCACTTGGCTGTGCGAGAGGGGTAGATTTGCTCACTTAAGGCAGTAAATATCAAGTGAAAAATGAACTTTTCATCCTCTCCAGCAAGGCTCTAGACCCATGGGCTCCCAACGTAGGGCACACGCCCCACAGGGGGGAAATTAGATTTTTAAGGGGGGCAATTTGAGAATGGGTTATTAACAGTGAATGGCCTTTTAGGCTTCCTCCACGTGAATAGGAGTTCACTTTTTGAATAATAAGAATTATATGTCACGGGGGGGGGGGGACATCAGGATTTTAGAGATGTTTAGGTGGGGCATGGGACGCGGGTGGCGCTGTGGGTTAAACCACAGAGCCTAGGACTTCCTGATCAGATGTTCAGTGGTTTGAATCCCCTCGACGGGGTGAGCTCCCGTTGCTCGGTCCCTGCTCCTGCCAACCTAGCAGTTCAAAAGCACTAAAGGGTGGGAGTAGGATCTATTCTACTTGCTGTTGCACGCTAATTAGAAACACTTAAGAAAGGCAAGGCTGCGTGAAAACGTCAGGTTTTACTCCAGCGTTTTGAGGAAACGGCTGTATGAAGTTAGTGGTGGTGAGACCTCAAACTGGAGGTGGTGCTGACAGGGAGATTTGAATCCACACATTTACAAAATGTTCCCTGGCCTGTACCAGTAGGGTCACCCAAGTCTAGACCAGGGACAGCAAACATTTTCAGCAGGGGGCTGGTCCACTGTCCCCCAGACCTTGTGGGGGGCTGGACTATATTTTTGGAGGAAAAATGACAAATTCATATGCCCCACCAACAACCCAGAGGTGCATTTGAAATAAAAGCACGCATTCTACTCATGTAAAAACACCAGGCAGGCCCTACAAATATCCCAGAGATGCATTTTAAATAAAAGGACACATTCTACTCATGTAAAAAAACGCTGATTCCCAGACTGTCTGCGGGCCAGATTTAGAAGATTGTGCCAGATCCGGCCCCCAGGCCTTAGTCTGCCTACCCATGATGGTCTAGACCAGTGTTTCCCAACCACTGTTCCGCGGCACACTAGTGTGCCGCGAGATGTTGCCTGGTGTGCCGCGAGATGTTGCCTGGAGGGAGGCGGGCGAGTCGGGCGGCGAGAGGCGGGGCGGCGGCGGCGAGGAGAGGCCGCCCAGCGCGGGGCTCTTGCCGTCTGCCTGCCTGCGAGCTCGGCGGGCAGCGCCTCCGTCCGCAGCGCCCGCCTCGCGGCTCTCATTCCCTGCCAAAGCTCACCCAGCCAAGCCGCGCTCTCCTTCCTGCCTCGCTTTGCTGCCTCCTCCCCCCCCACCCCCAAAGCTTGGAGGTTCCCCGGCAAGGGGGAGGAAAAAAAATTGAAACTTACACTTTCGTGCGTCCCTCCCGGCGTGACGCTGCGTGCTGACGTCACGGGGCTGTAATGGTGGTGTGCCTCGAGATTTTTTTCATCAAACAAGTGTGCCTTTGCCCAAAAAAGGTTGGGAAACACTGGTCTAGACCAGCCTTTCTCAACTTGTGGGTCCCCAGATGTTGTTAAACTACAACTCCCATACCCCTAGCTAGCAAAGCCGGAGCTCAGGGGTGATGGGAGCTGTAGTCCAACAACATCTGGGGACCCACAGGTTGAGAACTGCAGGTCTAGACCAAATTCATGATGTAAGAAAATGCTGCTATGATGAGAGTTAATTGGCAAAGAGATTTAACCTACTTGGGGAAACTGGTGTGTTCCAACTTGCTACTATAGCTCTCATCATTACAATAAACAGGCTTTAAGGGTAGGCAAGTGCTCCTCCAGTCAGTTAATTATATGGAGTAGATCCTACTCCCAGCCTTTAGGGTCTACAGCAGCTGTGCTTTTGGCAACCCTCAAGAGGAGGGATTTCTAGAGAAGCAGGAGTGATCACAGAGCACCATGTTTCTCTTGCTGTTCCTGATGTGCAGAGGGCATGCTCAGGTGGCTCTACTGGAACCTGTGGAAGGAGCAATTGTCCACCGTTTCCCAATCCTACACTCTTACTGTGATCTAGCAGTCACAAGTAATATGTACTTGTAATATGTGTAGGTCATATCTTTAACTGCAGCCAAGTTATGTCTGTGCTATTTTACATAAAGATTAGACAAGTGCACGAAATCTTTTACGGTATCAGATGACACTAGCAGAGGAACAGCCTAAAAGCTTTTCCACACAATTCTAAGCTCTCTCTCTCTGTCAAGAGTGCCGTATCAACAGCTTTATTTGCTTGACCTTCTGAAGCTTGGTGCCCATACCTTTGAACTGGGTGCCAGTACAATGGAACAAGGTGGTGTGGGGTGGGGGGAGCCAAGTATCAGTCTTAAAGGATTAACAGCACTTGGATTGCTTATCTGATAACACAACAATAGCTCTTACTCAGTCTTCTACACTACAAAGGCAGGCCCACACTGATTTACATTTATATCCTGCTTCCTTATAGGGGGGAAGCCCTCCTCCTTCTACAGTAAGCCACAGCCTTTCTTTATAAATTATATGCTTAATTATATGGTATCTGAAGAAGTGTGCATGCACACAAAAGCTTATACCAAGAACAAACTTAGTTGGTCTCTAAGGTGCTACTGGACAATTTTTTATATATATATTTTGACTGTGTCAGACCAACACGGCTACCTACCTGAATCTATATGCTTAATGGTTATTACTATTCAGAGGTCAATTTAGGCAGGTCCACAGGTGGCACCAGATAGCCATTTTTCAAACAGCATATTTTAGGTCACTGTAACCCCTATGTAAAGGAGCACAAATGGCTCAGGTATTATTAGAGAGTGGTTTTAGTTGTGTTACATGCATTTTTAGTCTTTAAACTTCCTTAAAGACATTTTGTCCTCTGATGTTCACTGAGCTTGTTCATTCATCCGTTCTTACTTTAATGCCATTTAAACATTAGTTCCATTTGCTATGCCATCTCAACCCAAGCAAAGACACTGTGGATTAATCCCCTCCAAAGTCACACGGTGTTCCCTTAAAATGCTGTGATAAAACGTGTTAGTGCTTGGTTATGCTAAGGTGTCCCTTGACTTAGAAACAGATTTCTGCTTGGAAGGGGTTCTCTACCAGTGAAACCTAGACAGCATCTTAAAAAGCAGAGACATCACCTAGCCAACAAAGGTCCGTATAGTTAAAGCTATGGTTTTCCCAGTAGTGATGTATGGAAGTGAGAGCTGGACCATAAAGGCTGATCACCGAAGAATTGATGCTTTTGAATTCTGGTGCTGGAGGAGACTCTTGAGAGTCCCATGGACTGCAAGAAGATCCAACCTCTCCATTCTGAAGGAAATCAGCCCTCAGTGCTCACTGGAAGGACAGATCCTGAAGCTGAGGCTCCAATACTTTGGCCACCTCATGAGAAGAGAAGACTCCCTGGAAAAGACCCCAATGTTGGGAAAGATGGAGGGCACAAGGAGAAGGGGACAACAGAGGACGAAATGGTTGGACAGTGTTCTCAAAGCTACCAGCATGAGTTTGCCCAAACTGTGGGAGGCAGTGGAAGACAGGAGTGCCTGGCGTGCTCTGGTCCATGGGGTCACGAAGAGTCGGACACGACTAAACGACTAAACAACCAACAACCAGTGAAGCTGGAAGTTAGAAAGCAGCACCTTCTGGATCTGATCTGTAATATTGTGTGTGTGTGTGTGTGTGTGTGTGTGTGTGTGTGTGATGGGGAGCCACTACCAACGTGCATGCTCCATAATTGCTTCCACAGATACTGTACTATCTTAAAAGCCAGCACCCAAGGACTAGGGTGGGAGGCTACCCTGGGAGGGGTGGTGGTGGTATGGGCCTCGTGATACTGATTGACTTGGGTCTGGGGTGGCTGTTGCTAAGGGATGAACTGTCCGAGGAGGAAGAGCTGGCAGGGTATGGAGGACGCCTTTGGCAGGGAGCAGCCCAAGTCAATCGATGGGAGGCCACCAACCCTTTGTCTGCAGAGATCAGGGAAGGGGAGGCAGTTCTGCTGGCTCCCTGTCCTGCCCCATACACAGAGTGGAGTGATTCCCTAGCAGCAGGGTATGTTGTCAACCAGCCAGGAGTCAAGGCTAAACAGCTGGAGAAGCCCATGGGGCTGATCTCCATCTTATCACAAAGAACACAGCAGCAGCACTTCCACAAATGGGAAAGACCCATGTTCCCTCAGGGAAGCCCATGCCTCCCAAGTAAACCAGTCTTGTAGAGTGTCTTGGAAATGAGCAAGCTGAATCTCAACTTTAAAAGCTGGCAGAAATGCCATGGTGCATCTGGAACAGCAAAACCTAGGGCCTTCACCTGTCCCAATTACAACAAAACCTGTCCCTTCCATATCTGTCTCTACAGTTGCAGCAGGCGCTGTAACCTTCCAACTGTTTGATTTCACTCTCAAAGGCACACTGTCTCCCAAGACAGAGAGATGCCAGCCAACCACTTATGTTTAATACCACGAGAAGTAAAGCATTCAAGGTCTTTCGGCTGAGACAATGAGACATATACTGCCATTACCTTGACTTTTGGCTTGCCATACTCATGGGGTAGATTTTATTTATAGTTCATCAGCAGTCAGTAGCTGTTACTATGGGGCAGACAGTGCTTATTTCTAGGGCAGTAAGGCATTCAATTATGATTAAAGTGACAGAATGAGGTTTCCAAGTTGTGGGCTAGAAGCCAAATCAGGCTTCTGAAAGGACAGCTTCTTGGAAAAATCAATCAACTCCTTCACTTGCCTAAGAAAAAGAAAATGTGAAGAATCCCAACATGGTTATCAGGAGATTGAACTCCCTCCACAAATAAAGACAAATGTTCTCATTTTCTTTCAACAATATTTGTCTCAGTGTAATAACCATTCTTAGCGTCTTCTATGCTTCCAAGAGGTCTTAAGGTGTTACATATATTTAATGAACTATTTTCAGTTGCATAGTAGTATCCTGTGAATAGCATGGGCAATCTGCTTAATTATTTGTCATCGTAGCTTAATGGAACTTTTAGGATACACCTCTAAATACCAAGAGCTGGGGCAAAACAAAGGACAGGTGGTGCCTTCAAATCTTGCTTGCAAGAGTTCTAAGGACATCTGGTTGGCCACTTCTGAAGGTGTTGGTGGCACCCGTCTGTCTCGGGATACAATGGAGGAATGCACCTTTGGGGGTGGAATTAAATTGTTGGAAGGTTACAGCAACCACTGGGGGATTCCACACATTTGCCAAATATCCTCATTCCCAGTCGCGATACCTACTTTAGGTTATCTGAACAAGCCAGCTTATGCATGGCTGTCAACAAGGCTAAAGTTTTTCTGTTGCAAAAGAATAATTAGCCAACTAGCTTTGTTTAGATCTGTATTTAAATTCTGCAGTGCTATTGCTGAAGTTCTTGAAATGTTACTGTTTGTGTTTTTTAAACTGGAACACTGAGTGCTTTAAAACCACTTTCTGTATGTTGTTATTGCAAACCCCCTTGAGGGCCTGCCGACCACTTTAGGCCAAAATGACAGGATGCAAATTTATGGGCGGGGTGTGTGTGTGTGACTGGTTACATTTGAATGATCTGTATCCCAAGTTAGGCTTGATCAGGAAAGTGCTAGCAGGTCTGAGCTCCCAGGATTTGAGAAAATAGATCATGTGAACCAACATGCAGCTCTGTTCCCATACTATGCCCTGCTGCTCATTATCAAAAACATTCAGTACAGAGTGAAAACAATCCCAAGTACTTCTTGGTAGACCAATGGAAGTGTAGGATAACTGGAACAAGACAACTTGTATGCCGGGGGAAGCCTCTTTAGGCTACATCCAGTGCACTGGCAGGAGCTGAGGAAGGAAGGTGTGAGGCTGAGTGAGGTATGGTTTGACCATTGGGTATGAACCCAACTACCGAGAGCATGCTTCAGGCAGAGTAGAAGAGTCAAACAATGAGAGGGGGCTAAAACCAGGACCCAGACCTTGAGTCTGTGCAGTTTCCCATCCATGTTGGTTCTGCTTGGTCAGAAGGGCACAAAGCCTGGCTCCAGTATTTATTTCGAACCAGAATAACACAGAGGCCTCAAACTGCCTGGGCTGGTGGTGTGCCCTCTCTATTCCTTGTGCGCTGGAAGAGGGCTCTGGGGGTTGAACGCACACTACAGTGGTACCTCGGGTTAAGTACTTAATTCGTTCCGGAGGTCCGTTCTTAACCTGAAACTGTTCTTAACCTGAAGCACCACTTTAGCTAATGGGGCCTCCCGCTGCCCCACCAGTGCGTGATTTCTGTTCTCATCCTGAAGCAAAGTTCTTAACCCAAGGTACTATTTCTGGGTTAGCGGAGTCTGTAACCTGAAGTGTCTGTAACCTGAAGCATCTGTAACCCGAGGTACCACTGTAATAGGTTAGGTCCCAACACTGGACAAGTTCTCAGTTCAAGGCCTGGATTCCCTGGTAAGAGTTCAGCTTCATGTGTGTACCATTAGGAAGCTGAAGAAGCCGTGATTTTGGGTGTTTTACTAGAGCCCTTTTTAATCACCCACTAAGTGTATCGTGAGGAGTCTACCCCCCACCTTTCCTTCACAGAATGAAATGAAAGCTTTCCAAAAAAGGGGTTTTAAAACATGTTTTGAATAAAGAGATGGTCTTGGCAATTGTGCTGTTTAGTTTCTGTAGCTGAAGCAAAGAAATTCCATGGGCTTAAGGACTACCAGATGGCAACGTTTGTCCCGTTTTCCAATTACTGCAGAAGCTGAATTGCAAAGGCATAGCGCAAAGGTGTACAGGTTACATTCAGAATCATATGCAACAGTAAAAAGAAAAAGGGGGGGGGGAAAGAAAGTCTGAAGATAGGGTTTGCTGTTTTAATCAACTCACAAAATCTCTAGACTAAAAACCTTTGTTGTCTGGTATGCTGGAATGATCTTCCAGCAACTACACCTGGGTGCATAAAAGTAAATAGCTGAGGTCTTAAGGGAATTTGCAAAATTAGCCTTGCTGAATATAACTGAGAAAGCACATTTTGCCAGAAGCAAAACACTGCTTCGAAACTGACAGCTTTCCCAGTTTGTTCTCTGCAACTGAAGAGCAGTAACAAAAAAAAAGGTGGGGGGGGGACATTAACTTTAAAGTTTCCTCCTGCAATTTCCCTGCTGTCAAAGCACACTATTACATTGTACTTATTTTACTGAGGATTAACTTGGTGTAATACTCCAAGAAAGTTTCCGTACTTCAGAGAAGGCAAGTGACTTTCTATGTCAGTGTAAATTAACTAAATCTGTCAATTCCATCTCTCACACACAGGCAGCCATTGCATGATAGTAGGAAAAAATCATTTTGGTGGGAGTTGGTGCGGTGGAATTCACTCGTGTACTGCATTCCCTTGTATGAATGCCATTTATTGTTTCTTGCCCTTTAATCAGAGCTTTCAGACTTAGGACAAGCTTCTGAAGGGAATTTCCCTCTGCTTGGATGATGCCAGGACCAGCCCCATTTGCTGCGCCAATCAAGAACTTCACTGTTACAATGAGCTCCTCCTCCTAGCACAGAACCAAATACCAACTATCCACTGCCAACATCATAAGACTATGCAATATAAATACGGGTTTTCAACTTTTAAAAAAATGCATTATTTTTTAACATTGTGTGCAATGGAGGGTTCTTCCCAAGAGCTCTTCTCAAGGCCTTTAAATAGTTTCCCTTTCTCTAGTCATCAAGCTACTCCCCAATTTTCTCCATCTCTCTCTTCCCTCTACAAGTTTTCCCCACAAACCCTTCTCTCAGCCAACAGAGAAAACACAGTAAATGTGGAAATGACCCTAGTTAAGTGCTGGAACATGCAAGCAACTGTCTTGCACGGCTGATGCTCAACTGTAAGGGAAAGACTGGCTGTTCCCACAGGTAAGCCATCCCTGCACCTATGAAGCTAGAATGACATGGTCAGCATGGATTTCAGAGAGATGAGTTCTAGCTTTATCCACAACATACATGCAAACCCTTAATATGGGACAAAGGAGTTAACTCCTGCCCCACCCGGCAGGCTGAAGTGGTACCGTCTAGTAACAGAGGAACCTTACATGTCCGATGTTCACGCAACACGGTTGTCACTCTGCTTTCCCCTTTCCCCTGGCCTGTCTTTGGATGCAAAATGAACATGTAACACACAGGTGGGAAACCTGCTGACCTTGATCTCGATTTACATGGCCCTGACACCCTCTGAAACTGCCTTGTTCTTCTATCCCACCAGAGTTCCTTTCTTCCTGTTCCTTCCTGCCCCATTTTTCCCAGCTTTAAAAAAATGTTTATCTTTCTTTCAAATTATTCTGAAACGACACAGAAAGGGAAGGATTTCATTTTGATAGAAAACGATTTTTGAAACCTTTCCCCCCATGGTTGTATGCCTCAATAACTATGTATGTTCCAGAAAGCCACCTAAAGTTGAAAACAAGGGAAACCAAAGTAGGGCAGGCTGAGCGATTCCTAGAGAGTTTTTCTTCATTGATATTATCTCAGTTTTCACTAGTTTTTCCCCTGGAGGGGAAAGTAAACCCCTTCTACTTAAATGTTCTTTTAAAAAATGGAACAGAATAAAGTAAGCTCAAAGCCTCAGGGTTGGTCAAACGACTGCTGTGCTTGATCATTAAGTGGTATGGTCGTGTTTCATTGATTCTCGTTGCAGAACACACAGCTAAGAAAATGCTGTGCCAATTTTCACAGAAACATACTGTTATAAGAATTCTAAGGTCTCAAATATAGAATAAATGTTCATAAACGTAAAGGCAAACACACATGCATAAGTATATAAACCATGTGTCTGAAATAGTACAGGAGAGCAATCCTGAAGCCATTTTGACTCTCCCAAATGGACCTCTCATTTCTCTGCAAGGAGGAAGGAAATGGGGAAAGCTTTCCAATTGTCTTTGGACTGTAGGGGCTTACACCTCCCTGCAAATACAGTCTGGCAAGTATCTGTTAAGCTGAGCAAACTTTCAATATGTGTAAGAGATTCCGGGAACTAAAGCATTTCAAAGGAATAGCCAAGCTACCCAAAAAATGCACTCAAGTAAGGCATTATCAGGTATCCTGGCAGACAGGAGAGAAGCAACACTCCCAAATTTCTGCACACCATTGTTCTGGGTCTCTCTTACCTCCTTGCAAGGAGGGGAGGGAACTCTGTTGCAATGGGCACAGATGTCCTACTGAAGTCACTAGAGAGTATGTGCATTTCAAGACTGCAAAAAGATGTGTGATTCAAACTCATGCAGTTATCTTGACAAAGGACTCCGGTTTACCCTATATGGGGGAGACCAGGCAGTCCACAGGACATATGGTACAACAGCTCCCAGGAAAGCATGCTTTGTGGATCTGAATCTATTCATACCTAAAGTTATGTGGCACTTTCCTGGAGAGAGAGAAATAAGTCTTTCACTAAAGAAACTCACAACCTACGGTAAATATTGTGCTACTGATCTTGTGAACAAAGGATGGTTCCTAAGTTTCTTTAAAGAACAAGGCTTTGTGATCATGACTCCTGCCCGAGCATAAGCAAAAACATACATACACAAAAGCACAACCCAAGTGATTTAAAGATTTTCTTGGCACATTTTTAACATGCTTAATAAGTTATATCAGGACATGGAGAAATGAAGAACACAAGAGACAAACTGCATGACCATCCACATTATGACTACGTATTTAGATTTATCAAACCCAAGTGATTACAGATGAAGCTACACAAAGGACAAAATACAATTCTAAGATGGAACACTTCTTTAAAAACCAAACAAAAAAACACACCAAGTGCTTCAGTGTTTAAAACTTAAGTGACATGTCAGTACACTAAAGCTTGTGGTTTCAGAGAAATGAAAAGGGGGTGGAAAGAGACAGCATGTAAGCTGAAAAGTTGGGAAAATCCACTTTAGGGCTGGAGAAATTCCCTTAAAAAAGGAAATGGGACTGAATGTGGGGATATTTCTCAGCGCTGTCTGGCTCCAGTGAATCATTAATGATATTGATGTCACACATCGACATTAAGAACAAAGAAACCTCAGACAGGACTTGCCGCTAGATTTTTATTGCTATGGGAATCTGAGAGATGATCTTCCATCAGAGTTAGAGTTTTATGCAATTTAACTAACAATAAGGCTGTCTTTGAGAGGAGAGAGGTGATTTGAAACAAGCCACATACCAAACATTACCACAAAAGCAAGGGTAACATTTCACTGAATTATCCATGTATTTTACTCAACTGAATGCATGGATAATTCTACTCTTAAGATCTGGATAATTTTAACTATTATCAGATATTCAGTAATAGGGCCTCACCCCACTGCACTGACCTGGTCTTCTTGGACTTTAAATCTTGAGTCCAAATTGGAGACAGAAGCTTAGCTACAGACATTAACAGAGTTTATATCAGAAGTGAGATTTTAAGTGGGATCTTTTGCCAATGAGCTACTGCTTAGTAATTATTTGGGGGATTTGTTAAGATACACGTCAGAAATGAATAGTGGGGTGGGAGTTGGCTAACAAATGCAAAAGGATTTGTACACAAATGAAGACTACACATAATGTGAAGAGTGCAACTGGATCAGAACTGGAAGTTAATTTGTCCTTCATCAGTTTTACCAAGATCATTATATACTGTATATATAAAGAAAGCATGTTTGGGATGTTTTATTGGCGATTTATGCATTTGGCCTATGCTTAAAATATTCACTTGAATGAAGGTCAAGTGTTTCCATTCTCTCCAAAGCTGAAACAGCACTTTGTGAATGCTCTTTTTCTGGGGAGGGTCTGTTGCAGTGCCAATGGGCTTTCGGGAAGCAAGGCTAATTGGAAGTGTCCCAACATACTGAAGATATAAAAATATAAAACAGTAAGAGAGAGAAAAGAGGGAAGAGAGACTTGCAAGCAGTGGAATTGTTTCCTGCCAAAATAATCTCCCTGATCATCTACATGAGAAGGCTCTCGCTACATTTTAGGAATTTTCTACATGGATTTTAAAACAATTGAAACACATGGGGGGGGGGTCAGATTAAGAAAAAGCTTATGAGTCACAAAAGAATGACAATGTACTGTATAACTATCAGATGTAGGTTTTTGTTGACAAAAAGGTTACTTTCAATATGTGGAGGCTGGAAAATGTTCTAAAATTAATGATTTTTAATGGGAAACATTCCAATTCTTGGTATATTTTTATTGAAACTTTTCACCATACAATACACTAAAAATCAAACTAATATAAATAAAAATAAAGAAGAAAAGAGAAAACAAAACAGAAGAAAGAAAGAAAGAATTAACACTGTGAATTAACACAAGTCAATTTGGGAAAGTGGAGTGGATACTAGTACCAGTGAAATCTTAAATCAAAGCTGTAATTAACTTTTTTCAGATGACTATCCGTAGAAAGTACATTTCTACCCAGGGCTCTGTTATACATGCTAAAATTAGTATGTTTTATTACTTTCAGTGCCTTCATTTTTGTCTTTATCTGCCCCAGCCACAACAAAACAGGTCTCTCCCGTATTGGTCTCTTCATCCACAGCAGGCACTGTAACTCTCCGATGGTTTGACTTCATCTCCAAAGGTGCACTGCTCCGCTGTCTCTTGAGACAGATGGATGCCAACATCGACATACTTTGCCTTTGACATACCAAAAAATCCTGGGGATCTGAAGGCCATTTCACACATTAACAGCAAATACAGATTTTCCAGCAAAGACACACTTTGCTAGAGAGCTGCATCTACTCCTGCCTCTCTCACAAAGAGTGGTTTGAAATACATGCTTGTGTCATTCATTCCCAAGTAGGGCGCCAACGGAGGTGTTTTAACCTTCCTGTACTGCCAAAGTAGTGCACATTTACACACCTCCACCTTGAACTACCTCTTCAGAAGGCTAATTGTAGGGAACAGTCTCCATTACCTACTCTTTCCAGTTGCAAATGCCAAACCATTCGAAGGATCATTGGAGGTATGTTTCAGTAGCAAGTTAGGCCAACTGACATATCATAAAACTTTACTTCCTTCCCATACTGGCTGATGATTTATCTTTCCTCTGTTTGAGGTTTTTATCTGAGGAACACAGCAAAAGACATGCTAAAGTAAAGAGAGGGGAAAGCTACAGGGAACAGAAAGGTGTGTGGATTACTTGCCAGGAAAATCCCACTGGGATCCTCTGTGAGTCTGAGGCCTTAACAACAATTAGCCACAGGTTTCATATTTCTCATTATCCAGAAGCCTACTGACATGATAATCGAGGACTCAAGTTTCTGGCTGTATTGGGAGAATGCCCTCCCCGGAAAATTTCCTCCCATAAGAACTTGGAGAATAGGTGATATAGTACTGTCCAGGCCAGAAGAATAAAGCAGGTGCTGCTGCTACACGTTATTCCATCTAATCTGATAGATATCAGGTTATTTTTTTCTGGGACCAATGCACCTATATTCTTATTAATAGCCATGACTAATGAGAGATACACTTAGTCCTCACTAGTAACGATATGAGTATGCAACAAACTACACTCATGCCCTGTCCAAATCTTTTCCACTTTGCAATGGATACTTTAATCTGATCTGCAAAGGTTTTAAAACAAAGGCAACAGATAATTACGCTTTTGTCTCCAGGAAGCAGACAGGAACAGGACATGACTGCCAATAGAATTGTTTTCACTTTAAGGGAACTTTTGGCTATGTCCTGGCCAGTACTGCAATGTAGCAGACCAGTGATCCAGTTTAAATGTCATGCTGGACATACAAGAACCCCTGACAGTTAATGGGGGTTGAGCCTCACAGAGGGACTATCAATTTGCAAGCAATCTAACTGGTCTGTTCAACAGCACTGCACTTACCAATATTTCAAAATAACTGGCAGTTAAAACCTGGCTACACAGGCAGCAGAAACTGTTCTATAGCCAAGTCAGAAGTTGAGAATTTATGAATGTTGTAGACTTTACAGGCAAACCCCACCTTCCTCCTTCTTCACCCTTACTTTAAAATATTCCAAATCTGAAAAGATTTTCGGAGAAACAATATCTGTTTCAAATTATCTCCTAGCCAGTTTCATATTGCCTCCCTTTACTTAAGAGCACATATAAAAGCTCAGGCATTATGCCATTCTGCAGAGTTTTTGTTCCTCCCAGGCTTGCTTTTTATGCCTATCAAGATGTAGCCAGTTGTCACCTAACATGTGCAACTGGAAGCACCAAGCAGCTCTTTATAGAATTTTATTGGCAGCCATGCGGGTGGAAATTTTAAATAGCATTTCTGAATGCCAGAGGACATTATGTCCTGAATGAGACCCTCTCGCTGGGGGAAGAAAAAAAAAAGGGGGGGGGGAGACACGCCAATCATACATATAGGCTAGTGCATAGCAACTTTTGGAGATGATTTCTACCTTACTGCCTAGCTTTCTTTCACTGCCACCCATTCAAAATACAAATGATACACAATGAGATTATGTTTCAGCACCTGAAGAGACAGAACATCCTTTACAAGAACACACACCTTAGTCATGCAGCCACTTTCATCTTCACCAAGAGCAGTTGCTGAATTTATCTGTATAAATAAAAGGCATACCAAAATGCTTTGCAGAAGCTGTGAGGCACAAGTTATTTGGTGAGCACGCACATGGTGAGAGTTGGTCCAGCAATGTTTGAAGGGCACCATGTTGACGACCCTTGAATTAGGCGAAGTGTTGGTGCAAATTTACTCCATGACTGACCACGCTTTTGAAACACAGTCACTAAAGTCCGAACCCAAATGCTATTATTTCTATTGCAGATAAACTTGCTCCCAAACATATCTAGAAACCTGTGTATGCAATTTCGAATAACATCCAAAGCAGAGACTGATCCAAACCATTATGGTCCCCCTGGCCCTTAATGTTTCGATTCCACCATTCTCCTTTGCCATTTGTGTGAACTGTGTGTAGAAATAAGCTGTGCATTTTGGAAAGCCACTGCAAGGAAGCAGGAGCTGACTAAAGTGTGCTGAAAGTTAAGGACCCTCAGTCAAAGGGGGCAACATCCTTTACAGTCTATGCTTCGCTAGTGCAATCCCTGTTCTCCAGAACATCCCTTCTGCTTTAATAACCTTAAAAAAAATCTGTGGCCAGCATCTGGAATGTGTAATGTAAAATATCCTTCTGAGAGCTGCAAGCCAGTTGTGGGTGGGGCCAAATGCAAAAGGGAATGGAGCAAAATAAGACTTACCGTACTTTTGTACAGTAAGGTTACATTAGTAGGGTGCCACAGAGGTCTGTCCTGGGCCCGTTGTTGTTCAATGTCTTTATAAACGAGTTGGAAAGATGAATTGAGGGGATGCCCATCAAATCTGTAGATGACACCAAACTGAGAGGGCATAGCTAATGCCGTGGAAGTAAGAATCGGGATTCAAAATGACCTTAACAGATTGGAGAACTGGGCCCAAACCAACACAATGTATACAGCGACAGGACAGTTAGTATGTTGTCAACAGATTGACTTGTGGGGAAATCAAATGATTATATCCCTACTCTTTCCCACCCCTCCCCCACCCACTCCATTAATTGGAGCCAGTGTGGTGTGGTGGGTAAGAGCGGTGGACTCCTAATCTGGGGAACCGGGTTCGCGTCTCCGCTCCTCCACATGCAGCTGCTGGGTGACCTTGGGCTAGTCACACTTCTCTGAAGTCTCTCAGCCCCACTCACCTCACAGAGTGTTTGTTGTGGGGGAGGAAGGGAAAGGAGAATGTTAGCCGCTTTGAGACTCCTTAAAGGGAGTGAAAGGCGGGATATCAAATCCAAACTCTTCTTCTTCTTCTTCTAGTATACACCGAGAAGTATTAAGTCTTAGATGCTCAGGTTCTTTGTTGTTGTTTAGTCATTTAGTCGTGTCCGACTCTTCGTGACCCCCTGGACCAGAGCACGCCAAGCCCTCCTGTCTTCCACTGCCTCCCAAAGCTTGGTCAAACTCAGGCTGGTAGCTTTGAGAACATTATCTAACCATCTCGTCCTCTGTCATCCCCTTATCCTTGTTCCCTCAATCTTTCCCAACATCAGGGTTCTAGAGCTTTGCTAATAAAAACACTGCTACCAATGGCTTTTGTCTAGGCTTGATAAGCTGGACTTTCAGTCTTCATTGATGAACAAAGCAATCAGTGTTCTGGTATATGAGCCTTCTGTGCTACAAGGAAAATGCTGTACTCTACCCTTCAAGAAACACAGAGCATAAAAAAGAGCTGTAATTGTACACGTTCATAACATGCTCACTTAACAGAAGTGTGAGAAGGCAAGAATTTCCAAAAACCTAAGCATTTAAAAGGAAGATAGTATGGTGGCAAAATTCAGCCTGGTCAGTACTGCCCAATTCACTGCGAGCAAGATTACTCAGCTATGTCTTATATCAAATTCTTTTTCTACTTTGCATCATTTTACCGCTGTTCTTAATCAGACACCAGGAAATCCTAATGGGCACAAAATACAGTTTCTAACACACACACCCCAAAGCCATGTATTACCTCAGTTTCAGAAGAAAATTTGCAAGTGGCGGCTCACTTAATATTTTTCTTTAAGGTCTCCCCTATGAAATTGCCTTATATACTGTTGTTCCTTAAGACATTTATCTTGAACACTAAATATAAATTGATTTCAGTATATTAGGCAAAGTAAGGTCTCTCTTAAGGTGGTGTGAAAAATCTAAATAAACACCATCATAGCTTTTCAAATCCTCTATTTCCCTATGTGCTCTGCGTCTTCAAGAATAAGCCTCAAGTAGCACTAGCACATCATGTGACTTCCTCCGTTCTGCGCTACACACAAAAACAGTGACGGGAGTAGGGTGTGCTGACACTTAAGAGCAACATGCTGCCCACGCCAAGAGCGTGATATGCTGCCTGGGCCAAACAGGAGCCCTATGCCTAGTAATAACAGATGACAAGCAAAGTGATACCTTGCTCTATGCCAAGGGAGGCTGGTTCCAAGGTGCCCAAAATGCCTTGAGGATGGTGCATACATGAGCCTCTCCCTCTCTGCCCCCTTGCGCAGTGCACTGGGAGCCAAACGATGCATGGCATTGGCAGCTGTTGCCAGAATAATTGTGCCGACCCATCCCTATTTTACCACAGCCGCGATCCATTAAAGGAGGACATGGACACACTCCCTTTATTAGTACTATGAAAGTCATTCCTCTTCCACCACAAAGTCAAGCATTTTAGCAGCCTATTTTTACCCAGCTCTTCACTCACGGGTTCCAAAGAGCCATGTGTCCCACAGTTACTCGGATTCTCTGAAGTCCTGCAACTCTCACAGCTATCTAAGAATAAACATCCTTTCCCTTCTGGCACAAGGGGAAACTGTGGCTCAGGCTGCTTTCTTAAAGACTATCATTATCCAGGCCTTTTCACAACCAGGAGGGTGAGGAGGCTAGAAGAGTTATTTCCAGAGGGGGGAAGCGTAACCAGAAGAGTTTAGTGACAGGATTTGTAACAAAAAAGAGCTAGGGGGATAGGGGCTACACACAGCTTTTCCCTCTCAAACAGGAGGATTCTGGAAAACAAAAGTTCACAAGGTAACAGTGATGGGGGTAGGAGAGAAAGACAATGATAGTTGTATATTTGCACACACAGCTTCAGGCATTTTGTTAGGAGCATGTACTTTGCCATGGAAAACCTGTTGTCTTTGTCCATGGAGTTTTCTTGGCAGGGATACTGGAGTGGCTTAGTGATGTATGGAAGCGAGAGCTGGACCATAAAGAAGTCTAATCGCCAAAGAATTGATGCTTTTGAATTCTGATGCTGGAGGAGACTCTTGAGAGTCCCTTGGACTGCAAGAAGATCCAACCTCTCCATTCTGAAGGAAATCAGCCCTGAGTGCTCACTGGAAGGACAGATCCTGAAGCTGAGGCTCCAGGACTTTGGCCACCTCATGAGAAGAGAAGACTCCCTGGAAAAGACCCTGATGTTGGGAAAGATGGAGGGCACAAGGAGAAGGGGATGGCAGAGGACAAGATGGGGGGACAGTGTTCTCGAAGCTACCAGCTTTGACCAAACTGCGGGAGGCAGTGGAAGACAGAAGTGCCTGGCGTGCTCTGGTCCAGGGGGTCACGAAGAGTCGGACACAACTAAAGGACTAAACAACAGTTTATCACGGAATCCCAATAAATCTACTTGTAAGAATCAAAGAACGAACAAAAATATTTTGTTAAATAGCTGCTACACTGCCTATTATGAAAAAATCCACTCATCTAGCAAACGTTAAGAAATTTATTTAAGAATTCAGCTGAAGAGGGACGCTCTTTTACTCTAATAGTAAAAGGGAGAGCAGAAAAGCACACAGAGACAAACATGGAAGATGTGACATGTACACACCACCCCCTCGGCGTGATTCATCCAGTAATGTAGTTGTTAAAAATAGAAAGTCTCTCCTTTCATTAAGTTTCATCAAATTTAGGTTGCGTTTTCCCTGCCGTCAGAATTAAAAGGAAAATTGTACACAAGACATTCTACCACAAGTATTAAGTAGTCAGACAAACAAGACGATAATGAAAATAAACACTATTTACGACACGGCTATCACAGCCCCATTATAAAGGAACATGCTGAGAATTTTAAGTTTTCTGTTTTTCTTCTGCTCCCGAGGGGAGAGGGGAGGAGTGGGGGTGGGGAAGAGCCTATCCTGTGAAGGGGTGGGAGCACAGAGAAATTTAATCCCAGTGGGAAACTACTAGCCAGTGTTTCCTCTAGTTCTTTTCTATGCAAGCTGCATTGAGACATGGGGGGGGGGGGAGAGAATCACCACAGGGTTTCTTTCTGAGTGGGGGAGGGAAAGACAGATCACATCTGGAAAAAGACATTACGAAGTTCAGCAAAGTTGTATATCAGAGCATACAGGAAATTAACTCTCACTTACAGAAGAGCTACTGTCCGGCAGGGGCTAAGAGGCTGAGTTGTGAAACAGAAAGTCCTGGATCAATTCTTGCTTTGGCTGTAAAATTTGCTAGATGTCTTGAGGCAAGCCCCTAGCTCCCTGCCTCAGTCCCATCATCCAAATCCATTAACACCGCAATAATTACACCAAGCACACACTTTTGAATGAAGAGTTCAATACATATTCTCATGGCTGCTGTAAGGATTGCTGGAGAAATAATATGCTAAGCTCAAGAGAAGTCTAAAATGTTTAATATCGCACAAAATGCCACAGACACATACTTCACTTTTCCCTTAAGAATGAAATTCTCTTTCTGTATTTACATCAGGGGTGGGGAGATGAAGGCTCCCTACCTCTGCTCAAATTTAAGTACAGTGGTACCTTGGGTTACAAACTTAATTCGTTCCGGAGGTCCGTTCTTAACCTGAAACCATTCTTAACCTGAGGCGTGCTTTTGCTAATGGGGCCTTCCGCCACTGCCGCGTGATTTCTGTTCTCATCCTGGGGCAAAGTTCTCAACCCGAGGTACTTCTTCCAGGTTTGCGGAGTTTGTAACCCGAAGCGTTTGAAACCCAAGGTACCACGGTACTGTATGGCAATTATAACATGATGATCTTAAGGCACATAGCAAATTAAGCAATTTAAAAACACTCAGTCAAGACTTCCACAAGTATCACAACACATACAGTGAACCCTCGAGTTACGTACCGCTCTAGATACGTAACTTTTGGGTTGTGAACGTGGCAAACCCGGAAGTGTATACTTCTGGGTTTTGCTGCGCACGCATGCGCAGAAGCGCTCAATTGCGCCACGTGTGCACGCAGCAGCGACGCCTCCAATTATGGACTTTTCGGGTTAAGTACGGACCCCCGGAACAAATTGAATTCGTATCCGGAGGGTTCACTGTATTGCAAACACAAATGACCAAACACACCAGAGTAGCTTAAAGCAGTTCCAATCAAACACCAATTAAAAAGCCAAAGCTCTTCAGTCACCACCTGCCTCATTCCCAAAGATAGGATATCCAAAGAACAGCCACATAATATTATCTCAGCATGTGGACAGGGTTAGGCCCAACATACTTTTGAGGCAGTCTTCTTAATGATACTGCTGTGCCAAATTCAGAACAACAAAGAAAATCTTGTTGACTGCTCCCCTCTATTTCTCCCTCCTCCCTGAAAGAAATTTGTGGATTCCCACCTGCTAAATCTGCACACACACTTTTTGGAAGAGTAGTAAGACCTCCTTTTGATCTGGCTTTCTAGACTCAGTGTGTCTAGGGTTGCTGTAGTTTTTAAAGGAAGCATTTTAATAAAGTGCAATTTTGTTGTACCAATGGGTTTATGCTTGTTATCTGCCCCAGCCTTCAGAATCAGTATGGAAAATGATCTAACGTGAACTGGAAGGACATTTTAAAATCAATCATCAATAATACTACATGCTTTTAAATTAATTCTCCAATTTGTGGCTATCACTTTGATGCTATAATACGTTTGCTTACAGTGGCTCACTTCCTGCCTCTTGGCAGAAATAGGTCAGCCAAGAGTTATCCATTTTTATTTTAAAAGCAAAAAAAAAAGATTGATTATAACAAAGCTCAAGTTGCAAGATTCCGGTTGCAAACTCTGACTTAGTTTTCACTTCAGAACTGGCCTTTATTTAAATAAGGCTGGACAATACTGACACCAACATCTCTCAGAAGACACTACGCACAGAATTAGGCAGATAATACAAAGTTAAGTGTTGCTGTGGTCTGTTAACACTAAATCAAAATTTTTGACTGAAAAACAATGCTATGGGCAGGGTTGCGCACTCAGAAATCTTTCTCTTTGCATATTCAAACTCTTATCTGCAACTCTTATCTTACTAATAAAGTAGAGGGGGAGCAAATTCCAATTGCCAATTTTAACAAGAATCCATGGGCTACAAATATTTTTTTTTTTTTTGTACATAATTTTTATTAGTTTCCATAAATCAAAACACAAAATAAACTATTTCAATATTCATATCAATTCACCAAAAGAAAGATAAAAGACTTCCTTCAGTCGTTCCACGAATCGTCCAAAATAACAGTAAACAATATATCCGCGTTTCCATATTTGTAATGCCTTAAGTCGTTCTCACTCTACCATTTTTTTTTTTTTTAGCATTACCCTTTACCTCTTACAGAGCACCTCTGAAACCTACTAGTGTTGTCTGTTCATCAATTAGGCTTTCCAGATATTTCGTAAAACTTTCCCAATTTTTAACAAATCTCTGATCTTTTGTATATCTGATTTTACCTGTCATCCTATCCATCTCCACATAATCTAATAGTTTAGATCTCCATTCCTCTGTTGTCGGTACACTCTCTTGTTTCCAGTTTTTAGCTATTAAGACCCTTGCTGCAGTTACTGCGTATTGGAACAGTTTGTAATCTTTCTTCTTTATCTCCTTTCCTACCAAACCTAGTAGAAACGCCTCGGGTCTTTTAGCAAAGGTGTATCTTAGCATTTTCTTCAGTTCGTTATATATACTCTCCCAAAACTCTGTGACCTTTCGGCATTCCCACCACATATGGTAGAAAGTCCCCTCCCTTTCCTTGCATTTCCAACATTTGTTACAGGATCCATACATTTTGGCTAGTTTAACCGGGGTTAGGTACCAACGATAAAACATTTTCATTAGGTTCTCTTTCAGTGACACACAGGCTGTAAATTTAAGATGTTGTTTCCAGAGTTTTTCCCACTCTTCTAAATAGATGTTACGACCAAAATCATGGGCTACAAATAACGCCTCAGGGCTGCATGTGAGCGCTACAGGTTGCCCACTTGTATTCATGCTCTCTTCCCCATGCCCTTCTTTTCCCTGCAGCACTGAGTAGGTAAGGATTCTCTCTCTCAACATATAAACAGAAGTTTGTTTGATTAAGGATGCTCCCAATTTATGGTTCAATAGAGATCCTAGAACTCAGCATGGATGGGCGTGTTAGTAAAGGTTATTAGACATGAGGCACGAATGGTGTTTTGCTTCTGACAAGTAACCCAAAGTAGAAATTTGACATAGTAAAAGAATTCAACAGTATGTAACTTTAAATTGATCAGCACAGCTTCTGTAGCAAGACAGAGGGCCAAACTAGATGCAAGGATGTGAAACACATAATTAGAAAGTATTTATAGGCATTGTTGTTGTTGTTGTTGTTAATTTAAAAGCAGGGAGGGCTGTGAGATTTTCACTGGTATCAATGGGAGCCCTTTTCCTGGTGGGGAGGGGCGGGAGATTTTCAATGAGATTGCAACTGGGGAAGGAAGGATTCCACTCTCAATCTCACATACTGCAATCCTGATTAAAAGCTCACCCTTGACTGCTGTCTAATTCACATCTAGTTTGGTACTAAGGCACTCTCAATAGCTTTTTAAAAAGCAAAACCTGGATGAAGGGCAGGATCTTTTAGAATAAATTGTAGCTGAGGAAGTGTGTGACCGACCTAAACACCCACATATTTAGCACAGTGTTAAGAACACAAACTGGCCTCAACTATAGCTGGACCTTTGGTCTGATCCAGTGAGCCTCTTCTTACGACGTTTTCTTATATATGCATGCACATGTGTGTTATGAATCAGATTTCATATTATATTATTAACATCTGTTGTAAACTGCCTTATCATTCCAGTTAAAGGCAGGGTATAAATCTTTTAAATTAAACTTGTAATATTTATATTCACCAATATTCATAATAATTTAAACACACACACACCATCCAATAAAAGAGACAAATCAAATCAACAAAGATATCACCAAAACCAGCACAACAAAAAAGAACAAAGGCCAGCAACATTAAAGAGCTAAGGCAGCTTTAGCTTGAACTCTGAGTCAAAAAGATTTGAACTTGGACAACAAGTTGGGCAGCTTTGATCTATGGGAAAAGAATGGCCTTTTGATAGCCATTTTTCTTATAAACACAGCATCCTCATAATCTGCCTTTAGTGTCAGTACATCTTATGACCAGTTCCCAATCTTCCAGTACCTTCAAATAAGGGGATTTTTTCAGTCTAAAATGCAAAGGATACAGGCAGTGCTTTTTTTCTAAAAAAATGTTTAGGGGTACTCTCATTTTGACTCAAGAAAACCACAATTTTATAGTTCAAATTGGGAAAAATAAATACAGTAAATGGACAAAAGTACAAAGATTCACAAAATGTTTTATCTCAGGGTCCAAACTAAAACAGTGGTAGTTAACACAGTGTCCTCCAGATGTTGTTGGACTTCCAACAGCCCCAGCCAGCATGGCGGGAACCACAATGACTATTATTAGTTTAGGGAAAGGTGCCCTATCGATTAACTTTTGATTTATATAATTGTTGTTGGCAACCGTCTGTACTGAGAGACAATGGAGTGCTCCTCCGGAGGTTAAGTCAAACCATTGCGTTAACAGCACCAAAGTGTGTATGGATGTCCTGGGTTGCCCAGACATCAAGACCCCACGCTCAGCCTTGATGATGTGGCCCAAAGGAAAGCACAGCAATATGTTTGGCACCAACTTGGCTGCAGGAGTTGGTGGAAGGAGGCATACAAAACGCCATCCCACCATCTTATGGGCTCCACTTGGGATTAGCCTACCTTAGCTTTTTCTTCTTCCGAAGATACCAGCAAGCCACTGTAGGTTTAGGATCAGAGTTGTCCTTCTCCTAGATGGGCTACCTTCTCAGGCTGATGAGCCCCATGTGCCCTCCACTTCCCTCTACAGCATGTACAGAAGCCACCTTCTTGACTATTGATCCCACTATTGGTCTCATCCACTAGAACCTGTCTTCGCATGCAGAAGTCCCTAACTCACTGAGGATTTGAGATCCATCGGCTACCCTCACCTGGTTTAGCTGGCCAGCAGTTTCCTAGTGACAGCCCACTGACAGCTTCTTGGAGCCACAGGTGTGAGCGGAGTGCAGGGTGGGGACCAAAGGTGGACAAATCATCACCACCATAAAATCATAGAATTGGAAGGGACCCTGGGGATCATTTAGTCCAACCCCTGCAATGCAGGGCTATGCAGCTGTTTCATACAAGGATCAAACCTGCAATTTTGGCATTATCATCATCATGCTCTAACCAACACTGTCCATCTGCCTAGGTTGCCGCAGCCACTCTACAAACTACCCCAGAAGGAGTACAACATGTACCACTCTCCTAATGCCTCATACACATAATTATGTGCTTAATATAACACTGTTCCAAGTTACAAAGAATCCTAGAATGGTAGCACTGGAAGGGATCGCCAATGGGTCATCTAATCCAACCCCCTGCAATGAAGGAATCACCGCTGAATAATCCCTGACAGCTGGCCATCCAACCTCTGTTTAAAAACCTCCAATGAAGGCAAGTCCATTCTGGAATGTACTATTATCATCTATTAACATAAAACTATTAGCATGTTTTATGTCTTTCAAAGAACTTACAGCGACTTTTATACTCCAAATCATGGAATATTTTGTATAAGGCACCTTTCTAAAAAAGAATGGTCTTCCACCCCATCCCTGCAATCTTTCTGGACAAAGCCTAACACAACTCTCTTGTGAGAAAGGTCTAGGAATGGCCACAGAGAAGGCCCTGTTCCTTCTGGAGGTTGATTTAGCCTCTACACAGGAGTTTTCCTCAAGCCTCTGCATTTAAGCTCTCCCAACTCCTTGGAAACTAAGGCGCCAACTGAGCTCCAGCCGATGGGAGATATCATCCACAAGTATATCAAAACCATTTAAACAAAACAAGAAACCAGACGTGTTTGCCAGATTTCAATGGGATGCTGACAGGATGAACATTCCTTTACCAAGCCAATGAAAAATCCACATATTAAACCACAATTTCAAGGACACAAACCCCCAATAAACTCTATTTTAAATTGTATAACAAATTCCAAGTGTCTGGGGCTGTACCATAAGGAAGCCAAGAGGAAGAGGAATGTCTAGAGAGCATGCAACTGTTCGCCTGCCACAATGTTCCTTCATTGTACAAGCTGCATAGGGGAAATAACACTGCTTTCCCCTTCTTTAGTGTCTTTGAACCAGCAGTACCCATAACATCAGTCCGCTTCACTATCTCAGATCTTTGTAGGATCCTGATGCACCACCTGTCTCCACATGTACCTGCCCTCACAACCAAGACCCTCAAGGGTTCCTGTTCCAGGTTCATATGATGTTTGCCAGGGGTTACCCTGGGAGAAGCCCTTCTTAGTGGAACTGCCCTATGGAATGCTCTCTCAAGGGAGCCTCACCTGGTGCCTACTGGTTAAAGGCAAGGAGTTTTAATATATATATATCTGACCTTGGCTGGATTTGTTGTTTTTGTGCTGCTCCCAATGATTTTATGTTTTTCTTTGCTATATTTCTGCATGGTTTTAATTTGTATGTTTTAAATGTGTTTCTAAGTGTTGTATACTGCTCTGGGTATTTTATTAATCTGTGTGGTATAAATTCCATAAGTAGTAAATATATTTGTGCATAACTGACAGATTCCCACTGTCTGACTGGTATTTTACTAGTTCCACCAGCCAAAAGTTTTTCTTTCCTATTTTCACAAGGGCCATGTGCAATAATAAACCCTTAGGAAGTTGAAGAATCAATCCAGAGGACGCAGGCTAATCTGCATTTGCTAGAAAGCTGATGCTTCAGATAACTATCGCATTATGGAACAGGTATCAAGAACGACTGCCGCAAGCTGCTTGACACATGAAGAGGCAACATTTGGCTCCATAACCAGCAGATACTCACTGAAGGTCTTGCAGATGTCAGACACAGCTTTGAAGACTCGATCAGAAAAGTTCACTTTCACCTTCACGTACTTCATGTTGGGGAGCTGAAGTCGGAGGAGTTTGTGCTGAGGAGTAAACTGTAGTTTGGCATCTGCCTGTATTCCATACTTATCCAAGGTCCAGTGAGTTTTAAGGAGCCATGTTCTCTTCTTTTCCCACCACAGGGCGTGGTCGGACCAATCTTTCTTGACGTCTAGGACAGCAAAGATAAAAAGATTAGGAAACAAACAGAAAAATCAAGTGAATTCAGTCTATACAGGTTACTGAAATGTTTCTTTAGCTACAGAGTCATAAGCTGTTACTTCTACAGAGTGATAATTAAATGGTACTGATTTTTATTTTTTAGGACAGTTATTCTTCAAACAGCTTGAAGTCATATAAGTGCTAATATACTATTTGGAAGCTGCATTAGTGAACATTTACTCTTAAGGTGGCTAAGCAGCAGATAAGGCCAAAAGAGGTAATAGTTTCAGCTCATCCAATGATAATACTATTTGGTCATGTACACAAGACCAAGAGAACAAAACTAGTATCGGGTCCAGACACAAGAATTCAGTTTCCTTCAGCCCAGAAAACAATTATATGAAGCAAAACTTCATCCCTCTGCCCCCCTCCGGAAGTACTTATTAGCATGTAATAAATATTCTGAATATATTTGTGCAGGTCTATCCATATGCAAAGGTAAGGTGGTGCTTGCCAGTGCATTTTTCAACCTCAGAAGAATAGCTTACATTAGATAATTGGCTGTGAAAAAGGTGAGTCTTTGCAAGAGATGTTCAAAAGGAAGTGAGGTTGGCACATCAAAGCCTTTATCGGTCTTACCAGGTTCATGTTTCAAGATTCATTTACTACAGCATAAAGGTAACTTGTTCCAAAGTAATTCTGCACATTTTAACATAGAAAGTTGCATAACTTATTTCCAAACTGTGGTGCTGTGAATCTAAGCTAGTCTGGGTTTGGCCAGAGCCTGGCTACAACCCCAAATACACCACTTTGAGTTCCATGATGGAACAGAGGTGGGATATCAATAGCACGTTGCCAACCCAAATTCTTACAATAATCTACTCAGCCAGATTAAAAACAGGTTGGGTGGAATTTAGTGTAGTGATATAATTGTTCCATCAACGCAAGCTTTTTTGTTTGCCAGAAAAAATGAACACCCCACTCCCCACAAACACTGTTCTAGGGTTTCTCCAGATTCTCTCCCCTCTCCCTTTCAATTCTGATAGGGCAGTGAGGACATGATGGGGCAGGAACCACCATTGGTTAATGTACCTGTGTGTGCTTCCACTAATAAGACTCATTAGTTGACTCCTAGCCACTGATCCAAACAACCCAATCACAAAACTAAATATAGATGTGTGACGATGTAAATTCATTTTACGCAAATGCTCACAGCCTGCCAATAGGACCTGTCCTCCTTATTTAAGGGGTCTAACATTTGATCTCTTATTTAAGAACCATTGTTGGCTGATGGCAGTTTCCCAAGGACACTACAGAGCACAGCTGAGCTATGTGAGGGAACTACCAGGCAACTGGCTAGTAATGGTAGCATTCTAAGGGCACCGCTGAATGTATACAGTGGTACCTCTGGTTGCGAACAGGATCTGTTCTAGAGGCCTGTTCGCAACATGAAAAGAACGCAACCCGCAGCGGCACGTCTGCGTGCATGCGCGGGTTGCAATTCGCCCCTTCTGCACGTGTGTGACATCATTTTGCGTGTCTGCGCATGTGGCGAAACCCGGAAGTAACCCTTTCCGGTACTTCCGGATCGCCGCGGGATGTAACCTGAAAGAAAGTAACATGAAGTGGATGTAACATGAGGTATGACTGTACCACAATTCCATGTTGGGCACATAATTCAACGTCCTAAAAATCTCAGCTTTCATTAGTATAAAAAGTTTCTATTCATGATGGCTGCTTGAAAATGTGTGGGAGCATTTGATGAAAGCTGACCAAACAGGATTTCTAGTGGTTGTTGCCTTCCAAGGCTTCTTGCTTCTGCCTTAGTTAACAAAATTGGAATTATGGCAAAGGATGAAAACCGCCCCTACAACCCACAGAACCTTTCTTTGCCCAATGCAGATTTTGAATTACTTTTCAACGAGTTTTAACCAAGTGCATGCAACCCTGGCTCAGAGCTATTTAATGGCTTAGGACAGTGGTTTTCAACCTGTGTGCTGTGGCACCCTGGGGTGCCTTGAAGGATGGTCAGGGGTGCCGCATCCCTCCTCTGATGCCCTCTCATGTCTCTGCCTCCCAAAGGCTTGCATGGCTATTTGTTGCAGCAGCCCTGGCTACAAGCTCCGCCTGGACTCAAAAAGGTTGAAAACCTCTGGCTTAGGAACATCAGAATCCTTTGCAAATTTAAAGTAAGAAGTGCTCTATGATAAGAGAGGAAAGGCTTATCTACACACAGAACAAGAAACTGTTTAAAGGGACACAGTGAAGGCGTTACACCACCACAGCAGCTAAATTGAAGGTCATAAGAAATATAAAGCACTTAAGATTCTACTTCCTAACAAGAAAACATTTTGAGAATTATTGAGAAACACATGATCTTTCTGAAAAGCTTAACATGGGCAGAGAGGAAAAGGGAAGGCACAGTTGGTTCTAAAGACATCAAAGCACTGACATCATAAAAACAACAAATTCTTTAAAGAGAAAGAGAAGCAACTTCTGTTGGTGCAATATAGCTGGACATCAGGAGTGGCAGCCAGGATACTCTACCATCAAATTAAACAAAACCAAATATAGAAAAGCATGCAGCTTGCAACGAGGCTTGGCTGCTCTCAGAGAATTCTGTCAAATGACTATGATGAACTATGGGCCAAACTTCTGCTTCTCTGAAAAACACTGAGGGTGGAGGAATGGTCTTGGCACTGAAACAAGCTTTCTGCATCACCAGCACTTCTGCTGCTTCAGGTTTAGATGTATGTGGCAGATTCCAGATTGCCGTCCTCAAGAGCAGTTTGATCTAAAACAAATACAAACTTCTAAATTCACCATTTCCAAGCATTCTATGATAATTGTTTCCAAGACTACTGGTATACAATGGCCCAAGTACAGACGTAACAGACATTGGGCTGGAACATATCTTACAGTAAGCCACAGTAGGAAAGAAACCATTGCTTACTGTAAGTGAGCTAAATGCTGGTGCATACTTCTCAAATGTATACTACACTTCACTCTGTCTTGTCCAGTGCTGGGAGAAACAAATCACAAGACTTGACCTAGCTTTACGTGAGGCCAACATTCCTAGTTTGTCCCAAATGAAAAACAAGTACTGTACTATGCCTTGGCCTCTACTAATCCGCTTGCATGGAGATAAACAAACCATGAATGTTGGTTCACATGTAATTCCAAGCCAAGCTTCATGGTTTGTTTCTCCCAGTTCCAGATCAAGATAGTGTAGATGTCCATATCTAGAGGAGTTTTCGTGCATTAGCTTTTCCAATACCCAACTGCAATACAGAATGCCCCCGTTTCTGTACCCATGGGCAACCGAATTTCAACCCAAAAGAAAACAAGTCTCCAACACTCATAAGCTCCCTTTAAGTTCTGCTACTTAAAAACCATTAATGCCATGTTTCCATTTAAAAGCGCAAGCGATCTTTATAAACTTTTCTCTAAGCCAGAACACTGCAAATTTTCAGTGGGAAAAGGGAACCGGAAAGTCTCAACTGGATGAGGCATCTGAATGCCTTATTTCAAGGCACTGAAGAGCACGGAACCAACTTCAACTGTTGAATAGTGGCAGAGGCTGGTTCATGAACCAAGAAGTCTATAGTTCTAATCTTGCCTTTGGAATGAGTTCATTAGATCAGTGTTTCCCAACCTTTTTTGGGCAAAGGCACACTTGTTTCATGAAAAAAATCTCGAGGCACACCACCATTACAGCCCCGTGACGTCAGCGCGCAGCGTCACGCCGGGAGGGACATGAATTGCTAGCAAATTACATAATCACCTCCTTGAGGGCTGGCTCATCTTCTCCGAAGGCAGAACCCCATTAATTAACAGCACAGACTCACACCATAGCCAAGACGAGGGGGGAAAACCTCAGTCATGCACAGTCATGCACATGTGGGGGCTAAATGAGGACGAAGACCGGGCAGAGAGCAGGGTTCAAATCACCCCACCTGGCCAGGACAATCCCTGGGTGCTCCCTTGGGCCACTCGCCTGACCCACCTCGCAGGGCTGTTGTTGCGAGGATAACACGGGGAGAACCACGCGCGCCCCTGGGAGCTCCTTGGAGGAGAAAGCGGGCGATGAATGCAATGCACGAAATATATGAGAGGCGACCAGGTTTTGCAGGTGAGGGGCCCCCGCCGGCCTCCGCTTCCAACACCCGGCGCAACGACGCCAAAGTTTCCCCCCGGGCTCGGCTCGGGGAGCAGCGCTGCTCCCCCCGGCTCCCCTTCACCCTCCCGGCTCTCTCTGCCGCCCACTGGGGACCCCCCTCACCTGCCAAGTCCGGAGTGCCGTGGAAGTTGCATGCATGCATGCAGGGCGCCGCGTTGCCATTGCATTGCACTGCACTCCATGCAACGCCTGCACGCATGCATTGCCTTGCACGCCCGCCAAGGGGTCTCCCCGCGGTCCGATGCGTCCCCTCTGGCGCGGATGCAGCATTGCAAAAATAAAAAACCCCCGACGCAGCCCTACCTGGGGGGCAGCCTCCGCCTCCGCCGCTCCGCCTCCGCGGGGATCCCCAGGCTCCATCCTGCCGCCCGATCTCCACGGGGGCACAGGCAGGCTGCGCGGGGTCTGCGCGGAAGAGCCCCTGCCCGCCACCGCTGCGCTCATTCCATGGCCGGGAGAAGAGCGCTTCAAACAAAACGCCCGGCCCGCCAGGCCACGCTGGGAAACGTAGTTCGCGCACCCCGTGCGGGCGCGGAACCCAAGGGCGAGGGGACTACGGATCCCGGCAGCCCCCGCGCCAGGGACGGAGGGGGAGAGGCCGGGTGCAGGGATGGAGGGACGGGTGGGCGAGCGAGTGAGTGAGTGGCAGCCGCCAAGCCTTGGCCGAGAGCCAGGAAGGGCCTCCCCGGAGGAGGAGGAGGAGGAGGGAGGCGCAGAGCGGGAGGGAGGGAGGGAACCCCAGGGGGCATCTAGTGACGGCACCCCAATCGAAAATTTGACTTTTTTAAAAAAAATCTTTCAAATTTTTTAATTTCTCCCGCGGCACACCAGGCAACATCTCGCGGCACACTAGTGTGCCGCGGAACAGTGGTTGGGAAACACTGCATTAGATGGCCATAAACAAACCTCTCATCCTTCCATTTGCAATATGAGGCTAATACTGACATACCTTACAAGGCTGAATACTCTAATACACACCAAACATAATTTATTGCATTAGAATTCCTAGTTTTTGGTTACTGGGTTTTTATTTTAAGAGGCATTTGACACACAAAGCAGTATGGGTGCATTTCCAGACCATAATAACAGTTGCTAACTATGTTTTTAGGAATGCAAGTAGCAGCCCCAGTCATTCCATTCTATGATATCCAGCCACCCATCCAACAAAACATTGCTGATTTACATTTCATTCTACTCTCTCCAAAGCTCATAGCTTGATCACAAGTAGTCATGCTGACTCAAATGAAGTTAGGAGAAAATGTTCCAAGTAGGGATACTTGAAGGAGACACACATTCCTTAAAAGAAAATGTTATCAGCACAGCAAATGGAAGAGTCATAAATA
Source organism: Podarcis bocagei (assembly GCF_964188305.1). Lineage (NCBI taxonomy): Eukaryota > Metazoa > Chordata > Lepidosauria > Squamata > Lacertidae > Podarcis > Podarcis bocagei. The sequence goes on along the minus strand of NC_138125.1, from coordinate 4,472,250 downwards.
GGAGACACACGAGATAAGAATTAACTTTGGATTTTTTTAAGAGTTCAGAATGCTTGTACTTTGGTCCTGAAAATGGGTGGGTTGGAGAATACGAAATTTAGCAGGGCAGACACACAATCGCAAGGTCAGGGTGGTCCAACACATGGCCTATGGGCCACATGAGACTTGCGAGGCCTTTTTTGGTGGCCTTTGGCAACAATGTCAGTGATTAGAAGAAATATACAGCAGCAGAAGTTGTTGGAGAAAGCCTGCGTAAGTTACGCACTCCAATTCTCACACTCCCCCTTATGATACTTGTCTTGGTGCCTAGCTCTCAACTTACTTGTAGCCAAGGCAAATTTTGCAACCTGTGCAGTAATAAAGCCTGCCAGTGTTCCGAATTCCCTGGGCTCTAGGAGCACGTCCAATTACGGCCAAGTGAATATGTCTTGTTGCCAGGTTTGGCGACCGACATCTCCACCATTTGGCTGGTGTGCAGCTGCGTTTTCTGCTGCCATGCACACCCCCACATGCCCCAGCACCAAGACACTGGTGCACGACAACGTGCTGGCCGATCTGTGGAGATTTCTTGCCAGTTTTATTCTAGATCATTTTATTTGATGTTTTAATGTGTTGTAAACTGTGTTGAGATTCAAAGCAGTATAGAAATGAAATGAACATCAACCCTCTGGGAGCCAAGCCAGCTGCAAGGGTCCTGTGCCTTATATATAAATGATTAAGGCACAATCAGTGAGTCTGTCCATGAGTTGGAGTCTGTGTTACATCTGGAAGCTGGAGCAACAGAGCTACCGTATTTTGCGCCCCATAGGACGCACCTAGTTTTTTTTGGGGGAAGAACCAGGTCGGGGAACAGTGGGAAGGTGCGCTCCGCCTCCCCACTGTCCCCCGAGCTTGTGGGGCTGGCGATGGGGAGAAGTGCGCTGAGCCCGGGACTGCAGGCAGCTCTGCACAGCCATCGGGAGCCGGGCGGGACTTCGCGCCCCGCTCCCGATGGCCGCGCAGAGCTGCGCTGAGCCCGGGACTGCAGGCAGCTCTGCGCAGCCATCGCAGCCGGTCTCCCGAGGGTTGTGCAGAGCTTCCTGAAGCCTGGAGAGCGAGAGGGGTTGGTGCACACCGGCCCCTCTCGCTCTCCAGGCTTCAGCGAAAGCCTGCATTCACCCCATAGGACGCACACACATTTCCCCTTCATTTTTGGAGGGGGGAAAGTGCGTCCTATAGGGCGAAAAATGCGGTACTTTCTACTTGTATCTATCTGAATAAATATCTGCAAAGCCTACAAGCTATATGTATAGATCATTTTCCAGCCTAATCTTCCACAGCAGTAAACTATTTCAGACTTTGCTTCATGGTGACTTGAGTTGAGGGCAACTTCAGCTATGTGGGTTTCTCACCTCAGATTTCCAACAGATGATATAAATCAAATAACTAAGAATTTGCTTTATTAATGGTCATCATGGGCTCATTTCCCCCTAATAATACTGATGTAGAAATCCCTGTCTACAGCCATACTACCCTGAACACGCCCGATCTCTTCTGATCTCAGAAGCTAAGCAGGGTCAGGCCTGGTTAGTACTTGGATGGGAGACCGACTGGGAATACCGGGTGCCGTAGGCTTTTGCCTCCTTGGGACGCGGGTGGCGCTGTGGGTAAAACCTCGGTGCCTAGGACTTGCTGATCGCATGGTCGGCGGTTCGAATCCCCGCGGCGGGGTGCACTCCCGTCGTTCGGTCCCAGCGCCTGCCAACCTAGCAATTCGAAAGCACCCCCGGGTGCAAGTAGATTAATAGGGACCGCTTACTGGCGGGAAGGTAAACGGCATTCCGTGTGTTGCGCTGGCTCGCCAGATGCAGCTTGTCACGCTGGCCACGTGACCCGGAAGTGTCTGCGGACAGCGCTGGCTCCCGACCTATAGAGTGAGATGAGCGCACAACCCTAGAGTCTGGCAGACTGGCCCATATGGGCAGGGGTACCTTTACCTTTACTTAGAAATCCCTCAATTCGCTTTTCAATAGTCGCTGAATGGAAGGCCAGACAGTTTTTCACGGTAAGCAACACCCTTTTCACTTGAGCAGATACTGTTCCCCAGGGCCAGTTCATAGCTCAGAAGAATTGCCGAAAGTCACCAAGGGAGTGGGCTGTATACTTTTCGTGCAGTGGACCCAAAAGATGCTGCTGGAAGCAGCCGCCCTCAAGATCCCTCAAACCAAGCCAGAAACCCGCAAACAGCTTAGCAACCCTGCTTTAGAAACTGTTCTATAAACCACAACAAATTACAATTAAATTAGCCTTTTAAAAAATATAGGCTCAGTTCCCTAGAAAGTTATGGATAAATAACTCTGGAACTCTGGAAATAGAAACAACAAAGTCACAGTCTTAAGAGGAAGCTACTGATTTGGGCTGGGTCTAAACTACAACCCAACTGTTTCCTGCCTGCGGTATAACAAAACCAGTACTTTAGGATTGCTAAGAAGACTGCAATCTTTCAGACCAAACCAGTTCTCAGTGCTGTTTCTGTCTTCTTGTAAGGAAACGTATAAGATTATTCTATTCTATGCATGCAGTTAATTTGAAAGGAGCAAGATAAACTGTTCTGTCCTCTTGGAAGTAAACAGAACTAAATGAACTGATAACAAGAGACAGCAGATATCTATAGGAATTCCCTCTAATAGTTTTGGCAGCAGAAAGGGCTAGGAAAAGAGCAAACTATTTGTCATATGACTCCTGCAATTTAAAAATATTTTAAAAATCCTACTTCTATGACCCCTGCCTGAGTATTTCCTTTAAACTTGTAGCCCCTGAATGACTAATTCAGTTATAAATGTTTCCTGTTACTATTTATTTAATTGTAAAAAAAATTGTCCCATTTTGAAAACCAAGGTTATGGTAACAGAATGTACATTTTAAATGACAATGAACTATTTACGGCAAAATGAATATTTTCTTTCTAACAGCTTGTACAGAACCTTGGTTCTCGAACGCCTTCTGACTCAAACGTTTTGGCTCCCGAATGCCGCAAACCCAGAAGTAAGTGTTCCAGTTTGTGAACGTTTTTTGGAAGTCAAACATCTGATGCGGCTTCCGATTGAGCGAAGGAAGCCCCTGCAGCCGATCAGAAGCTACACCTTGGCTTTCGAAAGTCGAACAGACTTCCAGAATGGATTCCATTCGAGAACCAAGGTATGACTGTACTACGTGGGCAAGGTTCACCTAACCAGTCCTATCAGCTGAAGCTGTGCACAAGATCTTCCATTTGCACAACACGCAGCTACGGTAATGGCTCGCCTCTCCAAAAAGTTATGGGAGAATGTGATGCTAACAACCAATACCAAGATGATGGTCTACCAGATGTGCATGTTGGGCACACTGCTTGCTTTATGGTAGACACACGTGGGCAACTTACACCTGGCCAGGAGTGATGCCTCAATACCTTCCACATGTGCTGCAAAAGGAAGATTTTGGGCACCACATGGCAAGACAAGAGTCTCAAACAAAGATATGCTATTCCAAGTCCACATTCCCAGGATGTTCACTCTCCTGTCTCAGCGACGTCTACGCTGGCTTGGTCATGTACACAGAAGGGAAGATGACAGGATTCCCAAGGACATGGTCTACAGGGAGCTGACGTCAGGCCCCAGGTCCATTGGCAGACCAACTCTTGTGTTACAAAGATGTCTGCGAACGTGACATTAAGGCTAGCAGCATTAACCCCACCACGTGGGAATCCCTTGCAGATGACCATAGTGCCTGGAGACAGACTGTCAGGTTGTATATCTATAATAGTGATCAGAAGAGGAATGACTGCTGGGAGGAGTGCAGAAAGAAATGTCATGCTACACCTGCAGCAGCACAACTGAATGCCTTCATCTGCCCCAGCTGCAATGAAACATGCCTCTCCCGTATTAGTCTCTACAGCCACAGCAGAAGGTGCTGTAACTCTACAACAGTTTGACTTCACCCCAAAGGTGCACTCTTCCACTGTGTCCTGAGACAGAAGGATGCCAACCAATCTTGGCAAGACTCTCTTAATCTAATCTACCACGAAGGATTGTGTGTGGACAGGATACAAGATGTAAATATATACATCCAACACTTTTTAATAAAAACCTGGGTATCAAAATACTTATAAATATTAATGGAATGAAGACAGAAACAGCCAAGAGCCATAGAAGAGCTCTTGAGTATCTTATGCTGTTGAAATTGCCATTCAGATCCAATTTGAAGCATTTGGACCATTCACTGGTCTGATCCAAAGAAGCTGTTCCTATCTCCTAAACAAATCTATAGCAGTTAAACCAAACCCATCATCTTGTTGGCAGTCGGGGGAAGCTGTGAGCATTGACAAGTCTCAATATTACCATCCTGCCTCCTAACACCCGAAATCAAACAGCACGTTTTTGACCAGTTATTTAAAAGCTATCCTTTCACTGGGGGCGGGGGGAGAGAATCCATTTCACTATAGGCACTGCATAGCAAATGCTTTACGCTCAAGGGCAAGTCAACAGCTAGATATTGTGCTTTGCGGCAAATCCTGCCAACTGAGTAACGAGAGTGCCAAAGCTTGTGTGTCACTTCCTCTTCGGAAAGGACGCTGATGGATGCTTAGCATACAGAGTCATTTGCCTTATTTAAAGCCTGCTTGCTATCATGTCCCTGTTTGTTCCTCCTCCTTTACTTTGACAAACCAGATTCACATGCCTGTGACTTCCTAAGAAGAGGGGGTTTTCCTTCAAGAGGATGCTTACATCAGAGCGGACACATTAAATCACAAGTCTAAAGAACCATGCCAGCAAGCAGCTGACAAACCAAGGAATCTGAAACTCAATTTAACTCAGGCATTGAAGGGCACATTTTTGTCCACCTAAAATAGATAAGACTAATTAGTGATAAAATTCTAATCATACACACAGTAAGCTGCAGGAAGAACACTATACTAGTGTAATGCAGCCTTTTCTAACCTGGTGCCCTCCATATATTTTAAACTACAGTGTAATGTTTTGGGAGCTGAAGTCCAATCTGGAAGGCAGCAGGCTGGTGAAGGCTAGTTTAGAGCAAGCAAAGAGATTTAATAACAGCTCTGTTAAATAGCAAGAAGTGCCAGACTCTTAGTCACATCAACAGCACAATCCTATGCATATTCAGAAGTAAATCTCACATTATTTAGAGAGAGGCTTACTCCTAGGTATGTGCTTTCAAAGTACATTTTCTTTTCTGTTGACCACCAAGCTGGCTTCCCCTCATTCAAAATATTAATCAAGGAGCCCAGTTACATGCAGACACCCCAAGGGGATATCACAGTGGGGGTTTCTGTTTCAGTTTCCCAAACTACAGTCCCCTATTCAACAATGCAAATTGTTTATTTTATACCCAGGGGAGCTTTAAAAGCCTTTTGCAATGCAGAAGGGGTGGAAGAATGGAGGGGAATTTGGGGAAATGTTAAAGAAAGCTGCAATTTGCATGCAGATCTCCCTGTAGCCATCTATGGACTTCAGCCAAAAACCCAAATTAAAGAGGAGGGGAAAGGTAGGGCTGAGTGATGAAAGGAACTTATATAAAAGGCAACAGAGAAAACTGAAGACTTAGTCATTGAAATTATAACAACTTTAAATGGAAAAATTGCAATACTGACCATTTGGACTGAATTGTTTTTATTTCTGTTGCTTACAGAAGGTTCATTACAGATTCAACTCAATGAATCTGCAAGCATTCCCTCCATTACAGTAAAACCTCAAGTGCGCGCAAAACTGGTAAATCAATAACACTGCATTTTCTTTGTGTTTTATTCATAAACCTTCCTTCTCTCACCAACCCCCACGTTAATGGGAAAGAGAGAAATCCACCACTAAATGAATGCTTGTGCCCTGAATTTCACACGTTTATTCCTAAGAGAAACACTTGAGCTTGCTATCATCAGATTTCCAGTAACAGAAAGGTACTGAAGGAACAGACTATCTATCTGATTTGCAGGGATTCAAAGTTCAACGAAAAACAACTGAAAAGGTTAAAGATTGAAAAACTCCACCGAAATAAAAAAATTAAAAAATGTGTAAAACAAGGGATGGAAGAATGACAATGAAGAAAGAAAAGATCATAAACCACAGCTGTCTCCCTTATTCCAAAATAACATCCACGCCCAAGCAGAATATTGGGCTATTTAAACATCGCATTTCCATCATTAATTACTTAATCAGAAAATGAAAGTATTCCTGAACCAGCCTGTGGCAAAAGGTAATATTGCACATTATCTGTGCTACCACTGGATTCTATCCATGATTCGAAACGTGCATCAGATAGGACAGCCAATCTTCTATAAATAGCATTGTAACTTAAGTTTGTTCTCCACGTTGGTCAGATTCAGAGCAGGAAGTTAGTACAATAGCTGTCTGACAAATCACTAGCAACGAATTGAGAATGCTTCCAGGCAGCAGTTTACTGTGAAATAGGTGCTGCTCGTGCATGCAGCTTTTCTGCACTGTCCAAATGACATCATCATCGAATGCCGGCCCATATATTTTACATTTAATCTGGATTTCCAATTACTGTGGAAAAACTGTTAAGTAAAGATAACTAGTTATATGATATCGCTGGTGTGGAAGCTCATTATCAAATTTGGGGGTGGTGGGTGGTTTTGTCATGTGCAGTGTTCAAAACTCCCATTGTTCTAGACAGGGAATTTCATTAGCGCGAGCAGTTTCTGAGGAAAGGAGGGACCTTTTTCTTCCTCCCCACTTCCAGCCACTCTCTGAAGACTGGAAAAGAGACCCTCTTAAGAATATTAGAGGGGTGGGCAGGTGAAGGACTAGACTATGTGAAAAACGAACATAATATTTTAGCTGCAGTGCATTCATTTTCAGCTTTGTTATAGAAAAAGCGCACCTACATTCCGTTGTTGCACCCATAACCTAGGTTTAAGGTGCCATTTAGCTCCTAGCTTTCATATCTCAGTTTCTAACACTGGTCGTGTACATGGTGATTTTTTCAGTGATAGTCTCTATTGCCATACCACTATTTCCACTTGGCTCCAGACTTGAACAAAACCTAACTACAGTGGTACCTCGGGTTACAGACGCTTCAGGTTGCAGACTCCGCTAACCCAGAAATAGTAACTTGGTTAAGAACAGTTTCAGGTTAAGAACAGACCTCCAGAACGAATTAAGTTCTTAACCCGAGGTACCACTGTATTTTGTTTCCGGCAGCCCAAACAGTGCAAGTGTGAAGGCACATTGGAATTTCAATCGAGTTTGGAGGAGCTATTCCAGGAATAGACAACCTAAGGCCCATGGGCCAAAAAGCGGCCCACAGGGGTTGTTTAACTGGCCCATGAGCAGCCCCCGAACCGAGCTGCCCACTCAGCAAGTCCCCATGCGCTGCACTAAACCGTATTTATTTTAGATCTTGTTGATTTATGTGGAAATTGTTCAGTTACATTGTGTATTCTTTAATGTTTTGCTTCTTATTTATGACTACTTTTATAGCTGTATAGTTACATATTTTTAATGGTTTGAACGGTGGAAAGGCGGCATACAAATGAAATTATGTATGTATGTATGTATGCTTATGGAACAGGGAATTAAGAGAGCAGGAGCAAGGGAAATGATTCTTCTCTTTCACCTACACTGTTCTTGGTCCCACCTCTCCAATTTCCTAATCCCAGAAGCAAAATGTATTTAATCAACAGGATTACTGAGTAAGGATAGGCTTATTCTTGCTCATCAACACCACATTCTTCCAATCTCAAGACAAATATCCCTCTGCACAAGGATGCCTTCTCCATGGCTAATGTCACAGACTCTGAACTGAGGAAAATGGCAAGATGGCTCAGTGTGTTTCACACACAGAGCTACAGTATAAGCAGAAAGAGTCCTTGAACCCATCAGTTAAGCAATTCAAGTGATTTTCTAAGGCTTACCAGTTACACAGGGTGCCACAGTTGTAGCAACTACAACAGCATTTGCTAAAGTGATCTCTGTTAAGTTTTGTAGCTGCCGGTTACTTATGCAATTAACAGTTTCATTGAAAGCAAAGAGCAACAATCAAAGATACCTTAGCTTACCATGTAGCTTAAATAACCAAAGCAGACAGCCACATATGAAAGCCCACACAATATATCACAAAATTAAAGCAGCATTGCTAGTCATGTAAAGGATTTGTCTTGGTATCCCTGTTTCTATGACAACGACAGAGGCCCATGTCTTCCACCCATTTGCAGGAACCCTGTGGCATCCCCCCCCCTTGTATCTCTTAAAAGAAGTGATGGGGAGCCTAAGGGCCATATTCCCTTGTGCCTAACTTTTCAGGGGCCATATGACAGCAAAGGTTGTACACATCCATTAATGCACTCACACCCACAGATTCATTCACTCACATGTGAATTGGGCTTGAAAAACACATTTCAGTTCCCTCCCCCCAAGTCTAAATGCCAGAGGGTGGCAGTCTTCATGGAGACAGCAGCTGAGGAGAGGAGCATTAACCCTTCCCTTCCCCAGCTGCAATATGCACAAAGCTAACTCTGCACAGAACACATGCATTCACAAAAATCAGGCTTGAAAACAGCTTTCCATTGGCAGCTAGGGAAGCTGCTTTTCAAGCCTAGATGCCACATGGGGAGGGTTCAAGAGGGGAGAGTGAGTCACAGAGACACAGAGAGGAATAAGTCTTTCCTGTCCAGTTAAACCCCTCTCCACAAATGCCAAGGGCTGCAATGGGAGTCTGTTTTCAAGCCTAACTGCTACAGGGGGCGGGGAGGATGGACGTTGGATGAGAAAGCACCACAGGCTACATCTGTAGCAGTTTCTGACCCTCATCTTAAAGGATGGACCGTACAGTGGTACCTCGGGTTAAGTACTTAATTCGTTCCAGAGGTCTGTTCTTAACCTGAAACTGTTCTTAACCTGAAGTACCACTTTAGCTAATGGGGCCTCCCGCTGCTGCTGGAGCACGATTTCTGTTCTCATTATGAAGCAAAGTTCTTAAACCGAGGTACTATTTCTGGGTTAGCGGAGTCTGTAACCTGAAGCATATGTAACCTGAAGTGTATGTAACCCGAGGTACTACTGTATTATACATATAACTTCTTACTGTCAGTAACCTGAAACATACTCAGTGGGATTTGAAGCATGCTTAGGATTGCAGTGCAAAATTGTTATATGCAACAGGTGAACAATGAGAGAGAACACAGGAAGCTGCCTAATACGGAGTCAGACCATTGTTCTTTCTAGCTCAGTCCCACCTGATTGGCAGTGGCTTCCCAGGAATTCAGAAAGGATCTCTCCCAGTCCTAGCTGGAGATGATTGGGATTGAATGTGAGAACTTCTGCATTCAAAGCATATGCTCTACCCCTGAGCCATCCCACAAAGCAAACATTAATTTGCAGTGAATTAGTTAGGAATATAGAAAGTAGCCTTATAACGAGTCAGACCATTGGACCATACATTTAAATACTGTCCACACCAGTAATCCCCAAACATTTCGCCTTGGTTGACCACTTAATAAATTTTCTGGCTGTTTTTAACAATTGAACTGCACTGTGCTAGATGGTGTATTATTTTAATTGTATATATTGCTTATTTCTAATATAATTGTATTTTATTGTATTACAGTTCGATTACCGTGGAATACAATATAGTACAATCAGTAAGTAATAAAAACAAGAAGAATACAATTAAAATATATATATGAATATAATATCTGACAAAGTTCACGGGCCACAGTGTGGGAACCCCTGGTCTTCACAGACTGGAATTGATACTCCAAGCCCTCCCTGAGTTGCCAGGGGTGGGATCTAGGACCTTCTGCAAGGAAAGCCACTGAGCTACAGCTACAGAAGTGACCACTACAAATTTATTGTCATTCGGATTAGAGACTTATCCTCCACAAACAGATGTTCTTCTGCTAAATGGAAGCAATCAAAAAGCTGCATTGTTTACAGAGTTAATGAGAAGATGCATACAAAGTACTTCTATTCCAAACACATTGCTATCCCAAGATTTTTTCAGAACAAACAGGATGGACAATGCTGCAAATACAACTTTTTTCATAGTTTTCGTTTACAGTCATTATCTTTTAAAGGCCAGTTTAAAGAAATGTAGTTCTATTTTTTTAAAAAACACAGCTGCCATAACTATCCCAAGTTTCAGAACTGTTTTTACTTGTATGGTCCTGTTAGCTTTTAACTTGATAGATATTACAACCTGGCCTACATCCAAGGTCAAAGGTATTGTAAAAAAGTTTCCACTATTTTCATCTGGCTTGTAGAGGGGACTTTGACCCCAGCATGATCTACACATTATCAAAACAGCAAGCTTACACAACCTGCTTCCAGAGCTTTATAAAGCCCACTGCAAAAGAGACTGACGCATGATCCTCATTATGAGACATTTACACAGAACCGTAAGAGTTAGAATGAGGATGGCCTCCCAAAATATATGTTTGAACTTCAAATAAGCTTTTATCCTGTGGAGGGCGATTAAACTCATCCCACAGAGCATCTTAAAAACTTGCTGTCTCCACTGAATTCCATCCTATACTTTGAGCAAATTATACACATGTGGACAATTCTCATCAATGACACGCAAAGCCAATAGAAGGCATGACTTATTCATTATGTAAGAGACTGTGGTGCTTCTTCGCTTAATATTTGAAGAGGCTGAACAACTTTAAGTGCTGAGGCCTGCAGTCACCTTGAAACATTCTTTTCATAACCCAAGGACAAAAAAATATTTCTAAAACTGATTTTCTACAGTCCCACAAGCCATGTCAAGCCTCAGAGTCCTTCACGCACACACAAACTTCCTTTTGAACCAAGTATTTATATCTGCTTTTCCTTCCTTATTACATCAGTACGAAGTTTTAGTACAGTGCAGGATGACTTCTGTTTAGCTGCACCAGCTATGACTTGTGTACATAACTAGCCAGCAAATCAAGTATTTACATAGCACCAGAAGTGTGCTGCGGAGCTGATAAGGATGTTGTGTTTAAACTAGTATACTATTCAGACACAAATGCATTATTAAGGAAGGAAAGCATCAGATTACCAACTGTATAAACCTCAGCATCTTTTACCAGCACAGGAACTTTAGCACTGAACCACAGTGCACTCCACAAAATGCAGAACACATTGATGAAAGCTCACTAGGCACAATGTGCCATGCAGAAATGTTCTAATGGCAGTACTGTACAACTTGCTGTATAGCAACAGCTACCATGTCTCATTAACAGGTGCCTGACATAGCCTAGGACACTCTCTAACGCAGGAGGCTGCACTAAGCCATAACACCATACACTTGCCTAAGAGAGGTAGCTAGCTGTAATAACACTGCAATTACTCTTTCAGAAAGTCAGAAGTTTTTTGGGGGGGGCGTGTGCAGGAATAAGCATTTTAATAACTGTTTGCAATAGTAAACACTGCCCTGCTTAACGATCTTAATGTTTTTGTAATAACTAGCACAGACCCTCCTTTCCTATCACTTGGTCTAAATTCCTAGAAACTGAACTTAATGAGTCCAAAGAAAAGGAACAGCCACATACAATGGAGTATTCATTAATCTAGAATTTAGAAACCACCTATCATATCTGAGAAACTTCCCCTAATTTGCAGTGAAAACAATGCTAGCCTAGATTCCTTCAGTCACGTGCAGTGCATTTCTGGTATTACATGTGAAGTCTATTCCCCTCTCAGAAGCTCAGGAGTTTTGGAGTAAGGGGGGGCACACCATCTATGGGTAAATCCTCTATGTGAAGCTTAAACATACAAGCACAGTTTATGTAGTTCTTTTGACTGCAAAAATCAGCCTTTACGTTTAAACACATGTATGGTCAAATCAAGATCCTTAGACCAATGACTCCTTCGCTTCTGCCACATCACTGACCCAGGATGGCACCTTCTACTACTTGTCATTACATGTCCCTGTAAATACTATCACACTTGTATTTATGTGCAAGTACTGTAAAGAATCCAGCAGCCATTGTACATGCTACAGAAAGTATGGTAGCTAACCAGGAGAAGGGTTAGACTCAGAGGTGGCCTGTATTCTGCCTGCTAGAGAAAGAGATCCAACATCAAGTTTCTCTAACAAAAAACCTGGCATTTAAAAATAGTTATGGGTTTCTGAAATCAGTCCCATGTGCGATGCAAATATGCAATTTCATTTCCACACCCAGCGCTTCGCCTTCCAGCTTCCACCAAAGCAAGGAGAAAGGCCACACCTTTCCCCCTAATAGTTACAACTTACCAAGTTTTTCCACCAATTTCAGCATGACGCCGCCAATATGGACCTCTCCTGTGACCCTCAGAGTTACATCTCTGTTCAGGTCTGTGACATGGACGCTTAACTCCCACGTCCCATCCGCATAGCAGCCATCTGGCATCCGTATACCGTCCAGAGCCATCGTTCCTCCTTCCTGCAAGCAAGCAGCAGAGGAAACGGCATTCATTAGCTAAGCAGAAGCCTCACACTCGCAGCTCATAAGCCTCTCCCTGCTTCCCATTTACTGAAGGAAAAGCATGAAGGAGCCAAATCCAGGGAAGGCAAACAAGCTTTCCTTAAGTCAGCTGCGAAGAAGAAAGAAGAAGAGGAGAAAAGGCTGAGCTCCCAACACATGGCTCAATTTACAAAGAACTTAGTGAGGCAATTGGTGGGGGAGGGCAGAGTCGGACTGCAAACTTGGAAGAACGCAAGCATGAAGGCAATGCAAACCAAAACCTTATTTAGCCCCAACTCTGCCTAATATATTTAGAGGAGGGATTACAATGCCCTTATTCAGCTTCTCACCTACACCTAAAACAAAATGTTTTCCTTATTTGTTTACTGTTCACCTTCTCTCTCTCTCTCTCTCTGTGTGTGTGTGTGGGGCACACATCATCCATACTATCAATTTTCACCAGGGCACTCACTCAACACGGATGCACTGACATGCTCCCTCCTTATTACCCTGAGTCTGCACATCCTCTCCAACATCTGTGCTAAAAGGGGTGCGAAAAATTAGAAATGGATAGTACCCCTCCGCCGGAAAAAGAGCGCCACCCCTTGACCCATAAAAGGGTCTCCTTAGCCTTTCCCTCCTAGAAAATACAGCTATTACTACTACTACTACTACTACTACTACTACTACTACTACTATTAATGGTATTTTAAAGGCGAGTCAAGGGCAACTCTATATAGCAGCCAAGACTTCGCTTGGGCGGAGAGTGAGAGTCCGAAAGGAACAAGGGAAGCTCTATTCCGGCTGTGCAAGAGGGATGGGGAGGCAGGGGTGGAGGAGATGGAGGGAAAAGGAGAAAAAGGAAGAGAGGAAGACCCGACTTTGCCCCACAAGAACCTCCATCCAGAGGAGGGTCGCATGCGAAGAGGGAAGAGACTCTGGAAAAGAAACCCGGGGGAAAAATGGGGGGAGGAGGGAAGGGGAGAGAGACGGAAAGGGGGGGGGGTCAGGCAGACATATCCATAGACAACCACGACCCCCATTCGCACCCAGCCCAGCCCCACAACGCGGTGCCTTAAGGATGGGCATGTGCAGGGATGCGCCCCTCGACCTACAAGTGGGGAATGGCCGGGGAGGAGAGGGGGGGGAAGGCAACCCCCTCAGCTTCCCATTATCTTTAAAGGGTGGGGAAGCAAAGCCCACCCCCCACAAATTCATACATACGAAAACCCCTCGCAGACACAAAGCCCCGTCCTATTCACACGCACTCCCTCGCCCGCAATGCACGCGTGAAACACGGCGCCTTCCCTCTCACGCACCATTCACACGTTCGCACAAATTCCCGCACACATAGAGAGAGAGAGAGAGAGACCCTCCGCGCCCCCCCCCCCACTCGCCTGCCGGGCTGGGCTCCTCTTCTTCCTCGGCCGGGGAGCGTCCCTTCGTGGGGGCTGCGAGGAGGAGGAGGAGGAGGAGGAGGCGGAGGGCGCTTCTTCTCGCTTCTGGCCACCGCCGCGGACGCCGCCAGGACGGGAGCCTTCCCCGCCCCCCGGGGCGCCGCCTGAGGGGAGGGAGGAGGAGGGAGGAGGCGGCGGCCAGAAAGGCCCGAGGCGGGGCGGGAGGGGGGGGGAGAAGGGAGGGAGGCGCCGCTGCCCTTTTATGGAAGCGGACGGCGGAGGAGCGGGGGCGCGGGGCCAACATCCGGGACTCCCCCGTGGGCGGGAAAGGAGGAGCGGGGAGGCGGGGGGAGGAGGAGGAGGAGGAGGCTGCCGGGACTCCTGAGGGAAGAAGGAGGGAGGGGAAAAGCGCGGGAAGCCGCCGCTCTGAGGCGATTTACCTCACAGTCGCTCTCCCGCCCCACAGCAATGGGGGCTTGCGGGGAGACCCTCGCCGGGCTGTGTGGTCTTCAACGAGGGGTTCCAGTCAGGCTGCCTGGCTGGGGAACTTTTCCTTTTCCCTTTTTCCTTCATTTTATATTTTTATTGTGGTCTCTGGGGCCAGTGATGGGGTCTGGGGAATGCAACCCCTTTTTCTTTTTCTTTCTTTTTTATTAAAGATTTTCTTGATTTACAAAATCTTTATCTTGCCGACTTAACGTAACTGGCCCGCCTTCGTTTCGTCTCCTTTGCAAGCCGCCCTTCGCCCGAGGATCCCAGGGCGGTTAACAGGAGAAAGGTGCGCAATGAGAATACAAAATACACGATAAAACAAAACAGTTACAAAGCCACAGAATAAACCAGCCCGAAGAGACACCTGGTTGGCAGCCCTGAAAGCAGGAGGGGCAGTTTCTTAATAAATACATAGATACACGTGTGTATAAATAGATACGTGTGTGTGTTTCAGCCTTTGCCGACCTGGTGCCCTCCAGTTGTTGCAGGTCGACCACTATCGCTTAATGGGAAATTCAGGTCATAACCAGAAATTTTTAGAAACAGCTCGCTTTCTCCAAAATATTTTTTTTTATGACAAGTGAGAGGGAAATGCACGGAAAAGTGTGAGGGTCCCTGCAAACAAATGAGGGTGAATGCTCAACAAACAGGTCATAGCTCAGTCGGCAGAATGTGAGACTCTTAATCTCACGGTTGTGGGTTCGAGTCCTGCTGCGGGTTGGACAAGATGACCCCTCGGAGTCCTTTCCAACTCTACACTGCTATGACTACCGTCTGCTACCTATAGATTTTCAAAGCGATCCCTACTAATGTTCCTATTCTTCCCTTGACTCCCAGCTCTTTTCCCCCATTTTTTAAATTGATTTTCCAAATTTATAAACAAACACACATAAATCCTAACTGTAATCATTCCACAATTGTTAACATTGTTAGGTGACTTCCTCAAATCCCCCTGGCTGAATTTCAATGTATATCATTGTAACAGTTTTCCAAGACTAATTTTTCATAAAATTTAGTCACTTCACTTCTTTCTTACTTTTCATATAAACTTTAAACATATTATATAAAATCACATATTTATATCCTAAACCAATCTGGTATTTGCAAGTGTTTCTATTTAAATTATCTTAGCATATTTAAATATTCTTTAAATTCCATCCATTCTTCCTGGTACTCCTCCTCCTCCTGGTTGCGGACTCTTCTGGTCAGGTCAGCTAGCTCCCCAAAGTCCATCATCTTCATCTGCCTTTGACTCAATAAACGAATGGGAAGTTAATTTAAACACGGGGCGTGTAGTGAGGATGTTAATGATAAAGAAGCAGGGGAGAAACCGGTGTAAGGGAAAAGATGCCTGCCATAGAGTTGTCTTTAGCCCAGATAAGACGCTTCTGACATTTCTTGTTTAGGAGCAGCTTGACAAGAGGAATCTGACATTTGAAGCCCATCTCCAGGATCCGTCTGTGTGTGGTGGCTCTTGATGCACTGACTCCAGCCTCAGTCCACTCCTTGTGAAAGTCCCCAACTCGTCTGAATGGTCTTTTTCTGACAATCCTCTCCAGGCTGCGGTCATCCCTGCTGCTTGTGCACCTTTTTCTTCCACGCTTTCCCCTTCCGCATAACTTTCCATTAATTTCCTTCGATACAGCACTTTGGGAACATCCAACTTCTTCTGCAATTACCTTTCGAGGCTTTCCCTCCTTATGGAGGGTCTCAATGATGGCTTTCTGCACAACTGTCAGGTCAGCAGCCTTCTCCGTGTTTGTGCTTCCCACTGAACCAGACTGATAGACCATTTCAAGGCTCAGGAATCCATTGCAGGTGTTATGGATTGAATAGCTACTGCACCTTTTCACAATATTCTAATTTTCTGAGATTCTTAATTTGGGGTTTTCATCATCTGAACGCCATAATCATCACAATTATAACAAATAAAGGCTTGACATATCTCACTTTGCATGTCATGAGTTTATCTCATATATTAGTTTCACCTTTTAAGTTGAATTACTGAAATAAATTAACTTTCCCACAATATTCTAATTTTTCAAGTTTCACCTGTAAGTCTGGCTTGGAGGGAGAATGGCATGGATGCAGTGACAGCCCCAGGCCTTGAAGATATCAAGGCAGAAATATCGTCCCCTCTTTCTGGAGAAGCAGCCCTACATGATTTGGTTTTCTTTGGACAAGAGACAGCAGGAGGCTTTACGGCATCCATATAATAAACATAAGGGATGCTGGTGACGCTGTGGGTTAAACCACAGAGCCTAGGACTTGCCAATCAGAAGGTCAGCTGTTCGAATCCCGCGACGGGGTGAGCTCCTGTTGCTCGGTCCCTTCTCCTGCCAACCTAGCAGTTCGAAAGCACGTCAAAGTGCAAGTAGATCAATAGGTACCGCTCCGGCGGGAATGTAAACGGCGTTTCCATGCTCTGCTCTGGTTCGCCAGAAGCGGCTTAGTCATGCTGGCCACATGACCCAGAAGCTGTACACCGGCTCCCTCGGCCAATAAAGCGAGATGAGTGCCACAACCCCAGAGTCGGTCACGACTGGACCTAATGGTCAGGGGTCCCTTCCCCTTTATAATAAACATATGCAATTATGCAAGCAAACAGGCACTTCTACTGCAAAGCCCTCGAGACTTCTCTGCAGTGCTCACCTGTCCAAGCATGGACCACACCTGCACCTGCCTAGCTTCAGCGATGTACCTTTAGTTTTAGACCATACTTGGGGGGTTGAAGTCGGCTCCAAATAAGAACTCTCTTCTCTGTCGCAGGCTCAATGTGCAGGCCCTTTTCCTCCCCTACAACAACGCTGGCTGAGAACTGGCTGCAGAAGCCGTCTTGCAGGTAAGCTACCCATCTGGGAAAACATCTCCAACGGTTAGTTCCTCTTGAGGGAACATCAGCCTATTGTTCGTGACTATTAATAAGCAATCACCTTAGCAAAGAAGGGTCACCCAGCAGCTGTAACAATATAGAGACTGGATAGGAACCAAGAGTGCAGCCGGGGAAAGAACAGAGAGCTCATTATGTCAGCGAGGGTGGGAATGGGATCAAGGAGTCCTATGGAAAAAATTCCCCCGAGGGAGTCAATCTGTCCCAAAATAACGTCTCAAAGAGTCTCACATAGCACTGATACCCTGAAGATTTAATTCCACACACATTTTCTCAGTGTTTTCACTGCAACAAGCTTGCCCCAGGAGAGAAGTGGAGTGACGTGACCCCATCCCACCCTGTGATTGTTTTCTTTTAACCGAGGGTAATCACATCATTGCAGGGCCCTAATTGCATTATTACTAGTTTGGGGTCAGTGGTGGAATCCTCCTGAAATAGCCTCGGTTTTCCGAAAGTATCAGTCAAGTTTATTTATATGCCCCTTTCCTGCCACCATTATGCTCAGAGTGGCTTTGCAACAGATCTAGACCAAGCAGCAACGTAACAGATATTACAGAAAAATGCATAACTCACCAAAGCACAGTGTGTTTTAGAGGTTAATGTGAAAGAGTTCTGGATCTGCCCTGCTTGCTTGGAAGGCGGGAAAGAGAGGCAATGGTGGTGGTGGTAGGGACATGGGGGGGGGCGCTGTGGTCTGAACCTCTTGGGCTTGCCGAATGTAAGGTCAGCAATTTGACTAGCTCCCTCAGGCTGAAAGCGGAGAAGAGTGCTTCACCCCAAAGTCGAATTTGTCTGGACTTAACCGTCCAGGAGTCCTTTACCTTAGATGAATTGGAGGGGCTGATTGACATAGAACATTATTATTGGGTTGCATATAAATGCTGTACATAATTAAATAAACTCAACACTGCAAACTACTTCAGAGGCACTTGTATTTGAGTTGAAAACAATGCATTTATAACAACAGGCATAATTATTTCTGCACACGTAAAACTTTTGTGTTGCATGGATTCAGACAACCAGTGCCATGCAATGGTAGTGCTGAGAGCATGGTGGATCTTGTGAGCATCCCAGTATGTGTCAAGACAGCAGATGACCACATCCTGGCTGAATCTGTGTTTCCCCAGTTGTGGCGAGACCTAATCATAGCTAGTTGATGAAATAATGGCTTTCAAATGCCAAACTGGCAACTTGGGCTAAAACTTTTGTATGAATCTAGCTCTTTCTGCATGTCCAGGGAACCTGTGGAGCGAGGATTTGGATTGCAACCACTGTGCTCATTCCCAGCATGTATGCATAGATGTACAATGGCCAAATATAGGAGCTCCCCATGTGACCAGGCATCCTTCAAAAGGTGCACAGAGCCTAGGTGGGTATATCCCTGGCTCTGTTCAGAGTTTCTGTTGAATAATGCAGGTCAGAAATAGGGGAGCAGGTGCGACCTGATTTCCCCTCCATGTGTTCATTGGCTGCAGTACAGTTGTCATGTGAAAAAGGCTTTTGCCCAATAGCACACACAACTGGAGGAAAGAAGATTTGCATGACTAACATATGCCTTGCTGTGTGTGCCTAAAAACTAGAAAACTGAATTATAACAGTTCAAGCTTGTTACTTGCATAACTTCTCTCAGCTTGAATGCAAAAACAAAGGAGGCCAGTTTGATGTTTTAACTTCTATAATATTTTGCTTCCAAGTTCTCAGTGAGCTCTGGACTTGGTGAAAGTCTCCCAGAAGAATCAGAAGACTGGCAAGAAACCCTCTTTGCTCCCAAGGGCTGATTATTTACCAAGTAGTGTTTATCCTGTTGTGCATTACATTGCTTTATAAATTGGTCATCTGTGGGACAAAGTATGTGTTACATTAAATGTTAAATTCAATGCAATATGCAACAGGTCGCCATATCGATCAATCTAGGACTTGTGTTCTGCAGGGGAGGCCTGGCTGGTTGTCCCATCAATAGATGCATTGCATTGTATAGTGTCAGCTCCAAGGCTGTGGAAGTTTCCCCATTCACAGAGGTGGCTTCCTTCTGATGTCAGCAAAAATATTTTTTTGCACTGACATGGCAGGGGGAGGCATTAATCTAATCCCACTTTATTGATTCCTGATGTACTGAATGGATGTTATGCTTGTTGTGCTATTTTAATATGTTTTAATTCATTCATGATAGTTGGTTTTTAATTTTATATTGTATAACATCCTAGGGTCACAGAATTGTTGGAAAGGTCTTTTTGCCCAACCCTCTACAAGACAAATCTAAGGGTGTAAGAAGAGGCTGCCCACTGGATCAGACCAGTGGCCCATTTATTCCAGCATTCTGTTCTCACATTGTCCAACCAGATGCCTACATGAAACCCGAAAGCAGGACCTGAGCACAACAGCACTCTCCCCCTTATAGCCTCCTAGATTATAGAAGGACCACAAGTGGGGCTGGGAGTATTTCCACCGGCCTTCAATACCACTGTTCAAATATGAAATTAGGCCCAAGCCAAAAATGTCATTTTCAGGCCTGTCTGATTGATGTCCACTTGACTCCTGCTAGTTCTCCACATGATTTTTCTGTCCACCCTCAAACAGGTGGATCGTGTGAAGAAATGCAGTGTGTGAGCTGTTGACTGCACAATACATTTTGCTGCAGTTCTCCAGATAGATTGGAAATTGCGCCCTGGAATTTGAAGGCAAGGTTGGGAATTCAGGCAACTTGCGTCATGAGCTGTTAAGGAGCTGTAAGCTCTTCCCATTTGTTTGCAAGAACTGCTCGGATTTTATAGGCAGCTGTATCCAAATAAGGTACTGAAACAAGAGGGCTCAGAAGTTGACATAAATTACATCAGCCAGACCTGGCTTCAGTTTAGCTACTGGACCTGACAGTCTTATGGCTCTCTGCCTTTCTCTCTCTGCAAGTTTGGTATAAGAAAGCTTTTTCCCCTTTCTGCTGCTCAGCACCTCAGTGTCACAGCCTGGCTCAATAGTCTGTAACAGATGGCCAGTTTTAAAATCAGATTCATCATTTTTCATTCCTCATTACATAGGCATTGCTTATGCAAAGCATTAACCTTCATAATTGCCACTTACTTTGGGGATCAGATACAGGGGTTTGTGGGCTCTTGGGCACCAGGGTGCCAGTGGACCATCTTCCTCTCCATCACAGAGACCCCTCCGCACATGGGACCTTTCCTCTGTCGTGGTTTGGGGCAGCTGATGGTGCTTTTGCTTTTGTTCCTACACCGGGGTGATGAACCTTAGGCACATGGGCAGAAGGTGGCTCTCCAGGCCTCTCAATTTGACCCACAAGACTCTCCCTTGGTGATGCACTCTCCCCATTGCACAGCCCCCACTGACCCTCCTGCTCTGGGCCCTCCTCAAGTGCTTATGCTTGGTTGCAGTGTGTCTTTGAACTGTAATGATGCCACATCTCTGCTAGGATGGAGATGTGTGTCTGACTTTTGCATGGCTAGACCAAGGCCTACTGCACAAAGGTAAGAGCTGCATCCATTGCGCTACCTAATTCTGCCTCTTGTCCTGCCCACCACTAGTATGTGGCCACCTGTATCATTGCCCACATCAGAATGCGGCCACCCACCAGGCTGAAAGAGATTCCACACCCCTTTCCAATACCAACAAAAAAGTCTATGCTGGTCCTTCCAAGCATCAATGAGAGAGTCAGACTCCAGGCAGGTGTCAGATGCCTCTCCCATTGGGAAATGGGAGCTCACTCCAAAGGTTCTGGCTAGAGGAGAGCCCTCTGGGTGGGTCACTGTGAGAACAGGATGCTGGACTAGATGGGCCATTGCAGGGGCGCCGACTTATAAAAAATATTGGGGGAGCCCGCGAAAGCTCATGAATAATAAATAAGCTCATGAATATGCAGATAAAGTGGCACCGCCTCCTCGTGAGCGAATAGGGGAGAGCGTGCTGCACCTATTAATCAGCTCCGAAGGAAATTGGGTGGAGCTTTTGCTCGGGAGGGAGGGCAGGAGGCATGCAGCCCGACCCTGTGCATTTTGGGCTGGGGGAGGGGCGGCGGTGGCGCTCTGCTGGAGGGGCGCCCGAGATTATTGGGGGGGCGGAGCCCCCCCAAACGAATTTTTGAGGGGGCTCGGGCCCCCTCAGGCCCCATGGAGTCGGCGCCTATGGGCCATTGGCCTGATCCAGCAGGTCTCTTCTTATGTTCTCTGTTCCTCCATGTTCTACATGCAGGTGTCTGCTAATGCCGGGCCAAATCAGATACATTAATGTGGCATAGCCGATATTTATAGCACATTGGGAGAATCTGCACCATAAACATAAACAGAGTGAAAACTGATTGACCTAGCAGGGCTTCCCTCCAGGAACTGTTGAAATTGTCATGCTGTGATGGGGGCTGAAAATTCTTTATTGGCAAACCCATCCATTTTGTAGAGTTCAAGTAAGTTCAGCCTGTGATACAGGAACACAGGAAATTGTCTTATACTGAGTCAGGCCCCTGGTCCATCTAGCTTATTATTGCAGTCCAGGGTTTGATATACCTTCTGTTAGTGACATAGATGCCTTATACCAAGTTATTTCTTGCTGTGTGTGTGTTAAATGATGTGCTCTGATACCAAACTGATCACATAAGTAGCCATTGCTTGGACATGCCATTAGGAACATTAATGTCAGTTATTTTCAGCAGAAAGTGCCTTATGCTTCTTGGGAATTCCAAGAAACCCAAAAAATCAGCAGAGTTTTGAAATCCCTGGTTAAAATGAGAGGAGTGTTGAATGGTTCTGTCTACCATATTTTTTCAAAATGTCATCCAGTTGTATCCAAACATAGATAAAACCTGTTCTTCAATCTCAGGAATCATCATGGGAAATTTGGTAATGATATTTTAAGAAATGTCTAAATGCAAAGATACAAACATATTTGTTGTTGACGTCTGTCTCAGGATACAATGGAGGAGTGTGCCTTTGTGGGTAAAGTCAAACTGTTGGAAGGTTGCAGCACCTGCTGTGGCTTTAGAGACTAATATGGGAGAGACGTGTTTTGTTGCAGCTGGGGCAGATGAAGGCATCCAGTTCAGCTGATACAAATGTACCATGGCGTTTCTTCTTTCTGGACTCCTCCCAGCGGTTACTCCTCCTCTGGTCGCTAGTATGGACACATGACCTGACAGTCTGTCTCTAGGTACTGCAGTTATCTGCCATGGATTCCTTATGAGGAACGGTTGAAGGAGTTGGGGATGTTGAGCCTAGAAAAGAGGCGAGTGAGAGGATATCAAATATCTAAAGGGCTGTCACATAAAAGACAGAGCAAGCTTGCTTTCTCCTGGTTTTCTCTTTGGTTTTCATTGGACTCCAACCAATGGCTTCAAGTTGCAAGAAAGGAGATTCCAACTCAATATCCAGAAGATCTTTCTGCCAGTAAGAGCTATTTGACAGTGGAATGGACTCCCTTGGAAGATAGCGGGCTCTTCTATATTGTAGGTTTCTAAGCATAGGTTGAATGACCATCTGTCATGGATGCTTTAGCTGAGATTCCCTCATTGCACAGGTCAGACGAGATGACCCTCAGGACCCCTTCCAACTTTGTTATTCTATGTATGTTAGGGTTAGCAGCATTTGGCATTCTGTGGGTTCAATCTGGAGTTCAATCAAGATTCAACCCAGATCCTCTGCACACAAGGAACCCTGTTATGCACCTCAACTGCATTCTTTTGTGTGCACAAAAGGGTCTTTAACGACTTTCCACTCAATATGATCAGCCAGATTCACATCCAAATAGATGAACTAGCAAGGAAACAAAGGAGCATTGTGTTATTGATACATTCCTTGTGTGAAAATCCTGATACAGTTGAAAAACCAACTTTTGCCAACCTGGTGGCCCCCACATGTTTGGGCTGCAACTCCTATCAGCTGCAACCAGCAGTTAAAAATAAATGATGGAGTCATTTGCTCCATAACTACCTCCAAACGAATCAATGAAGTTTGAATGTATGGCTCTTTGAGCAGATCGCACACACGATATCATAGTTTTCCGATTTAACAGCTGGGATCTTGCGAATTGCATGATTATCTGATTGAAACTGGAGAATGGTGCAAGCTTAGCCGCTGGCATGGCCCTTGATGCCTGCATGGATGGGAAAGTAATAGGAACAATGACTTGTTCTAGGGGCGGCACCTTAGTACTCAAAAGGGAACAAGAACCTTGTGGTTAGACCACAGACCTCGGAAACAGGAAATGCGGATTTGTCTGTCAGTACCTAGCTTTGCCACAGATTTCTGCAGGGCATGGAGTCAAGCCAACCCACTCAGGGCTTCTGTGAAAGCATGCGGTGAAATGTTATACCTTGAGATGTATTTGCCCACCGAGATGGTGACTGAATGGCCAGCCGTGGGTCTGCCATGCCTCTTGCAAACTAAAGGATGGGTGTCTGATTACCTTCCACGATTTCATCATCCACAGGTGGTTGCCATGGTTTTTCAGACTGCGTTGTTGTAGAAACTGAAATTTTAAAAATGCACTTAGGAAAGAAGAGCAGAGGTAAATCCAATAACAACGTCAACCACACTTGTATAAGATAAATGGACATTAAAAGGTAGCTATTTTAGCCCTTGGGGTAAATTCCAAAATCCATATTAGGTCAAACAATGGCCATTCTGATCAGGGTTTTATGGGACTTGTAGTTCAAAACAACTGGAAGGCACCAGGTTGGTGGAGACTGGTCTAGATGGTAAAACAAAGTCGGGGTAGGGAAAATTGGCTGATGGTGGAGTCTTGGAGTTTGCATCTGGTCACTGTCTCAATTCAAAGTGTTGGTGCTGACCTTTAAAGCCCTAAATGGCCTCGGTCATAGAATCATAGAATCATAGAGTTGGAAGAGACCACAAGGGCCATCGAGTCCAACCCCCTGCCAAGCAGGAAACACCATCAGAGCACTCCTGACATATGGTTGTCAAGCCTCTGCTTAAAGACCTCCAAAGGAGGAGACTCCACCACACTCCTTGGCAGCAAATTCCACTGTCGAACAGCTCTTACTGTCAGGAAGTTCTTCCTAATGTTTAGGTGGAATCTTCTTTCTTGGAGTTTGGATCCATTGCTCCATGTCCGCTTCTCTGGAGCAGCAGAAAACAACCTTTCTCCCTCCTCTATGTGACATCCTTTTATATCTTTGAACATGGCTATCATATCACCCCTTAACCTCCTCTTCTCCAGGCTAAACATGCCCAGCTCCCTTAGTCGTTCCTCATAAGGCATCGTTTCCAGGCCTTTGACCATTTTGGTTGCCCTCCTCTGGACACGTTCCAGTTTGTCAGTGTCCTTCTTGAATTGTGGTGCCCAGAACTGGACACAGTACTCCAGGTGAGGTCTGACCAGAGCAGAATACAGTGGCACTATTACTTCCCTTGATCTAGATGCTATACTCCTATTGATGCAGCCCAGAATTGCATTGGCTTTTTTAGCTGCCGCGTCACACTGTTGGCTCATGTCAAGTTTATGGTCAACCAAGACTCCTAGATCCTTTTCACATGTACTGCTCTCAAGCCAGGTGTCACCCATCTTGTATTTGTGCCTCTCATTTTTTTTGCCCAAGTGCAATACTTTACATTTCTCCCTGTTAAAATTCATCTTGTTTGTTTTGGCCCAGTTCTCTAATCTGTCAAGGTCGTTTTGAAGTGTGATCCTGTCCTCTGGGGTGTTAGCCACCCCTCCCAGTTTGGTGTCATCTGCAAATTTGATCAGGATGCCCTTGAGTCCATCATCCAAGTCGTTGATAAAGATGTTGAATAAGACCGGGCCCAAGACAGAACCCTGTGGCACCCCACTAGTCACTCTTCTCCAGGATGAAGAGGAACCATTGATGAGAACCCTTTGGGTTCGGTTAGTCAGCCAGTTACAAATCCACTGAGTGGTAGCATAGTCAAGACCGCATTTTACCAGCTTCTTTACAAGGATATCATGGGGCACCTTGTCAAATGCCTTCCTGAAATCAAGGTAGACTACATCCACTGCGTTCCCTTCATCTACCAGGCTTGTAATTCTGTCAAAAAACGAGATCAGGTTAGTCTGACATGACTTATTTTTCAGAAATCCATGCTGACTATTGGTGATCACAGCATTCCTTTCTAGGTGCTCACAGACTGTTTGCTTAATGATCTGCTCCAGAATCTTCCCTGGTATTGATGTCAGAGTGACTGGGCGATAATTATTTGGGTCCTCTCTTTTCCCCTTTTTGAAAATAGGGACAACATTTGCCCTCCTCCAGTCTGCCGGGACTTCGCCTGTTCTCCAGGAATTCTCAAAGATGACTGCCAGTGGTTCTGAGATCACATCTGCCAGTTCTTTTAATACTCTCGGATGCAGTTCATCTGGCCCTGGAGACTTGAATACATCTAAACTAGCCAAGTATTCTTGTACTATCTCCTTAGTTATTCTGGGCTGTGTTTCCTTTGCTGAATCATTTGCTCCAAATTCTTCAGGTCGGGCATTGTTTTCTTTATCGGAGAAGACTGAGGCAAAGAAGGCATTGAGGAGTTCAGCCCTTTCTGTGTCCCCTGTTTGCATTTCACCATCTTCTCCTCTGAGTGACCCCACTGTTTCTTTGTTCTTCCTTTTGCTACGAACATACCCATAAAAGCCTTTTTTGTTGCTTTTAACCTCTCTAGCCAGCCTGAGTTCATTCTGTGCTTTAGCTTTTCTGACTTTGTGTCTACACGTGCTGGCTATTTGTTTGAATTCCTCTTTGGTGGTTTCCCCCCTTTTCCATTTTTTGTACACATCCTTTTTTAATCTTAACTCAGTTAAAAGTTCTTTAGATAGCCACCCTGGCTTCCTCTTAACAAACTCCCACCCATCATGAACTCCCTTTCCTTTTAGTATTACTGTCCATGGGATCTCACCCAGCACTTCCCTAAGTTTTATGAAGTCGGCTTTCTTAAAGTCAAGAAATTGAGTCCTATTATGCTTGGCTGCTCCTTTCCGCTGTATAGTAAACTTCAGAAGAGCATGATCATTCGCGCCTAATGATCCTTCCACTTCTACCCCACTAACCAGGTCATCAACATTGGTTAGGACCAGATCTAAAATGGCTGTTCCTCTTGTTGCTTCTCCCACTTTCTGGACAATGAAGTTGTCTGCAAGGCCAGTGAGGAATCTGTTTGACCTTATGCTCTTGGCTGAGTTTGACATCCAACAAATATCCGGGTAATTAAAGTCCCCCATTACTACTATCTCCCTTCCTTTTGCATGCTTGGCCATCTGTTCCAGGAAGGCATCATCTATGTCCTCCGTTTGGCTTGGGGATCTATAGTAAACTCCCACAATGAGGTCTCTGTTATTCTTCTCTCCCTTAATTTTGACCCAAATGCTCTCACTTTGGCTTTGAGGTTCTAAATCTTGGATCTCTTCACAGGTATACACATCCCTGACATATAACGCCACTCCTCCTCCTTTCTTGTCTGGTCTGTTTCTCTGAAATAGATTGTATCCCCCCATTATTACATTCCAATCGTGGGACTTATCCCACCAGGTTTCAGTGATGCCTATTATGTCATATTTAGTTTGCTAAATATCCAGTATATCGTTCTGCCCGGACACTGAGGTCCAGCTCTGAGGGCCTTCTGGCGGTTCCCTCGCTGCAGGAAGCCAAGTTACAGGGAACAGGGATGCGGACTTATAAAAAATATTGGGGGGGGGGGCCGGGAAAGCTCATGAATAATAAATAAGCTCATGAATATCCAAATAAAGTGGCGCCGCCTCCTTGTGAGCGAATAGGGGAGAGCGTGCTGCGCCTATTAATCAGCTCCGAAGGAAATTGGGTGGAGCTTTTGCTCGGGAGGGAGGGCAGGAGGCATGCAGCCCGACCCTGTGCATTTTGGGCTGGGGGAGGGGCGGCGATGGCGCTCTGCTGGAGGGGCGCCGGAGATTATTGGGGGGGCGGAGCCCCCCAAACGAATTTTTGAGGGGGCTCGGGCCCCCTCAAGCCCCATGGAGTCGGCGCCTATGACAGGGAACCAGGCAGAGGGCCTTCTCGGTAGTGGCACCCTCCCTGTGGAACGCCCTCCCACCAGATGTCAAAGAGAACAACAACTACCAGACTTTTAGAAGACATCTGAAGGCAGCCCTATTTAGGGAAGCTTTTAATGTTTGATGTATTACAGTATTTTAATATTTTTTTGGAAGCCGCCCAGAGTGGCTGGGGAAGTCCAGCCAGATGGGCAGGGTATAAATAATAAATTATTATTATTATTGTTATTATTATTATTATTATTATTTGAAGGTCGGAGAAGATAGCAGACAATAAGCTGAAGTTCTGTTAGGTACATATTCCGTCTTAAGACACAAATACAGATTACCTACAAATGCTCAATGGCAGTATCTCCAGATGAAAAAACTTGCTCACTAGCATCTATGGACCAGCAGCTTTCACAGCTTCAGAGGCCCCAGAGATATTGAAGCAGTTGATTAATTCTTATGCAACAAAAAAAACCTGACCATCAACATATATAAATCTTTGTTACTAGCAAACCAATTTGATATACAGTGGTACCTCGGGTTACATACGCTTCAGGTTACAGACTCTGCTAACCCAGAAATAGTGCTTCAGGTTGAGAACTTTGCTTCAGGATGAGAACAGAAATCGGGCTCTAGCGGTGCAGTGGCAGCAGGAGGCCCCATTAGCTAAAGTGGTGCTTCAGGTTAAGAACAGTTTCAGGTTAAGAACGGACCTCCGGAACGAATTAAGTGCTTAACCCGAGGTACCACTGTACAGGTATTGAGGGAGGAATGGAATAAAGAATTAGAGATCTCCATTTCGACCACACGGTTTTATGTGCTATAACAGTGGTGTCTCTGGACCTTAAATTGAGGTTCATACAACAAAAAATAATTTTTAGATTATAATGGATCCCATTACATTTTTTTTTAAAGGGCTGTCTAAGGTATCTAACTGTTGGAGATGCAATAGGAATAATGCTTCTCTAAAACCTATGTTGAAAGATTTTTGGCAGAAGTAACAAACTATCAACAGAACTATACAGAACAAGCTTACATTTACAGAGCAAAACGTCCTTTTGAATTATATACCCAACACATGGAACCTTACAAAAAGACAATAAGAGTGGACTCTCTGCACCCTTACCATGGCAAAAAGACGGATACTGATGAACTGGAAAAATGAAACTGCAATTCCCTTCTCCGATTGAATTGAAGACCTACAAACTCTCAACATATGAACAACTTATACCTCTAACTTACATATAAACGCCTACTCGCCATGGACAAATTCAATGATATTTGGAATCCTTTCTTACAAATACTGTAATAGGTTAAGATCTGGTGGAGTACAACAACAACTTTGCAAAGTAAAAACAATCAAAAAACAAAAAAAATGGCGAAATCTGGCAGGCAAAATGTTCCCGTGGGCTAAGACACGGGTAGGCAAACTAAGGCCCGGGGGCCGGATCTGGCCCAATCGCCTTCTAAATCTGGCCCACAGATGGTCTGGGAATCAGCGTGTTTTTACATGAGTAGAATGTGCCCTTTTCTTTAAAATGCATCTCTGGGTTATTTGTGGGGCATAGGAATTCTTCATTCCCCCCAATATAGTCCGGCCCCCCACAAGGTCAGAGGGACAGTGGACCGGCCCCCTGCTGAAAAAGTTTGCTGACCCCTGCGTAAGCATAAGCGTAGGGCTGTTTGAACCCTGGAGGAAGAGGCTGTAACAAAAAAGGTTATTTCCACAGTGCCTGAACTCCTGTGGCTTTGACAGTCATTTACAGGAGGCCTTGGGTATGAAAGGCTTTCATATGAGCAGGCTCATTAAAGACTCCGATGCCAACAGCTGGATCTGTTTGCACATCAAACACACCCCATGAACCGCCTTGCCTTGTTGTTTGCTGGGCCCCGAGCCATTAGAGCTGCTCCTTGCTCCATTCCATGGGTTGCAGGGTGACCCTGCAGGCTTCCTGAGCTGCTTCCACAGCCTGCAAAGAGAAAAATTTGGTGGCTCCCCACACCTTGTGGCACCTTAAAGAGCAACAGATCCATTCCTTCTGGGGGGCTTTCGTGGACTTGAGGGCACTTGGTCAGACAGATGAAATGTTGAAATATATATAAAAAATTAAAGAATTGTCCAGTAGCACCTTGTTGTTGTTTAGTCGTGTCCAACTCTTCGTGACCCCATGAACCAGAGCACACCAGGCACTCCTGTCTTCCACTGCCTCCCGCAGTTTGGACAAACTCATGCTGGCAGCTTCGAGAACACTGTCCAACCATCTCATCCTCTGTCGTCCCCTTCTCCTTGTGCCCTCCATCTTTCCCAACATCAGGGTCTTTTCCAGGGAGTCTTCTCTTCTTATGAGGTGGCCAAAGTATTGGAGCCTCAGCTTCAGGATCTGTCCTTCCAGTGAGCACTCAGGGCTGATTTCCTTAAGAATGGAGAGGTTTGATCTTCTTGCAGTCCATGGGACTCTCCAGAGTCTCCTCCAGCACCATAATTCAAAAGCATCAATTCTTCAGCGATCAGATCAGTAGCATCTAAGAGACCAACTAAGTTTGTTCTAGGTGTAAGCTTTCATGTGCATGCACACTTCTTCAGATACACTGAAACAGAAGTCACCAGACCTTGTATATAGTGGGAAGGTGGGGTGGGGATGTTGTCTCCTTGGTTAAGAAGGAATGGGAGAAATATATAATGTATCTAAGAGAACACTGTAAACAACTGAAAACTTTGGCAGGATTTGAGTAATGCTTGCAATGTACAAAAAAACTATGGGAAAATGGACTATTAAAAAATTAGAGAAAATAAGATAAGCAGATGAAAAAAAGAATGACAATGGTAACCATGGAAGGGTGGAGGGAAGTCAAGGGATTCAGAGAATCCTAAATGAGGAGGTGAATGATGTGTTTGAATTTAAATATCTTATGTAAATATTAATAAAAATATATTTAAAAAAAGAAATGTTGTCTGCTTGGGGTTTCCATGGAAAAGCTCAACTGATGTGTACAAGAGAAGAATAGTGGTCCATTAACAGTTGCAATTGTGGGAAGCAATACTATATTTCTTTCTATGCTGTGTTATGCTCTGCTGTCAACCATGGTGGGAATATAAACCCACAAGTCCCAATTAAGTCCATGTTTTTAATAGAATAAAAGAGGTTGTGTGTGACATTTAGAGCTCAGGCTTGCAGCTCTTTTAGGAAGTGGGCTTCTCTAAAGACATGGTGCTGAACCTCTTCTCTGCATTTAAAATGCCTATTTTAAGACAGTCAGATAGCAGCTGTGTGGGGCTGGCAGGGCTGCTAATTGTAATTGCCACAGGCAGGGGTGGAGCAGAGATTTTAACCCTTTCCAGCCCTGCTGCAATCTGGATGAAAGGTGCTCCTGTGAAGCTGCTGCTTGCATCTGGAGGGGAAGTCTCATTTCCCATGGCATCTGAGGGCTGGGCTCTAGTGGGGGAAGGGGCTCCCTCCAGTAGTAGCTGCTGCTATTTGCATTTTTTAAAAAGTACATGTGAAATGCAAAGGCTCTGTTTAGTTTCAATCTAAGATAAACCATTGAAATGTTCCTTTGGGTTACCCAGGGGGCCAGCAGTGTTTGTGGGAGCTCTTCCCCACTCCTACCTGCTTTGCTCTGGTACTGCTTATACTCCCCAGTGGCTGCCAAGAATGACAATGGGAAAAGGAACGTTGTTGTTGTTGTTGTTGTTAATAGGTTGCTATTTTAAGGAAATGTAAATCAAAGCAACAGGAGACGGGTGGCGCTGTGGGTTAAACCTCAGAGCTTGCCAATCAGTACTTGCCGATCAGAAGGTCGGCAGTTCAAATCCCCATGACGGGGTGAGCTCCCGTTGCTCGGTCCCTGCTCCTGCCAACCTAGCAGTTCGAAAGCACGTCAAAGTGCAAGCAGATAAATAGGTACCGCTCTGGCGGGAAGGTAAACGGTATTTCCGTGCACTGCTCTGGTTCGCCAGAAGCGGCTTAGTCATGCTGGCCACATGACCCGGAAGCTGTACGCCAGCTCCCTCGGCCAATAAAGCAAGATGAGTGCCGCAACCCCAGAGTTGGTCACGACTGGACCTAATGATCAGGGGTCCCTTTACCTTTACCTTAAGTCAAAGCAACACACATCAATATACGGTACATGATGATGTCCCTTCACTTGTTTCCAAAACTACTTCAAACCACATTGTCAGGAGAGAAGCATCTCAAGGTGGGGTTGCTGTTTTGAGCAGGAAACTTGCATCGTAATCATTCTGTCCGAAGAGCTTGAAGCTGGAATTTCTTGCAATTTCAGACGTTCAAAACCCAGAAGACAAAACTATGTCAATATACTGTTTGAAAATATAGATTTTAATGCTCCTTTCCAGATTGTTTTGATGACTGACTCATGTCTCTGGAAGACTTTTTGCAACTCCACCCAGAAAGAGTAACTGTTATTTAAGAATTTTCCATTATGGAATGAAATACCAAAGCTTGGGGTGGGGTAGGGAAGCAAACACCATCCACATTTGGGGCGGCATTCTTCTTATCATTGTCCCACATTGGGGGGCATTCTTGTTATCAATGCCACACTTGTCACTAATATCCATTTATTTTGTTTCATTCCTCTGCTCTACCTTTCTGTTGGCTCAGGGTGGAGAGCAACACTTTAGAATAGGAAAAAAATGGTCAAGCAGAGCCGCCAGCTTTTGAATAATAAATAAAACACATCCATTTGCAACAATTTTTCAATGATTTTATTTATATGTAATCTTCTTAGGTTTGGGCTTAGCTGCTGAGTTTCAGCTGAACCAGGAAAGTCTGAGGGCATTTTCAGAGGATATTCAATGTCAGGCTTTGGTGGACGTCCAGGGACAGGAAGTTCTAGTGAGCGAGGAGGCACTTCCTCTGTTGGGTGTACATGGATGGAACATCAAGAAAGGGACCTTAGTTTCATCTCTATTTGAATGGAGGAAAAGATAGCAGGTGGTCCCTGCTATCTTGGGAAGAGACCCAAACATTAAGAGAGGAGGCTATGAAGAGCCATCAACCCACAGTCATTCACCCATGCAAAAAGTCAATCAGGGACCAGAGCCATTGGTGGGCAGAGCTAGAGCTGCAAGTGGGTGGAGCTAACACCAAATTGTTCTTCTTGTTGTTGTTGTTTAGTCCTGTCTGACTCTTCGTGACCCCCTGGACTACAGCACTCCAGGCACTCCTGTCTTCCACTGCCTCCCGCAGTTTGGTCAAACTCATGCTGGTAGCTTCGAGAACACTGTCCAACCATCTCGTCCTCTGTTGTCCCCTTCTCCTTGTGCCCTCCATCTTTCCCAACATCAGGGTCTTTTCCAGGGAGTCTTCTCTTCTCATGAGGTGGCCAAAGTATTGGAGCCTCAGCTTCAGGATCTGTCCTTCCAGTGAGCACTCAGGGCTGATTTCCTTCAGAATGGAGAGGTTTGATCTTCTTGCAGTCCATGGGACTCTCAAGAGTCTCCTCCAGCACCAGAATTCAAAAGCATCAATTCTTTGGCGATCAGCCTTCTTTATGGTCCAGCTCTCACTTCCATACATCACTACTGGGAAAACCATAGCTTTAACTATATGGACCTTTGTTGGTAACACCAAATTGCTCCACCCCTTTACTCTCTCTGCCACCCTCTTTGCCTGATAATAATAATAATAATAATAATAATAATAATAATAATAATAATAATAATAAATTTATACTCTGCCCATCTGGCTGGGCTTCCCCAGCCATTCTGGGCGGCTTCCAACAAAATATTAAAATACAGTAATGCATCAAACATTAAAAGCTTCCCTAAACAGGGCTGCCTTCAGACGTCTTCTAAAAGTTTGGTAGTTGCTTTTCTCTTTGATATCTGGTGGGAGGGCGTTCCACAGGGTGGGCGCCACCACCGAGAAGGCCCTCTGCCTGGTTCCCTGTAACTTGGCTTCTTGCAGTGAGGGAACCACCAGAAGGCCCTCAGACCTGGACCTCAGTGTCCAGGCAGAACGATGGGGGTGGAGACGCTCCTTCAGGTCTACTGGACCAAGGCTGTTTAGGGCTTTAAAGGTCAGCACCAACACTTTGAATTGTGCTCAGATACATACTGGGAGCCAGTGTAGGTCTTTCAAGACTGGTGTTATGTGGCCGCTCCACCGATAATAAATGCTTATCTTCCTCTTTCTGCCATGCACCCCTCTCTCTGCTATTTCCAGTGGAATGTACAGGCAACTCCCAATTTATGTGAGGGTTAGGTTCCAAGGCACTACACGTTTAAGTGAAATTGTGTGTATTTGAAACACCATTGAAAATGCCTGCAAACCCCCCATTTCACCCCTGCTCCTCCCTGTTCTGCCCCTTCTCCCTCCTTCTCACTGCCGTTCCCCTCCAAACCACTGCTGTTTATTGGATTGCTTTTCTCTCCCTGGCTGCCCACACAGTCCACCATCATTGCCCCAGCATTCTCAGCATTGTTTCGGTTTGGCTGGTATTACAGCTGTGCCCAGGGCAAGAATGGATTCTGTAGTGCCAACACAGCCGTTCCATTGACAGCTCAGCGTTGATGTGGAAACTCCATCCCTGGAAGAGCCACAGAAATCTGGGAGGGATGTTGTTCTTTCCCAGGCAGCCTTGGCAAAAAGGTGGCCTTCAACCCCATGTATTACAGGCCGTGTCTAAGTGCAATTTGTGGGGAAACAAGCCAGAAGGTGCTGAAGAGTTACATTGCTCATTACTGTTCACGTCACAATCAGAATATGATATACAGTAGTTCTGTGCACTCTGGATTTAAAAATAAAATTTAAATGTTGCCAGCAGGCAACCCGAATTCTGGGCAAACAAAAGCTCCCACAAAATGCAAATCTGAATTCCATAAGCTGGAGAAAGCATGCGTTTGCAGAACTTACTCCATTTTTGACTAACTTCCCTTATATAGTCTATGTTTGTGATCAATGGTATGGATCAAATTGCTATGCAGAACACTGAAGATCTCCACACACACTCCAAAAATCCTGCTGGAAATCTTATTCATAAAATCCCCCCACTTTTGAATCTACAGCAGCATTTCTGCCCACACACATCTAAGCCAGCATTTATTTGTACCTTAAAAAAAAGGGGGGGGGGAGGAAGCCAAGAATCTCAAAAAGCTGGATTCTGCACAGGGTGACTGCAGTTAGCAACAGCTGTGATGTCTTTGAGAAGAATCCATTTATGCTAAGTAGAAAATAGTTTAGTGCCTGCACACGAGCAGAATTATCTGGGTATAGGATCCCATGCAACAAACTGTGTAGCAATTACTCACTTATTCCTTATTCTTTTTTAATGGAAATTACAAAAGCCCTCAGCTTTGCCCCAAAACACTCTGTTCTCTCTAGGAGAAACACAGTTTGCACCACAACATTACAACAAAAGGCTATTGCAGTGTTATGGAGACATAAACTAAAATCACTCAAGACATTTCTACCTCTATACCAGCCTTTGCAATCTTGGCAAAGTTTTGGACTAGAGCTTTCAGCAGCCCCAGCCATCATGCCTTTCCCCCTGATCTTAATGCACAGGCAGGTTGATATCAAACTAATCTCCCATCCATGGGGAAAATGAAATTAGCACTATAGAATGTAAATAGCAGCGTAGACCAAGCAGATAACTATTTACAGAAAGAATTGTTCAGGAACCCTTTGTAGTTGCAGCTCCTTCATTTCGGGAAGGGGCCATAGCTCAGTGGTGGAACATCTGCTTGGCATGGAGAAGGTTCCAGGTTCAATCTGATTTCTTTCTGCAGGGCCTGTAAGACAGAGTTGTTCTGCCTGGCCCTTGGCTTGGAATCAACTTGATCCCCTCCCCCCTTTCCTTTTTCCTTTCTCCTTCTGTGATGGCTCTCCTATTTGGGGACTTCCTTGGCTTTTTTCTGGCCCACGTAGGACCAGTCTGGATAGTTAGCCTTGGTGAAGACTTGACGTTTTCATCCCCCAAAAGTTTTTGATTTGAGTTTCTACTGAAATTGAGGCTGCATTTTAATGCTGTATTTTAATCTTGTTTTTAAGTTGTAATTTAATCAATTGTTTTTATACCTGGTGTTAGCCGCCCTAAACCTAGTCTTGGCTGGGGAGGGCGGGGTATAAATAAAATTTATTTATTTATTTATGTATTTATTTAATAATAATAATAATAATAATAATAATAATAATAATAATAATAATTCCATAGCATCTCCAGGTCTGACTAGGTGTGTTCCTTGCCTTAAAAACTGGAGAGCAGACTGGCGGAAATGACTGGCAGAATCCGTGACCAGGGAGAAGAGTCGGCAGAGGAAGATTGGAAAAAATTTAAGGACTATTTACAAAAATATTGTAAAATTAAGGAATGTTGAATGATGTTGGATTAAATTAAGCGGTTTTTAGCTGTAATGGTAAAAGGAATTTGATAAAATGGTTTTCTTTTATTTAAAGTTATAATAATCTAAGATGTTGGAGAGAAAATAAGGTGTTTTTCTTCTTTTTATTTTTAAGCTGTAATGCTTTGAGATAAGGATTTGCTGTATAAATAATTTGAACTGGATATACAAGAAGGGGAGGTATGAGGAGGTCGGGGAAAGATGTTATGAGAAAATAAGCTGTGAAATTTATGTGTTTTTGCTTTTTATGTTTGCTTTTTTCTTTTTGTTTGTAAAAATTGGAAACTCTAATAAATATTTTTTTTAAAAAAACAAAAAACTGGAGAGCCACTGCCAGTCAATTTAGGCATTACTGAGATGGTCCTACCCTCTGGTTCTACAGGAAACAAACTTGATCCATCTTCCATCTGGCAGCCGTCCAGATGGATGGCTTTCCCATCACCTCTGTGTCTTCTCTTCTCCAGGCTAAACATACCCAACTCCCTCAACTGTTCCTCCTAAGGCTTGGTTTCCAGATACTCTAGAGTCAATGTAAGAATGTTTCCCTTTGAAAATTATTTGTTTATCCAATGCATTGCAAATAATACACAAGCTGTTTTCTTTCTGTGTCAGCCACTTCTCCCTGCTACCCTGGACCCCTGGTTATGATGGGAGAGATATGGTGCTTTTTACCAGACAAATGGCAAGAAGGGGAGCAGTCCATCTATCCTTTCCTCCTCCTGTCATCCTTTGCTTTTCCATTGCAGACTTTGTGGCTGGGTTTTGTTTTTTAAAAAGGAGGTAGAGCTACAAAAAAAAAGTATTAAAAAAAACCATTCAAGAGGAAGGAATCATTGAACTACTCCTCAGATGTGGTTTGACAGCAAGACAACTTATTGGAAGAGAAATATTATGCCTTTTGCCAACACTTGGATGGAAAAAAACATTGGATAGCAGCAATAGGATTTCTTTGCCGAATCATTTGGGTTGCATACGTCCATCCCAGTAGTGATATATGGAAGTGAAAGCTGGACCATAAAGATGGCTGATCGCCAAAGAATTGATGCTTCTGAATTCTGGTGCTAGAGGAGACTCTTGAGAGTCCCATGGACTGCAAGAAGATCAAACCTCTCCTTTCTTAAGGAAATCAGCCCTGAGTGCTCACTAGAAGGACAGATCCTGAAGCTGAAGCTCCAAGACTTTGGCCACCTCATGAGAAGAGAAGACTCCCTGGAAAAGACCCTGATGTTGGGAAAGATGGAGGGCACAAGGAGAAGGGGACGACAGAGGACGTGATGGTTGGACAGTGTTCTCGAAGCTACCAGCATGTTTGACCAAACTGCGGGAGGCAGTGGAAGACAGGAGTGCCTGGCGTGCTCTGGTCCAGGGGGTCACGAAGAGTCGGATACAACTAAACCACTAAGCAAACAACACGTCCATCCTTTTCTCCTAAAGGTAGTTTTGTACAGCCAGGACTGTCCTTAGGGGTCAGACTTCCTGGGTAACAGCTGTTGTCTGGGCAACTGCAGAGGGCCCACTGCCCACTCACTGGAACAGGCATCCCCAACCTGCGGCCCTCCAGATGTTTTGGCCTACAACTCCTATGATCCCTAGCTAACAGCAGCAGTTGTCAGGGATGATGGGAATTGTAGTCGAAAACATCTGGAGGGCCACAGGTTGGGGATGCCTGTTCCAGTGAGTGGGCAGTGGGCCCTCTGCAGTTGCCCAGACAACAGCTGTTACCCAGGAAGTCTGACCTGCACTGGAGTGTACTGGCCATGCTTCCTCTCCTTGCTGCTGCTGACAAATGTGAGGCAATGCAGCAGAACCCTCCACCTGCCTTGCACTCTCCCCCTCAAAGCGATTGTGCAGATCGGGCACAGAGTGGGTAGGGGCACCTTGGAGAAGAGGACGTTGGCCAACACAGAGGGGGACAAGAAAGGCCCTTCCGAAACCTCCCACCAGCACTGCAGTTTCTTCCTTCTGCAGAAAAAGCAAATTATTTGGGGGAAGGGTCATAGCTCCACGGTACAGCACATGCACCCAGGCGTTTGATGACTGGCAAATTTAGCTGCAAGGATTTGCAACTGCTTTTTACAATGTTTTCAGATTTTATAATCTTTGAAAAGTTGTGCTGGTTTGTTTCCCCCCATTTGAGAGGAAGGGCAGGATATTAAATTTTAGAAATTTTTTTTACAATACCAATGAATAACAGTAATGAGGAAGATCCCAATATCACCAGATAGGGCCAGGTGAAGCCCTCATCTGAAACACTGGACTGAATCATTGCTGCCCCTGAATAGTTGTAGCACTTGAAATCTGCTGGGCAGTAAAGAGTTTTCCATGCAGCTTTGAGCTCATATTCTTCTCTGTTCCTCAGTAGATGATGATGATGATGTATTGAATTATATACCACCCTATACCTGGGGGTCTCAGGGCAGTTCATAGAATAAAATCAAACTGTAAAACCTATTTTATTCTATTGCTTCCACCACCATCTCTGCCTTAATGCAGGCTTCCCCAACCTGGTGCCTTCCAACTATTGGGACATTAGATCCCATCAGCTCCTGCCAACATGGCCATGGGCAATGGAGGGCACCAAGACTCAAACGTGCCTGGAGATCCTCTCCTCTAACCCCAACTATCTAGGCCTGGCTGCAATTCACCAGT
The DNA here is from genome assembly GCF_964188305.1 of Podarcis bocagei. NCBI lineage: Eukaryota > Metazoa > Chordata > Lepidosauria > Squamata > Lacertidae > Podarcis > Podarcis bocagei. The sequence goes on along the minus strand of NC_138125.1, from coordinate 4,434,067 downwards.
AGCAAGGGAAAGCTAGTCTTTGGCTTCTATGCCAGGCACTTTTTAATATATATATTTAAGCCAACACCCCTGCATTCAGTGGTTTTCATTTTTGATGCTGTGTCAGGATTCTGGTGCAACTCTTGCATGCTGGACCACGTGATAAGAGAGGTTATGGGACCTCCCTGGAATCCTTCACCTGATCAAATTGGACCCACAAGCCACAGTGCAATGGGAGATCAAGGATTATAGATCAGTGGCTACCTGGGAAAATGATTTACAGAAGGTGCCGTTTTGAAAGGCTAATAATTTGTAAGGGAAAGGAGTGAGGGGAGAGTTCATTGCTGAAGAAAAAGCTTTTGAAAACAAGGGAGAACCATTAAAATAGATGTTCTGGATAGAAAACATATTTTGAGGATGAATCAACAAGAAGAGGTTGGGGAGGGCGGGAAGGAAGAGAAAAATGCACCCTTTTGGTTAATGAAGAAACCAGAAGGTAACGGACAATGCAATGTTCCTCCAGCCAAAACCAGGGCTGCAGCGAGGACTCATTCTGACTCATGCACACTGTTTAAGGCCAGAGATAAAACAGGCAGCTTTCCTGGCCATATAAATACAAAAGTGGATCAGAGAAGAGCATTTGACCAGGCCCGGTTATCTTGCAGAGGATGATGTTCTGCTTAGCAGATGGATTGAGAGGCATGGTTATATACTGCCAGACCTCTAGAGTGGCATTCCAGTATACAAAAATGGTTTGGTGCTTCCCACTATTGCTTGTTTTCGTGTCTATTTTTGTAAGCTACTTATTAGACTTTCAGCATTAGGTAGCATATAAAGCAGGCATAGGCAAACTCGGCCCTCCAGTTGTTTCGAAACTACAATTCCCATCATCCCTGACCACCGGTCCTGTTAGCTAGGGATGATGGGAGTTGTAGTCCCAAAACAGCTGGAGGGCCGAGTTTGCCTATGTCTGATATAATGTGTTGGATTTTCTTGGCAATCGGCCATTTACATGTATGTTTAGAATCATATAATTGTAGTGTTGGAAGGGATCCCAAGGGTCATGTAGTTCATCCCTCTGCAATGCAGGAATATTTTTGCCCAACGTGGGGCTCAAACCCATGAACCTGAGTCTTATCTCTACTAAAGCACTGCCATAGCGCTTTAATTTAGCCCAGCAACACTTAAATCTTGCACCAGGCCTTGGGCACAACTCAAGATTATGCCCAGGGTCACGGTCCTCAGTGTATGGCTGGCTAATGAGCATAAAACTTGGCACTGCTGCCTGCTTGGAGCTACAGAGCAGCAGTGGTTGGGAAGCTAGAATTACACAGGTGGTGCACAGCTTGAAGTGTATAAAGTTGCACAGACCTCATCTTTTAAGTGGGGGAAGTACCGAGAAGCTGGGTTTTCCTCTTGAAAGTTCCTGGTTCTGCTCAGCACATTGCCCAGGCACCACATGCAGATAATGGCACCTTCTTAAATACAGCAAATATATATCCCTTTTCAAGGGAGGAGTAGTACTGCTGAGGTTGGGCGTCACAATCTTTGTTAGTCATAACAATGGAAGGGGGATTGCCACATCCAGATTGATTTCTGGAAAAGGAGATGCCGGAGTCTGCCAGGAACTACTAACTTTGGGCATTTAGAAGGCCTTCCTTCCAAATCTGTGAAATCCACTAGTCACTGGTAAGCTAAATGCACTCTGTAGCTGTCAAAGGCCACTTAAATTTAATGTTACTTTATATATTAATAAGAGCTATTGCCTGACATTTAAAGCTAGTAACAGGGGATGCCATTTTTAAGCACCCCCTTCAATCTCACCAACGAACCCAGGGTTGTGGACATGATCAGACAACATGTGAGTTTTTCCAGTTCTATGCCATGTTTTCTTTTTTACTGTCTGTTCCTTCAGAGAAATAAGCATTCCAAATCACTCTGACATTAAGCTTTGCCTTCACAAATTTGAGATAATCACAGATCTTGAAAGGATTTCAGCGGAGTCTGTTTTTAAGCCTGTTTCATGACTGTTAAGATGGTAGAAACTCGCTTGCATTCCAAAGTGACAGAAAATGAAGCAACCTTTGACATTCCAACACACAACAATCAACTACTGAAGATACCCACCCAGTTCCCAAAACCCTCAAGCATGCTGCCATTCTACCAAACTACCAAATTTGCAACGTAACACTCAGACTGCCAGTTTGTATAACATTTCCATGCGGTTATTATACTTCTGATATCTGGAGATTGTAAGACGATTGTTCTTCTAAGGACTGCCCTATTCAGTAACGACTTTCAGCTTTGATTTAAATATGCTTGTGGGCTGGTTTTAAATTGCTTTATTGCTGTTTGTAATTCCTATGTGCTAGTGTGGTTTTCTGTGCTTTAATCTGTTTTATCGGCAGTTTTTTATTTATGTTGATTGTGTCGAATACAAAGTAGAAAGGTGTCATCAAGACTAGCAGGCCTCTGAAGAGTGTATGTTGGAGTCAGGGGACCAGGAGAGTGACCCAGGAGAGGGGACCAGCAATTTATGGGCTTTGGCACCAGGGCAGGGGGAGGAGGGAGAGTCAGGGCAGTCCAAGACGGAGGAAGGTGGGCAGGATGTGGCGTTAAGGTGAGAGATGGGTCAGTAGACTCCCCACCTCCCCCTGCCCTGCTGCCTGGTTACTTCCACGCAGCAGAGGTCTCAGGTTGCGGGCGCGCAACCTGTCAGGGGAGGTTACTTAAGCTGGCAGAGGGGTAGGGCATCACTGCTGCAGTAACTGCCCCACAGAGCGCACATCTGTGGGGGACTGTTGCTCAGTGGCTAGAGGTGTGCGCACCCGGAGCATCACGGGAGTTGTTGCGAGCGCTTCTTGTATCAATAAAAGTCTGTCTCCTTTAGCTGGGGTGAGCCAGGACAAAAGGAGACTCAGATCCACATTTAAGGCAAATAAGCAGCCATCTTTATGCGTTTCGAAAATACTACGTGAAATACTGAGAAGGGGGATGTGTGTGTGAACGGGGAGCCTGTCTGGAAGCTGATTTTTGCTCTTCTTTCCACAAAAGTGGCCCCTTTGAAAGCAGATGGGTCTCACTGGAACCGCAAAATGTTAAGAAAAACAGCTGACAAAACTACGGATGCCTCTTTTTGGATCCTGGCTAGCATCACTTTCCCAAGTCTCTTAAAAATGGTTCAATCCGCCCTTCCCTAACCAGGTGTTCTCCAGCTGTGCTGGTTAGGGATGATGGGAGGTGTGATCCAAAATACTTGGAAGGCACAAGCTTAGGGAATGCTGGTCCAAATGTCCAGGGCCGTATGCTCAGGTTAATACACTCCTTGATGACTGAGGAAGTTGAAGTTCAGGACTCAGCTTCCACCATTGCTTACATTGAAATTCCTAAATAACATTTTAGAATTTGAGAAGAAAATGCTGCAAGTTCTCCAAAGTGCACGCTATGCAGGAAGGAGCCTACTCTCCGCAGAGACTTTACTTACCCACAGAGAAGAACTGTTTAGCAAGTGTTGTTTGTGTGATCCACAAATGTTTATTTTTAATGAAAAAATACTGAAAAGTGTGCCACAGTGTCCATAGCTCCTTTTGAATAGTACAAAGATATGTCATTTGAGGAATAAAGTCTTAACACTGTAGAAAATAAATGTGGTTCTTTAAATTATGCCCCCCCAAAAACAAAAAACGGGGAAAAACAGTAGAAAAGTAACGCTTTTTACACACTGGAGTGAAACAAAACGGTTAGTCAGAGGTAATAATAAATTATAATTACAGTATTTCAAAATATTTGCCTCATGCCTGTTTTAGTTTCTGGATGAGTTGTGTTAGCACACCCCTTTGTGTCTGCCATCCCAAAGGAATTTCAATGGAACCTGGAGCAACAGACTTCAGATTAGAACTATGATACCCACTTGCTTCTTAATTTACCAATACAAAGGACACAGAGCATGGCTGTTTTAGGTTTGCAGGCATTTTTTCCTGAAATGAAAATGAATTCTGGAACCAGAGTAATCTTTGCACTAAAAAAAACGAATTCTGTTAAACAGCAGTTATGCTAAGCTGGGGAGATGGATGCTGACGGTGCCACTACAGGCTGTAAGAGTGGGAACTGAGAGCAGCCTTCTGGGAAAGCCTCAATTAGCACAGAAGTGGAAATGTGCCGCAATGGAGAAATAATCTTGGAAGCAAGGAATCCAGACATGCATTTAAACCTGAAACCTCCATGCCTTAGAAACAGAAGTTGAACTTAGGCTGCTTTGTGCCACTTGTCAAGTTTCATCCTCTCCCTACTTCCCTCCCTACCCCCCCCACCCACCCCCGAGGCTACAATCAAACAGGCTCTAAGTGTGACTTGATGCCATCCTCCTCCTCTTCCTCCTCTTGGTCCTGCTTGTACATGAAGGTGAGAAGAAAGAGAGCAATGTCCATGGATGACCAGTAAGCCGTGTGTGATGTGACAGCAGACCAGTACCTGCTCTCCACCAGGCCTTCCCTGAGCTCAAAGTCGATCCTGTGCTCCAGGTCCACTAGGAAGGAAGCAAGAACAAAACCACAAAGGATTATTGCCAGAACAACACAGCGCTCCCAGTTCTGTTCTTTGCTTGTGCGTATTGGGGTGGGGGCTCTGGCAACAACTTACTAAGCTATTTCATCAGCTCCTGATTTGATATGGATCCCAAAATATGGGGGTGGGGGGTGGGGCTGTGACAGTAGCACCGTTGGAAATAAGCAGCCCATCGGCCAGATCCTACTAAGCGTGACGCAGGGAACAGCCAAGGGTAGATGTGATGTTTCAAAGTTGTACCCTTCTGTGTAAACAATGGTACCCTTCAGGCCATGGGTCTTTGGAGAGAGGGGAAATCAGAAAAAAGCAAGGACTACACAAACTGTTCATCCCAAGAACAAGAAAAACAGGTGAGCTTGGGGAGGCTGGAATTTCTACTATGCTTGATTTAGGGAGCCTAGGCGTGAGGCAGTTTTAGGAACCCCAGATCTGTAGGAATGGAATACACCATCTTTAAGACTGCTACAGATGCACAGGGACTCCATTGCAAGAGCCCACATGGCCCATTTGTTTTCAATGTACACCCTGAAAAAAGTTTCCCATTTGAAGAAAAAGGGGAAGCCAAGGCTAGGGTTTCTGCAGACCACCAAAGCTGCTTTTGCTCACTTGTTGGATCTAAGAAGCCAGAGCTGCTGTGTGGCAAGATCTGAGTTCCGATGGACGCCTGGCTCAAGGATGGCTTCTTCTCCTCCAGTTCTGGCCCTTCTTTTCCTGCCTCAAGTGCCTGGGAAGCGGGAGCACTGGCACGTCCAAATCTCGAGAAGAGCATCCCCCCAAGGCCTTTCCCGATGCTAGCAGCTCCTGTATTCAGCACAACACAAGGGGAGTTTCAACTTGGCGGTCACACAGCACTCCAGGACAAAAAACGTGTCATGAAAAACACACCCCCTCTGCCCCAAACCAGAAGCCACTGTTCCCCACTCGACCATGTTGGCCTTTTCATCTGACTCTGCTGCCACCTTGTGGATAGAGTACAAGCTACAATACTGCAGATGCTAATCTTGAAAAGACACCTGGTACCACTATTCAAAGGGTTCACTAATTACAACTTTAGGTGAAGACCTTAAAAATGTAGTGTGTTAAAATCCTGGGCAATTTTTTTTTTAAGTCTAAAATGTTTACTGGTTTTATATCTACTGCTTTCTGTATTTTTGCTTTTGCTACAATAGCTGCTTTTGTTTCTGATCTGTTTTATATTTGTTTTACGGTTCTCTTTTGTAAGCAATCTAGGAAATCGAGATTAATAAAATTTTGTTTTTATTTTTTTAAAAAAATGCAGAGTGTGATGGCAGTAAAAATGTTAACATTTAGATACATTCTATAATATGATCAAGGAGGAGCTGCTGTTTTCTTCTTGCAGGGAGTCCAGACATTGTGGGGATACCACATTTCGCACTGTGCTCAACCCACTTCCTCCCGACATAGGGAAAATACCACCTCCCTCCTATTAGCGCCTCCACTGCAATCATGAGCACCATGTGGAATCTCATGGCACAAAAGCTAGGCACCACTTAGAGACTTTTGCAATTAAGCAGTATATAAACTGTCAAAAAAGGGACTCGGGTGGCGCTGTGGGTTAAACCACAGAGCCTAGGGCTTGCCGATCAGAAGGTCAGCGGTTCAAATCCCCACGACGGGGTGAGCTCCCGTTGCTCAGTCCCAGCTCCTGCCAACCTAGCAGTTCAAAAGCATGTCAAAGTGCAAGTAGATAAATAGGTACCGCTCCGTCGGGAAGGTAAACGGAGTTTCCGTGCGCTGCTCTGGTTCGCCAGAAGCGGCTTAGTCATGCTGGCCACATGGCCCGGAAGCAGTACGCCGGCTCCCTCGGCAAATAAAGCGAGATGAGCGCCGCAACCCCAGAGTTGTCCGCGACTGTGTGCTTTCGAACTGCTAGGTTGGCAGGAGCAGGGACCGAGCAACAGGAGCTCACCCCGTCGCGGGGATTCGAACTGCCGACCTGAGATTATTTTATTCCTTGGAGGGTATGATATGCACACAGGGGCACAAGGTTTTCCAATGCTTCAAGAATAGTTACCCATTATACTTGCTTTGCCTATATTGGTTATGGACTCCCCATAGTGCCGCCGAGCCAGGACAGGCGATGTTGTTGGGCTGGGCAATGTTGGGAGAGAGTCGCTCTCAGAGACTGAGGTAGATTCTTTTGCCGGGTTGAGGAAACTTGGCTTCATGTGCTCGTAAGGTAGAGGGTTCGTGGTGTTATACCAGTGGATCTGGACTGGAGAAATGTTGCTATAGTGCTTCAGAATTAAAGGTTCTAGTCTATAGGCCTGTAAATAAGAAGAGACAAGAGGGCTTGAGTGGAAGACAACAATTCACTTCTCTTCTTCCTTCCATTTGCAATCTGAATACTTAGAAAGGACAATCACTGTTGTCTCAGGGCCCTTATGACATGGACCTATTCTAAACAATGAATGCTTTATGGGAGAGACTTGTTACGATTATTTTTCTTTGTATTAAAACTGGGCATTCTAAACTCCCCCATCTAACGAGTGACTAAGTAACAAGCAACATACAATCATTCCAGGCCAAGGAACAGAGATCACGTGCTCCTTGCTCCCAAAAGTCTTGCTAAAGTCACTGGAGCATTGAAGAAATTGACTGAAGGGAAGGTTTCTGGACAGATGCGTTTTTTTCAAATTTCAAGAACAGCTACCCCGCATCTGTGAAACCCCAAGTAGCTGTTGCTTCAGGGTCTGTTAATGGTATGTGCAGCTGGTTCACACTGCTAAGGGGTTCTATCTGTACAAGGATTTCAACTTGCCTGATGGAATGATCTTCCCTCTCCTTTCCCCTACATGTTCTGGGGTTCTCCCAATCCCCACAGAGCAGATGGGGGGCACAAAGCAGGGGGAGGGAAGCCCTTTTGCAGAAACAAAAGTCATTGCTGACAGGGTTCATTACATGAACTACTCCCAATGTCTCTGAACTGTGTTTAAAAGAAAATTTCATGGATATTGAACATTTCACCACAACTTCCCTCTGATTTCAACACAACTGAGAAAAAATAAAGTAAGACGCTAGAAGTACACTAAATATAGCGTCTCAGGCTGCTCTAGAAGTGCCCTTGCTGAATTCTGTTAAAATGGTACATGCCCTTTTGCAGTGTGCATTGTGCGTGTGTGTGTTTGTGTAGCCGGTTTCCAGCAGAAGATGCCCATGTTGACCTTGGCTCCTTTTGGAAGAAAGGCAGGATATAAACCAAATGATAATTAATATACCAATTGCTGGGTGCACTGGATATTGCCAAGCAATGCACGTGCTCCAAATCACAAGAAAAGTTCTGCAGTTTAATTTTAAAAAACAAAAATAAAGAAACAGACAAAAAAAAGGCATGATGCTCACACAGCCCTTTTAAAAATAAAGAAGGCATAGATTGCTGATCCAGCATCTGATTTGCTGTCAATTGCAGGAAGTGGCTAAGGATTGGGCTTTGAACTCTCCTTGTATTGCATCTTGTCTTCACCCTAATGGAAGATGGCTTGTTCTGCCAGGCTGTGCTACATGCCAAACCTACTTGCGTCAATGGGGACATTTTTGGTGAGCCAATGCCTTTGACAGGTCTTCAGTAGATGCTATTTAGAAATACTCTTGAGCAGGGCCGGCCCAAGACATTTTGCTGCTTGAGGCGGAAAACCCAAATGATGTGTGCTGGTCACTTCCATTGACAAAAATCTGGGGCACACACAACCCACTGTCACATTCTCCTGTGCAATCCCCATCAAAATGAAGGGTAGCTCTACAGCAACAAAACCCCCTTCTTTTTCAAACGCATCCCTGCCGGGATTGTGCTCTGTGGCTCCCACCTGACTTTTCCACTCCAAAATCCACAACCTGAGGGGGCCGCCTCACCTTGCCTCATGGTAGGGCCGCCTCTGCTCTTGAGGTGAAAGCTTGTTACTGCACTAACACTCACCACTGGATCTGTTGGATGAAAAATGTTTAGCAACCGGTTACAAATAGTTCTGGGCAGAATGTGATCTTGACTTCCACTGTTTCCTGGTCGGATGCCACGCAAGGCCAAAAACACTGCTAATGGAGATCCCATACAGAAGAAATTCTCAACCTAAGGAGACATTTATTTGATATTAACAGGCAGAGAAAAAGGCATCTTTCTAGCATATACTGGGTCGGGTTGTTTTTCTGTTTTGCAAGGGTTGGGGGTGTAGAGCTATCTCGTCGCTTCATAGTATGTTACAAATTGGGGGAAATCACAGTGTGTAATAATTACTAGTCTTTTGACATCTTTTGATAGCTATAGGAAGGCCACGTGGGCTACTTGCAAAAATACCTCAAAACCACTGTCTAAGCAAATTCCAATGAAAGAGGTGTCCCATGGGAGGCTGGGAGACAAAGATGACCCTTTAGAGCACAGGATGCTTCCCCCAAACCTAAGTGCTACACTAAGGAAGAGGCTGCAGGCAGAAGGTTTTGGTGCATTTCCATAGCAGAAATGCAGTTGGTGACAAATGGATGGGAAATCGGAAGAAGCTTGTAACTACTACTTAACTATCTTTAAAAATAATGCCCTGCATGATTCAGTTTCTTTTTTAAAAAATCACACAAGAGCATCAAGCAAGCAGAAAAGATAGTTCCATAAAAATACCCAACATGTGTACATGCTGCGTATCAACTTACTACATACCTTATACGAAATCAGGCCGTGTTTAACTATGTTTAACTCAACGCATGAGCCTTTCCCAACCCTCGTATCAGAGACCCACCTTGCTGGGGATGTCAGGGGTTGAATCTGAAAGCTCTTATGTGCCACTGAGTCACAGACCCTACGGACATCTTAACAGCAGAGGCCCCAAAAACTCCTCAATAGTCAAACCCTTCATATCTGACAACCTTGGTCCCAAGCAAACTTAGGCATTACACATTATTACTTGACCTTACAGAAAAATCGAACTAGATTCACTAAAATACAAACTCCGCTCAATAGCATCAGAGACGTGCCTTGTGTTCAAGACAATCTAATGAAGCTGAGCTTGTATATGCATTAACTGATCAATGTTTTGCAGATACAGACTTCCCGTTATCTTTGTGCTGTTGCTGTTGGTTTTGATGCTGATTTCACTGGATTTGTAGTTATTTTAGATAAATAAAAATGTATGAGCGTTATAGGCTGGGCTGCATTTCGAGAGAGAGTAACATTAAGAAACTGAATGTGAACCAATTCTTGGGGGAGTGTTGGTATCTTCCTTCTGGACTGCCTTCCCAGAATGGGCTTGGAAGTCACAGTGGGGTGTAGAATCCAGTCCTTTCTGGTGAGACGCAATCAGCTGGTGGCGCTGGAGGGCTTTTGTTCTACCCTCCCCTCTACTGCAAAGTCCTGTTCTCTCCCTCATGCTTTCTAACATCTACATTAAGCCACTAGGGGGAAGTGTCATTAATATGCTGATAACACTCAGTTCTGCATCTTTGTTTCCACCTCTTAATCCCATGGAGGTTGTGGAACGCCTGGACAGAAGCCTCGAGGAGTGATGAGAGCCGGCAAACTGAAACATCATCCAGAGAAGATGGAAGTACTGTGGTAACGAAGCAGACTGCTCTGGGTGGAGATGTTCCAAGTGGTTCTGGGTAGGGTTGCACTCTCTCTAAAAGGCCAAGTTTGTAGTTTGAGGGTCCTGTTGGACTTGGCAATATCTGTGGAAGTGACAGTGCCTACGAGTGGGTCATATCAGTCTAAGTTTGGAAGCTTCAACTAGTGCAAAATGGAGCAGACCCGATGCTGGTGGGAATGAAGCACAGACCACATTGCATCAATTCTACACCAGCTATACTGGCTGCCTATTCACTTAAAAGATCCAGTTCACAGTGCTGGTATTGACCTTTGAAGCTCTAAAAAAATTGGGACCAGTTAACTTCAAGGACTTCTTATGAAGCTGGCTGAGCATTTAGATCAGCTATGGAGGCCCTGGCAGTATGCCCACCAGTAGGAATGATTAGGATAGTGGACCACGCAAGAGAAAGGGCTTTTTTTTTTTGCTGAGGTCATGGAGTCTATGGAACTCCCTCCCTCAAGAGATATGACCTGCTCACTTTATTCCAGTTTGCCTTTAGTGTTGGTTAACCTTTTTTGCTTCATGTGCTTTCAGTGCCTGAGTTAGGGTTTTTTACTGGCTGCTTTGAAATGTTTTGACTGCTGTACTATTTTAACTGCAGTTCTGAAGTTTCTAAAAAAATATTTATCACTACATATTTATATTTTGAGTGACAGCTTAGAAATCTATTAAATAAATAGCAATAAATAAAGGTGGAACCAGAAAAACATTTCTTGCTAAATGTGAGCCATTAGCAGAAGAGCACATTTCTCACTTATTTGTACCTTGAATTTTAAGGCAGGTGTCTTAGATATGGTGGATTTTTTCAGTCCATGCAACCTCTCTTCTATCTCCTTCAATCTAGGAAAAAATACAGACATTTTGAGTTCTTTTGATTAGAAACAGTTAATTGGCCCTAGACCTGCGGGAATACGGCAGTATATAAAGTCAATTAATAATAATAATAATAATAATAATAATAATAATAATAATAATAATAATAATAATAATAATAATAATAATAATAATAATAATAGTGCTCCATTAAGTACCATGTAAATTAGTGTAATTTACCAAAATAAATATTCTGGAGACAAATTTTGTAAGACTAAAAATGTGAATTTTAATGTCATACTACTACAAATGTTCCATCCATGCAAGCACATCAGCTTGACAGTCCCTTCCCAAACTCCCCAGGGAGTTTGTGGGGAGATGGGGGGCGGGGGAAGCAAGCCTGATTTCTCAGGACTCCTGTGGACAGAGCTCCTAAGGTGAATCCTGCCCTAAGACATAATTGCATTCTCTCAGAATAGGGGAAAGAAAGAGTTTAAGCCAGGGGTAGGCAACCTAAGGCCCGGGGGCCAGATCCGGCCCAATCGCCTTCTCAATCTGGCCTGCGGACGGTCCAGCAATCAGCATGTTTTTACGTGAGTAGAATGTGTCCTTTTATTTAAAATGCATCTCTGGGTTATTTGTGGGGCATAGGAAATTGTTCATTCCCCGCCCCCCCCCCAAATATAGTCCGAGCCACCACATGGTCTGAGGGACAGTGGACCGGCCCACAGCTGAAAAAGGTTGCTGACCCCTGGTTTAAGCCCTACCACCTGACTATCCCAATGACAGCCTTGCTGCTTAAAAACCTCCAGCACCACGTTTGGCCCTTTCTTTGGCTCAAGAACCCTTTCAAGTACCACATGCATGACTGGCCGGTCACAGTGCCCTTTGTGTGTGCAGGTATTTCTCATTGAGGCCCAAGGGCTGAAAAATAAGGGTGGGAATGTCTTCCAGAGCCAGTCAAGTTCTAGTTGCATTGTGGTGGCACAGCTGAGGGAGGAGCTGGGTGGTGGCGCAAAACAATTCACTTGTTAAAAGTGACCCTGGGCTCACTCCGTCAATTTCAATACACCAAGACCTGCTCAATACTAGAAAGGAAACTCTTTTACCGCCGCTTGGTCAAGTAAAACTCTTCTAGCAGATGCTGCTCCTCGTAGCTCATCCAGGTGTCCTCGAGGTCATCATACTCCTTTTCAAGTAACTGTTCGTACAGTATAACCGGATTCCATCCTGTCATGATGTCGTATGTGATTACGCATCCTAAGGAATGTGACACAATTGATACTTTGCCGCCCTTTTCTATGAACTCTGGATTCCGCGTACAGAAAAGCGTGTACAAACGATTCAGCTCCTGTTGAAGGCCTTTTACCAGCTGTTATAAAGAGTTAGGGAATGGGGAGAGAAGGCACATTTCTTATATTCCGCATGTTGCTATGTATTTAGCATCTGGATTTCTGCTTACTCTTACTTGCATTTCTTTAGGCAATGGCTTTGTCAGTTTGCATGAAATGACTCACTGACAGCAGCCAGCTGAGACCTCAAGAGCAGAAATAGCCTGGTTTTCAGATATTGCTGTTTGGGTGAAGGGTGGATAAGAGTTCAACACTTAAAAATCAAACCAAGAAAACTGATCAAACGCTTTCAAGGTATGCTTTAAGTGCAAACTCCTTAACAGCATTAAGCACACAGCTAGGGTGCTCTTATTTATTACCGTATTTTTCGCCCTATAGGGTGCACCGGCCCATAGGGCGCACCTAGTTTTTTGGGGGCGGAAATAAAGAAAAAAATTTTTATCCCCCCCCCCCGCGCGGGGCTGGGGCGGGGGAAGCCCGAGCTTACCCCAACCCCAGCCCCCAGAACAGGCTGCTATCCGCAAGCCTTGGGAGCCTGGCGGGAACTCACGCTAGTCTCCCCAGGCTTGCGGATATCTGCCCAAAGCCCGGGGCACGCTCCGCTGTGCTCCCCAGGCTTCGGGAAGCAGGCTGCTATCCGCAAGCCTAGGGAGCCCGGTGGGAAGTTGTGCCGGGCTCCCGAGGGTTGCACAGAGCTTCCTGAAGCCTGGAGAGCGAGAGGGGTCGGTGCGCACCAACCCCTCTCACTCTCCAGGCTTCAGTGGAAGCCTGCATTCGCCCCATAGGACGCACACACATTTCCCCTTCATTTTTGGAGGGGGAAAAAGTGTGTCCTATAGGGAGAAAAATACGGTATTTCTGTTCTTGAATAACACACAAATTCAATAAAATAGGTTTAAGAACACTCCCCAAATCATTATTATTATTAAAAAAATTATACCACCCTATACCCACAGGTCTCAGGGCGGTTCACAAGATAAAATTACAATATGAAAACACTAAAGACACAATCAAAATAAAAATAAAAACAACCTGATAACCCCAACACATTTTAAAAGGGCACTGGATGACAGGGCCTGGTGAAATGCCATGTGCTTCATCACATCTGCTAAGAGAGGTCCCACATGCTGAGGCCATCAGGCTGCAGCAGAGGAAGAGATTATAACAGGGCCACTTCATTGGCTCAGCGGAGAGACCAATAACACCTAGCTTCTCCTTGCCTTGTAGTTTCATTCATGTTGGTTGATATAAAAGACTTTGTAACCAAGATCTAGTGCCCGAGTTTACATATCTTTTTCTCATTCCAAATCCTTTCCTTCTGTACGGATTCAACCATGGTTGGCAAAAGAAATATGCAATGTGAAAAACCAAAGTACACTGGTGAAACGCATGCATATTTTTGAACTAATGGAGCGGAACTGCCTTACATCAGCAAGTCTGCTTCTCCAGTAAAATAAAAGCTCCTAACATGCTGCACCAACATTTGTGTATTTCAATTTCTCAAGCAGGAGAGAAGCCCCTGAGACCAGATTATAAAGCTGTAATTCAAGCTGATGAGCTGTCAGGGATTGTTTCTAAAGCCTAAAGGAGGAAGCACCTGACCTAGTTGGAGAACCAATGTTTCATCAATCATCTTTACTAAAAGATCACAAGCTTGCCCAATACATTGTTGCTAACAAACCTTCTAATGATAAACGCGAGCCAGAGTTCACTACAAGATTATATATGAAAATCTAGATGTACTGTATTCAGTACAGCAAAAAAAAAGGAAAAGAAAAATGTTTTCAAGCCTTGGCTAAGATTTGGTGATCCATGTAGGCTGGCCCTTGAATAGTAAATGTGATGTGTCACAAAAGTTAACCCTGGGAATGCAAAATTTTATTACAAAAAATAAAATAAAATAGCTAGCCTGGTACTTGCTATTAGCTGCTTCCTTCCACAGCGGGTAGCACTGTGGGTTAAACAACAGAGCCTAGGACTTGCCGATCAGAAGGTCGCCGGTTCGAATCCCCGTGATGGGGTGAGCTCCCATTGCTCGGTCCCTGCTCCTGCCCACCTAGCAGTTCGAAAGCACGTCAAAGTGCAAGTAGATAAATAGGTACCACTCTGGCGGGAAGGTAAACGGTGTTTCCATGTGCTGCTCTGGTTCGCCAGAAGCGGCTTAGTCATGCTGGCCACATGACCTGGAAGCTGTACGCCGGCTCCCTTGGCCAATAAAGCAAGATGAGCGCCGCAACCCCAGAGTCGGCCACCACTGGACCTAATGGTCAGGGGTCCCCTTTACCTTTACTGCAAACAGACATGAAGTCCCTTAATTCCAATTGTGATTGCGGTGGGGACAAAGGGCTAAAGCCCTCCACCCAGTCTCGATCCCACTCAAGGATTACTCATGTCATGAACTTCATGCCACGTTTAGTCCTCCACAGGTGACATTTCTGAATCGTCTACTATGAAGCACCACTGCTGAAACTTTTAAATTCTGAATATTTTTTGAGAAAAGGCAGGAAGTCATTATCTGATGAGAATTTTTTGAAAATCCATTAATATTGAATACTGGGCTACATGGAGCTCTAGTCTGATTCTTTATGGCAGAGTGGTCAACCATTTTTCTCTGATGAGCCAGATTTTGACCTTCACCCATCTAGCTGTCAGTCACCCAGCATCAGGTAGTTCTGATCCTTGCCAAAAGCAGTGGCACTTAAATTCAGCACCAAATTTAAACAGTGCCAAATGCAAACCCCACCACTAATGAACAACCAGGCTCACCCAACTGTTCTTTAAGTGGGTGCAGATTTGCTTGTCCCACACCTTTACCTGAGTGACAGGTATGCATGGCCTGTAAAAAAATGGTTGCAAGGGCCCATTCGTCCCATGGCCAGAAGGTTCTCCACCCCTACAAGGTAAAGGTATAGGGCACCTGACAGTTAAGTCCATTCGCAGACAACTCTGGGATTGTGGTGCTCATCTCGCTTTACAGGCCAAGGGAGCTGGCCTTTGTCCACAGAGTTTTTCCAGGTCATGTTGCCAGCATGACTAAGCTGCTTCTGGCGAAGCACAGCAGCGCACGGAAACACTGTTTACCTTCCAGCCGTAGCGGTACCTATTTATCTACTTGCAATTTTTGGCATGCTTTCAAACTGCTAGGTTGGCAGGAGCTGGGACTGAGCAACGGGAGCTCACCCCGTCGCGGGGATTCGAACCGTCAACCTTCTGATCGGCATGCTCAAGAGGCTCAGTGGTTTAGACCACAGCGCCACTCGCGTCTCACCCCTACTTTATGGCAATTCTTACATAATATGCATTTGGATACCTTTGTGCACAGCACAAAGTTCCATACAAGAAAGAAAGCGTAAAAGTTCTTGAGGTGGCAGGGCATCTCCATGCTGTGCACATGTGTGAAATACAAAGTCTGTTAAACAGAATTTCAGGAAGTCTGATGGTTTGGCAGCAGCAGCAGCATCTGGCTGAATTAGCCTTTGTTTCAGCCCACTGAGAACTTCGCTATGTGGCTCTTCCAACCAAATTCCTTTCCTCCTGCTATGAAGACCCTGGGCAGTTTTAAATCCTGCTTGTAAACTCTCCAGCTGGAACAAGCACCTCTCTACCACTCAGTTCGTACCTCAAGTCTGGTATGGTACTGGAGGAAGCAGAGTGCAGAAACGAGCAGGGAGTGGCTTATCTCCTCACCAAGGATATTTACAGCAGCTGCAAAGGGCAAGCCGATGGCGGCAGCAGCAGCCTCTCACAACAAGAGCCCCCTTTCTGCAATATATCTCCTTGCAGAAAACAATTGCATCTTAGCTGAATAAACTATGACCTCCCAAGCTGCAAACTGTGTCTTGGCCCACTTCCTCCCCTGCTTGCTAGATGAGGCAGCATTTTAAAATACCTAAGCGTCAGCAGAACAGCTGTGGTGCCTGTTCTGAAAGTGCTCTGAGCTTTGAAAAAATGCAACTGGGGTTTCCTTAGAATAGCCTGGAGACATGATGCTGTTGCACTGCAAAAGGTATACAGTGGTGCCTCGCAAGACGAAAATAATCCCTTCCGCGAGTCTCTTCGTCTAGCGGTTTTTTCGTCTTGCGAAGCAACCCTATTAGCTGCTTAGCGGATTAGCGCTATTAGCGGTTTAGCGGCTATTAAAGGCTTAGCAGCTATTAGCGGCTTAGAAAAAGGGGGGAAAGCGAAAAAAATCGCAAGACTCGCAAGACGTTTTCGTCTTGTGAAGCAAGCCCATAGGGAAATTCGTCTTGCGAAGCGCATCGAAAAACGGAAAACCCTTTCGTCTAGCGGGTTTTTCGTCTTGCGAGGCATTCGTCTTGCGGGGCACCACTGTACAGGTTTCTGTCTGGTCTGGGCCTGGAGGGGAACTGGGCAAGAGCCCCACAGAAGCCATTCGGCTTCCTGAAGAAGGGAGGGAGAGCTAAAGAAGTACGACAAACACGCAACATACTATGCATGAACAGTGCATGTTTCATCCTCAGGCTGCAACAATTACTGCTTTTTTGTAAAGGCCCTGTAGCCTATGGGATATTGCACCAGCGTTCAGATCCCCGCTCAGCCAGAATACAGCTCAGTAGTAGACCGAAGACACAAACTACTCTATTTGGTTTCTATGCAAAGAATGCACACAATGACAAAGTCTATCTTCAAGATGTTGGGAAATAGAGGTACACTTAAATTAAGGAACCCAACTTCGCCATACCCATTATTTGTCCAAACACTTAAAAATCACACACATACCTCATCCAAACACTTAAAAATCACACACATACCTCATCTCGGTAGAGGGGACTTGTGTAGTACATTATGTCCATTGCACTGCTGTTAAGCATGTCCCTCAAGCCACGGACTTTATCAGGAGTAATAGAGTCAACAGTGTCTAAAATAAAGAAAAGACACCCAAGTGTTTGACTGAGGCGTAATAAAGCTTGGAGTGGGTTTAAAGTCAACAATGCAGTACCATATGAGCACAAATTCCTAGGAACATTCAAATCTCTACTTAAAGTGTTGAGATTACAAAATCAAGGAAATTAAGCACATGGTCTATTTACAGAATGGTGGGTTTTCAAATTGTGCTCCCACGGAAGCCCAAGGGATTATCAGGGAAGTTCCTCCGTGGGAAGTTCAGTAAGGATGGACCAATTTCCCTTGGAGATAGCTGCCCAATTTCCCTTTCCAATAATCACCTACAGGGAGTGGCAAGGTGTTTGGGGTGACTGATAACAGCTAGTAGCTCTAAGCCAGTGTTTCCCAACCACTGTTCCGCGGCACACTAGTGTGCCGCGAGATGTTGCCTGGTGTGCCGCGGGAAAAATTAAAAAATTCGAAAGATTTTTTTTTAAAAAAGTCAAATTTTCGATTGGGACGCCGTCACTAGATGACCCCTGGGGTTCCCTCCCTCCCTCCCGCTCTGCGCCTCCCTCCTCCTCCTCCTCCGGGGAGGCCCTTCCTGGCTCTCGGCCAAGGCTTGGCGGCTGCCACTCACTCACTCGCTCGCCCACCCGTCCCTCCATCCCTGCACCCAGCCTCTCCCCCTCCGTCCCCGGCGCGGGGGCTGCCGGGATCCGTAGTCCCCTCGCCCTTGGGCTCCGCGCCCGCGCGGGGTGCGCGAACTACGTTTCCCAGCGTGGCCTGGCGGGCCGGGCGTTTTGTTTGAAGCGCTCTTCTCCCGGCCATGGAATGAGCACAGCGGCGGCGGGCGGGCAGGGGCTCTTCCGCGCAGACCCCGCACAGCCTGCCTGCACCCCCACGGAGATCGGGTGGCAGGATGGAGCCCAGGGATCCCCGCGGAGGCGGAGCGGCGGAGGCGGAGGCTGCCCCCCAGGTAGGGCTGCGTCGGGGGGGTGTTTATTTTTGCAATGCTGCATCCGCGCCGGAGGGGACGCATCGGACCGCGGGGAGACCCCTTGGCGGGCGTGCAAGGCAATGCATGCGTGCAGGTGTTGCATGGAGTGCAGTGCAATGCAATGGCAACGCGGCGCCCTGCATGCATGCATGCAACTTCCACCGGCGCTCCGGACTTGGCAGGTGAGGGGGGTCCCCAGTGGGTGGCAGAGAGAGCCGGGAGGGCGAAGGGGAGCCGGGGGGGAGCAGCGCTGCTCCCCGAGCTGAGCCCGGGGGGAAACTTCGGCGTCGTTGCGCCGGGTGTTGGAAGCGGAGGCTGGCGGGGGCCCCTCACCTGCAAAACCTGGTCGCCTCTCATATATTTCGTGCATTGCATTCATCGCCCGCTTTCTCCTCCAAGGAGCTCCCGGGGGCGCGCGTGGTTCTCCCCGTGTTAACCTCGCAACAACAGCCCTGCGAGGTGGGTCAGGCAAGTGGCCCACGGGAGCACCCAGGGATTGTCCTGGCCAGGTGGGGTGATTTGAACCCTGCTCTCTGCCCGGTCTTCGTCCTCATTTAGCCCCCACATGTGCATGACTGTGCATGACTGAGGTTTTCCCCCCTCGTCTTGGCAATGGTGTGAGTCTGTGCTGTTAATTAATGGGATTCTGCCTTCGGAGAAGATGAGCCAGCCCTCAAGGAGGTGATTATGTAATTTGCTAGCAATTCATGTCCCTCCCGGAGTGACGCTGAGCACTGACGTCACGGGGCTGTAATGGTGGTGTGCCTCGAGATTTTTTTCATGAAACAAGTGTGCCTTTGCCCAAAAAAGGTTGGGAAACACTGCTCTAAGCAATACCTTCCATGAACAACTAGAAAATGCCAGGGCAGAATTATCCTTAGCAGAACACACTGAAAGGGTACCCTGAGTGTAGAGAGTTTACAAACCATTGCTAGAAAAAAACTAAAAAGTGTTACTTTCCAAATGTCACCAATAGTACTTCTGGCAGTCCAAAGTAAAAAGTACCTCCGTCAAGTGCGAGCTTAGATCTCCATTCAACTGGCAGGAACTCAACATGTGTTGCAAGGTTGCTAAAATATTTGTCTTCTATTTTCCTTGCAGTGTCCCGCATCCTAAAAATGAGATGGAAAGCACATATAACAGTGAGAGAGGGGGAAATAACCCCCCCACTGAGCAATTTGTTATCACCAGCAAACTTGAATGCTTCACTGCTCATCCCTAACTCTAGTTCCTTCAAGTGAGTGAAAGAGCACAGATTTTAATACAGGTCCTTAGGTGAACCACTTCCCATCACTGGGAGAACTGTCCATTTATTGCTATAGGCAACTCCCCATTTATGCACGTTCAACTGAACAAGCATTGCTGCAACCCTGGAAGTGGCATGAAAAGGGGCAAAAACGGCCCTAAAAGAGAATGAAAAAGGCAAAAATAGTGCAAAAACAGCCTTCTAGGAATCCCATGAGCCTTTGCAAGTGCAATCCCAGGAGTCCTTGAACCAAACTCTGGTCTTTGGAGAGTTGGGAGTCTGAGCATGGAGGTTTGGAGAGCGCGATCGTGCAGGCTTTGCCAATGGTGTTCCCAATATATGCCATTTCACTTAAATGCTTACTGCTTCAGAACGTAACCCCTGAGTAAATGGGGAGTTGCCTGTACTCAGTTCCTTGTTCCTTAAGCAGCTGCTGGCCCATAAAAGGGACTCCTCTTTTATGCTAAGCTGCTAAGCTTACTCAGGAGTCTTTGGTGAGGGACTTTTAATCAAAGCTTTCTGAAAGCCTAAGTACACAATGTAAAGTGGACCACCTCTATCCACGTGCTTTTGGACACTCTCCCAAAGTGGCCTGAAATAGGCTTAGGTAACCTGCTTTATCCAAAAATATCTGGAGTTGAAATGCTACTGCATTCTCAATCAAAACAAAAACAAAACCTATCAACTACTGTGGCTTTGAGGAGACATTAAACAAACAATACAAGCAACACGCAGACCAGTATACTAGATAGCACTGTAATTCTTATTGCATAATATACATGAAAATATATAAATTTCACACATTACAATCCATATGCTGCAACTGTAGCATATGGATTGTAATGTGTGAATTTGTTTCATATTTGAATTCTTCTGTAATTGTGCTCAAGAAGATTCCAGCAAAACAGTCAGATTATCCGGGGTCACTGTTCGTTGTTATTCACCTACTACTTCGGCACCACGAATGCCTAAAAAAAGTTTTACCGCTTAGCCCGCAGGATACCATCTATTACTTTGTTTCAACCATAGACTTATTATACTTCTGCGGACTTTCAAAGACTGACAGACATGTGTTCAATTGATTTCAACTATATTAGAGAATTTACAAGTGCATACATTTTGTTTTTGTTACTAAATCATGTATATCATGCAATAAGAATTACAGTGCTATCTAGTATACTGGTCTGCGTGTTGCTTGTATTGTTTGTTTGTTGTGTTAAATTTGCAACACAAGGGGTTTGTTGTTCTATTTGCAGAGACATTGGCAGGTCTGGTTTGTGAGGGTTTTTTGGGGATGAAATACTGGTCTCTCTGTGTGTGCACACAATATAGAAAACACATGCTGTAGCTGAGATTCCTGCATTGCAGGGGTTGGACTAGATGACCCTTGGGTCCCTTCCAACTCTAAGATTCTATGATTCTGTGTCAAAAATATATCGTATTTGGGGCTCCTTGGTCTCTCCTTTGACCAGAATTCTTTCTCTGCTAAATGCAGTACAGCAAAGTAACATTTGGAAATGTTTGCCAAAAAGATTCACAGCCTAATGATTAGGAAGTAAGATGACACCAGGAACATGAACAATTAAAAACAGCACCCTTTGTGAAAAGGGGAAAACCACAACGCCCGCAAATCCAATGTTGTCCACTTTCAACAGAGTGAAACGAAACACTCACATGGCTGTGTTTTTAATAATCCTTCCTTGGTCCATTTTCTGACCAATGCCATGTACAACAAATACAATGTGAGTTGTTGGTGATGGCTTGTCTTCTAACGTAGCCTCTTCAACATAACCTCTATGCAGCCTGGTCCCACTGCTTGAAGCTGCAAAAGAGCAAGTAACAACATTTAATTCAGGATCATAAAGTTCCTTTCACCTGGTTGCCTGTGTCAAGTAAAAGTACTCTCCAAGTGATCAAGCAAAGACCTTGCATTAACTGGCGTTTTCTCTTCCCCAGCCCACTTACACACTGACACAAAGCAAATGACATGTATTACACATGTAGGAAAACAGCCTGGTAAATTGTCCAGACTTATTGGCAATATGGGTCCTTTGCATGGACTTGAAAAACAGCTATTTGTATATAGTGCAAGGCCAACTAGCACAACCTCCTATTACTAGTGAGCCAACTCTTCTTCAGACTCATTTTCCAATTTCATCATCTGTCCGCAGCCACCAAGTCTCAGCTGTAAATGGCAGTCATGCATCTTCTAGACAGCGGCTTCGTAAACTGCTTATCGGGAGTTCATGATGCACCTCAAAGTGAGTCAAGTGTGTGCTTTTATAGCCACCTGCTGTTTAGAGCACATTAATACAAATATAATTTAATTTCTGGGCCCAGTTCTCCAATCTGTTAAGGTCATCTTGAATTCCGATTCTGTTTCCTGAAGCAGTAGCAACTTCTCCCACTTTAATGTCACCTGAAGATTTGAGGAGCATTCCGTCAATACCTTAATGTAGGGGTTGGCAAGGTTTATCTTGCCTGGGCCGGATCGGTCCCGCGGAGATTCCTCCGTGGGCTGGATTGCACGCGTGCACCTGATTTCAGGTGCCACAGAATCGAGTCCCTACGCTAAGCCGGTTTGGCGCAGTGCATGAGCAGACAACTCAGTTTGGGGGTGGCTCAGGGGCCGGTCAAACGACCACCTCAGGCCGCTTCCGGCCCATGGGCCTTAGGTTGCTGACCCCTGCCTTAATCCATCTCATTTAGAAAGATCATAGAATCATAGAGTTGGAAGAGACCACAAGGGCCATTGAGTCCAACCCCCTGCCAAGCAGGAAACACCATCAGAGCACTCCTGACATATGGTTGTCAAGCCTCTGCTTAAAGACCTCCAAAGGAGGAGACTCCACCACACTCCTTGGCAGCAAATTCCACTGTCGAACAGCTCTTACTGTCAGGAAGTTCTTCCTAATGTTTAGGTGGAATCTTCTTTCTTGTAGTTTGGATCCATTGCTCCGTGTCCGCTTCTCTGGAGCAGCAGAAAACAACCTTTCTCCCTCCTCTATGTGACATCCTTTTATATCTTTGAACATGGCTATCATATCACCCCTTAACCTCCTCTTCTCCAGGCTAAACATGCCCAGCTCCCTTAGCCGTTCCTCATAAGGCATCATTTCCAGGCCTTTGACCATTTTGGTTGCCCTCCTCTGGACACGTTCCAGTTTGTCAGTGTCCTTCTTGAACTGTGGTGCCCAGAACTGGACACAGTACTCCAGGTGAGGTCTGACCAGAGCAGAATACAGCGGCACTATTACTTCCCTTGATCTAGATGCTATACTCCTATTGATGCAGCCCAGAATTGCATTGGCTTTTTTAGCTGCTGCGTCACACTGTTGGCTCATGTCAAGTTTGTGGTCAACTTGTTCCTGGGATAACCAAAAACTTCCCCTTCAACAATGGGAAGGATGCCTCATGTACCTTCCACCACATCTGAGGGCATTTGTCAATGTCCACCCCTGGCATAGCTATATAGGATAAAATGGGCAGCATAAGGAGGTGGGGTTCAAGAAGAGGCTCAAAGGGCACAGCAGGGTGGTTTTTTGGTTTTTTACTCTGAAGCAACTTGCAAGCCAACAAGCATCTCAAGAGTGTATTTCCCTCCTGCTTATGACTGGGGAGGGGAGATCTGAAGAGCTGCAGAGTTAACATGAGGCTGGCAGTGTCCCATGAGCTGCTTCTGCTCAGAAAGAAAGGCACACACAACAAACACTGGGTGTTCCCCACCTTTTATTCTGAAGCAACTTGCAAGTCACAACCACACACACACACACACACACACACACACACAGAGAGAGAGAGAGAGAGAGAGAGAGAAGCAGGAAAGGAGAATCACCAGCAAGGAATGAAGCAACTCGGAAGGGGAAGGGAAAGAGAAAGAGGAGAGAGAGCGCGTGCAAGCGAAGCTGTGGGAAGGCAGACTGAGCTGAAGAAACATGAGGCTAAAGAAGCCTCTCTTGCCATGATGCCATAGCTCCAAATGAAGCATCAACTGGGCACACTAACACAGTCAGGGAGACACAATCACCTCCCCCAGCAGTATAGTTTTAACAAGGGGTCAGCTGCTGCTTACAGAAAACGAAGTGTGAAGTGTTAATAAAAAAACCCAAAGCTTTTTGCCTGCTAGCTGCTGCTTCACAAAAACAAATGCACCCCACACCCCACCAACAGAAGGAGGGGGGGGGGAGAGAGACACATGTACACACACGGAGATGGAGGAGGGAATGACAGAAGAGGGCCACATGACAAAGGAAGGTGTCTGTTTATTTACTAACCCCAGTTTATGTTTTTATGGGGGGAAAGGGATTCAGAAGTCTGAACCTGCAGGCTTGCAAGAGCCTTGAGGGAAGAAGTCCCTGCTTGCCGGCTAGATAGTCAGGGCGACGGAAAGCTAACCGTCTCAAAGCTCTGTTTGGCAATATCAGCCGGGCAATATTTGAGTCAGCCTGCTGTAGTAATTTGTAGCTATTTCTTTTTGCTTCAGGAGGCAGGGAAGAACTGACTGAGGTGGAGTTAGCTAGGGCTGCACACACAGGAAGAAGCACCAGCTTCCTGTTTTTCCAATATTGTGATTTTTTAATACCACACAAGTGACACACAATAAATTGCAACACCATTTTGTAAAAAAAAGTTACCACGATTTGATCTAAAACCCAGTATTAGACAATACATTGATTTATAGCACAGACCTACACAAGACTAAAGATTTCAGTCTTCAAAATCAGCAAGAACTGAAGGTCTCTTCACAGAATATGAGGTGAAACAATTTAGTCAGTGCATACTATAAACAAATAACCTTACCTTTGGAAAAACCCAGCTTCTGTGTGACAGTTCTTGCGATTTTTGACGTTGTTGCATCACTGTAAAGATACACTTCATCCACACTGTGCCAGTCCACATGGGTGCGACTAAGCTTCAAACTATGAACAGCTGGAGCAAAGAAAGAACTGCCTTTAGCTCAAGTAAGGAGAGTCAGGACCTCTTGCAAAGCCAGGCAGAGCAAAAAGAAGGAAATGGACACACAAAAGCAAGCACAGGACTATGTGTATTCCATGCATCTGTGTGCTGTCCCCAAGCACATCAATCTGGAATGCTGAGAACATTATAAGCAAATTTAAGGATCCAGAATTGTAGTCAATGAAGTTCCAGCAACACACAAATCTGATAACACTGATCTGTCAGAAACCAGACTTGTGGGCAAAACATGCTGTGGTAATAGATCCCTAGTACGTTTCCTTTTTGCTTGGTTGCCCAGGCTTCCTTCCACCATTCAGAACCACCATTAAGTATTGCACATTAAAATGCATACTCATTTTAATTTTCAGAATTTATTCTGAATCCACACTGCACATTTGCTTGCTGTACAATTTGTTCATAGCCGGGGGGAATGGGGAGAGCTTGCAGAGAACACACAACCTGGGTGTAACTGAATACTAGCTTTATGCAGTTTACATGAGGCTACTTAACCCTTTCCATTGCACAGATTCACTAATTCAGAATAGGCAAGTGGCTATTCAGATACTTGGAGAGTAGGGAAAGGAAAGGAAAGGAAGCTAACTGTTTGGGGGTTCCTTTGTGCAGAACTGGAGAAATCACAGAGAGGTGTCTGCATTTCTAAAAATCTGCTGACATTACCTAGGAGTTTGAAATATTGATGCCTAGCGCATTTTCCCTTGGTGGAACAGAAAGAAACAGGATGACTCATATGCACTGCAGATACAAAAGACTTACATGGAACCAAACTAAAGGAAAAGCAGAGTAACAGGGTAAGCATGCCCTAGCAAGTCTTGGAAACATGCTAGTAAATGTTAAACAACCAGATAATGCTTGATAAAAAGATGAACTACAATGATGAACTAGATATTATGCACAAATGTGTCTAACAACCTTAGATGACTTTTTTCTTCTGAACAACAACAAATATTTGGGAGGAGGTGACCTGAAATGGCATGGTGTGCTTAACCTGTTCCCTACCCATTGCTTCTCCATTTCAAATCCCAGCTGCCCCTAAGTTACTTGCCGTTTCCAAATGTTTATGTACCATAAGAAAGATTTGGCCTGTACTTGTCTGTTGCAATGCTGAGAACACTATGAAGACTTGTGATTGCACTGTGATCAGAGAAGCACCAAACTGTGTCTTTTCCTGAGGCCAAAAGAACTATAATGAGGGTCGTTATGCTTCTGCATAATCCATCAGTGAGGCAGAAGAACCCTCTTAGAAAAGTGAACTTGCAAACAGTTCTAGTCATGACTTTTTTTTAAAGTGAAAAGGTTCAAAGGATAAGATGATAAGCAGTAGCTGCCAAATGCAAGATTGCATATTATTAAAACAAGTACAAGCAGTAATGATGATTCCCAAAAAGTTATTTTATTGGCTCTGTTACGGGTACCAACAAGGCAGAAAAATACAGCTGCTAGGAGGCGTTTCCCCCTTAGAGTTGGAGAATAATCACTCTTGGCTATTCTATTCCTTCCATCAAGTTTCTATTGCAGGGAGAATGGGAGCATTGTTTTGACTCATGGCAATACAGGCAAAAATGCAAGTGAGCAAAGAAGAACAATGAATTGACTTCTATCGCTTACTGTCAAAGAAAAAATGCTCAAGCCAGCACTCAGTCCCCTCCCCCCTACAGTCCCTCTCAGTCACAACCACCTTTTGAAAAGAAAAGTCTTATGTTTAAAGTGCTTTCATTTTTTTCTTGTTGCCAGCCATCTAGGAGGCACCTGCTGTCAGGCAGCAAGGCAGGATGTAAACATATTAAATAAATTTCTCTAACACTGTGCATATAGATGAGTGCTTGAAATTAGGTTGAGACTCAGAGATTTGTCAAAGCCCACTCAATGAGCTTGAGGTGAACAGCGATTTGAAGTCGGGGCCGAAATCAATAGGTGGTCAGACAACTGGACAGGATCTGTGGATAATTTAACAAGCTTCTCAAAGTTGAAGGGCACGCTTTGGGGCAGGGATCCTTTTTTTTTTTAAAAGCAAACAATGCTTTAAAAGTGATTTAAAATTCCTAATGAATTGTTAGTACACACTGTTAGAGACAGCAATGTCAGCCTCTAATTTTCTCTGTAACAAACAAAGAACTGATCCACAGTTTCTTCCTTCTTTTGGAAGAGGGTAGCAACATCATGCAGAGGGGGAAGCAAGTGGTTATCTAAAACACTACACTGAAAGACATGAACTACAACAGAAAGCTTCCTAGGCAAGGAGAGGACAAGAATACAAATCTGCAATTACTGTACCTTCAGACCACTTGCGTTTAAGCCCTGCAGCCTCTGTATTCTCCTTATATCCTCTCCATTTGAACAGAGAATGGAGGGAGAAGGGAGGGAGGTGGTAGATAACTAAAAGCAAAAACACCGAAACACCGAGCTTCAAAGTGAAATTTTAAAAAGGGGCATCATTGGATTTTGCACATCACTAGCTAAATAAACGCAACAAACATAGACAATACGTATAGGAAAAACACTGCAACAAATTTTAGCAAAACAAAAGAATACTGCCTTTCTGGGGAATTTAGTTATTCATTCTTTTATCTTCTCAACTTTTTAATGAAATGCTTATTGGTACAAATAAAACTCAATTCAAAGCATAGAAGAATGACAGGCATGCAACAGCAAGATAGATAGACAGACCCATCCAGCACCTTTTGAGTTCTCAGATACATGTGCACACAATATTTTGGGGGACTGTAATACTGTACAACTCAAAAGAATGGACTCAAAATGTGAGCTAGCCTAAGACTGATCACTAAGTGCCCCCTCTAGAACAGGAGGAAAGGCCCCTGGTGGCTAGATTAGCAGAAGCTGCCTACTGTTCAGACTTTACGAAAGAAAGAGCGATGCATCCCAGCATGCACTGTCTATAAACAAGCCTTCCATTCCTGAACAGCACTGGAGTTTCCTTGTGGGGGTAACTGCAAGTCCACTGTGATGTTTTCAATACTCATTTTATAGCTTCCAGGCTATTCAATGAGGATATTGAAAGAAGTGATACCCCTTGAAATTACTGTGCTGTGATTTGATGGACTTACCTTACCCTCACAGGTAGATGCCAGTGCTGTTCAGTGTGGGAAGGGACATCACAAGGTGAATGAATGCTGTGGTATCTCACAAGTGGGAAGTTAGGGATCAAGAGGAAGCTGTTGTGCCCCACCTAAGAAACAGGAGAACAATAAGCACCATGAAGGTCAGTCGGGGTTCAAACAGGGAGTCAAACTGAACCAGAGTTGAAACACAGAACACCATCGTACATTTTTAAAATGAAGCCATTATTTGGGAGTCTCTGTTTAAACTTAACACAAGACCAGATTTTTAAGTCTTTTTTTTGGGTGGGGAGAGACCAGACATAGTGGTACTCAAAAGGACTTTGATACATTTTGTTCCCGTCTCTGCTTCTCGGTTCTGCTGCCTTTGAGGATGAGGACAAGTAAGGCAGATGCAGGCTGCAACTAACCGACAGAACCAGTCCAGCGAAGAAAGGCTTAAGAGGAAGGCACAACTTCTTCTGTACACAGCAGGACAACTCCCTCATGACATACTGTTCAATCTGACTCAATAGCTCCCTAATGCCAAAGCTGTGTGCCACAAGAATTGCCAGTGTGCTTTAAGCAATATACAGAAAGGCTGATGTGAAGCCAGCTGCCTTTTCTAACCAGCTTTGATGGGGGGTTGGGGAAGGAGAAATTATTTCTGCAGAGATATACCAGAATGCCCAAAGCTCAGAAAAGGCTATTCAATGAGTCTCTGCATGAATTTATGTTCTGGCCTTCTTTTCTTCCAACTAGAAGGCATGCCTAGATTAGCAACCGATGCAGTAACACAGTACAGTGGTACCTCGGGTAAAGAACTTAATTCGTTCTGGAGGTCCGTTCTTAACCTGAACTGTTCTTAACCCGAGGTACCACTTTAGCTAATGAGGCCTCCTGCTGCCACCGTGTGATTTCTCTTCTCACCCTAAAGTAAAGTTCTTAACCCAAGGTACTATTTCTGTAACCTGTAGCATCTGTAACCTGAAGTGTCTGTAACCCGAGGTACCACTGTAGTGGGATCCTCTGGGGGGATAATTTTTCCTCCTACAAACTCTAAATCGTAAACTTTATCAGGCCTATGAGCAAAAGTGTCTTCAGTGTTAACTCAGCAAAAGCCTGCACTTCAGTACCGAATGTGCATGATCCTCAAAATGCATTTAAGGAGTTAATAAGCACATGGGAGGAGGTTATGTTTAGTTGCAAAGAAAAATCAGCAGGAGAAAGTGAGGAATGCACTTCCTCCACCCTACCACAAGAACAATCCCCACCAGCCAAACTTGATTCTGATTCATAGAGCATTTCTGGGGCTACGGAAGAGTTTCCCTGATGTAGCAGTTATAACTTGCCAGCTCACGGTATGGGTTCTGTTGAACCCGAGCATGTTGCCCAAACCTGTACAGCGGTACCTTGGGTTAAGTATTTAATTTGTTCCGGAGGTCCGTTCTTAACCTGAAGCACCACTTTAGCTAATGGGGCCTCCTGCTGCTGCCGCGCCGCCAGAGAACGATTTCTGTTCTCATCCTGAAGCAAAGTTCTTAACCCAAGGTAATATTTCTGGCTTAGCGGAGCCTGTAACCTGAAGTGTATGTAACCCGAGGTACCACTGTACTATTATTAGGTTACTTCCAATGGAACCCCTGAAGGCCATTAAGCCCTGCTGCAAATACAACAAAGTAATTTTTAGTACAAATCACACAACAGGTAAGCTGCTGCTCCCCAATCTGTTTCTTGGGGATGATTATGCTGCTCAGGAATGCAGGCATCTCTGGATTACTGTAATGGGGGGCCCACTCCTAAAGTAGGGTTGCCATATTCCGAAGACCAAAAACCCAGAAACCCCCCATATTTGGGGCACCCCCACCACCATCCCGCATCTCTGTCACTCACCCCTGCCTGCCGCAGACCCCTTCCTCACTCCCTCCTTCCAATCCCTCTCTTACCTTTGCTGTCTTCGGCCTCTTGCTCTCTTTTCATGGCACAGGCCAGGCGCTCCTCCTGGAAGGCCAGGCTGGCCTTCCCCAGGCCACGGCCAGCCTCCGTCGCCTCCGGAGAAGCGGCGCAGGCCAGGCGCACTGGTGGCTCTGTGGCTCCAGGGCCTGCAGGGGCTCTGGCCTGGAGGCCGCTGAGAGGAGGAGGAGGACAGGAATATACAGGGCACCAGAAGTAACAACGCCGTGGCTGCCCCTTCCTTCTCTGACAGCACCGCTGCTCGGCCAGTAACCTCAGCTCGCCAAAAACAAAAAACAAAACCCTGGACATTTTTTTTTTTAAATTAAAAAATCCGCCCGGGAAGTGATCTTACTCTTGAAATCCCAGACGGGTGTGGGAAATTCCAGATGTATGGCAACCCTACCTAAAGGAGACTAGGTTCATGGGAACACATTACATCAGAACTCAAGGTTTCTTCACTGGCTTTCTAGGCATAATTCAAAGATTTGAGGCTCAACAACTTGGACTGTAGACACAATATAGACCACCTACTTTCCTGACCTGCCCCAAGATCTATTGAGAGGACTCTGTTAACAATGCTGCCCATATAACAGGCTTTGAGCTGGATGGGGAATCAATGCCTTTTCATGACACAGTCGTAAAACCATTGCACAGCGGACAGAGCTGTATTACAAATGGCACTACAAATAGTTAGGCAAGAAGACCAGTGCCTTCTGATATTGCCATTTCAAAACAATCTGTAGATTAACATTAATGTATTTATCTGCCTTTATTCACAATTTTAAAATAGAGGCAGCCACCCAGTTTGTTTTTAATTACTCTTAAACTCTGTTCTATAGCATGAGACAGTCCCCAGACTGGGGAGGAAATCAGAAAGAGATGTTTATTTCATAATTGTTTAATTACCTATAATAAAAAATTGCACATAGACAACTTGCACTTGAGGAATGCTGATTTTGTGCGCTTAATAATTTATTATTAATGTGCTTAATGTGCAAATTATTTCAAAGCATGTTGTGCTGCTCCTGGTCACAGCAGAGTCGAGAAATGGAAGCTCATGAATGAAAAGTCATTCCACGCTTCCCCTGCTGCAAAGACTGACGTAAACAGAGCTGGTTTCTGCTCTTTCACTCTGAGGCCAAGTCTGAGGTCCTAGCTATCATGTTTCCCACTAGGCATCTGCGCTCCAATCACAATTCACCTGCCCGTGAGCGTCTAGGAGGAACAAAGCGCAATTCCTGTAATATCTACCACAGAAGTGAGCTGACCGCATTAACGGAGCAATATCCTCTTTGATTTACAACAGAATTCTATCTAAACATACTTTAGATCAAGGGTTCCCAAACTGTGGTCTGCAAACCACTAGTGGTCTGCAAGCTTCATTCAGGTGGTCCAGTTTCTGTAAAAAATACAATTAAAAATCCTGCAGCAGTTTTTAAGTGGTCCATTGGGAAAAAAATCACTTAGGAACCACCGCTTTAGACCCAAAGACGATTATACTAGTTGCCAGAGACACAAAAGCTGCTTGTGTACACAGGTAACAGCACTTAGCCAAAGACACCCTCTCCCCTATTTACATATAGAAAAGCTACTTAAAGTGGGGGGGAGGGAGGGAGGAGACCTTCAAACGCTTCAGCAAAAGCAGAGTGTCATGTGTGTCCCTGTTTCTTTGTAATGAACAAAATAACTCCAGAAATAGCTCAAAGTGCGTAACACTTAAGGTTAGGACAGCAGTCAACTGGCCTTGGACAAATATTGCAAAATGTTCCATGGAACTATGAATGACCTTCTCCCAGTGGTGGGTTTCCTTGAACTGTAGAACAGGATCATCTGACAGGAAAGGCACGAGAGCTATCTCCTTATTTTAGTTTCTGTTTATCTAGTTCGTACATTTTCATCCCACTCTAATCAAGGAGTGCAGGGCTGCATGCACAGCCCAGCCCCACCTTCAGCCTCACAAGCAGCGATGAAGTCGGCTAGGCTGAGAGACTGTCACGGGTGCAGGGCCAGCCAGTACGCTTTATGGTGAGGAGGGACTATGAACCTGGGTCTCTCCTGCATTAGTCCAACTGCAACACCACGCGGACTCCTTACTTCACCACCCAGCTTCACACACTTCATTTAGTGCCCTTTATTTAACAACCAGCTTTTGCGATTTAGAATTACTGTTTGTGCTTTATTTAAATCAATGTCAAACAAAATGTGCAATTGTCTATGGCCCATCCTTAAGACGTTTGTGATAAAGGGCAAGGCAATTTGGTCAGCCTCTTGACTATCATTTAATATGTTCAGATAACAATATAAACTATAAATGATTCCTATATAGGCAACTTTAACAAAATAATGGAATTTTCCTGGGTTTTGGGTAATAAGTGCAAGTCTCTACATTCAATATTTGCATGGGGCACTGGTTGAGAGGAAGCGTATTTCATGTGTGGACTCAGCAGGGTGGGAAATGGGCATGCTAACAGGTCTTCCATTAGCAGTCCTTCTCTCCAATCCAACAAGTATGCTCTATTTCTCCTTGACATCTGCAGGTGAGGAAATGGAAGTGCTGGACCAGTGTCTTGCCTTGGTAATGGACCGGATGAGAGCCAACAAACTGAAGCTCAGTCCAGATAAGACGGAGGCACCAGATGGGCGGGCCTGCTCTTGATGGTGTTACCCTTCCTCTGAAGGAGCAGGTTTGCAACTTGGGGGTACTCCTGGATCCTTTCCTGTTGCTTGAGGCTCAGGTGGCTTCAGTGGCCCGGAGCACCTTCCATCAGCTTTGGCTGGTGGCCCAGCTACGCCCCTATTTGTATAGGGATAGCCTAACTACTGTTGTCTATGCTCTGGTAACCTCAAAGTTAGATTGCTGCAATGCGTTCCATGTAGGGCTGCCTCTGAAGTCAGTTTGGAAACTTCAGCTGCAGAATTCAGAGGCCAGGTTGCTCACCGGAGCAAGACGGTTTGAGCATCTTACACTGATCCTGGTCCGACTCCACTGGCTACCAATTAGTTTCCAGGTCCAATTCAAAGTGCTGGTTTTGACCTATAGGACCCCAATACCTCAAGGACCGCCTTTTTCCATTTGAACCTACCCAGACCCTAAGATCATCTTCCCAGGCCTTTGTTTGTGTGCCTCCTCCTCTAGAGGTCCAGAGGGTGGCAACACGAGAACAGGCCTTCTCTGCAGTGGCTCCCCGTCTGTGGAATGCTCTCCCCAGGGAAGTTCGCCTGGCACCTTCATAATACACCTTTAGGTGCCAGGCAAAAACGTTCCCTTTTTAAACAGGCCTTTGGTTGATTTGACTGACATCCTATACCCTTTTAAAATGTGGGGGTTTGGGGGGGTTATTGGGTTGTTGTTTTTATTTTGATTATGTATTTTGTAGTTTTATATTTTGATTTTATTCTGTGAACCACCCCGAGACCTCCAGGTATATAGCGGTATATAAATTCAACAAACAACAACAAAAGGACTGACCTGCTGGGAGCCTGAAGGGTCCTGCCCTGCTTCTCTCTACCTGGCTTGGGATGGGGCCTGACAGGCTCCATAAAGGAGTGCTGCTGCTGCTGCTGCTGCTGGGCAGAGAGGGCTCCGGTTTTGTTTTCCAATTGCTTTTATTTTTTATCTATGTCATTTTAAATTGTGATTGGTATTAATGTTGTATTCTTAGTTTTAGATTTTATGATTTATGTGGAAATTGTCTTCCATTTGGTTGTGTACTTTTTGATGTGTTTTTATTTATTGTTTATAACTTTTGTTATTTTGGTAATTATGTAAACCTTGTCATGTTGCAAGCCGCTTTGAGCATTGTTTTAACTATGGAAAGGCGGCATACAATAAAATGATGAATGATGAATAACAACAACAAGAAGTGGTGCTATGCAGAGGGATCATTTCCAAAACTGCATAAATTACCTTTTTGGGAATTGAAGTTAGATCCTCCCTGCTTCCATTTCCTCAGCAAACTATTGATTGGAAGGATTGTATCTATTTTAAAAGAGCTCCATTTGGCACAACCCAGCTGCTCTGTGCACAGCCCCATAGAGTATCAGTCCCAATTTGTTGCAACTATCAGATTTCTAATGGGAACACTGAATTCTTGGAAAAGTGTTAGAATTTTGCAACTTCCAAGAAGGCCAAGAGACAAGACTACCTTGGAATGTGGAACACTGTGACACTACAAAACTAATATTCTTCTTGACACTACAAAACTAATATTCTTCTTGGCTCTAATATTCTTATTCTGAAGTTGCTAAAATCTCTGCCTTAAGTTCACTTTTAAGACTGCAGTCCTAAGAATACTTACTTCTCAAAAAGTTTATTATAACTTATATACTCCACAAGAATGTAAGCAAAACAAATTATTTAAAGATCAAACAAAACAGAATTGAAGAAAAATATTTAAAACTTGCATTCCTCCTTGTCTCACAAATTATTATTAGAATGTATAAATTTCCTTTCATCTCATTTATGGTTGAGCTGTCAGTATAATATACCAGTAAATGCTTAATGAGACTTTCTTCCAACTATTAAAGAGTTATGGAAGGCACAAACATTGGCTTCTAGTAGCATTCAGAAGAAAAAGGAACTGGGAGATGGTGCAAGCACAGTGCAGACTCAGCAGTCGGAACATTGGGCTGGCTTCTGCCATGGCATCCACACTGAGCTCCCACTATCAGTAAGTGGCAGTGACACATGTGCTCAGAAGTCTGGGGAGCAATGTGGCCCCACTCATGTAGTCCTGACAGCCACTACTGTTGCTTCAGATATAGCCACTTGACAATAGTCTAAGTCAGTTCTAACTGTACAGGTGGGAGTAATCATCCCCAGCCACCAGACATAACTGACACCCACATACTGAATATAATCTTGCACATAGACCCCAAGTAAACATTACAACCAATGCAGAGAAATTAGCTTGGAGGCAGGGCAGTCAAGATCCTTTTCAGAGAGGTGTCTAGCACCATCACTGTATAGCTTCCACAGCAGTCTGAAGACGTACCTCTGAGATGCGTTTTTTAGGACCCACCCTATTCTTCTACTGAAAATGGGTTTAACTGATTTCAATATTGCATTTTTATATTGTTGTAACTTTCTGTCATAATACCACCCCACTCTAGATGTACCAGAGTTAATGCTCATTCAGCCTGTCTTAACAGCGAGGCATGTTCAAATTTTATACAGTAGTGCCCCGCAAGACGAATGCCTCGCAAGACGGAAAACCCGCTAGACGAAAGGGTTTTCCGTTTTTGAGCTGCTTTGCAAGACGATTTTCCCTATGGGCTTGCTTCGCAAAATGAAAAAGTCTTGCGAGTGTTCCGATTTTTTTTCGCCCCTCCTTTTTCTAAGCCGCTAAGCGCCTTTTAGCCGCTAATCCGCTAAGCCTTTAATAGCCGCTAAGCCTTTAATAGCCGCTAAACCGCTAATAGCGCTAATCCGCTAATAGGGTTGCTTCGCAAGACGAAAAAACCGCTAGACAAAGAGACTCGCGGAACCGATTAATTTCATCTTGCGAGGCACCACTGTATCTGGAAGACGTATCAGTATAAACCTACTACCCAAAACAGAGTTCAATGAAGCTGGGCTCAAGCTGCAACCCCCAAAAAATGAAATTACTTAACAGATGGAGAAAAAAACATAAAAACTATAAAAATAATATTTTATTCTGTACTATCTGCCCAAACTCCCACTTTTAACTCTTTGTTTTCTAGTGCAAATCTTGAAAAGTCAGGGTCAAACTATTTTACCAAGACTTAAATCTGCAAAATATTTTGTTTATTGGAAATTAAATGGCAAGTACAAACAAACCATTTACTTTGCTGCTGGGCATCAGCCCTAGAGGAGGAACCAAATAGTCAGCACCCGCTTTTCTTCTAGCAGCAGCCCATCACTAAGGCCACAACTTGGCAAAGCAACAGACTTAGAACTTAAATAATGATAAATAGTTGTGCTGCTAATTTGAAAGGCTTTTAAAATAAGCAGGGTGATGCAATGCATACAGCCAAACCTGTACTACTGTCCAGGGCACTCAAACTTGGGGAGAGCTCTGCTGTTTGCCTTGCCCAAAGCAGTTGGGTCTTATTGCACAAGATAAACAACTCAATTGCAGCAATGTCAAACTGACCAGTCAAATATTATCAAAAAAGTCAACCTGAAACTGTTCTTAACTAGAGGCGTGCTTTTGCTAATGGGGCCTCTTGCTGCCGCTGCGCTGCAGGCACACGATTTCCGTTCTCATCCTGGGGCAAAGTTCTCAACTCGAGGTAACTCTTCCAGGTTAGCGGAGTTTGTGACCTGAAGTGTTTGTAACTCAAGGTACCACTGTACAGCGGTGCACCTATTTTTCTAGAAAAATGCATTGCTGATACTTATACCAGTTTGAAAAACAAATTAGTTAACTGTTTTGTGAAACAATGATACTAACTCTAAGAAAATTATAGCAAATTATCCACAAAAAGAACTGGTGATACCTGCTGTTACAGCAGGTGGTCATTAAAAGCAGTTTTGCTGTGTTACTTGATTTGGCCCTGGGCTGCAATGGAGCTAGAGGCAAGGGGCTCTCACACCCGTCCTTGCTAACCAATAGAAAGTAAGCTGTCACCTGGACAGTAGCATTCTTGGCTTCATGGAATACTTGCGGTCAAACTGATTTTTGACCAGTAAACTGACTGGTATGGCCTGCTGATTCTACTAATCACTCTACTCCTGTGAAGTGATTATTCCAAACCTAATGGAGGGGATGTCAAGATTTATCAGTCTGGCCATTTTAAACAGTATTTTGTTTGACCACAAAACAACTGAAAGACTACAAGTGAAAATGATTCTACCAACCCTGGACTGACCCAAAATTAAGAAATATGTATCTTTTGGTCTCTCCTGGTTGGTAGGCTGGATTTAAAAAAATAGTAATATTCAAATGGTTTAAAAGTTTCCAGGGGCAAAAAACAACAACAAGCATCTGGGAGGACTTCAACTTAAAGCATGAAAATGGTTTGAAAAACGAGGAAGTTCTCTATTGTGGGTGGGTGTATTTATGGTAACACAAAATAATGCATAATAAAACATGCTGTTTTTGAGAAGTGCTTTGGGGAAGAAACATCACTCAGGTGCAATCCCAGACTTTGTCAGGTAGGGCAGGAAAATCTGAAATTCAGGACAGCTGCTGCCGGTCAGTGTAGGTAATACTGAACTAGATGGATCAATTGTTCAACTTGGTGTAAGGCAGTTTCCTATGCTCCTAACAATAATAAGAGACTGAAGCAAGTAATGGTTAATCATGCAAAACGCACCATCAAACATGTACACAAAAGGTTATGACTATCCTAAAAAGAAACATGAGGCAGGACCATTGATCCAGCCATCCCTTACCCTCTTTTCCATCCAAAGGTTTTGATACTTCCATGTCAAAGTTTTCTTGCAACTGCTGCCCCTTGAAACAGCTGAGATGTTCTTGTTCTATCAAATTGCTTTCTTCTTCTTCTAGCGGCTGCCATGTGCCATCAACAAACCACTGCCCACGCATCACAGGGATCTTCTCAGATTCTGTAAAGGTGACAAACACAGTATATTTTAAGATATAGCAGAGCAGTTAATGCAAGAGAAAAAGATGTTTGGGCAAAATCTATCACATCTGTCAGAATGTGACTGCGGTTGCCTTGCAGGGAGCTAAATGATCCCATTCTTACAGTGGCTGGCAGCCCTGCAGTTCCAAGGTATTTGCTCCACTTGAATCGATAACATTATGGGCCCTGTTGCCTTGAGAAAGTCAATACACAGCTACATGGCAAAGTAGGTTTCAAATAGTCTAGGTTTCAGTATTTTAAAGTACTTTAAAGTGTCAACTACACTTTCCAAATGTCTTTGAAAACCCTAAGTCAACCTTCTTCAACCATTTTGTGTTATACA
This sequence comes from Podarcis bocagei, assembly GCF_964188305.1. NCBI lineage: Eukaryota > Metazoa > Chordata > Lepidosauria > Squamata > Lacertidae > Podarcis > Podarcis bocagei. Next base: position 4,396,801 of record NC_138125.1, on the reverse strand, counting down.
CAAACATATCTCACACATGTGTCTTCTGTGTACAAATCTGTTAAAGACATCAGACACAGCAGCTTTACCCACCCACAAAACACATGTAAAAGGAAGTGTCTGTCTTTAAAAATTGTAACTTTGCATTAGCTTTACAACAGAAAAGTAACTTTTGGCAACTTGCTATTATGATGAGAACACGTTCCCTTTCTGCCATTGGTAAAATCTGTATAGTTCACTATTTTAAAAAATTAGCACTGAATTTTTCAGTATTTTGTGTTTCAGTTTTACACTGGACATTGCTTAAAGCAGGCATAGGCAAACTCCGTCCCTCCAGATGTTTGGGACAACCATCATCCCAGACCACTGGTCCTGTTAGCTAGGGATGATGGGAATTGTAATCCCAAACATCTGGAGGCTGGAGTTTGCCTATGCTGAGACCCTATCTGCCTGTGGACTGTCTCGCCAGAGTGGTGCATGCTCTGGTTATCTCCCGCTTGGACTACTGCAATGCACTCTACGTGGGGCTACCTTTGAAGGTGACTCGGAAACTACAACTAATCCAGAATGCGGCAGCTAGACTGGTGACTGGGGGCGGCCGCCGAGACCATATAACACCGGTCTTGAAAGACCTACATTGGCTCCCAGTACGTTTCCGAGCACAATTCAAAGTGTTGGTGCTGACCTTGAAAGCCCTAAATGGCCTCGGCCCAGTATACCTGAAGGAGCGTCTCCACCCCCATCATTCTGCCCGGACGCTGAGGTCCAGCGCCGAGGGCCTTCTGGTGGTTCCCTCATTGCGAGAAGCAAAGCTACAGGGAACCAGGCAGAGGGCCTTCTCGGTAGTGGCGCCCGCCCTGTGGAACGCCCTTCCAGGAGTTTGGATTTGGATTTGATATCCCGCCTTTCACTCCCTTTAAGGAGTCTCAAAGCGGCTAACATTCTCCTTTCCCTTCCTCCCCTACAACAAACACTCTGTGAGGTGAGTGGGGCTGAGAGACTTCAGAGAAGTGTGACTGGCCCAAGGTCACCCAGCAGCTGCATGTGGAGGAACGGAGACGCGAACCCGGTTCCCCAGATTATGAGATTACCGCTCTTAACCACTACACCACACAGAAGACATCTGAAGGCAGCCCTGTTCAGGGAAGTTTTTAACGTGTGATATTTTACTGTATTTTTGGTTTTTATGGAAGCCGCCCAGAGTGGCATTATTATTATTATGCCTGGCTTGAAGACTTGGGCTGGAATCCACCCCCCTCATTTGCATTTCGCTAGGGTTTTGATCAGGTGGAGCTGTACCTTTGCCATCCTGGCCTCTGTCCATGGACCAATATCAATGTTGCTCTGCCAGTGCAGAGCTCCTTGTTCTGTCCTCTGAACGCTCAGCCAGGTGCAAGTAGTAATGGTGGGATTTACACCAGTAGTAGCCAACAGAATGCTCCAAACCAGGACATTGGGGGGGCAGGGAGGGGCCCAATTTGCCTGGGATCAACTTGATCATGAGCTGGCCCCACTGCTATCACTTGGTAGCACTGGGTCATAGCTGGGCCTAATCACCGCAAACAGTGAATTGTTATATGAAGTCCTATGCCCTCTGTCACAAAATGCCACTGTAGCGCATCCTCCTTTCATTTCAACGGAGCTTGCATGGGGGATTTTCTTAATGCTAATCCTCAGACTCACACTCTGTAAAGACCAGCTCTTGGAGCTTTGTTGAAGCTTGCAGCAATGGTGGAGGGCACCCTAAGGTAGAGTCATTGGGAAGCAGAACAGGTAAGACAAGCAGCAGATGAGTAACACTGAGCTAAAAGCAGTCTCAAGTTGCTTATCTGAGAGGAAAGACTCATGAAGGAAGGAAGATTCCGCAACAGGGCAGGGCAGGGTTTACCGAAGTACAATTATGCTGTGATACTAGGGACTAACTATAGAGACTCCTACAGAGGAAAAAGACCTTACTTATTACTACACCAGCTGTCATTTTAGTTCAGTAAACACAAAGAGCTACCCAAGGTAAGGAGGTCACTACTACTTTAAATTACTGGGATGCTTTCTGTCAACACCCTTAATCTTCTCAAGATCAAATGCTTACTTCCGCTCTGAGCACAATGCTGCTTTTGATGCTGGCACCCAGGAACCTCTCTCCCCAAAGCTTGGAAATCCCTCTGTGAACAGCATATGCTACTTTTTTAAACATCTGCCACCCAGATTTAATGAGAAGGAGAAATTACTTCCAAAATGAAAAGCAACACAGCAGGCCACCATTTTCACTCTCTACTTTGTTTATGTTTACTGTTTCTCCCCTCTGCCTTTCCCAAGCTTTTGTTTTCTTGCTGTTCCTACACTTTACAGCAGGAAAGATTAAAGCAATTGATCTTCCTGTATCCATGCCAAGAAAGTCAACTACCCACTGGCAAATTACTCAATAAGGTCCATTTTCTCCACTCTCATTCCAGCAGATAAATGGCTGCAAATGCAAGAGCACTGTCAGGGCTGAATGTGCTCTGCCTCAAACACTCAGCACCAGGGAAACCACATTCTGCATCCAGAATCTGTGCAAATGTTCATACAACTGCTCATTTATTTCCTCATTTATTCTGCTTATGAAAGGGGATTTTAAACAAGGACAGCGGAGCATATGGAGATAGCGCATAAGGGCCCTTTCTCCATAGGTGACATTAACAAGAAGGATGCAAATACAGAGTTGAGTAGTAAATAAAATCCCAGTCTTTGACCAGTGGAAGCTCAGAGGGACCCTTATCTGCCTTCTGAGATGTGGCTGGTCTCTGATGACAGGTTCAAACTTTTCTCTGCTGAAATCAGGGTTAGAAATCATCTGACCCCAGTGCAAAATTATGCACTATATATATATATTTCTTATGTACTCTTGCTGACCACAAAGAAGGAAGACCAATCAAAAAAACCTGTCAAGTAAGGAAGACCAATCTACAGTGTAACCAAGCTGGTGGTGGAACTATATGGTGACGACAGTTGCACACAATGGTTCTGGTCTTCTACCAGAAGGCAATTTAGGATAAAGACAGTAGATGAAGATCTAGATAATTGTTTGTGAATAAACGGTTCAATCCAAGAAGATGTACAAACGAGTGTTATAAACCACCAAGCTCTGGTTTTCAGTGGAAGAATCCAAGAGGCAACTGGAAATCATGGAGTTACTTTCAGTTAAGGTGTCTGGGTCTCTTTTTGTCCCTTGGATGCAGAGACCAAGCTTTTAAAATTATCAGTTAAATTCTATAGACACTTAGCAGTGCAACACTAGCAAGGTTTAGGCCAAGAAACAAAGAGTGTATTTAGAACTCACACACAAAACTTAAGAACCCTAAAACAACTTTTTTAAAACCCAGTAATCAAAGAATTAAATTATTACAAATGAGAATGAAAACACTTGCTAGCCTAGTTTAATAAGGCCTGGGCTAGCCAAGACACAACTTGTGTGATCTTTGTGGTAGCATTACCGTTGCAAACAGAAATCTCAGCAGCAAACTAAGTGTGTCACATCTGCCCCATTCTCAAAGTGGGACAGAGGCTTGATTTTTATTTCAAAAGATGTGTGTGGGCGAGAACACCTAAATCCTCCCATTGCCTTACCACCTTACAGCATTTAACTCTCAGCAAAGTCATGGTGGGTTGGGAGAAAAGAGGCTAACGCCGTGCACTGTGGGGAGCTAAGACAGAAGAGAATTCAGCTGCCCTCACCGACATATCCATTATGATGTAAGCATCAAACACCCACCACCACTTTATACACAAATGGGGCAGATACATGAACAAACAAACATGGCTGCCTATGCATAATTTCAGGCAAAACACAGAATTTGCCTAAGGAGAAAATCCAGTATAGATGACTTTGGTAAGAACACAAGAATATATTCAGTCTGCAAAGTGGGAGAAATAAAGAGATCCCTCTTCACTCTGCCTGGATTGTGCAAAGACAAGCAAAGAAAGGTGCTGTCTCATTCATTCCCTGCCCAATGAAGTCTGCATGAGCCACCATCCACCTCTCCTCTTGACATAATGATTGATGGTACTGACATTCATAGACCTTAAGGATACCGCAGGCTAACAGGATTGTGCATGCCTGCTCCACCATCAGGCAGAGACAAAACTAAGTGATTCAGTCTCAGCTGCCTTTAACCCTAACTCAAGAGTGCACATTCATGTCCGCAGGATAAAACAAATTTCTTAATTAATTCCTACTAAAGATGTGCAAGGGCCTATAGTACTGGGTTTGGCTCACAAAGCACTAGCAGCTTAATGAAGGACAAGAAACATGCAAACTCACAATTAGCCTTTCAACATAAACAAGAAGTTCTGGTAACTCCTGGTCCATAAAGTGGTAAGAAAACTGATGCTGCCCTGCAGGAGGTTCTGGACAGCAAGATGGTGCTAGACTAGGGTGTGATAAAGACGTTCCTTTCCCTTCCCTTTACTTTTTCACTTATATTGTTATTAAGCAATGATGTAATGCTTCATTTTCAATGTATTGTTTCTTAAGAACTTGTAATTTTCATTTGTTTGTTGTTCTGAAAACCACATTCTTAATTAAATCTGCCTAAAATAATACATACTTCCAGAGAAAGGAGAGAAAGAAAAGAAGCTGCAGTTGAAAGTAGAGCAGAACAGACAAAGGGAGTAATCCAGACTGTGTTTCCACAGAAGTCTCAGAATGCAATACAGATCATACATGTTTTCCCAGAAAGGCAAAGGGCAACCCTTTGCCCTTATAGCTGCAAAGTGTATGGCCAATGCCTCCCCAGTGTAATCTCGCAAGTTAAGACTTTGCTCTAAAACTTCATGCCACTACTTGTGGCACCCGGAAGAGAGACAATTATGCAAAAGAATACACACTACAAATAAGACTATGCAGAGTAAAAAGAATGCAAATACAAATCAGTTTCTTACTGCAGAGTTTATCTTACGCTGGCACAGCATTCTAACAACATTTTTAGGGACAGAGTACATGCAGGCTTTGGGATCAGTGAACAACAGCCAGTCAACTTCCATACCTGTCTTTTGTTCACACTCAGGCAGCCTTTCTCAACCTATGGGTCCCCAGATGTTGTTGAGCTATAAGTCCCATCAACCCTAGCGAGCAAGGCCAGAGCTCAGGGATGATGGGAGTTGTTGTCCAACAACATCTGAGGACCCACAGGTTGAGACCCGCCGGTTCACAGAAAGGAGTGAAAAAGGGCTGCAGCTTGAAGGAAATGCAAGCCATCTCTTTAGGATTGCAATGGGCAGAGATGAGGGAGGTGCCACGATAGTGGAAATTTTTGTACAGGAATAGAAATCATAGTTCCTCAGAGCAGCAGGAGTGTAGTTTGGAAAAGGGAGTAAGAGGTTACGTACAGATGTTATGATTTAGCTTCCTGCCTAGATAAGTGACCTGGGCACATGAGAACAGGTACGAACTGAGTAAGAAGGAAGTAGCTGACTTGAAAAAGAGCAGGCACAGGACGTCCCTGCCACACATATAACTTGTGTGTGTGTCTGTATATGCATAAGCCATGTGAGAAGCAGATAAAGGAATGCTTAAGGAGGAAAATTATGGAGATGGGAAGCACAATGCAACCTTATGGCAAGGGCGCTGAACAAAATAAAAATAAAAATGCAGTATTAAGGAAGGGTGCTAATAAATGCTTAAAACTGGTGCAGGACCTTTGGCCCTCCAAACCAGGTCATTTGCCATGCTTCCAAGAGCTGCACTTCAGCAACATCTGGAGGACTAAAGGTTCCCCACACCTGCTTAGGAGGGGAAAGGAGAAAAGTGGCAGGGTTAAGCAAGACTTCAGGACAGTGAGTCTCTGATAAAATGGTCATGAAAGCAGAGCAAAAGGAAGGTGACAGCTGGCCAAGGATCCAGGAGTCCCTGAGCATCCACCCTTTGGTGTGCCTAATTTTTTCTGTTGCAAGCCTCCAGGCAGGACATTGTCAGCCTCCTTTAAACAATAAATTAAGAGCCTTGAGAATCAAGCATCACTGAACTGGTGGAACCTGCTGCCAACGTCAACGTGCAAGGGAGGAACCGGTAGCACTAGGGTTCCAGCCCGATCCTCCCGGGCAGGTTGACTCTGAAGCCAGACCCCACCGGGTTTAACGGGACTTCAGGTCCTCAGGCATCCCCTGGCTAATGAAACAAGGCAAGCCCCACCCCACCTAATCCATCGCATGACACGGCACACGCACAGCCCATTTGAATGGCAATGCCCACGATGTGGGGGCCGGCCCCCTAAGATATTTCATTGTGGGGGCCGAATGGGCCTCGCCCCCGGGATTTGGCTGCTATGGGGAGGGGGGAAGGCATCGGCGGCGACTTACGGTTCCAATAGACCGGGTAGGACTCGGAGTTGGCCACATCCACCTCGTAGAGGCCTCCGCGGACGCACACGGGCTCCGAGGGAGGGATGCCCGGCGAGCCGGGCTCGAAGGCCTCGGGGCTGCTGCTGCTGCTGCCTGCGGCGACCCCCTGGGCTTGGTCGGCGGGCGCGGCCTTCCTCTCGAGGAGCCCCCAGGCCCGGTAGGCCAGCTCGATGCGCAGCGAGTCGTAGCCGATGAAGGGCTTCCAGCTCTTGCGCTCCTCGCGGTAGAACCAGCGCACCTCCTCGGGGCCCAGCTCGCGGACCACCTCGTAGCCCCGGCACGAGCCGCCGCCCACCGAAGACGTGGCGGAGGCGGCGCGGCTGGCCGGACCGCCCGAGCCCCGCGCTCGCTTGCGAGGCTCCGGGGCGCCGCCGCCGCCGCCGCCCGACAACGACAGCCCGCTGCTGCCGGCGCTCTCGCTGCTGCCCAGCGGCCCCGCTCCGCCGCGGCCCGGCCCGTCCTCCTCGTCCAGCGCCTCGTCGTCCTCCTCGTCGTCGCCCTCCTCGTCGTCGTCGTCGTCGTCGTCGTCCTCGTCGTCGCGGCCCAGGGGCGGGTACAGCAGCCCGCCCGCGCCGCCGCCGCCGCCTCCGTCCATGAGGGGCCCCAGCAGCAGCAGGCGGTTGCCGCCGCGCCGCCGCCGCCGCCTGTGTCCCGGCGAGTGGTGGTGGTGCGGCGGGCGGCGGTGACGCGGAGGAGGCCCCTCGGGAGCCGCTCCGGCCGCCGCCGCTGCCGCCGCCTCCTCAGACGACGACGACAGCGGCTCGGCGGGCGGCGGCTGAGGGGATTCCCGCGGCCGAGGGAGCTGAGGCGGCGGCGGCGGCGGCCCGTCTTCGTCCTCGGCCGCCGCCTCAGAGTCGAGCAGCGGCTCCTCGTCCGACGCCGCCGAGCGCTTGTGGGAGCCGAGCGGCCGGCTTCCCGCGCGGGGGCTCGAGGCGGAGTTCTCCTCCATGCCGGGAGGAGGCGGGACGGCGCCTCGGGGCTCCCCGCGCGCCACGCGAGGCGAAAGGCCGCCCAGAAAAGAAGGAGCAGCAGCAGCGCCGGCCGCGCGCGCCCGCCCGCAAAGGGGGGGGGAGGAGGCGGGCCGAGGAGGGTTAGGATGGAAAGAGGCGCGCGCCAATCAGGGATGGAGGAGCCGGCCGGCCGCCCAATCGGCTCCCGGAGCCGGCGGCAACCGTCGCTGCGTGGAGGGGGTTGGGCCTGCGCGCGAAGAAGGGCGGCTGAGGGGACGGGAATGGCTGTGAGGGGATGAGGGCGCCCACGCCAGAATAAGTAGTAGATAGGTAGCCGTGTTGGTCTGCCATAGTCAAAATAAAAAAATTCCTTCCAGTAGCACCTTAAAGACCAACTATACCAAGAACTAACTTAGTTGGTCTTTAAGGTGCTACTGGAAGGAATTTTTTTATTTTGGCCAGAGTAAGTGTTACAGACACACGCAAAACACACCCACCCACCAAGGGTCATCCAGTCCAACCCCCTTGCAAACGCAGGCGTCTCAGCTGAACGTGGCTCCAGCCTGCCCGTGAGGTGGACACGTGTATTCATGAAACGTGTTAAGTTGTGGGCGAACGTATCAGACGACACAGCGATTCTTCAGGCAGCTCTTGTTTATTCACAGGCCAGGGCAGAACTGAAGGGTTCAGCCAGCCTGCTTATATAAAGCTCCACTACAACACAACAGTAACCACTTTCTGTAACTATCCAGTCACTGAACGTCACTTTCAATTCCTTATTTGCATTTGCGGACCTGAGTGAAAACTATCTACAGTATCCCCCTGCTGGCCCAGGGTGAGAACTTCAGTACATAACAAAACACACACATGTAGACGCCTGCATCTGTCAGCGGAGGAGTGCGCCTTTTGGGGCAAAGTCAAACCACTGGAGAGTTACACATACCCTCCAACGTTTCTCCGATGAACACAGGGATGGCTTATTCCATGATATTTTATTGTTCATACCGTGCCCACCTGAGCTTCCAACTTATATAAAAACATAATAAAACGTGAAACATTTTTTAAAAAACTTCACCTATATAGGGCTGCCTTCGGATGTCTTCTAAAGGTGTAGTTACTTATCTCCTTGGCCGGGGGGTGTGTGTGTGCATAACTCCACACCCTCCAATATTTCTCCTGTGAAAATAGACATCCTAAGGAAATGTGGGACATTCTGGGATAAAACCAGAAACCAGGACGGCTCCTGTAAATCTAGAACTGTCCCTGGAAAATAGGGACTCTGGGAGGGCCTGGTTACAGCAACTGCTGTGGCTGTGGAGAATGATACTGGAGAGGCATGTTTTGTTGCAGCTGGAGCAGAGGAAGGTGTCCTGTTGGGCTGCTGCAGATGCACCAGGGAGTTCCTTCTTTCCGCGCTCCTCCCAGCGGTCATTTCTACTCTGGTCACTGCTGCGGATGCACGAACTGGCTGTCTTCTCCAGGCACTGAGGTTATCTGCATGGGATTTCCACACAGCAGGGTTGAAATCCAGCCTTCATGTCACATTTGCAGACATCTTTGTAACACAGAGTTGGACTGCCGTCTGAGCCTCTACCACCTGCGCCTCGCCTTTGCCGCTGCCACTGCTGCCTCTGCCGTCTGGGCCTCTACCACCTGCACCTCTGCCGCTGCCTCTTCTGCTGTCTACCTGCGCATCTGCCGCTGCCACTGCTGCCTCTGCTGTCTTAGCCTCTACTACCTGCGCCTCTGCCGCTGCCGCTCTACCGTCTGAGTCTCTACCACCTGCGCCTCTGCCGCTGCCTCTTCTGCTGTCTGAGCCTACGCATCTTCTGCTGTCTACCTGCGCATCTGCCACTGCTGCCTCTGCTGCCTCTGCTGTCTTAGCCTCTACTACCTGCGCCTCTGCCGTCCAAGCCTCTACCACCTGCGCCTCTGCTGCTGCCGCCTCTGCCATCTGAGCATCTAACACCTGCGCCTCTGCCGCTGCCTCTTCTGCTGTCTGAGCCTCTACTACCTGCGCATCTGCCGCTGCCACTGCTGCCTCTGCTGTCTTAGCCTCTACCACCTGCGCCGCTGCCGTGGCTGCCACCTGAGCCTCTACCACCTGCGCCTCTGCCGCTGCCGCCTCTACCACCTGCGCCTGCAGCTGCCACTGGTGCCTCTGCCGTCTTGAGAGAATCGCAGCAGCTTTGAACATCCCTGGAAGCAAAAATGCAGGGGTCGTGAGTGGAATGGCATCTATCTGGCAACATCACCCAGACACTTCAGCCTGGTGACTTCATTCGCTGACTTCATCCAGCCAGTTCCCACAGGTTTAATCTATTTATGAATATCCAACATCACATTCACACACCGATTCACCTTTCACGGATCAGTTTCTTTCCAAACGTCACATCTGAGCACATACATACCTGGATCATGTCGAAACATGCCAATCGCTCACACAAGCATACACCGGCCAACATCTGTGAATATGAATACAGTAGACCAGGGGTCAGCAAACTTTTTCAGCAGGGCGCTGGTCCACTGTCCCTCAGACCTTGTGGGGGGCCAGAATAAATTCTGGGGGGGGGGGGAAATGAATGAATTCCTATGTCCCACAAATAACCCAGAGATGCATTTTAAATAAAAGGACACATTTTATTCATGTAAAAACATGCTGATTCCAGGACCGTCCACGAGCCGGATTTAGAAGGCGATTGGGCCGGATCCGGCCCCCGGGGCCTTAGTTTGCTTACCCATGCAGTAGACACATTTGCTTATCACTCCCTCTCCATTCCTTTGTGCTTCAACCCACAAATAGCCCCCGGCTTCTTTGGACCAGCTTCCGAAGCTGAACTTCAACCAGCTTCCACACACCAGCATCTGCCAGCTTCCGCTAGGTCCATCATCATCATCATCATCATCATTTTTAATTTGTATACTGCCTTTCTATCTTACAATACTCAAGGCGGTTTACAAGCTGAAGAAACAAAAAATGTACATTTTATAACAATCTAATGCAATACAAAAATGTGATAATAAAACATAACTTTAAAATAGGCAACCTCCATCAAAAAAGTAACATTCAACAATCATTAGAATAGTATAAAATAATAATATCAACATATAAAAGTTAAACAGAAATCCACCCAACAGTTGCAATAATATCTAAACTATAATCAATAAAACAACGGCAAGCCACAGTACATAAAACAATACAATACACATTGAGAAGCAGAGGGTGGAGCAAGGCAGGTGGAAGGAGGCCTTGCCTGATGGAGTCTCTCCCCTCACAGTTCTTCCTCCAGGAACAGCTTCCTTATGAGGAGACCCAGGGCCGGAGGGTGGGGCAAGGCAGGTGGAAGGAGGCCACCCTCATCGCTAAACACCAGCCAGCTTCCGACCTGGGATATATCAGCAGGCTTCAAGGTTGCAAACTTGGCATAGTATCACTCCATAGCATCCCACCACCTGACAATCGCCGCCTTGCATCCGCCAGTTCGCCGCCTCCAAGTGGAAGAAAACCCCAGGCAATGCTGAAGGTCACAGCAGTTGCCAGCTGTGTTCTGCTTTGGCCTAAGGGGTCTTCAGCTCCCCAATGAAATGATTGAGCCCCCCCCCCACAGTTGATGGTGCATGCACTGCATCTTGTGATCAATTATGCAGGGCAGGATGTACCTGCTCTCCTCCCCCCATATTTTATTCAGGTTGGCATCCCTGCCCTTGTTTATAATCCCTCTGCTGCCAAGTGCTTTTGTGACATCACAGGCAGTCCGTAGCCAATGGCAACAGCTTGGGAAGCCTCAACAGACCCTCCCAGTGTCCCTATTTTCCTGGGGAAATTGTAGATTTACAGAAGTCCTCCTGGTTTCTGTTTTGATCCCGGAATGTCCCGCTTTTCCTTAGGATGTCACTATTTTCATCGGAGAAATGTTTGGGGGTATGGAGTAATCTGGCCCTTGAGCCATCTGAAGGCAGTCTTGTACAGTTTTTTTTAATGTTTAATGATTTGTTCTGTTTTTATATACAGCGGTACCTCGGTTTACAAACTTAATCTGTCCCGGAAGTCCGTTCTTAAACCGAAACCGTTCTTAAACCGAGGTGCGCTTTCCCTAATGAGGCCTTCCTTCCACCATTCGGATTCCGTTCTTAGACCGAGGTAGAGTTCTCAAACCGGGACGCTATTTCTGGTTTTGCGGAGTTTGTAAACTAAATTGTTCTTAAACCGGACTGTTCTTAAACCGAGGTATATTGGAAGCTACCCAGAGTGGCTAGGGAAACCCAGTAAGATGGGCGAGGTATAAATAGTACGATGATGATAATGGAATAGGATTCTTACTGTTTAAAGTGATTTGGCACTGGTGTGAATGTATTGTGAAGATGTGACCATAGCTGCTTCCCCTTCCTTGCTGGGATCATTTCCCCCTGAGCTGGGAGGATTTTTCCTATACTAATTTCCGTTTCTGTTGCAGCTTTGTTCCGCAGGGCATCACGAATGTATGCAACTGCTTCAAATTAATAATGAGGATGCTTCAAATTAGTAATGAGGGTAATATACATACTTCGCATACATTTCCAAGAGAATTCTTTCCTCTGACGAAAACAGGAGCCCCTGATCCTTGACTGCCATCTTCTGGATATCAGAGGTAGTAGCGGATGAAGGAGTCGTAATCTGGCTGCTTGCCATTGAACATGGGGCAACCTTAAAATGGGAATGAAATCTGCCTCTTAGGTGGGAGAAGTGAGGACCTGTGTTTGTCACGGAGCACTTTTAATCTGGATGATTTACAGCCGCAAAAGTGTGTAACAGGACCATCTCCCACTCTCTGCAGTGTTAATTTATTTATTTCCTCGTCCCCATTTCCTGCCCACTGACAGCACCAGGAAAAAAAAATAATTCTGGGCAAAGTATATTTTGAAGTGGCTGAGCTGCGTGTCCCAAATGTTAAGATTTCCCTGAAAGAAATGTACATGTATATTGTTACACTCCTCTGCTTCTGCTTGAGTTGTATTTCCAAACTAAATTCAGGAATTTATGAATTTTCGAAAATTCTAACCCTTTACAGAATCTAAGGATTTGGAGCCTTGCTTCCCCCCCCCTTCACCCCACACTCATAACTATACACACACACACACACACACACACAGAGAGAGAGAGAGAGAGAGAGAGAGAGAGAGAGAGAGAGAGAGAGAGAGAGACAAGTAAATGTTTCTTTTTGTTTTCCATGATAAATCTATATTGGTTTAAAATACCGGCGTAAACGATCATTTACAACAAAGGTAAGTATAGAAAAATTCAATACAGAAGAGAAAAACATCATGACATAAGTGTAAGAAAAAAGTTAAAAAGGCGAAAAGAAAAGAAAGAAAAGACAAAGAAAAAAGAAAAAAAGGAAAACCAAAAATTTATACAAACAAGTAGCAGAAACAAGTAAATGTTAATGACTGGAGTCCAGCAATGGGGAGGGGGCAATTGGCCTCCTGGCCCCAGGCACTTCCCAGTATAATCTCACATACGGAGCAATGCTAACAACCCTCGGCGCCCTTAACAAACTACAGCTCCCAGAATTCTTTGGGGGAAGCCATGGCAGTGTAAATTGGTATCATAGTGCTTGAAATGTGTGGGGTGAATGGGACCAGCGAGAAACTTAGATGATCCTCATCTGACTATGAGAGAGAGGCTATATTCCACTCTGATACCATTTTAAACAGCTGTTATATAAAAAAACCTTCTTTTCTCTTATGGGGTACCCAAGAACCCTTATAGAGCCTATAAGTGGGTTTCCTATCGGTAGGAGAAAATAACGGAGGCTAACCAGAGTACAATATATTGAGAAGCAAAGCGGCTAGTAAGCCTGATCTTTATTAACAGTTGCAACAGGGTCCCCACTCACCACACGCAGGAGGAACCCAGAACAATGGTGCACAAGTCCTTATATAGCCCAAGACCACCCTGCAATACATCACAGAAGGAGGCGGTCTACAGCAGAAGAGGCGGTCTACAGCAGAAGTCCTGTTTGCCAGGATACCTGATAATGGTCACTGATTGCTTTACCTGGGCTGCCTGGCCATTCTTTTATGATGGCCAATACTTTAGTTCCTGAATCCAGGTCACAGGCTCACCCTATTCATACACAGATACACCCTTAAGACAGGATTTGTAAGCAGAAAGACAATGGGAAGGCTTTCCCCATTTCCTCACTGCAAAGGAATATTTGAGGTCACTGGGAGAGTCTAAATGGCTTCAGGATTGCTCTCCTGTACTATTTCAGACGGACGCGGGTGGCGCTGTGGGTTAAACCACAGAGCTTAGGGCTTGCTGATCAGAAGGTCAGCAGTTTGAATCCCCACGACGGGGTGAGCTCCCATTGCTCGGTCCCTGCTCCTGCCAACCTAGCAGTTCGAAAGCACGACAAAGTGCAAGTAGATAAATAGGTACCGCTCCGTTGGGAAGGTAAACGGCGTTTCCGTGCACTGCTCTGGTTTGCCAGAAGCGGCTTAGTCATGCTGGCCACACGACCCGGAAGCTGTATGCCGGCTCCCTCGGCCAATAAAGCGAGATGAGTGCCGCAACCCCAGAGTCGGCCACGACTGGACCTAATGGTCAGGGGTTCCTTTACCTTTACTATTTCAGACACATGATTTATATAGTTATGTATGTATTTGCCTTGTAAATTTATGAACATTTATATTTGAGACCTTAGAATTTTTATAACACAGCCATGGCTTTTCTCAAAGAATTCTGGGAGCTGCAGTTAGTTATGGACACTGAGAGATGTTAGGAGACCGCTGTTTCCCCTCAGAGAGCTACAATTCCCAGAGTTCCTTGTGAAGAGGGACTGATTGGTAAACCACTCTACCAACTGTAGCTACAGCTCCCAGAATTCTTAAGGGAAGCCATTACAGTGCTACCTCTGGTTACGAACGGGATCCGTTCTGGAGGCCTGGCCGTATCCTGAAAACTTTGTAACCAGAGGCGCCCTTCTGCGCACACGCACGGCACGATTGAGTGTTGTGGCATGCAGAGCACTTCTGTGCTTGCATGCATGGCGAAACCCGGAAGTACAGTGGTGCCTCGCAAGACGAAATTAATTCGTTCCGCAAGTTTTTTCTTCTTACGAGTTTTTCGTCTTGCGAAGCATGGTTTCCCATAGGAATGCATTGAAAATCAATCAATGCGTTCCTATGGAGACCGTCCGGGGACAGAGGGGAAGCGCCGCACGCCTTCCCCTCTGTCCCCGGACCTGTTTAAAGCAAGGGGTGGCGGGGAGAAGATTGCTTCTCCCCGTTGCCTGCCCCGCAATCCCCGGACCTGTTTTAAAGCAAGGGAAGGGGCAGCGGGGAGAATCGCTTCTCCCCGTTGCCGCACCTTGGTTCAAAAGGGGTCCGGGGACAGCGGGGAAGACGCGCTGCGCTTCCCCGCTATCCCCGGAGTTTGCGGGGCAAGCTTCGTTTTGCAAAGCAAGCCCATAGGGAAATGTGTCTTGCGAAGCGGCTAAGAAAACGAAAAACTCCTTCGTCTAGCGAGTTTTTCGTCTTCCGAGGCGTTCGTCTTGCGGGGTACCACTGTATACACTTCCGGGTTTGCCGCAGCCATTACCGAAAGATTCCATAACCTGGGGGTTACACAACACAAGGTACCACTGTACTGCTTAATTTGGTGCCATTGAACTTTAATTGCATACAGGGAAAGCAATTTGGTTATTTGGTGCCCTGAGCAAGGACGAAATTTGCCTCACCTCAATATTTCTTATTTTCACAATATTTCATTTTTTTATTCATTATTGTTTTGTGCCACCCTTGGCTTGGCAGCCTGCACAGGGGAGCTGTCCACACCGCCCTAAATCTAACCCCAATGTTGTTAGAATTCCTGCTCCATGATTGCAGTCATGGGATTGTTGTCTATCACATGGCGGTGTATGTTTTGACTCCACAGAGTGGGAAGTAACGGAGACACAATGTTTGTGTTACTGTGTTCCGTGAAGTGGGACTATTGCCTTTTGTTCTTTTTCTCTTTGCTGTCTGATGCTAGGGAGAGAGGGAGCCATGTTGCAGTGCTCTGTGTGTGTTTATATGTAATAAAGTAGATTAGCCAAAATGCTGAGTTGCTGAGGTCTGTTACGCGCATGATGTGCAAACTCTGCGGATGCCTAAGTGTGCTGGTGTCAGCTGGCATCGGTCACTGTGATGTTCGGGCTAAAGAAAGCTTTTGAAGCTCCCGAACGATCGATCAGGAGGGAGAGAACATGCTAGTCGGGCATGTGACTCTGCCAGGGTCCTACTCGAATGTAGGCTGAACTCCTGATGTGAATGTGGGCAATGTCCACGGCAGCACGACATGGCAGCTCCAGTTAGACTTCTTACAGGAGGCAACTTATTCATAGAATCGTACCATTGCAGAGTTCGAAGGGACCCTGAGGGTCATCTAGTCCAACCCCCAGCAATGCAGATCAAACCTGCAACCTTGGTGTTATCAGCACCATGCTCTAACCAACCACCCTCCGCCCTCGCTGATGTCAGTGACGCACTGGGTATCAGCCAATCCATGTGGTTCACAGCAGCCTGGAACTCCTGCATCGAGGGATCGACCAGCCCCAGCCTGTTTGGAGCTGAAATTAGAGGCCCACTTGCCACACAGGTTTCTAACTTCCTCGTTGAACCCTGCCTCGTTTGCCAGAAGGTGGCAGCATGGAACCAGGCCAGGCTGAGAACAGCCGCCCACCCCTGAGTTCATTCTGACCACTAATTCCTCCCCCCCCAAATTGGGATGGAGATATCTGCCATACCCGTAAAAATAATCTCTCAAAGGACCTGTTGATGGCATTTTACCACTGTACTGTGGAGAGTGTATTAACTTATGGACCATGTGTGTGGTTTGGGAGCTGCACGGCCAGGGAAAAAACAATGCTGTCCAGGGTTGTCAAGACTGCGGAGAGAATAACTGGGTGCACTCTTCCCACCTTGGATCAAACCTATGCTTCCAGGTGGCATAAGAAAGCTGCAGAGATAGCGCAGGATAGTGCGCACCCTGGAAATGATCTCTTTCAGCTTCTGCCTTCTGGAAGAAGGTACAGGATTATAAAGACTAGGACTAGCCGCTTGAGAAACAGTTTCCATCCAAATGCGATTTTGGTTTTAAACGCAGTGTAAGGAGTCTCTATAGGAGTATATTGTATTTAATTATGGGGTATCAGAGTTTTTAGGGGGTTAACCAGGCTGGGATAGCTGGGATAGCAGGCTTGTTGGTTTCTGAATGTCTGATGTAGATTTTTTCAATTTCGGTGTTCTGTATGGGACAATGACAATAAAGGTTATTTCGTATCGAAGGAGCAAGCTTGTTTTCTGCTGCCCCAGGGGGCAGGACCCAAACCAGTGGATTCAAATGCCAGATTCCGACTAAACTTTAGGAGGACCTTTCTGACAGCAAGAGATGTTAGGCAGTAGGACAGGCTCCCATGAGAGGGGGTGAACTCTCCTTCCTTGGAGGTTTCTAAGCAGAGGTCAGATGGCCATTTGTCCTGGAAGCTTTAGCTGAGATTCTTTCATTGCAGGGGGTTGGACTAGATGACCCTCAGGATCCCTTCCCACTCACTATTGTTGTTGTTTAGTCATTTAGTCGTGTCCGACTCTTCGTGACCCCATGGACCAGAGCACGCCAGGCACTCCTGTCTTCCACTGCCTCCCGCAGTTTGGTCAAACTCATGCTGGTAGCTTCCAGAACACTGTCCCACCATCTCGTCCTCTGTCGTCCCCTTCTCCTCCATCTTTCCCAACACGAGGGTCTTTTCCAGGGAGTCTTCCCTTCTCCTGAGGTGGCCAAAGTCTTGGAGCCTCAGCTTCAGGATCTGTCCTTCCATTGAGCACTCAGGGTGATTTCCTTAAGAATGGAGAGGTTTGGTCTTCTTGCAGTCCGTGGGACTCTCAAGAGTCTCCTCCAGCACCATAATTCAAAAGCATCAATTCTTCGGCGATTGGCTATATCCAGCAAAGTTGGCGCCAATTCACCTTTCAGACGGGGAGGTGCAGTCTATAATATGGGTGCCATAGTCACTGCCCCACCAACCCTGGCTCTGCCTTCACCTAACCCCCCCTCCACCTGCCAGCCTTCTTAATGCAGCAGGTGGCACTTCCTGTTCCCTTCTTCCTCCTTAATCTCTATGTTGTCCTTGTAGAACTCAGCAGGGAAGAGGATGGGGACAAAACTGGAATTTGCTGTGCCTGCCGCCGGCTCTGGTATCACCTAGTGTTGGCCTTCCTGCCAGTAGCTGAGAAGACCCACCAGAAACTTCTTGTTCCTTGATCTTCGTGAGAGCCAGTGTGGTGTAGTGGTTAAGAGCGGTAGTCACGTAATCTGGGAAACTGGGTTCGTGTCTCCGCTCCTCCACATGCAGCTGCTGGGTGACCTTGGGCCAGTCACACTTCTCTGAAGTCTCTCAGCCCCACTCACCTCACAGAGTGTTTGTTGTGGGGGAGGAAGGGAAAGGAGAATGTTAGCCGCTTTGAGACTCCTGAAGGGGAGTGAAAGGCGGGATATCAAATCCAAACTCTTCTTCTTCTTCTTCATCAAGGGACTCTTATTGTGATGGCCTGGGAATCCGATTCAGAGGGTGAACCGGAGGAATCCCAGCCTGCACAGGAGACCCCGCCTCCAGGGCCGGCTGAACTGGGGCAGGGCCTTGATTCTGAGGCGCCTGCACCTGTGCCGGATCCTCAGGAGCAGGCACCAGGTGAAACCATTCTGGCCCCAGAGGTGCTTGAGGACTCAGTGCCTACAGGTGAGTCTCCCCCTGGGCCCAGTAACCCTTCAGCCTCTCCTGAACTGCAGAGGCTCAGGGCAGAGAGGCGAAGGGAACTGGTTTCTCCCAGGAGGAGTGCTCGCCTTAAGGCCAGGAGAGGCGGGTCTCCTGGGGGCCGGGACCGCCCCTGGCCTCAGAGAAGATAAAGGCCAGTCAGCCCGGTCCCAGGTTGCGGGAGCAACGTCGTTGTTGAGTACCTGTTCCTGCCCGGACCCAGACCTGACCCTCCAGTGTTCCTGTCCCCGCCCGGCTTCCTGCTTCAGACCTCGCCCCGCTCCTTGTGAACTGTTTCCAGGCTAGTGACCCAGGACCGGATTTTGACTACGCCAACGGTAACCATAGAATCATAGAATCATAGAATCATAGAATCATAGAGTTGGAAGAGACCACAAGGGCCATCGAGTCCAACCCCCTGCCAAGCAGGAAACACCATCAGAGCACTCCTGACATATGGTTGTCAAGCCTCTGCTTAAAGACCTCCAAAGTAGGAGACTCCACCACACTCCTTGGCAGCAAATTCCACTGTCGAACAGCTCTTACTGTCAGGAAGTTCTTCCTAATGTTTAGGTGGAATCTTCTTTCTTGTAGTTTGGATCCATTGCTCCGTGTCCGCTTCTCTGGAGCAGCAGAAAACAACCTTTCTCCCTCCTCTATGTGACATCCTTTTATATATTTGAACATGGCTATCATATCACCCCTTAACCTCCTCTTCTCCAGGCTAAACATGCCCAGCTCCCTTAGCCGTTCCTCATAAGGCATCGTTTCCAGGCCTTTGACCATTTTGGTTGCCCTCCTCTGGACACGTTCCAGTTTGTCAGTGTCCTTCTTGAATTGTGGTGCCCAGAACTGGACACAGTACTCCAGGTGTGGTCTGACCAGAGCAGAATACAGTGGCACTATTACTTCCCTTGATCTAGATGCTATACTCCTATTGATGCAGCCCAGAATTGCATTGGCTTTTTTAGCTGCCGCGTCACACTGTTGGCTCATGTCAAGTTTGTGGTCAACCAAGACTCCTAGATCCTTTTCACATGTACTGCTCTCAAGCCAGGTGTCCCTCCCCCACATTAGTCAGTTTAAAGCCCTCCTGATGAGGTTTCTGAGATTTTTGGCAAAAACATTCCTCCCAACCGTTGTGAGGTGCAGCCCATCACTTGCCAGAAGTCCATCTTCAAGAAACTGCAGTCCGTGATCTAAGAATCCAAACCGTTCCTGTTTACACCATTTGCGAAGCCAGCTGTTCACTTCCACTATTTTCCCCTCTCTCCCTGGGCCACGTCGTTCAACTGGGAGGACAGACGAGATGACAATTTGTGCATTTAGTTGCTTCAATTTCCTGCCGAGAGCCTCGTAGTCTCTTTTGATCTTCTGGAGGCTATTGCTTGCAGTGTCATTGGTTCCCACATGAACCAAGAGGAAGGGGTATTTGTCAGTGGGTTTTATGATTCCTTGCAGTCGTTCAGTTACATCTTGGATCTTAGCCCCGGGGAGACAGCACACTTCCCGAGACATCTTGTCAGGCCCACAGATCACTGCTTCTGTTCCCCTCAGTAGGGAATCCCCTATCACCACTACACGCCTCCTCTTGGGTTTGGTCGGGGTTCTTCCGTGAGCTGTCCGTTCCAAGGTCGCCTGCACATTCCCTGAGGATTGACTTTGCTGCTCGTCTTCATATACCTGATCGACTGTAATGAGGGAGAGATCCTCAAATGGAGTCTGCTCTTCGTCTTCCATGCAAGAAACACACACACACACACAAGAAAACCCTTTTTGCTCCTTCTTCAACTGCTGCCCTACAACCTTCCCCCCGGGACCAGCACACTTATGCCACAGCACCCTAGAATTCCATAGCCCTGGTCATTTATTGCAGATATTAATATTGCACAGCTTGAAGCAACTGGGTGCATAAAAATCGACCCTTTTTGGAATAAAACATTGTCCGGACCCATGTTTGATTCAAAGCTTTACTTGCAGATCTTTCTTCAAAGCAGAACAAAAAACAGTAAATGGTACAGCCGAACAGTTGTACAATATCTTGTGCGTGTCCAGCACAGGCACAGTATCTTAAAAATATATCACAGAGCCTGGGAACAAAAACATAACAAAAGGCAAATCCCTTCAAAATAGCGATTTGCAATTCAATAGCCTCCCATGTGATTTAAAGTTAAACACCTTGTCAGAGCCAGCAGAGAGCAATAACAGTTAATTATCAACCCATCTAGGAGCTCAGAGAGCTTGCTATAGCCCCATGGAAAATCCCTGTGTTAAATCCTTCAGTAATACACATTTAAGCATTCTCCTTTTCAATGTGAATTAAACAATTCTACTTAACAGGACTGGGGATTATGAGAAGGAGCCCCTGTGTCCAGGATTATGTTTTGCATCCATACTGCAGTTTCACCTTCACCCAGAAGATGGCAGGAAAGAGAAGAACGTTCAAACTTTGTGGCTGATTGCCTTCTTTACAGAATAAAACTGAGAAACTGTATTCTGAAATGAAAGGTTTGGGGACTCCAGGAGGCCTGAAATCTCCAACATACCGTATTTTTCGCTCTATAAGACGCACCAGACCACAAGACGCACCTAGTTTTTGGAGGATGAAAACAAGAAAAAATATATTCTGAATCTCAGAAGCCAGAACAGCAAGAGGGATCGCTGCACAGTGAAAACAGCGATCCCTCTTGCTGTTCTGGCTTCTGGGATAGCTGCGCAGCCCGCATTCGCTCCATAAGACGCACACACATTTCCCCTTACTTTTTAGGAGGGAAAAAGAGAGTCTTATAGAGCAAAAAATACGGTATATGGGCTGGCTCTGGTGATTTAATGATAATGTATTCTCTTAGAGGGGACACTGGTGGCACTGAGGGTTAAACCACAGAGCCTAGGACTTGCCAATCAGAAGGTCGGTGGTTAGAATCCCCACGACGGGGTGAGCTCCCGTTGCTCGGTCCCTGCTCCTGCCAACCTAGCAGTTCCAAAGCACGTCAAAGTGCAAGTAGATCAATAGGTACCGCTCCGGCGGGAAGGTAAAAGGCGTTTCCGTGCGCTGCTCTGGTTCGCCAGAAGCAGCTTAGTCTTGCTGGCCACATGACCCGGGAGCTGTACGCCCGCTCCCTCGGCTAGTACAGCAAGATGAGCGCCATAACCCCAGAGTCGGTCACGACTGGACCTAATGTTCAGGGGTCCCTTTACCTTTTTATTCTCTTAGAGAGAAGGACTGTAGCTTGGTGACAAGACACCTGCTTTGCATGCAGAAGGTTCCAGGTTCAATCCCCAGCGTCTCCAGAAGGGGTTAGGAGAGATACTGCCTGAAACTTTGGAGGGCTGCTGCCAGTCAGTGCAGACTATTTATTTATTTATTTTGGATTCATTTTTATTAAAGATTTGCTTGGTTTATAAAAGCACATGCCTTGTCTCTATTTTTTTTGGGGGGGGGGCAGGATATACAGTCTTTCTTACAAAAGAGTTACATTTGTTGTGAAACATTAGTGTTGAGTACGGTACAGCGGAAAATCGGTTTTTGAGCGTCTCGGAAGCCAAACGATTCGGAAGCTGAACGCCAAAAACCTGGAAGTGAATATAGGTTTGGAATTGCCCAAGAAAGATGTTAGATTGTTTTTGTATGCCACAACTGCTGCTAGAATTTTGCTGGCTAAAAATTGGAAAACACAAGAAGTGCCAACAGTGGAGGAATGGCAGATGAAGATGATGGACTTTTGGGAGCTAGGTGACCTGACCAGAAGAGTCCGCGACCAGAAGGAGGAGGAGTACCAAGAGGAATGGAAGAAATTTAAAGACTGTTTAGCTAAACATGTTAAGATAACTTAAATAGAAATACTTGCGAATATCAGATAGGCCTAGGATTTCAATATGTGATGTTGCAGAATAATAATAATAATAATAATAATAATAATAATAATAATAATAATAAATTTTATTTATATCCCGCCCTCCCCAGCCGAAGCCGGGCTCAGGGCGGCTAACAACAATCAAATAATCAGTCAAATAATCACACAATCTAAAAATATTTCATTATAAAAATTAATTAAATCAAATTGATGGCAACCAATTAAGCAAAATTCTGTGCAGGTTGCCAGAGGAGGGAGTCAGGCTGTGCCCTGACCAAAAGCCTGGCGGAACAACTCTGTCTTGCAGGCCCTGCAGAAAGATGTCAGGTCCCGCAGGGCCCTAGTCTCTTGTGACAGAGCATTCCACCAGTTTGGAGCCGCAGCCGAGAAGGCCCTGGCCCTAGTTGAGGCCAGCCTAACCTCTCTGAGGCCTGGGACCTTGAGGATGTTATTATTTGCAGACCGTAGGTTTCTCTGTGGGGCATACCAGGAG
Organism: Podarcis bocagei; assembly: GCF_964188305.1. Classification (NCBI taxonomy): domain Eukaryota; kingdom Metazoa; phylum Chordata; class Lepidosauria; order Squamata; family Lacertidae; genus Podarcis; species Podarcis bocagei. Next base: position 4,374,375 of record NC_138125.1, on the reverse strand, counting down.
AGGCGGTCCCGTAGGTACGAGGGTCCTAGGCCGTATAGGGCTTTAAAGGTTAAAACCAGCACCTTAAACCTGATCCTGTACTCCACCGGGAGCCAGTGCAGCTGGTATAATACCGGATGAATGTGCTCTCGCAGCGAAGACCCCATAAGGAGTCTCGCCGCGGCATTCTGCACCCGCTGGAGTTTCTGGGTCAGTCTCAAAGGCAGCCCCACGTAGAGCGAGTTACAATAATCCAGTCTGGAGGTGACCGTCGCATGGATCACAGTGGCTAGAGAGAGATAAGGACGAGTGGCTAGGTCAGGACGAGAGAGATAATATGTTTAAAATGAAAAGAAAGATGTTAATTGACTAAGTAAATTTTATTTGAAAATAGTTTTAGAAAACTGTTGCAATGATATACATAGAAACTCAGCCAGAGGGATTCGAGGATGTCACCCAACATTGTTAACAAAAATGGAACTATCTATGTTTGTTTGTTTTCTTTTTCTTTTTTATGTTTGTTATAAATTTGGAAAATCAATTTTAAAAAATGAAAAAAAAGCAACCTGGAAGTGAATACTTCTGTTTTCGAACGCGCCTCGGATGTCGAACGGCATCCGAGGTGCGTTTCTCCATTTTCTCCATTGAATTTTCCGACCGCCCATTGCGCCTCACTTGTCGAATGTTTCAGAAGTCGAACGGTCTTCCAGAATGAATTACGTTTGACAACCAATGCTCCACTGTATAAGGTTGGGGAAGAAGAGGGGGGAGAGGAGGGGTGGGGTGGTGAGGCTTATATTCTTTCGTTAATAATAATAATAATAATAATGTGTATCTGAAGAAGTGTGCATGCACACGAAAGCTTATACCAAGAACTAACTTAGTTGGTCTTTAAGGTGCTACAGGAAGGAATTTTTTTATTTTGAATAATAATAATAATAATAATAATAATAATAATAATAATAATAATAATAATTTATACCCTGCCTATTTGGCTGGGTTTCCCCAGCCACTCTGGCCTGCTCCCAACAGAATCTGAAAAACACGATAAAACATCAAACATTAAAAATTTCCCTAAACAGGCTGGCTGCCACACGTATTGTGTACATGTGGGGTTTTGTGTCAGCATCAACTGGGTAGGTTCTATTCATTTATTACATTTCCTTGGTTGTGAGAGGTATAGGGCGGCAGGGTGCAGTTGTTTGTCTGTGGTTGTCCGCGGTGAGGTTTGTTTGCATTTTTGAGGGAGGGAGGGCTTGTTGGGTCAGGTAAGCCAGATTGACTCGTATGCTGTCGGTGGATTCTGGTTGTCGTCTTGTTGGGTTTTGTATGTGATAAAGGGGAGTCATACTGGGGTGAAGGCGTCCTCTTCTGTTTGTCCCCGTGTCAGTTTCAGTTTATTGGTTAGCTTTTCTAGCAAGGTCGTTTCCCATGCAATATTTACTCCTGATGGGACACGGGTGGCGCTGTAGTCTAAACCATAGAGCCTAGGGCTTGCCGATCAGAAGGTTGGCGGTTCGAATCCCTGCTATGGGGTGAGCTCCCATTGTTCGGCCCCAGCACCTGCCCACTTAGCAGTGTCAAGCGCAAGTAGATAAATAGGTATTGCTCCGGCAGGAAGGTAAATGGCGTTTCCGTGCACTGCCCTGGTTCGCCAGAAGCGGCTGAGTCATGCTGGCCACATGACCCGGAAGCTGTCTGCAGACAGATGCCGGCTGTCTTGGCCTATAGAGCCAGATGAGCACGCAACCCCAGAGCCGTCCGCGACTGGACCTAACAGTCAGCGGTACCTTTACCTTTATTTACTTCTGATAGGGCTATGAGGTTTCTGGCTGCTGAGAGTAGTTGGGTTATAAGCTCTCTATAACAGGGGTAGGCAACCTAAGGCCCGTGGGCCGGATGCGGCCCAATCGCCTTCTCAATCTAGCCCATGGACTGTCCAGGAATCAGTGTGTTTTTACATGAGTATAATGTGTCCTTTTATTTAAAATGCATCTCTGGGTTATTTGTGGGGCCTGCCTGTTGTTTTTACATGAGTAGAATGTGTGCTTTGATTTAAAATGCATCTGTGGGTTATTTGTGGGGCATAGGAATTTGTTCATTCCCCCCCAAAATAGTCCGGCCCACCACATGGTCTGAGCAACAGTGGACCGGCCCACGCCTGAAAAAGGTTGCTGACCCCTGCTGTATAATGCGAGTGGTCATTATGATCTTGGAAGATGTTCAGCAGAGCCAATTCTGGGGTGGGTTTTAATACCTGTTTAGTTATTTTGCATATATCTTGTAGGACTGCTGTCTCGAAGCGTTGGGTTTTAGGACATTCCCACCACATGTGGAGGTATGTCCCTGTGGAGGTGCAACCTCTCCAACATTTTGGTGAAGTTCTTGAGCGTATCAGCGCCAGTTTCTGTGGAGTTAAGTACCACCTGTAGGTGAGTTTCAGAGTGAGTCCCCTTCTTTTGGCTGATATGGACTATTTATTTATTTATTTGACAAAATTTAAATACCATTTTAGTGCAAATATAACCTCTAATTGGCATAGGGAAAAACATAAAAGAAATGTGAAATTTGTCAATATGAAACCAAGATAAAAAGAGGTATTTTTTTTTAAAAAAGGAAATCAGCACTAAACTAAAAAGAGATTAAAACTATGGTTACCAGGCGTCCCCATTTTCCGGGGACAGTCCCCGGATTTACAAATTTGTCCCTGGACAAAATCCATCCCCGGAATGTCCCCGGATTTTATTTAATGTCCTCGGATTTATATTTTAAGTGTTGTAGATTTATTAGTAGGGAAAGAATGTTGCGTGATTGGTTCAATGGCACAAGACACATCATATGGGGACTTCCAGAGAGGCAAAATGGCGGGCACCAAGGCAGCGGGCAGCTCCTGAAGCCAGCCAGAGCCAACTGCACTACCAGGCTTGCTCTGGGCTGCTGAGACTGCTGCCACTGCCGAGGGGGAACTGGGGACGCCCAGCGTGTCAACTGGGGGAACCGTTGACACACACAGACCCCTGCAACTGAAATCGAGCCGGGAGCGAGAGCACCCAGCCGACTGCCCAGTGGCACTCGGGGCCAGGAAAACCCCGAAGCTGATGCAGGGAGAAGAAGGAGAGGAGAAGGAGAAGGAAGAGAGAGAAAGAGGAAGGAGAAAAAAAGAGGGGACCCCGACCTTGCTGCGCCACTGCTGCCGCCACTAAGGAGGAGAGGCAGGAGAGCACCAGGAGGGCAAGGGCACGTGGCTGAGTCCACGGCGGCTAGCACTCCAAGATAGCAGGCTGGGACCCAGAGGAAGGCTGCGCGACAGAGGAAGAAGAGTTTGGATTTGATATCCCGCTTTACCTAAGGAGTCTCAAAGCGGCTAACAATCTCCTTTCCCTTCCTCCCCCACAACAAACACTCTGTGAGGTGAGTGAGGCTGAGAGACTTCAAAGAAGTGTGACTGGCCCAAGGTCACCCAGCAGCTGCATGTGGAGGAGCAGGGAAGTGAACCCGGTTCACCAGATTACGAGTCTACCGCTCTTAACCACTATACCACACTGGCTCTCAGGAGACCACAGAAGAGATTACCGTATTTTTTGCACCATAACACTCACTTTTTTCCTCCTAGAAAGTAAGGGGAAATGTCTGTGCATGTTATGGAGGAAATGCCTACAGGTGGCATGCCTACGGATTTTCCTCCTCTAAAAACTACGTGCGTGTTATGGTCAGGTGTGTGTTATAGAGCGAAAAATACGGTACTTCTTAATTTAACAACAACAACAACAACAACTTTTTTTCTCTTTTCAAAAAAAAAAAGTGTCCCCGGATTCTTTGAAAAAAAATCTGGTGACCTTAATTAAAACACACCTCAACATTCCACGTATCCTTGTCGATGAATTTGCTCCAATGAGGCCCAGAGATGGCCGCCAACTTGGATGGCTGTAAAAGAGGATCAGGCACTTTCGTGGAAGATCAGCCTATTAATGGCCGCTGGCCACAACGACTACAATCTCACTTCACTGTCTGAGGCAGTAAATTTGGGAGTCATAAGTATGGAGGGGGCTCTTGTGTTCAGGTTCTGCTTTCAGGTTTCCCAAAACCTTGCGAGATATTGCGGAGCTCACGAGATTTTGGGGAGATCTTGCCTGAAGCTTGCACACAAGCCAGGAGAGGGAGGTTTTGGCGACTAGTAGCCTTCTATAGCCCTTCCTCCTCCTCCTCCTCCTCCTCCTCCTCCTGTTAAACTGGAGAGGATACCAGGGACAGGAGCCTGGCACCATTCAACTCATAAGCTTTGCCATGGCAGCCCCTGCCCTGCTCCCTCTCGCTTTGTTCAGGGCCCAGTGGGGGGCTGGCAGGAAAGAGGTAGCAGAGGAAGACTAATGCCGTGAGGAATAATTAAGCCAGAACATTTGTAATAATAGCTGTGCCCTGGATTGAATTTTTGTGTGTGTGTGTGTGTGTGTGTGTGTGTGTGTGTGTGTGTGTGTGTGTGTTGGGGGGTAGGCAGTGTTCTCTGGCACACTTCATCGACATGATGCTGCGAGATGCTTTGTGAGGCTCACCCACACGAAGTTTATCTGTGAGCGCTGGGATCAGTGTGTGGGCCGATGCGAAATGTTCTTTCACCCGCAAATCCTTTTATGGATCCGGAGGGAGCTGGGCGTGTGTGTGTGTGTGTGTGTGAGAGAGAGAGAGAGAGAGAGAGAGAGAGAGAGAGAGAGATCCTTATCGCCATGGAATCAGCAGGAGAAAGCATCTCTTGGTGAGGTTACAAAGGCTCTCCCTTGAACCAATTCAGACCCTTTCGTTTGGTGCCATCATCATAATTCCTTTTATTCGCCAAGTTCAGAGGTGAGGGGCAATTCCATGCAGAGAGTACTACTTCATGCCGCACATAAACTATGGAACTCACCTGCCACTGGAGGAGGCAGTGTTATGGCCACCACCCTAAAGGTAAAGGGACCCCTGACCGTTAGGTCCAGTTGCAGACTACTCTGGGGTTGTGGTGCTCATCTCGCTTTACTGGCCGAGGGAGCCGGCGTACAGCTTCCGGGTCATGTGGCCAGCATGACTAAGCCGCTTCTGACGAACCAGAGCAGCGCACGGAAATGCCGTTTACCTTCCCACCGGAGTGGTACCTATTTATCTACTTGCACTTGATGTGCTTTCGAACTGCTAGGTTGGCAGGAGCAGGGACCGAGCAATGGGAGCTCAATTAGATCTTTGGGAGCAGTGTGTGTGTGTGTGTGTGTGTGTGTGTGTGTGTGTGTGTGACTCCCATGGGACGAGACCCTCCTTCAAATCTGCAGGAGCCAAACCCTTGTGCCATACCCCCCTCCCAGAACCCCACGCGCTTTCTGAATCCTGATCGTTTGACTTCCCTCCGCCTTCTCATTGGGCTGTATCACCACCCCACCTTCTCTGCTTCTGGGGGCAAGGCTGGCAGGCTGCCCGGCTCTCTGTTGGAAGCCATGCCAGTCGAGCGGTACAGTCATTCCTGCCTGCCCACAGCGTGTGAGTCACCCGCACGGAGGACGGTTGGTGCCGGAGAAACACAAAGCTGTTTGGAATCAGAAAACTCCTTGTGGCAACTTCTAATTATTTCTGGAGGCTTGATGGACCGGCCCCACAATCCAGCTGCTCCTACGCCGGGCCTTACCGCCACAGAAAGTTCTCAGGATTAATCTGGGCTCTCCTGGCATTGCAGTCAGAAAAGCACCAGGGTGGAAAGGAGGGACAGAACCGTGCCAGCAGAGACATTTGCTGCCTCGGGGTCCCTGGGGCAGGGACCACCAGCCACATTGATGCTTGCTGGTGGCATCTTCACCTTTGCCAAGAATGGAAGGGCCCCAGTGATGGCCTTGCTAAAGCCGTGGGGAGGTTGGGGCAGGGCTGGATTTAGGTTTGATGAGGCCCTAAGCCAGTGAGAGCCAGTGTGGTGTAGTGGTTAAGAGCGATAGACAAATACAACATAAATCAAATGAAATGATTCGCAAATCTTCAGTAAATCAATTACAAATCACCAGCAAAACAATTGCAATCGATGAAACACTATGAACAAAACAACTTTGAAAAAGCTACCATTATAGCAAAAGCTATATTATAGGATTCACAAAGTACTACAGTGTGTTAATCGCCTGTCTTCATGTAGGTAACTAAAAGTTCTTTAGGTGTTTGACACCCCTCATATTTATGCCAAAATAAAACAATATGCTAGAAGAAAAGTGTAATCTGTGGTATGTATATTTGTGTTTTTATGTTGAGCCTCAGATGAAGAGCAGTATAGAAATTTAAGAAATTATAATAATAACAATAATAATAGTAATAACAATCTAATAATCGATAGAACAATGTTAACAAATTAGCAACCAAGAAATAAACTAAGCGCTGCTGCTTATGGCTATTCATGCCAGAGCATTTCTGAGGAAAGCAAGCAGGATGGCTCAACCAGACTACAGTGGTACCTCGGGTTACATACGCTTCAGGTTACATACGCTTCAGGTTACAGACTCACCTAACCCAGAAATAGTACCTCAGGTTAAGAACTTTGCTTCAGGATGAGAACAGAAATTGCACAGCGGTGGTGCGGCAGCAGCGGGAGGCCCCATTAGCTAAAGTGGTGCTTCAGGTTAAGAACAGACCTCTAGAACGAATTAAGTACTTAACCTGAGGTACCACTGGGCAATCTTTTAAAGGCCACATGACCGTGGTGGGCGGGGCATAGGCAAAAGTGGGCGGAGCAACCCATGTGATTTTATTGTTAATTACCCGCCCTGTGATGGAGACCTGGGATAGCTCAACATGAGGCTCTTAATCTCAAGGCCGTGTGTTCGAGCCCAGGTTGGGGGAAAGAGTTGGACTAGTTGACCCCGGCACACAGCCAGCTTACAGGTGACGGTGTGATGGGTAGAGGGCTGAAACAGCCGGAGTGGAAGCAGCCTTTGTCCCCAAATCCATTTGCAAGAAAGGGTGCAAAGCAAAAGCCAGGGAATTTTTCAGCTCTCCCTGCCATATTGGTTGGCCTGAGCTTTGCTTTTTTTAAAGACAAACCATGTCAGGTGTTTAGCTGCAGCGCATGACTGCTGCCAGTGCTGCTGTGGGTTAGTTATTTTGCATTTTATAATTAAATAAGGCCTCCCGTTGCTAAGTAACAGGGAATTTGAATTATTCTAATAGCTTTTAGCTGCTGATTATGATCTTATCATTAAGTTGGGAGCACCGGTGCTCAAATAATGGCCGAAAGGAGGATGCTTTAGTAGAGATTCTTGCATTGCAGGGGGTTGGGGGTTGGGCTGGGTCCCTTCCAACAATTCTAGGATTCAATGGTAACCCACTAGCCCAGGGATCCTCAACCTTGGCCCGCCAGATGTTTTTGGCCTACAACTCCTATGATCCCTAGCTAGCAGGACCAGTGGTCAGGGATGATGGGAATTGTAGTCTCAAAACATCTGGAGGGCCAAGGTTGAGGAAGCCTGCATTAGTCCCATCTACTAATTCATTTCCAGTTTTTAGCCCAAACGCTGTCCCCTTCGAAACAAAATAAAAAAAATTCCTTCCAGTAGCACCTTAGAGAGTTTTCTTATTGGTATGAGTTTTTGTGTGCATGCACACTTCTTAAGGGACACGGGTGGCACTGTGGGTTAAACCACAGAGCCTAGGACTTGCCGATCAGAAGGTCGGCGGTTCCAATCAGAAGGTCGGCGGTTCGAATCCCCGCGACGAGGTGAGCTCCTGTTGCTCGGTCCCTGCTCCTGCCAACCTAGCAGTTTGAAAGCACGTCAAAGTGCAAGTAGATAAATAGGTACCGTTCCGGCGGGAAGGTAAACGGCGTTTCTGTGCGCTGCTCTCGTTCGCCAGAAGCGGCTTAGTCATGCTGGCCACATGACCCAGAAGCTGTACGCCGGCTCCCTCGGCCAATAAAGCGAGATGAGCGCCACAACCCCAGAGTTGGCCACGACTGGACCTAATGGTCAGGGGTCCCTTTACCTTTACACTTCTTATGCACACGAAAGCTCATACCAATAACAAACTTAGCTGGTCTCTAAGGTGCTACTGGAAGGATTTTTTTTTATTTTGTTTCGACTACGGCAGACTAACACGGCTACCTACCTGTAACTAGAACTGTCCCCTTCAAGAGCTGTGCTGGATCAGACCAAAGGCCCATTTAATCCAACACCTCAACCAGATGCCTATGGGATTTTTGACTATTGCTTTTTGACTTGCAGGAGAGGGGAAGCCATCAAGTTATGGGAAGGTAGCATTATTCTCCAGCCTGTCAGGATATCATAATTTCAGTCTCCCCTGCATGAGTTTTCCATTCAGGTATGAATTACAGAGGAAATGAATATGAATGGGAATAAATTACAGGTGAAATGGATTCTGAGGCAGGAGAGGAAGTCAGCTAGCGGGAGAAAGGGGGAAGAGAGTCAAAGGCCAACAGCAAAAGGCCTCCAGCGAGACTTCTGAATACTGTTTGCTGGAAACCACAGGCGGGAAGAAGTCTCTTCTGCTCGAATCCTGTTTGTGGGCTTCCCACAGAACAGGATGTTGGATTAGATGGGCTATTGCCTTAATCCATCAGACTCTTCTTATGTTCTCAAATCTAAAAAAGGTAAAGGTAAAGGACCCCTGGACAGTTAAGTCCAGTCAAAGGCAACTATGGGGTTGTGGCGCTCATCTTGCTTTCAGGCCGAGGGAGCCGGCGTTTGTCCACAGACAGCTTTCCGGGTCATTTGGCCAGCAAGACTAAACCGCTTCTGGCACAACGGGACACCTTGATGGAAACCAGAGCTCCCGGAAATGCCGTTTACCTTCCCACCGCAACGGTACCTATTTATCTACTTGCACTGGTGTGCTTTTGAACTGCTAGGTTGGCAGGAGCTGGGACAGAGCAACGGGAGCTCACCCCATCGTGGGGATTCAAACCGCCAACCTTTTGATTGGCAAGTCCAAGAGGCTCAATGGTTTAGACCACAGCGCCACCCGCGTCCCTTTTCTCAAATCTAGCAGAAATGCATGGAAGATGGAGGATCAGGCTTAGCTACTAGGCGCAAGGAAGGATGAGCAAATCTGTCAATTTTGGTTTCTCTCGGTTTCTTGTTTTTCTAGTCCATAGTCCTGGGCAGTGTTGAGTCCGCAGTGTCTCTCACCTCGACCCTCAGCATCCTCAGGTACGCAATGGATGTAGGACTGTTGTAGCCCAGCTGTTTGGAGCACCACTGTAATTTGACTCAGCAGGAGAACCATAAGAGGTGTCTTTCAGCAGTGCTGCTGGTATATAATTTAGCCTATTTCTTCGCAGCACTCAGCATGTCTGTGTAAAAACTCTCTTTTCTGTACATAGAGAAAAACAACGCTCTGTGCAAAAGGGTTACACGGAGAGCTTTTGGAACCAGAGTACAGGACTGAGTGGACCTTTGCTTGTTTAGTTCATAAAATGTGTACACGATTTGACAGGTGTTGTTGTTGTTTTAAAAAAGCTCCAAGTGGTTTATGTTAAGTTGTGCGCGAACATATCAGACGACACAGCGATTCTTCAGACAGCTCTTGTTTATTCACAGGCCAGGGCAGAACTGAACTGAAGGGTTCAGTCAGCCTGCTTATATAGAGCTCCAGTACAATGTAACTGTAACAATTTTCTAAAACTATCCAATCACTGAACGTCACTTTCGATCCCTTATTTGCATAACTATCTACAGTCTCCCCCTGCTGGCCCAGGGTGAGAACTTCAGTACATAACAGTTTACAAAAAGAACAAAATAAAAGGACTCTTTTAAAACATTCCGAAGAGAAAATCAGCGACAAACTAAAAACAGATTAAAACAGATGGGACTTCAGCAGTTCAAGACATCCATCCTGATTTGATCCCAATTTGCTTGCATGAATACATCTTCCTATTAGCGATTTGTTCATCCCCTGCTTTTCAATCCATTTTCCTGTAACTTTCCTAACCATAAACATTTTGTTTGTTTCTTTTCCGAGCGGATTTGTTGCACCTGAGCCCTTCAACGGTGCGAAGCTGAATTTCTGCTGTGCGACTGAATCCTCTGCACAAAGTAGTGATGGACTGGAGACATCCTCTGTAGTTCAGATGGTCAGAAGGTAGAAGTGGAGGGAGAGGAGAGGACAGTCAGCGGCTTTTGGCCACAAGAGCCAAATGCAAGCTGTCTGTGTATCTTTGGAGGGGATGGAAAGCTCTGTCAGTTCTGGGTCTCTCTCTTTCTCATTTCTCCAATCTTAAATTCAGATCTCTGTATTGGCTGGAGAACCACGTCACAAAATCTAGATAAGTGCCAATTCCCAAAACACAGCTGCTATTATATTATTTCAGAAAGTGTGGGAGGGTTGCCTTTAAGGCAGGCTTCCTCAAACTCGGCCCTCTGGATGTTTTGAGACTACACTCCCCATCATCCCTGACCACTGGTCCTGCTAGCTAGGGATCATGGGAGTTGTAAGCCAAAAACATCTGGAGGGCCAAGTTTGAGGAAGCCTGCTTTAAGGGTTCGTCCACACTTCTGCCTAGAAATCACGGGTCTGACCGGTTTTGCTTTTACCCCACTGTTCCCGCCCCCTCAGAAATCCTGCTCTTTAGTGCTAAATTGGAACAAACAGCAACCTGTGAAAAACCCAATTGTCGTTTGTTCCGATTGATTGCTAAACCATGGGATTTTCCGGAGGCAAATGGCAGAGCAAATGGAACCACGGATGAATGCTGATGGTGAACTGAATCAAATTCCTGCCCCATTCCTATAACCCCTGAATGAGAGGTTTTGCTGGAGGAGAGTCTTCATGTCCTCCTCCTCGATTTGGAACCAGAATGCAGGACTAGCTGGGCATGAAGGAGCTGGAAGCTGCATTGGGAAACAGCGGAACCAGAGGAAAAAGGCGCCGAAAATTCACGCCCTTCCCTAAAGTTTGCAGGTGACCATAAAGGGAAGAGGAAGTAGTGAGGATGGGCTTGTGTTCGCATCTTCTGTTCTAGCAACATCTTGCTCACAGCACAGGGTGGATATTTATATCTCTACAGTTTAGGAAAAGCAGAGGAGCTTGTCGCTCGGATGTCTTCTGTGCGTATTTTGAGCCTGTTATATAACCAGCAAAGAAAGAGCAGAAAGAAAATAGTTTCTCAGGGTTGCCCCCTTCCATTTACTTAGAAGACTCTGAATGCGGCGTACCTCCAGGCAGAGCGTCATCTTAGTGCCATTTAATGCCAATTACACGGTGAACATGGAATGGGCAACAATCAGATGCACAATAGGTATTATATTGAGAGTTTGTTTGCATCATGCATTTGTGGGAGGGAAGGAGGGAGGGACGTGGGTGATGCCGCCCCAATTTCAGCCATCAGGGATACAGGGAGGCACAACCCTGGGGAGGTGATAAGTCATTAAGGCTACTTACACCTTGTTCCTCTCTTCCTCCTCTCCCAAGACCAGGTTCCTGGTTGCTCTCCTAATGTGCCCACCGGCTTTCGCATGCTGTGGTTTAACTTCAGATGAGTACATAACAAGATCTCTGAGCCAATCTCTGAAAGCCTCATGAAAAATACCAATAATAATAATAATAATTTATTATTTATACCCCCCCCCCCAGCTGGGTTTCCCCAGCCACTCTGGGCGGCTTCCAACAAAATATTAAAATACCATAATGTATCAAACATTAAAAGCTTCCCTGAACAGGGCTGCCTTCAGATGTCTTCTAAAAGTCTGGTAGTTGTTCTCTTTGACATCTGGTGGGAGGGCATTCCACAGGGCAGGTGCCACCACCGAGAAGGCCCTCTACCTGGTTCCCTGTAACTTGGCTTCTTGCAGTGAGGGAACCGCCAGAAGGCCCTCAGAGCTGGACCTCAGTGTCTGGGTTGAACGATGGGGGTGGAGACACTCCTTCAGATATACTGGGCCAAGGCCGTTTAGGCTTTAAAGGTCAGCACCAACACTTTGAATTGTGCTCGGAAGCATACTGGGAGCCAATGTAGGTCTTTTAAGACTGGTGTTATGTGGTCTTGGCGGCTGCTCCCAGTCACCAGTCTAGCTGCTGCATTCTGGATTAGTTGTAGTTTCCGGGTCACCTTCAAAAGTAGCCCCACGTAGAGCGCATTGCAGTAGTCCAAGTGGGAGATAACCAGAACATACACCACTCTGGCGAGGCAGTCCACGGGCAGATAGGGTCTCGGTTTGTGTAAATATTAAGGCTGATAAATTTGAGGGCGCCTAGTGTTTGTCACTAGATCAGAATGGTCCATTCAGCCTCCACTCTCACAGCTCAGTTTTTGGAGACAGTCCAGGACAGCACTTACCCTTGATTCTTCTTGGGTCTCGTGTAATATCTGTATGACATTTTACAGTTTTAGCTTTGACGTGTATTCTCCCAAAAGGTAAGTGATGCTAGGTCCAGTGTGATTGCAACTCACATGCCTTTAACCATACCCTCCAACATTTCGGGAGGGCAAATTGGGGCACCTCCACCCATTTGCTGCTGCTCACCTGTCCCCTCCCCCCTCCCTCGTACCTTCACCTACTGCCTCCTCCTCCACAGCCTCCACTGTCGCTGCCTCAGTCAAAGCTGCTGTGGCCTCGAGCGAAGTTGCCAGCGCCTCAGACATACTTCTGGAAGTGCCGCAAAGGAAGGAGGAAGAAGAGGGGCGACACACTGGGACAAGGTAGGCTTTGCTTCCATTTTTGGGTCCTGCGCTCCGGTGTGAACCAACAGACTCGTCCCACAGGGCAGGGTGACAAAGTGCCCATCTTTTGGTCCCATGTTCTGGTGTGGCCAGAGCACAGGAGCTAAAACGCGACATCCAGGATTAGGATCAGAAGCTGGGGTGGCTTCTATCAATCCAGGATGCCCCGCTTAAAATAGGACAGTTGTGTGGTATGCTTTAAGTCATGCAATTTCAACTTTGCACAGCTGAAGGCTGGCTGGTTGAAACTGCAAATTTGTAGGAATTATCACTGGGTGTGGAGCACACTCTTGCCTGCGGGCAGCCTCAGTTGTCTGAACATCTTGCCCTCTGTCTAACCTTTTGCGGTCTTAGTAGTCTGCCGTGCCTTGTCTGTGACCTTTGTCTCTTTCAAATAAGCATTGTGCAAGGGGAAAGCGAAGTGGTGGAAACAGGTGCCAAAATAACCTGTACCACCCCTCGATCTCAGGATTCGAAGATGTGTAAAGGTCATAGTCCAAAACATATCTGTCTGGTCTTGCATATTGTGCCAATAAAAGGAACTTCTGCAGAGCTAGCTGGCAGCTTGATTATGCACAGCTCACCTGATGCTCAACACCCGACTCGTGCCTTCACTTCATCAATTAAATGCTCGCAAGGCAGAGACCTTTTCGCATCGGGCTTCCCAGCATGGAAAGAGCTTTCAAGCTTATTTACTGGGCAAGCCCTGCTCAGTGATGTCTGAGTTCTTGTGAGAACCTAGACAGCTCTCTGTCTTGCTTGGGGGTGGGGGTGACAAGGCCCTTTCAGGGTGGCAGTTCAGAAAAGGCAAGGATGCTCATTCAGGGGCCGTTCCAAGGGGGCAGCTCAAGTATGCATTTTTTTTGCATATATGTGCCACCCCCAGAACATAATGCCTGCACAGGATCCAATCCTACTGTATTTGTAGCTCCCCCTCCCTTTTATTGCCTTATTCCCTTTTTGTTCTATTTGTCCTTTTTGGAGGTTTGTAACTGCTTCCTCTACAAAATGAAATAAAGGCATATTTGATGATGAGCGGAACCCCCAATAAAAACAACATTAAAAACAAGTTGTGGGATGCAATCCACTGGGAGCAGTCAAGTACAGTGGTGCCTCGCAAGACGAAAATAATCCGTTCTGTAATAGCGTTTTTTTCCGTCTTGCGAAGCAAGCCCATTGAAGGATTAGCGGATTAGCGCTATTAGCGCTATTAGAGGCTTTTAGAGGCTTTTAGCGGCTTATCTGCTGATCGGATCAGCTGATAAGCGGCTTAGCGCTATTAGCGGCTTATCTGCTGATCGGATCAGCTGATAAGCGGCTTAGCGCTATTAGAGGCTTTTAGCTGCTTTTAGTGGCTTATCTGCTGATCAGATCAGCTGATAAGAGGCTTAGCGGCTTAGAAAAAGGGAGGGAAAGGGAAAAAAAACAGCAGGAACTCGCAAGACATTTTTGTCTTGCGAAGCAAGCCCATAGGAGATTTGTTTTGTGAAGCACCTCCAAAACGGAAAACTCTTTCGTCTAGCAAGTTTTCCGTCTTGCGAGGCATTCGTCTTGCGGGGCACCACTGTACAACATTCCTTGTTTTGCTAGAGTGGACATGCAAGGGAATGGTTGGTCCAGCCAGTCAAAACTTCCTGTACCTCCTGGTCTGGAGCATCCTTCCTTGCATGTGACTAGTGGGTGGGCGTGATCTTTCCAGACCTGGTAAAAGGCCAAGGCCTGCTGCCACTCTCCCTCTTTTCCATCTTCCTTTCATCCTGCAAACTTCCCAGACTGCTAACTGCAGTCATTCGGTCAACCCACATATGGGGTAAACCTGTTTGTATATACAGTGGTACCTCGGGTTACATACGCTTCAGGTTACAGACTCCGCTAACCCAGAAATATTACCTCGGGTTAAGAACTTTGCTTCAGGATAAGAACAGAAATCTTGCTCCGGCGGCACGGCAGCAACAGGAGGCCCCATTAGCTAAAGTGGTGCTTCAGGTTAACAACAGTTTCAGGTTAAGAATGGACCTCCGGAACGAATTAAGTACTTAACCTGAGGTACCACTGTACTTGTAACTTTAAGCCTTAAGCCTGCCTTCAGGGATCACACTCTACTCTGCCTGATTGTGAATAAACTTTCTTTGCTCATGAATAAGACTGTGGTGTCTTTATTCTTTTAGGAGGGATTCAAAAGGGTCTTACCAGGAAAATATTAGAACACATTTAAATCTGGACAAGCCAGACTGAATTGCGTATTGTCTTAAGAAACTCACACGAGTTTGCAACCAGCTTTCTGTTGCTCAAGAAAGGGAATGCACTCTGCTAAGTGAAGAAACTTGCTAGCGCAAGTTGGGAAGGATATTAATAAACAATATATCCTCTCCTGCCACCCTCAACATTCCCACACAAGTCAGGAGGGCTACTCATGGTCATATAAGCTGCCTGCAAACAAATCAGAACAAATGGTCACTAAAGACCGGACATAGTCTAACTTCCGTGTAAGCAAACTGGGACGAATGCTCAATAAACGGATTGCCTAAGGTATTCTCTAGGTGAGTCGAATTCTGGGTCCAGGTGCCTCACTCCTCCGTTGCCCAGATCGTCTCATTCACACAACCACCTGCTTGTCTGCTTCGTTCCCAGCCTGAGGGAGGAGGGCCACTCTGCAATGACAAAAAAATTAATAATGGAGGTGTTTTCTTTTCTTGTCCCCGATCCCACATTTGGTCTGTTCCCGCAAGATGTTTCAGGGCCCACGGCCATC
Source organism: Podarcis bocagei (assembly GCF_964188305.1). Classification (NCBI taxonomy): domain Eukaryota; kingdom Metazoa; phylum Chordata; class Lepidosauria; order Squamata; family Lacertidae; genus Podarcis; species Podarcis bocagei. The sequence goes on along the minus strand of NC_138125.1, from coordinate 4,358,977 downwards.
TGTCTGCTGGCTTTTTTCAGAGAGATGCTACTGCCACCACTTGCATTCTTTGCTTATCGATGAATTGCCTGTTTACTTATCTCCTGGAAGATAGGAAGGAGGCTGGATCCTGTCTCCCCCGCATAAGCATCACCTCTGAGCTGTGCCAGACCTGCAAAGGGAGGACGGCTTCGCTTGCTCCTGCTCCCTTCCTTAAAATGCAATCAAAGCGATGCTTCAGTTTGCTAAACTCCTAAAACACGCCAAGTGTGGCTGAATGGAACAAACGGTTCACTCACCCCAATATCCTGTGCTTGGCAGAGGTCACAAGATCTACTGGAAGGATGGTGGGCAAGGCTGTTCTCAGAACCATCTGAAGTTGCCGTCAAGGTTCAGGCTCTAGAATAAAGTTGGCGTCAAGGCTGCTTATGTAATTCTTCCTCCATGATTTTATTCCCAAAGTGGCACGGATGTGTTTGCAGTCTCCCATTCTTCTGCTTTTTTTATTTAAGGGCTCCCCTTTAAGGACTTTTCTGCATGTACAGTAAGGTTACCAGTTTTTTTCCAATGAATCCAGAATCCAGGCACACTTTAAACAAACAAACAAACACTACACGTTGAGGAGCAGCCCCATCCTAACTCCTACTTGCGTGTAAGCAGGAGGGGGCAGGGATCTCTCAGCCAGCACGATGCCTCCCTTCCCATCGGAGCAGCCCCAATCCAATTCCTACTTGTGTGCAAGCAGGAGGGGGCAGGGATCCCTCAGCTGGGAAGGGAGGCTTCCCATTGCCTAACTGAGAGATCCCTGCCCCCTCCTCTGGGCGGCTTCCAACAAAGATTCAAAATACGTCAAAAGATCATGCATTAAAAACTTCCCTAAACAGGGCTGCCTTCAGATGGCTTCTAAATGTCAGGTAGTTGTTTATCTCTTTGACATTGGGTGGGAGGGCGTTCCACAGGGCGGGCGCCACTACCGAGAAGACCCTCTGCCTGGTTCCCTGTAACTTGGCTTCTCGCAGTGAGGGAACCGCCAGAAGGCCCTCAGTGCTGGACCTCAGTGTCCGGGTAGAACAATGGGGGTGGAGACGCTCCTTCAGGTCTACTGGACCAAGGCCGTTTAGAGCTTTAAAGGTCAGCACCAGCACTTTGAATTGTGCTCGGAAACGTACTGGGAGCCAATGTAGGTCTTTCAAGACCGGTGTTATGTGGTCTCAGCAGCCGCTCCCAGTCACCAGTCTAGCTGCTGCATTCTGGATTAGTTGTAGTTTCCGGGTCACCTTCAAAGGTAGCCCCACGTAGAGCGCATTGCAGTAGTCCAAGTGGGAGATAACCAGAACATACACCACTCTGGCGAGGCAGTCCATGGGCAGATAGGGTCTCGGCTTGCGTAAATATTAAGGCTGATAAATTGGCTTCTAAATGTCAGGTAGTTGTTTATCTCTTTGACATTGGGTGGGAGGGCGTTCCATAGGGCGGGCGCCACTACCGAGAAGACCCTCTGCCTGGTTCCCTGTAGCTTTGCTTCTTGCAGTGAGGGAACCGCCAGAAGGCCCTTGGCGCTGGACCTCACCGTCTGGGCTGCACGATGGGGGTGGAGACGCTCCTTCAGGTATGCTGGACCGAGGCTGTTTAGGGTTTAATCAGTCAGCACCAACACTTTGAATTGTGCTTGGAAACGTACTGGGAGCCAATGTAGGTCTTTCAAGACCGGTGTTATGTGGTCTCAGCAGCCGCTCCCAGTCACCAGTGGAACCCTGGAAAACCACTGCTAATCAGTCTAGACAATATTTAGCTAGATTGATCAATGGTCTGATTCGGTATAAGGTAGATTCCCAAGTTTCTATTGAGGATTCGTCCTGATTCACTTGTGGAAGGTCCACATGGCTTCCCGTTATGCTTCTGTTCACCCCATGCTTTTCAGTGCTGTTCCCTGCCACTATCCTAAATGGAAAAAGCCCTTTAAAAAGAAGTGGATTTCCTGCTCCAGGGTGACAGAGGACATTGATCTGCTTTAATCACGCAAAGCTAAATTTCTGGTATGCTCTGGAATCCCTTCCACAGAATAGTGACAGTCTGGAGGCATCTTTAGACTAGTAGCTGTCATTCTCTCTCTCTCTCCAGGGAAGACCAGGAACTGTCAGTCGGTGCTGCAGGGCTGTGAATCAACAATAGGAAATTTGCTGCAAACAGCTCAAAGGATGCTTCGGAGGGGAAACCGTGACTGCTATAAAACCAAACTTTGTTTTTAATAGAGAGCTGCTCTGATTGGTCTGCAACATCTCCCTTGAGAGGTTGTGGACTCTCCTTCTTTGGAGGTTCTTAAGCAGAGGTGGGATGGCCATCTGTTATGGATGCTTGAGCTGAGATTCCTGCCTTGCAGGGGGTTGGACTAGATGACCCTCGAGGTCCCTTTGAACTCTACAGTTCTATGATTCCATGAATGACATATTCCAGCCTTTACCACCCTGGTGGCATCCAGATATTTTTGGATTGCAGCTTCCATTAACCCACTTCTGACAGGAGCTGCAATCCAAAAGATGTTAAATTATTTTTGTATGCCACAACTGCTGCGCGTATTCTGTTAGCTAAAAAGTGGAAAACCCAAGAATTACAGACGATAGAAGAATGGCAGATGAAGATGATGGATTTTTCGGAGCTAGCTGACCTAACCGGAAGAGTCCGCGACCAGAAGGAGGAGGAGTATCAGGAAGAGTGGATTAAATTTAATGATTATTTAGTTAAATATTTAAGTTAAATTAACTGAAAACAGCTTGCAGATACCTAACTGGCTTAGGATTTTATTTATGTTAAGTGATGAATTAATATGTTTAATTCCATAATGTGAAGATTTAAGGATGTTAATGTTTAAGTTAAATTTCATAAGAATTGTGATTTGGAAGACTGTTAAAAGGACATGCAATGAAATTCAACCAAGGGGAAGCGAGGAAGTCACTTAACAAAGTTAATAAGTGTAATTTGCAATAAGGTTATGATTTATGTTTGTTTGTCTTGTGTGTTTCCTTGTTTATAAAATTGTGAAAACCAATAAAAAAACTTGAAGGAAAAAAAACCAAAAGCATCTGGATAGCACCAGGTTGGCAAAGGTTGACATAGTCAAGCCAGGCAAAAACTCTCTGGGTGTGAAGTAGAGCCCATGAAGGGGCGTGGCTTGAGGAGAGGGGCGTGGCTTGGGAAAGAGCTCTGGGGGCCAGAGAGAGAGGCCTGGAGAGCTGGATTTGGCCCCAAGGCCTGTTCCACCCCTGCTCTGTTATTCGTTGGAGAGAGAGCAGGCGGGGAGGCAGGGAGAGGGAGGGGAATTGAGGCTTACAGATCTCCCTTCCTTTCAATTCCGCCTGCAAATGACTTTGCAGCTGCTCTCCCACACGCTCTCAATATGGATTCTAGCAAGTCATCTCCCACCCACATGGAGTACATCATTTTAAATCTGGAGAAGAGTGTGTGCGTGTGTAAGAAATGACAGAGAAGGCATTCTTTGGGAGATGAAGTTGGCACACAACTCACTAAAATGAGAGGGCACTAATTTGGCCCGTCTTCCACTGGTCTTGGTGGCTGCTGGGATCAAGTTTCTTCAGATCCCAGAACAATCCAAGAGGTGTTAATTATTATTATTTTATATACATTTTTATTAGTTTTTTTAACATATCATTTCCAACAATCATATAACATAACTTCTTATCTTATACAATATTTTGGAGTTCCGTCAACACCTCTGCTGATTTTCCGTTCTTTATCACTTATTCTGCATTTCTTAGTAAAGGTAAAGGGACACCTGACCATTAGGTCTAGTTGTGGCCGACTCTGGGGTTGCGACACTCATCTTGCTGTACTGGCCGAGGGAGCCGCCGTACAGCTTCCGGGTCATGTGGCCAGCATGACTAAGCCGCTTCTGGTGAAACAGAGCAGCGCACGAAAACGCCGTTTACTTTCCTGCTGGAGCAGTACCTATTTATCTACTTGCACTTTGACGTGTGCTTTCGAACTGCTAGGTGGGCAGGAGCAGGGACCAAGCAACAGGAGCTCACCCCGTTACGGGGATTCGAACCGCTGACCTTCTGATCAGCAAGTCCTAGGCTCTGTGGTTTAACCCACAGCGCCACCCGCACCCCCTGCATTTCTTAATTTCTCTATTACTCTTAATTATCATTAACTAATAATTCTCCTCATAGTCTTTCTTCCAATATTTCAAATAATCACCCTTACAAAACTTCTTGCAATCCTACTAGCGTAATCTGTTCATTACGGTTTCTTTTCAAATAGTTGGTAAATTTACTCCAGTCTTCTAAGAATCTCTGGTCCCGCAGGTTTCGAATCCTTCCTGCTAATTTATCCAGTTCTGCATAGTCCATCAATTTCATCCGCCATTCTTCTTCTGTCGGTAATTCTTCTTGCTTCCATTTTGTGCCAATAATATTCTTGCTGCCACCAAGAGGTATTAATGAATATGGATTCCATGCAGGGGCGCCGACTTATAAAAAATATTGGGGGGGCCCATACCGGGGTCCTGCCGCTGGTTCGCTCGGGTAGCCGGGAGAACGCAGTTCGAGGTGGCGGTGTTGGAGAGAGACCCTCGCTCAGGGCGCCACTAGACTTGGCGGCCGGCGGCCTATCTGGGGGGTTTTGGAGCGTATTTCGGCGGAGCGATTGGGGAGGAGGGGGCTTGTTGCCGGATTCTTCAGCTGAGCCGGAGATCCGCTGCTGGGGGTCCCTGGGCCGAGTTGTGAGCACGGCCTGCTGAAGGGAGATCCAGCTGATTGCGCGACGGGGACGGCCGGGGCTCTCCAGCTAGGGCGCGCGGCTGGCTGGCTGGCGAGGGAGCAGGTGGGGAGGAGGCAGGGGTCCTCACTCTCTTAGGAAACGCACCCGCGCGCCCGATTGCCACGAAGTCCGAAGGGTGCGTGTGTGGAATTAAAAAGCAAAAACGAGATACGGGCAGGGCAGGCAAAGAGTTTTCTGCAAGAGGATGGAGGGCAGGTTGAAGAGAAAATCACTCAGGATGAGACAGTCAAATCAGCCATGATAAAATGGGCTCAGGATATTGGGTATAACATCATGTTTGAGGACTGGGAAAGGTTATGGACCACCGGAATGAAATTCACGGCATGTAATGCCTTGAAGGAAAATATTATGAAAATGATTTATAGGTGGTACATGACCCCAGTCAAGCTTGCAAAAATATATCACCTGTCTGATAATAAATGTTGGAAATGTAAGGAGGCTGAAGGGACATTCTTTCACCTCTGGTGGACTTGTCCAAAAGTGAAGGCCTTCTGGGAAATGATCTATAATGAGTTTAAAAAGGTATTTAAGTATACCTTTCCCAAGAAACCAGAGGCCTTCCTCTTGGGCATTGTTGGCCAGAAAGTGTTAAAGAAGGATAGAACTTTCTTTATGTATGCAACTACAGCAGCAAGAATACTTATCGCAAAATATTGGAAGACACAAGATTTGCCCACACTGGAAGAGTGGCAGACGCAATTGATGGACTACATGGAACTGGCTGAAAAGCCTGGCAGAATCCGAGATTTGGGAGAAGAAACAACGGAAGAGGACTGGAAAAAATTTAAGGACTATTTACAAAAACAATATAAGTTGTATGAATGTTAAAAATTTACACGATTCGGAAACTATAGCTTCAGCAATTAGATTTGGGAAACAGGAAATTATATTTTAAGTAAGAAAAGGTCAAAATCTAAGGTATACTATGTTTAATTTAAGATATAAGTAACTGATGAAAAGTATGTTAAATTTAGAGGTATAGTATTTGAAAAGTACAAAATAAGGTACGAAACAAGGTAATAATTTGCTGATATCTTTATTATAAAGAATGCAGGGTAAGGGAGATGCGAGGAAGTCCAGTTAGTTATATAAAAAATGTCTTGAATGGTTGGTTTTCTTTTCTTCTTTTTCTTTTTTTCTTTTTCTTGTTCTTTTACTTTTTTCTTCAGTGTATGTTTCTAACTTTGTATTTGAAAACTTAATAAAATATTTATATATAAAAAAAGAGAAAATCCTTTCGCTTTTCTGGGGCGCAGGGAAGTCTCAGAGCCGGAGGTTGGGGAAGGGACCCCCTTTGCTCTGCCCTCTTCTCCCGTCTTAGATTCGCATGGGGGTCCCCGCCCGAGCTTGCCTGGCCACCGGGCCACACAAGGGCCGCGCTCTACGCGGCGCACCTTGCTAGCCGCACAGCTGTCCTCCGCGGCTGCAGAGCGGCCCTGCGCCGGTGCCCAGCCCCTCTGGGCGCCCGCTGCGCTGCCAATGACAAGCGGGCGACGTCGCGGGCGGGGAAGGCGTCGCTTTCTTTCCCGATCCTGCATCCTCCCAGTCTTCCAGCCCTTTTTTGGGTTGGAAGCTCGTCTCATTCGCCCTTCTCCTTTCTTCACCCTGCGCGCAATTTTCCTCCCTCGTCTCCCTCCCCATTTCTCCTTCCTTCCTTCCTTCCTGACTGACTGACGGGCTTGGGCTCGGGCTCAGGCTCGGGCTCGGGCTTCGGGTCGGGCTCAGGCTCGGGCTCGGGCTCGGGCAGCCACAGCGTCGGCGGTGTTGGCGATCGGCGGCGCGGGGGGATGGCCCTCCCGGGGGAGCCGGCGCTGCTCAATGGGGTTGCCAAGGAGACAGGCCGGCCGCCCCCCTCCCCCGGCCCGGCGCCCCCCGCCGCGCCGGTGCCCGTTATCGAGCTGGTGCGCGCCGGGCGCCCTATAAAAGCCGCGGACGCGCCCACCGCCGCCCGAGATTATTGGGGGGGCTGAGCCCCCCCAAACGAATTTTTGAGGGGGCTCGGGCCCCCTCAGGCCCCATTGAGTCGGCGCCTATGATTCCATGCGTAATTAATGTGATAATTAAGAACCTAGGAAGAGCTTGCGGCTGGACCAGACCAATGGTCCATCTGAAGGAATGGGTTTCTGTGCAGTCAGTTTAAAATTGACTCAACCCCCCCTTTTCTTCTTAGCATTTCCAAAATGCTTTAACTTGAGCTGTTGAGCAAATGCATAACAAGAACACAGCTGCATAAACAAGGCTCTCTCCTTTATCAGTCTGTGACGATAAGGATGACCTTGTCCACTCTAAACTGGAACAGGGATGACACTCTAGGTCTTATCTTACCACAACCCTGACTCACAGACCTAAGTCCAGGAACAGAGCCAGAGTGTGTTCTCACAGATGGTGACCTCTTCCTCCAAGATAAGAGTAGGAACAGGAATACCCTTTTAATGTCAGAAGTACAGGAAGGAAAACCCTTTTATGGTTAAGAGTGCCGGAGCAGGAACATCTGTGATGTCAACCTGCGTGTACAAGCTGACGTGGTTGGATTTCTGGGGAAGGAGGGAGAGGGTGCCTGGAGGTTATATATACTGCATGAAACTTCTCATTTCTTTGGACTTGCTGTGGACTGACCACGCAGGTACCTTTCTGCTGTTCCGAAGAGCAGAATAAACTCTTTCTTTGAACCAAACCTCGGTGTCATTTGACTTCCTTCCTCCTGTCCCAGAGCAACGCAGACCCAATCGGCGAACTCCAATAAGGCTACACATCTAGACATGCATCCTTTTCCCCCAGTGGCCATCCAGAGGACTCTTTGGGAAACCAGCAAGCAGGATCTGACCACAGGAACCCTCTCCCTTCCTGTGGTTTCCAGCAATTGGTATTCAGAAGCAACGCTGCCTTTGACTGCGGAGGCAGAGCAGAGCTGTCACGGCTAGCAGTCATTGATAGCCCTCCTCTGATTCTCATAAAGCAACAAAAGCAGAAACAGTGTGTGTGTGTAGCCCAAGCCAGGAACAAGTTAGATCTCTGCAGGAAATACTGTCGTTGTGCAGGTGTTGGCAATTGTGGCCAAACACATGTAACCATTTATTATTTCTGTTTTTTAAACTGATGCAATTGTATTGATGACTTTTACGTGGTTCGTTGCATATATGGAATACAGTGGTACCTCGGGTTACAGACGCTTTAGGTTACAGACGCTTCAGGTTACAGACTCCGCTAACCCAGAAACTGCAATTAATCCAGAATGTGGCAGCCAGACTGGTGACTGGGAGTGGCTGCCGGGACCACATAACACCGGTCCTGAAAGACCTACATTGGCTCCCAGTACGTTTCCGAGCACAATTCAAAGTGTTGGTGCTGACCTTTAAAGCCCTAAACGGCCTCGGTCCTGTATACCTGAAGGAGCATCTCCACCCCCATCGTTCAGCCCGGACAATGAGATCCAGCGCCAAGGGTCTTCTGGCGGTTCCCTCATTGCGAGAAGTAAGGTTACAGGGAACCAGGCAGAGGGCCTTCTTGGTAGTGGCACCCACCCTGTGGAACACTCTCCCTTCAGATGTGAAGGGGAAAAGTAGCTATCCTATTTTTAAAAGACATCTGCAGGCAGCCCTGTTCAGGGAAGTTTTTAATATTTAACACTGTATTGTTTTTAATACTTGATTGGGAGCCACCCAGAGTGGCTGGGGAAACTCAGCCAGATGGGCGGGGTATAAATAAAATAATAATAATAATAATAATAATAATAATAATAATAATAATAATAATAATAATAATAGAAAAACATGGTCTTCTACCCGAATGTGGCACAGTCCATTCTACTGACTCTACCACCTTATTCTGCTGCACATGTAGACCAGTGAGTGTTTGAACCAGAATTTCTATGGATCTAGAAAATGTCATCCTGAACAGGTCCCTAACTGGGAACATGAGAATGCTAACATTTTCTTAAGGGAGCATCAAGTATAGACTGTACGTGCGGATTCAGGAAGCACACATTGTTCGGGATTCATGCGTTTTGTGCATAAAGCTGAAGGCGGCTGCTACACATGGATTTGCCTTCCTGACCTAGAAATCCCCCTCCATCCCATTAAACGTTCCAAATCCATGTTGGAAATGTAAAACTTGTTTTGTAAAAAAACCTAGGTCAGGTATTTTAATATTTTTCATTCATTCCGATTACGTTGGTAAATGGATGTTGGAAGTCAAAGCATTGATAATTCATCATGCAGCGTGTTAAGGCTAAACGGGAGATTTAAGCCTCATATTTTTCAAAATACTTTTTCTAATCTTAGGAGGCTTCCAATGGATGCGGTGGGGGGAGGCGAGAGCATCTGTCTCGCTTTTGTTTATTAATCTGGAGCAAAGCAACTCCACAGCAAACTGAAAACTTTGTCTAGTTTTATGCACAGGAATCAGAAGCGGTATTTACTTTATTTCCTGTTTCCTGTATTGACATAAAAACATGGTAAAGGTAAAGGACCCCATAACAGTTAAGTCCAGTTGAGGGCGACTATGGGGTTGCGGCGCTCCTCTCGCTTTTAGGCCGAGGGAGCTGGCGTTTGTCCACAGACAGCTTTCTGGGTCATGGACAGCAGGACTAAACCGCTTCTGGCGCAACGGGACACCATGACGGAAACCGGAGCGCATGGAAATGCCATTTACCTTCCCACTGCGGTGGTACCTATTTCAGTGTTTCCCAAACGTTTTTGGGCAACGGCACACCTGCTTACCGGAAAAAAATCTCGCGGCACACCACCATTAAAGCCCCGCCCCGTGACGTCAGCGCGCAGCGTCACGCCGGGAGGGACGCACAAAAGTGAACGTTTTTTCCCTCCCCCTTGCCGGGGTGGGAGGAGGCAGCAGAGCGAGGGCAGTTGAGGCGGCGGCGGCAGCTGAGGCGGCGGCGGCTGCGATAGCGGGCGGAGGAGGAGCCGTCGCCGGGAGTTGCTGCTGCTGCTGTTGCTGCTGCTGCCCGGACATGCCGGCCTCCTCCTCCTCCGCTGTCTCGCGCTCCTCCCTTTTGCGCGCGCTGCCCCGCCGCTCGGCACGACCACCGCGGAGCCGCCCCGGCTCGACGCGGATCCTCGCCGCCGCCGCCTCTCGCCGCCGCCTCTCGCCCGCCTCCCTCCCACGGCACACCAGCCGGTGTCTCACGGCACACTAGTGTGCCGCGGAACACCGGTTGGGAAACACTGACCTATTTATCTACTTGCACTGGCGTGCTTTCGAACTGCTAGGTTGGCAGGGGCTGGGACAGAGCAATGGGAGCTCATTCCATCACGGGGATTTGAACTGCCGACCTTCCGATCGGCAAGCCCAAGAGGCTCAGTGGTTTAGACCGCAGCGCCACCCGTGTCCCTATAAGAACATGAGAGCATAAGAAGAGCATCAACTGGATCAGGCCAGTGACCCATCCAGTCCAGCATCCTGTTCTTGTTGGCATCCTTCGGGGGTCGAGATGCCAGCTGGCTAGCCCCCAGCTGGATCATGCTCTTCCAGTGACGAACCCCCAATCTCTGGTGCAACATAAATCAGTGACTCAGACTTCAAAAGTCTGAGCACGCTGTATCAGCAGAGTGTGCTGCACAAACAGAAGAGACGCCGAGGCTTGTGGAAACATGTTGTTGATGTTGTTGTTGTTGTTGTTGGGTTCCGAAGTATAGGCGCTGCCATACTAAACAATTGAGTTCTTAGAAATGTGGAATGGGTGTTATGTGGCAGATGTGTTGTTGTTGTTTAATTGTTTAGTTGTGTCCGACTCTTTGTGACCCCCTGGACCAGAGCACGCCAGGCACTCCTGTCTTCCACTGCCTCCTGCAGTTTGGTCAAACTCATGCTAGTAACTTCAAGAACACTGTCCCACCATCTTGTCCTCTGTTGTCCCCTTCTCCTTGTGCCCTCCATCTTTCCCAACATCAGGGTCCTTTAATGGGAGTCTTCTCTTCTCATGAGGTGGCCAAAGTCTTTGAGCCTCAACTTCAGGATCTGTCCTTCCAGTGAGTGCTCAGGACTGATTTCCTTCAGAATGGAGAGGTTGGATCTTCTTGCAGTCCATGGGACTCTCAAGAGTCTCTTCAAGCACCATAATTCAGAAGAATCCATTCTTTGGCGATCAGCCTTCTTGATGGTCCAGCTCTCACTTCCATACATCACTACTGGGAAAACCATAGCTTTAACTATACGGACCTTTGTTGGCAAGGTGATGTCTCTGCTTTTTAAGATGCTGTCTAGGTTTGTCATTGCTTTTCTCCCAAGAAGCAGGCGTCTTTTAATTTCGTGAGCTGGTGTCACCATCTGCAGTGATCATGGAGCCCAAGAAAGTAAAATCTCTCCCCTTCTATTTGCCAGGAGGTGATGGGCCCAGTGGCCATGATCTTCGTTTTTTTGATGTTGAGCTTCAGACCATATTTTGGTTCTCCTCTTTCACCCTCATTAAAAGGTTCTTTAATTCCTCCTCACTTTCTGCCATCAAGGTTGTATCATCTGCATATCTGAGGTTGTTGATATTTCTTCCGGCAATCTTGATTCCGGAAACATACCAACAGCTAAGGATTTATTAAGAATTTATTAAAGAAACATGTCGTCTCCCTTTCTTCTCCTTGAGAGAGAATCAAAACCAAAAGCTATACACAAAACGGAAGTTCCCAGCAAACTGTGCTGGAACCTAAACAGACATGTGACATGCAACATTTTCATGTCTGTAACTAAAGGTGGAATGGAATTTCCCAACAGTTCTTACTATGGGCTTCCCGAAAGGGAAGCATGCACACAGGACCTTAAGCAATGGCCCTCTTCCCTCCGGTGACTTCCAGCAACTGATATTCAGAAGTTTGGCAGATTTTTAAACAAGAAAACCCTTTCCGCACCATTGTAGGGTATTGAAATTTCCCATGCCTACGTCTTTCGTCTGACATGTGCACAAAAGCATCCCACCTTGTGCAAATGATCAGTCTACGGGTTTTCCAGCAAGAGAACACTTTAGTTTAGAGACCCCTCGCCAACTCCCCTTTTTATTGCCTCTATTCATTCCACCAATGAAAATGAGGAGTTCCTTTGCACTTCCTGGGGACGTGACAGGCAACTCAGTCGCACCAAAAGACCTTGCTGTCTGCTGCTGATTATGTCGCAAGAGAACTTGCGCACTGGCTTCCTACATGGACTGATAGGCAGGTCCCCTGAGGGGCTTGCAATGCCGAGTCTGACCCAAGTCAAGACATGGAAGCTGTTTTCAGAGGCTTCTCATGGCAGCTCTAATGGAAATCTAACATTTTAAAACCTCAAATCCTCATTTTGTTTTACAGGACCGCCTCTCCTGGTATGTCCCACGGAGGACCTTACGGTCTTCAAACAAAAACATCTTGGAGGTCCTGGGCCACAGGGAGGTTAGGCTGGCCTCAACCAGAACCAGGGCTTTTTTGGCTGCGGCCCCAATCTGGTGGAACGCTCTGTCACAAGAGACTAGGGCCCTGTGGGACTTGACATCTTTCTGCAGGGCCTGCAAGACAGAGCTGTTCCACCAGGCCTTTGGCCAAGGCGCAGTCTGACCGCCTCTTTCTGTAATCTTCATAGCACTCTAGCCCAATAGTTGCCATTAATTTGATTTTGAATTGATTTTAAAATGAATTGATTTTAGAATGTATTTCAATTAATTGATTGTGATTTTATCTAAACTGTGTTATTTTTACTGTTGTTAGCTGCTCTGAGCCCAGCTTCAGCTGGGGAGGGTGGGATATAAATAAAATTTTATTTTTATTATTATTAGTATTATTATATTTTAAATCTCACTCGGGAGGTTGTAGACTGTCCTTCCTTGGAGGTTTTTAAGCAGAGCCGGGGTGGCCATCTGTCATGGATGCCTTAATTGAGATTCCTGAATTGCAAGGGGTTGGACTAGACCACAGCGCCACCCGTGTCCCTTTTATTACCTTACACGTCCACTGTTGTTGTTGTTTAGTTGTTTAGTCGTATCCGACTCTTTGTGACCCCCTGGACCAGAGCACGCCAGGCACTCCTGTCTTCCACTGCCTCCTGCAGTTTTGTCAAACTCATGCTGGTAGCTTCGAGAACACTGTCCCACCATCTCGTCCTCTGTCGTCCCCTTCTCCTTGTGCCCTCCATCTTTCCCGACATCAGGGTCTCTTCCAGGGAGTCTTCTCTTCTCATGAGGTGGCCAAAGTCTTGGAGCCTCAGCTTCAGGATCTGTCCTTCCAGTGAGCACTCAGGGCTGATTTCCTTAAGAGTGGATAGGTTTGATCTTCTTGCAGTCCGTGGGACTCTCAAGAGTCTCCTCCAGCACCAGAATTCAAAAGCATCAATTCTTTGGCGATCAGCCTTCTTGATGGTTCAGCTCTCACTTCCATACATCCCTACTGGGAAAACCATAGCTTGAACTATCTGGACCTTTGACGGCAAGGTGATGCCTCTGCTTTTAAAGATGCTTAAACGTCTACTACATATGATAAAAGGTGCTTACAGTTCTAAGATTCTAGGTACAGTGGTACCTTGGGTTAATAATTTAATTCATTGTGGAGGTCCGTTCTTAACCTGAAGCACCACTTTAGCTAATCGGGCCTCCCGCTGCTGCCGCACCACCGCTGTGCAATTTCTGTTCTCACCCTGAAGCAAAGTTCTTAACCCAAGGTACTATTTCTGGGTTAGCGGAGTCTGTAACCTAAAGCGTCTGTAACCCGAGGTACCACTGTACTGCAGTGTGAAAGGATAATTAGAAAATGGGACAGGAGTACAGGCATTATTACCAGAAAAACTAGTGCCAAACCCCTCACATCTGAATGCCCCTTAGATGTTTATTGAGGGTAGAGACAGCCTTCCTCCCATAAAATATGTTGAGATCTGCTGTCTGGAGCCCTTGTCTTTCGTGGCCCATAAATGTCCTGCTGGGATAACAAGCCATCCTGGGGACGCAGGATGAAGCCAGGGGAGACACGTGAGGCCCTCTCTTTCTCCTGCAAGACTTTGCCTTGGAAACGGGCATGTTTTATAGGCTGCTCCAAGGCGGTCTCTGAAGCCTTTTGTGGCGCCTCTGCTGCCATGGCAACCTCTACAGATTCTGGTCACGGTGTCAGCCTCTCTCCCGGCCACCAAAAAAACGTTATCTAAATCAACTGACGCTCCACAAGGCAGGCGTGAACAGAGCTGTGTGTGTTTGTACGAGGGGGGGTGTTGCCTTCGAGTGCTCCTGCTCAAGCCCAGAGAATGCATTGGGGTTTTTGGCTCCTTCGAAGGGGTCAGGAACAGCTTCCTGGTGATGAGAGGGCTCTGGCGATGGACGCTCCTCCTCCTGTGATCTCTGTCACACAAATGTGCAGGTACCACAAGGAGGAAGAGGTCAGGACTGGCTGACTGATCTGGTCTTTAAAAGCAGCTGCATCTTCCCCCCATCCCCCACCACCCAAAGCAAATACCGTATATTTTGCTCTATAAGACTCACTTTTTCCCTCCTAAAAAGTAAGGGGAAATGTGTGTGCGTCTTATGGAGCGAATGCAGGCTGCGCAGCTATCCCAGAAGCCAGAACAGCAAGAGGGATTGCTGCTTTCACTGCGCAGCGATCCCTCTTGCTGTTCTGGCTTCTGAGATTCAGAATATTTTTTTCCTCCTCCAAAAACTAGGTGCGTCTTGTGGTCTGGTGCGTCTTATAGAGCGAAAAATACGGTAATATGCCCATTACATGCCACCCCAATCTCAGAGCGGTGAGAGAGTCCAGATTCTGGGCAGTTACCCTCCTGTGGTTTCCTTGGAAGGTCAGTGGAGACCGTGGTGTCTTTAGGATAAATGATTTTATAAGGGTACCATCCCTTAGCTGTAGCTCTTGCAACCCAACTCATTCTTTTGGGATGCTAGTGAGGACACTTAAATTCATCCGCAGAATCATCCTCCATTTGATTCTAAACCTCACTGGGTACAGGACCTCATGAATTGGGAGGGACTCAGGGCATCATCCAGACTGACCTCCCTCTAAACCCACAACATGCCCCCCCACACTTTGCAAAGACTCCTCCTTGCCAGCCCCTGTGAAAACACAAAACCAACCTTTCTCCTTTGCTTGATACCTTAAAAATGATCCTAAGAAGCTGCCTAATTCAGACTGTTGGTGTAGGGGAAACGCGGAAGACCATTGTAATTTCGAGGAGTTAGATCAGGGGTCAGCAAACTTTTTCAGCAGTATTTTTTTGGGGGGGAAATGAATGAATTCCTATGCCCCACAAATAACCCAGAGCTGCATTTTAAATAAAAGGGCACATTCTACTCGTGTAAAAACATGCTGATTCCTGGACTGTCCGTGGGCCGGATTTAGAAGGTAATTGGCCCCCAGGCCTTAGTTTGCCTACCCATGAGTTAGATGACATGTCTCTTTCCCTTTACATCCTCGGTTTGCCGATTCATGCCGGTATAACTTGTTTTCCACACACCTGTGTCAGGAGTTTCCTGGGTCTCCTGTGTTCTAAGTGCTGATTGGCTAGTGGGGAGGATACCCAGTTGCAGTGAATTGGGTTGGAGACTCTCAGCTGCTCCTCATTCCAGTTGAGTTACACCCGGTGTTCCGGGCTGATCATGAGTGATGCCTGATAACCAGGTGCAGTCAATCAAGTCAATCAAAGTTGGCTATAAGCTGTCAGTTGAAGTGGTCCAGAGAGCATCTTCACAGGTCAAGGTACCAGGTGCTGTGCGACTGCCGGCCAGGGTCTCTCTCTCTCGCTGCTGTACCTGGAGCTCCGGGCAGCTGAAGGGGAGATTGTGTGTGACTTCTGTCAGGTATGCTATAATTTGTGTTTTAATTAAAATAAAATAAAATAAAATAAAATAAAATAAAATAAAATAATAATTATTTATTTATATCCCGCCCTCCCCAGCTGAAGCCGGGCTCAGAGTGGCTAACAACAATAAAAGTAACACAGCATTCTAAAATCAATTCATTCTAAAATCAATTCAAAATCAAATTAATGGTAACCATTGGGCTAGAGTTCTGTGAGGATTACCAAAGGAGGGGGTCAGACTGTGCCTTGGCCAAAAGCCTGGTGGAACAGCTCTGTGTGCCTCTATGTTTTGTATGCCTGCTGCTGTCTGTTAACCTTACACAAATAAAGCATTACTTATACTTCATCCACTGGTGTGCTTATTGACTCCAGATCTGGAAAGAACCCTGCCCTTGGCAGAATAGTTTACCCATCCAGTTCAGTGTTGTCTACACTGGCTGGCAGTCGCTCACCAGGGTTTTAGGCAGGGCTCATTCCCAGCCCCAGCTGGAGATATTAGGCACTGGACATGGTACCTTTTGAATGCTCTACCACTGACCTACGGCCCTTTCCACAGAAGGGTTGTGTTTTATATATCTACTAGTAGTCAGCAATCACCTAAAGCAGGGTTACCCAAACTCCCCATCATCCCTAGCTAGCAGGAGCAGAGGTTAGGGATGATGGGAATTGTAGTCCAAAAACAGCTGGAGACCCAATTTTGGGAAACCCCGGTTTAAGGTAATCCTTAGTCCTTTAGCTATTGAGGTGCTGATTGATGAAATATGCCGTTAAAGGTAGAGGGACCCCTGACCATTAGGTCCAGTCGTGACCGACTCTAGGGTTGCGGCGCTCATCTTGCTTTATTGGCCGAGGGAGCCGGCATACAGCTTCTGGGTCATGTGGCCAGCAGGACTAAGCCGCTTCTGGCAAACCAGAGCAGAGCACGGAAACGCCGTTTACTTTCCCACCAGAGTGGTACCTATTTATCTACTTGCACTTTGACGTGCTTTCAAACTGCTAGGTTGGCAGGAGCAGGGACCGAGCAACGGGAGCTCACCCCGTCATGGGATTCGAACCGCCGACCTTTTGATCGACAAGTCCTAGGCTCTGTGATTTAACCCACAGCACCGCCCACATCCCGTTACAATATGCCGTTAGCTGTCAGCAATGCACAGTTCTAGAACGAAGGTAATCTGCTCAGGACCCAGCATCCCTTTGTTGCTTTAAAATATATTTAACCCACTCTTCCCAATGCAAAAAGCACAATTTTTTAATGTGAAATGAATGTTCAATCAATATTCCATTAGAAATCTTCAGGCTGCAATCCACCGTGGTAAGTACCACTGAATTCAATACGACTTAACTCTAAGGAGGAGAGGATTGCGCTGCTAATTAGAGACAGCGCCAGCAAAAAACTTTCATAAGACCCTCCAGCCGATTAACCAAAGACCTCACAAATAGGTGGCCCTTCCTATAAGTACCTCCTACGTGTACCTTCCACCATGGGCATAGTCAGGGTTTTTGTTGAGGGGGCAGGACTTTTGGGGGGGGGCAGAACAGATGTGATTGGTCAGTTAAGTATTTTTATTGTATTACTTGATCTAGGGGGGCAGCTGCTCCCCCTACCCCCCCCCCTTTGGCTGTGCCTATGCCTCCCACTACATCTGGACAACCACAAAAAAGATGGAGAAACCAATGGATTCAAATGATAAGAAATGAGTTTCCTACTAAACTATTGGACATTAATAATAATAATAATAATAATAATAATAATAATAATAATAATAATAATAATTTATTTTTACCCTGTCCATCTGGCTCGGTTTCCCCAGCCACTCTGGGCAGCTTCCAACAAAGATTAAAAATACATTAAAATGTCACACATTAAAAACTTCCCTGATAGTACTGCCTTCAGATGTCTTCTAAATGTCAGGTAGATGTTTATCTCTTTGACATCTGATGGGAGGGCATTCTACAGGGCAGGCGCCACCACCAAGAAGGCCCTCTGCCTGGTTCCTTGTAGCTTTGCTTCTCACAGTGAGGGGACCGCCAGAAAGCCCTTGGAGCTGGACCTCAGTGTCCAGGCTGAACGATGGGGGTGGAGAGTTGTTGGACAGTGGGATGGTCTCCCTCGGAAGGTTGTGGACTCTCCTTCTGTGGCGGTTTTTAAGCAGAGGCTGGATGGCCATCAGACATGGATGCTTTAGCCGAGATTCCTGCATTGCAGGGGGTTGGACTAGATGACCCTTGGGGTCTCTTCCAATTCCATCATTCTATGAAGAGACCAGAGAGGATGACATCCACAACAGGGACTCTAGAATCTGGAGAGTCCCAGAAGCCCAAAAAGCTGGGCGACCACCAGCTTAGGCCAATGGGATTTCTTACTTGCCACTACTCTGAAGGCATCGCCAAAGCCTCAGGGACGTGGTGAAGTGGATCTTTCACCTCCTGCTGTTTCCATCATAGCTTTTTTGGGTTGGACCAGAAAGCCTGGAGAAAGCGGACTCCATAAAATGGTGGAAGACAAAGTGGGTCAACATGTTATTCTGTGGGCGGGGAATGTACAGCCTGTCTTCAGTCTAATTCTGTGCAATCTGTTCCACAGTGGGGGGTTTTAGGATACATTGAGTAGGAGGCAAAAGAGAAAGGAAAAAAAAGTTAAGTTTCATCTTGCATCCTAGTGCTGAAATTTCCCTGCTGCCATGGCAACCAAATTAGCTAAAAATAAAAAAAAGTGTGCTACCTTAAATGGTGAACCCTGGCAAGCTTCCTCTGACGTCAACTGTGCCCAACTTGAAATCTGCAATCATGGCTCTCTAACGGCATTCAAAGGTGCGGCATTTAATTAGCAGAGGAGTTTTATCTCTGAGCGAGGGCCTCCCAGCTGCTCTGCCTCCCTGCCTTGAAATTGGTGTGATTACAATTAGGCATTCTTCACAGCTCCTGAAATCCCCTGTTTCTCATTTAAAAACATCTTACCTAGAGAGGGAGATTGTAGAATCTCCTAGCTTGAGAATACGTTTGAAAGCCAGCAGGCCCTGTCTTTCAGATTTCCATGTTGGAACTGAGCTCCACCAGACCTCCTGTGGTCCCAGAGAGAGTGGACAACACCTCTGTCTATAGACCTTGCATCCAAATTCAAGTGGGCTACTTGCTGTTGGCTAGTTCTCCTCCAGGAATGTGCAGAAAGGATGGGCATGGTCAAGGGATTTATTTGTTTAGATGCACAAAACCACTTAATGATCAATGAATCAATCAATATCTACTATATATTTTAGAAATTCATCATGTGAAAGGCTGGGCTGGATGAATCCCTAGCCGGATTAAGATTGCCGGAAGAAATATCAACAACCTCAGATATGCAGATGACACAACCTTGATGGCAGAAAGTGAGGCGGAATTAAAGAACCTTTTAATGAGGGTGAAAGAGAAGAGTGCAAAATATGGTCTGAAGCTCAACATCAAAAAAATGAAGATCATGGCCACTGGGCCCATCACCTCCTGGCAAATAGAAGGGGAAGAAATGGAGGCAGTGAGAGATTTTACTTTCTTGGGCTCCATGATCACTGGAGATGGTGACAGCAGCCATGAAATTAAAAGACGCCTGCTTCTTGGGAGAAAAGCAATGAAAACCTAGACAGCATCTTAAAAAACAGAGACATCACTTTGCCAACAAAGGTTTGTATAGGCAGTGGAAGACAGGAGTGCCTGGCGTGCTCTGGTCCAGGGGGTCACAAAGAGTCGGACATGACTAAACAACAACAACAAAATTTTAGAAACTGGTTCATTCACCACGCATTTCGACATCTCTTAAAATAGCGTAACCAAATTTCCCAGGATGATCCCTGAGATCAAGGCAGTGAGTTTCCATCTATGTTTAGATACGGACGGATGCCATTTTGAATCAATATGGCAAACTCAACCTTCAAAATTGCACTGATCTTTTTGGTTTCTTAGCATTCCCACCCACAATTGATATGCAGCTTCTGGAAGGTTTTCCACAAGGAAATGTGGGGGTGTGGGGGTGGCAAGCTGAAAGGGGTTCCCCATTCCTGTCATAGTGCAAATAGCTGCCAGGGTGAGATTCCAGCAGATTTCAATTTCCCATCTTGGAAGCACCATTTAGGAGACCCCAGCTCTTCGGAACAGATTGGAGCAAGGAATTAAGCTTATCTGGCCATCTGGGAAGAAGGGTGGAGTCTTCATGAGCTGCCTAGCCAAACAGAAGGGGGATTTGCTTTTTAGCAGTTGGCAAGTCTGATCACTTCAGATCCATGGCAGGTTCTCCGGGGTCATTCTGAATGCAGCTATATTTCCACTTTGTATTGCGGCGAATTACAATGGACAGGTAGCTTG
Organism: Podarcis bocagei; assembly: GCF_964188305.1. Taxonomy (NCBI): domain Eukaryota; kingdom Metazoa; phylum Chordata; class Lepidosauria; order Squamata; family Lacertidae; genus Podarcis; species Podarcis bocagei. The sequence goes on along the minus strand of NC_138125.1, from coordinate 4,339,105 downwards.
GAAGTGAATATATTTGCAGCAGGGTCTCGCATTTCTAAGTCCCTCCTTCCCTGTGAAGTCCCCACCCTTTGGGAATAGCAACTCCACCCATATATTAGGTATGGGTCACCCTCACTAAGGTAGTCAGTGTTTTGCAGAACCCAAGTGAATATCAGAAATGTAGGTTTGCACAATTAAATTGGATTAAAGCCCTCTGCCATCCTTTTGCAGTAAATCCACTTGAAAAGAATTGACTGTTTTGCTGTAAGGAAAGTGATGGAGACATGTACTGAAAAGTGTGGGATGAACGAATGATTACTGGGAAGGTGTATAGCCACAATGAAAGGAAATAAAGCTGAAACTCCAGCGGGTGCAGAATGCTGTGGCGAGACTCCTTACGGGGTCCTCGCTGCGAGATCACATTCACCCGGTGCTATACCAGCTGCACTGGCTCCCGGTGGAGTACAGGGTCAGGTTTAAGGTGCTGGTTTTAACCTTCAAAGCCCTATACGGCCTAGGACCCTCGTACCTATGGGACCGCCTCTCCTGGTATGTCCCACAGAGGAACTTACGGTCCTCAAATAAAAACATCTTGGAGATCCTGGGCCACAGAGAGGTTAGGCTGGCCTCAACCAGAGCCAGGGCTTTTTCGGCTGTAGCTCTGATCTGGTGGAACACTCTGTCACAAGAGACTAGGGCCCTGCGGGACTTGACATCTTTCCGCAGGGCCTGCAAGACAGAGCTGTTCCACCAGGCCTTTGACTTACTCCTTTGGCAATCCTCACAGAACTTCTAGCCAATTGGTTGCCATTAATTTGATTGGAATTAATTTTATAATGAAATGGTTTTAGAGTGTTTTATGGTTTTACTGTTGTTAGCCGCTCTGAGCCCGGTTTCGGCTGGGGAGGACGGGATAAAAATATTTTTTTATTATTATTATTTATTATTGAATGCTTCTTGTGGTATAACAAATTAGAAACGGATGCTCAACAAAGACCTGGCGTAGTGTAACATAATGTAAGCTTTGTGCGAGCCAACCCAGGTTGTCTGGAGGAATCCAGTGATTAACAGCACTTCATTTTTATTTTAGAAAGTTCCATCCAAGCAAAAGGAATAGCAAACCACACCCTGCTAACGTTGGTGCAAAAGTCTTTCTTTTTTAAAAAAGATATTTTATTAAATTTTCACAGTAAAAGACAAAAGTACAAAGTCAGACAAAACAAAAAACAATACGATACAAAAATACAGACATAAAACATACACCATAGTTAAACCAAACTTCCATAGCCCTCTTTCTTGACCCCCTCGCATCTCCCTTTCCTGTGTTCCCATTTATCAAATCATGTTCAGCAATGCTTCACCTTCTCTCAAAATTTGTTTTAAATTAAACATTTCAGCTATTATGTCTCCAATTTTACCCTTTGTTATCAAGTATTTAAATATTTAAATTTGACATAATATTATTCAAGTTTCATCTTTGTTCTTATAGTTCAGTTATTTTCATATTTCTTTCAGCTGGATTACTAATGCCATGTTGTCTTGGTGCGAAAGTCTTTCTTTCACTCAGGGGTGGGAAACTCGAGATGTTGTTGGACTTCCATCAGCCCCAGCCAGTATGACCAATCGTAGAGTGCCTGGAGTGCCTGGAGGCGGTTGGAGGTTGGATGGCGGCTAACAGATTGAGGTTGAATCCTGACAAGACAGAAGTACTGTTTTGGGGGACAGGGGGCGGGCGGGTGTGGGGGATTCCCTGGTCCTGAATGGGGTAACCGTGCCCCTGAAGGACCAGGTGCGCAGCCTGGGAGTCATTTCGGACTCTCAGCTGTCCATGGAGGCACAGGTCAAATCTGTGTCCAGGGCAGCTGTTTACCAGCTCCATCTGGTACGCAGGATGAGACCCTACCTGCCCGCGGACTGTCTCGCCAGAGTGGTGCATGCTCTAGTTATCTCCCGCTTGGATTACTGCAATGTGCTCTACGTGGGGCTACCTTTGAAGGTGACTTGGAAACTACAACTAATCCAGAATGCGGCAGCTAGATTGGTGACTGGGAGCGGCCACAGAGACCACATAACACCCGTCTTGAAAGACCTACATTGGCTCCCAGTACGTTTCTGAGCACAATTCAAAGTGTTGGTGCTGACCTTTAAAGCCCTAACAGCCTTGGTCCAGTATATCTGAAGGAGCGTCTCCATCCCCATTGTTCTGCCCGGACACTGAGGTCCAGCACCGAGGGCCTCCTGGCGATTCCCTCACTGAGAGAAGCCAAGTTACAGGGAACCAGGCAGAGGGCCTTCTCGGTAGTGGCGCCTTCCCTGTGGAGCGCCCTCCCACCAGATGTCAAAGAGAAAAACAACTACCAGGCTTTTAGAAGACATCTGAAGGCAGCCCTGTTTAGGGAAGCTTTTAATGTTTGATGTATTTTAATATTCTTTTGGAGAATATTGGAGTGGCTGGGGAGGCCCAGCCAGATGGGCGGGGTATAAATAATATATTATTATTATTATTATTATTATTATTATTATTATTATTATTATTATTGAGTTGGGAGGGACTCAAAGAGTCATTTAATCCACCCCCTGCAATGCAAACAATAATAGTTAAAGAACCCTGTTTTTTTACAAAAATTAAAAAAGGAGCAGAGGGCCAGATGGTTCAGGATATGGGGCTTGGACTGCCAGGGCCACCCCCTTACAGCACCACTTCCTTCTGTTTCCTCCACAGCCCCACTGATGGCTGCTGCCCATGGCACCCAGCTCCCCAAAGGTGGCTGCCCACAGCTCTGCCTTGTTATTGTGTCATTTAGTCGTGTCCGCCTCTTTGTGACCCCCTGGACCAGAGCACGCCAGGCCCTCCTGTCTTCCACTGCCTCCTGCAGTTTGGTCAAACTCATGCTGGTTGCTTCGAGAACACTGTCCCACCATCTTGTCCTCTGTCGTCCCCTTCTCCTTGTGCCCTCCATCTTTCCCAACATCAGGGTCTTTTCCAGGGAGTCTTCTCTTCTCATGAGGTGGCCAAAGTCTTGGAGCCTCAGCTTCAGGATCTGTCCTTCCAGGGAGCACTCAGGGCTGATTTCCTTAAGAATGGAAAGGTTTGATCTTCTTGCAGTCCGTGGGACTCTCCAGAGTCTCCTCCAGCACCAGAATTCAAAAATATCCATTCTTTGGCATCAGCCTTCTTGATGGTCCAGCTCTCACTTCCATACAGCTCTGCCTTAGTGAAGCAGTTTTCTAACGTTAAAAAGTCAGCAGGAGACATATAGGTGCACGAGGACTGAAGTGGTCTAGAGGAGTGAGATAATTAGTATACCAGGAGGGCAGATTTTTTAATTACAACTTGATTCAAATTAGATGTCATTTTTTCCCTTTTTTAAAAAAAAATATCTAAAGGTGTCTGAACACTTCCAAGAAAGTAACAGCGCTTCAAGAATTAATTGCCAGTTGTGTGGCTCTTGACCTTTTCCCTGCAACTCTGTGTGAGCTGAGGGGGGGGGGGGGGACCAAGACAACTGGGTTGGAAGGAAGAGAAGACCAAATTTTCTAATTCAGTATAACGGAGCAAGCCACCTTACACCCAACCAGACTGTGAGTCCATCTAGGTCAGTATTGTTTACACTGACTGGCAGCAGCTGTCCATGGCTTCAGGCAGGGGATATTCCCAGCCCTGCATGGAGATGCCATTGCAGATTCACCCTGGGACCTTCTGCATGCAGATCAGGTGTCCTGTCACTGAGCCACAGCCCTGCCCTTCTCTGGTCTTCAGCAACCTTTGGAAGACCACGTGCCAGGGAAGAGGAGTTCAGAGATGTCTGTAAAAAAATAATTTTATAAGCTGTGTGTCCTCGTTTCTCAATTAATAATAATAATAATAATAATAATAATAATAATAATAATAATAATTTATTATTTATACCCCGCCCATATGGCTGGGTTTCCCCAGCCACTCTGGGCGGCTTCCAAAAAAATATTAAAATACTATGATACATCAAACATTAAAAGCTTCCCTAAACAGGGCTGCCTTCAGATGTCTTCTAAAAGTCTGGTAGTTGTTGTTCTCTTTGACATCTGGTGGGAGGGAGTTCCACAGGGAGGGCGCCACTACCGAGAAGGCCCTCTGCCTGGTTCCCTGTAACTTGGCTTCTCGCAGTGAGGGAACCGCCAGAAGGCCCTCGGTGCTGGACCTCAGTCTCCGGGTAGAACGATGGAGGTGGAGACGCTCCTTCAGGTATACTGGACCGAGGCCGTTTAGGGCTTTAAAGGTCAGCACCAACACTTTGAATTGTGCTCGGAAACGTACTGGGAGCCAATGTAGGTCTTTCAAGACCGGTGTTATATGGTCTCGGCGGCCGCTCCCAGTCACCAGTCTGGCTGCTGCATTCTGGATTAGTTGTAGTTTCTGGGTCACCTTCAAAGGTAGCCCCACGTAGAGCGCATTGCAGTAGTCCAAGCGGGAGATAACCAGAGCATGCACCACTCTGGCGAGGCAGTCCGCGGGCAGATAGGGTCTCAGCCTACGTACCAGATGGAGCTGGTACACAGCTGCCCTGGACACGGATTTAACCTGTGCCTCCATGGACAGCTGTGAGTCCAAAATGACTCCCAGGCTGCGCACCTGGTCCTTCAGGGGCACGGTTACCCCATTCAGGACCAGGGAATCCCCCACACCCGCCCGCCTCCTGTCCCCCAGAAACAGTACTTCTGTCTTGTCAGGATTCAACTTCAATCCATTAGCCGCCATCCATCCTCCAACCGCCTTCAGACACTCACACAGGACCTTCACCGCCTTCACTGGTTCTGATTTAAAAGAGAGGTAGAGCTGGGTATCATCTGCATACTGATGAACACCCAGCCCAAACCCCCTGATGATCTCTCCCAGCGGCTGCATGTAGATGTTGAAAAGCATGGGGGAGAGGACAGAACCCTGAGGCACCCCACAAGTGAGAGCCCAGGGGTCTGAACACTCATCCCCCACCACCACTTTCTGAACACGGCCCAGGAGGAAGGAGCGGAACCACTGTATGACAGTGCCCCCAGCTCCCAGCCCCTCAAGACGATCCAGAAGGATGCTATGGTCGATGGTATCGAACGCCGCTGAGAGATCCAGCAGAACTAGGAAACAGCTCTCACCTTTGTCCCTAGCCCGCCGGAGATCATCAACCAGTGCGACCAAGGCAGTTTCAGTCCCGTGATGAGGCCTGAATCCCGATTGGAAGGGATCCAAATGGTCCGCTTCTTCCAGGCGTGCCTGGAGTTGTTCAGCAACCACTCGCTCAATCACCTTGCCCAAGAATGGAAGATTTGAGACTGGGCGATAGTTGGCCATCGTGGCCGCATCTAAAGATGGTTTTTTAAGAAGCGGTTTAATAACTGCCTCTTTCAGCGGGTCTGGGAAGGCTCCCTCATGGAGGGAAGCATTCACCACCCCGCAGAGCCCATCGCCCAGTCCTTCCCGGCTAGCTTTTATAAGCCAGGATGGGCAAGGATCCAGGAGACAGGTGGTTGGTTTCACTCGTCCAAGCAGCCTGTCCACATCCTCGGAGGTAACAGATTGGAATTGATCCCACGCAATTTGACTAGACAGGACTCTAGCACTCTCCCGCCCCGGCCCTGCTCCCACGGTGGCGTCTACCTCTTCCCGAATCTGAGTGACTTTATCTGCAAAAAACTTTGCAAAATCATTGCAGGAGATCATGTGGCCCGTACTGGGCCCCGATGTAGCAGGTGGTTCCGCTAAATTGCGGACCACCTGAAAAAGTCTCCTGCTGCTGTTTTCTGCAGATGCAATAGAGGCGGTGAAGAAAGCCTTCTTCGCCGTCGCTACCGCCACTTGGTAGGCTCGACACTGAGCTCTAACCTGTGTCCGGTCAGCTTCAGAATGGGTCATCCGCCACCGGTGCTCTAGCCGTCTCAACGATTGTTTCATTGCCCTCAGATCCGTGGAAAACCACGGGGCTGTCCGGGCTCCATGCAATCGGAGAGGGCGCTTCGGAGCCAAACAGTCAATAGCCCTGGTTAACTCCACATTCCAGCGGGCCACCAGGGAATCAGCTGAAAGGCCATCAACATGGGATAAAGCATCCCGTACCGCTCTCTGGAAACCATTTGGATCCATTAAGTGGCGGGGGCGGACCATCCGAATCGGTCCCACCTCCCTGCAGAGGGGAAGGGTCGCGGAGAAGTCAAGTTGCACCAGGAAGTGGTCTGACCATGGCACTTCTTTTGTTTCACTTTTACTTAGTGTCAGAACACCAACATCCATGGAGGTAAACACCAGGTCCAAGGCATGTCCGTGGCTATGGGTTGGGCCAAACTTATTCAGGGACAGCCCCATGGAGGCCATGCTTTCCACGAAGTCCCGAGCGGCCCCTTGTAAGGTCGTGTCGGCATGGATATTAAAATCCCCTAGGACAACCAAACTAGGTGTCTCCAGGAGAACATCCACCACGACCTGAAGCAGCTCGGGCAGGGAATCCTTGGTGCAGCGGGGAGGTCGGTACACCTTCTAGGTGATCCTTCTAGGTGGTTTTGTATGTTTTGTGGTATTTTATGCATTATAATCTGAGTTCAAGGATGCACCTTCTGAATGTAAAGGTAAAGGACACCTGGATGGTTAAGTCCAGTCAAAGGAGACTATGGGGTTGTGGCGCTCATCTTGGTTTCAGGCCGAGGGAGCCAGTGTTTGTCCACAGACAGCTTTCTGGGTCACGTGGCCAGCAGGACTAAACCGCTTCTGGTGCAATGGAACACCGTGACAGAACCCAGAGCACAAAGAAACACCATTTACCTTCCCACAGCAGTGGTACCTATTTATCTACCTGCACTGGCATGCTTTGAACTGGTAGGTTGGCAGGAGCTGGAACAGAGCAGCGGGACCTCACCCCTTCACAGGGATTCAAACCGCCAACCTTCTGATCTGCAAGCCTAAGAGGCTCAGTGGTTTAGACCACAGCACAAAGACTCTCAAGGAGTGTATGACTCCTATGGATCCAAAGGGCAAGAAAGGAGATTCCAGCTATACATCAGGAAGAAGTTTCTGATGGCAAGTGCCGTTAGACAGTGGAATGGATGACCTTGGAAGGCGGTGGACTCTCCTACACTAGAGGTTTATAAGTAGAGGTTGGATGGCCATCAGTCAGGGATTTGTCAGCTGTGATTCCTGCATTGCATGGGCAGAGACGGATTTAGGGTACTGCAACTGATTCCCCCACACAGGGTGCAAGGGTCAAGGGGGAACCTTCACACTAGTAAGTGCTGGGCTTTGAGAAGGAGGTGTGAGGGCTCTGACAGGGTCCTAGAGTCCTCCCTCTTCCTTCCCCAAGCCTAGTTAGCACTTGCCCAACTTTCTGAAGTAGGAGGAAGGGCTCTAGGACCCTGCCAGAGCCTTGTCCCTGTGGGAATGTTCAGGATGGCAGGAGAGGATATATTGTTTATCCCTCCTAAGTATATATATATGCTTCCTAACTTGCGCAAGCAAGTTCCTTCATGTAGCAGAGTTACATTCCCCTTTCTTACATGCACAGCAGATAGCTGGTTGCTAGATAGTCGTGTAAGCCTCTCACTATTATACAATTCAGTCTGTCTCACATTGAATTGTATACTCCTAGTAAGTTTCCTTAAATCCCTCATAAAAGAATAAAGACACGGCAATCTTATTTAAAGTCAATAAAAGAAGTTTACTTACATCAGTTCACAGTTGGATTCCTGAAGGTAGACTTAGTTACAAATATGTAAATGTGGATCTACCCCATATGGGGAATAGTCCCAGTGCTTCTGCTAGCTGATAGCTAGCAGAACACTCCTAGCTAAGAAGCTGGTTCAAAGAAGAAGGAAGTGTGTGGGGGAGAGAGAATGCTACGTGACTCGTCCTTTTGTTACCTGGACAGGTTAGGTCACGCCCACCTTCTATCACATGCAAAAGGAAGGACGCTCCAGCCCAGGAGGAACAGGACATTTTGACTGGCTAGACCAAACATTCCCCTGCATGTCCATTCTAGGAAAACAAGGAATGTTGTATTTGTCTGCTCCCAGTGGATTACACTCCACAATGCCTCCTTCCCAAAGCACAGCATCTCCCTTACCCAGCTTTGAGGAGGTGCGAGGGGCAGGAGCGCCTTGAATTTTGGCCACGCAATGGCGCCATATTACCAAGGTTCACCCTTGGCATGGGGTTGGACTAGATGACCCTTGTTGTCCCTGCCAACTTCATAATTCTATAATTCTGTGACGGAGGAGGGCCAGTGAGGGGTGTGGCTTGACCAGAGCAGGTGCCTGGGACAAATCAGCCATCTCCATTGTGCCTTGCTTTAGAGCTGTGTCATCCGGATGGACGCAGAATCTCAGAGCTGACGGGCCTTTGTTTTTTGTGAGTTTGGCTCCAGTTTGATGTTTGGCTGAGGAAGGATTTTTGGCATGAGGCTCTCGTTGCAGGATTGGGGAAGGAGGGATGACTCACTCAAAGTAGCTGAGTCTTGGATCCTGGCAAGGAAGGCAGGGAGAAATGAGACAGGAGAGAGCGCCCGTTACGAAATCTGCAATGCTTCAGCAGATGCTCTGTTCTTCTGAATGGCCAGTTATCAACCTGAGGACCAGCCCACACATTGAGGAAATGCTGCTTTGTCCTGGCTGTTGTCAGAGCTGTAGCTACAGGGTGAAGTGGGAGCTAGCCAGGTTTCTTTTGCCTGGGGCAAAGCTTCCAGAGGGGCACGGTTGAGGCTCCCAGCCTGTGTGTGTGTACATATTTGCCCCAGGTGAAATAAACCCTAGTTTTGCCCCTGGCAGCTGGTTCTCCAGTGAAGTACCGAGCACACACACAATGCCAGCCACTTGTGTGGCTGAATCATAGCTGTCAACTTACAGATTTGAAAATAAGGGACCAGCAGCCTCGAAAATAAGGGATCAGCAGCCAAAATAAGGGATTTTCCAAGCACAGGTATGTTCAACTTCTGAGCCCCTCCAAGCCAAAGGCAGAAAGCCCAGCCAGCAGCCAAACGAAGCCTCAAGCGGTGGTTCCCACAGCGCAGCAACTCGGCAAAGGGGATGCAGCAAGGAAAACCACCGTCACCTCTCTGCTGGGAAGCGCTGAGCAAAGGCGAGTCCCCAGGCAACGCGGCCGATTTGATCGGCACAAGGCATGCAAGCTCCACCCCCCAGTCATTCTTAGACTCCTTATTGGGTGAGCAATGCAGCCAAGCAACACAGTTGGAGCCTCCCTCCTCCCTGGCCGGCAGGGAGGGAGGGAGAGGAGCTGCTTCCTTTGAAACCCGGGAAATTTAAGGGACATCATCAATAAGGGACAGCAGCAGGACACAGCACTGGGATAAGGAACTTTCCTGCCAAATAAGGGACGGTTGACAGCTATGGGCTGAATCATGGAATCACAGAAATGTGGAGTTGGAAGGGACCCCAGGGGTCATGTAGTCCAACCCCCTGCGATGCAAGAATCTCAACTAAATCATCCCTGCCATGTGAGCATTCAACATCTGATTTAAAACCTCCAATGAAGGAAAGCCCACCACTTTCTGATGGAGTCCGTTCCACCATCAAACAGCTCTTGCCTCCAGAAAGGCCTTCCTGATGCTTCGAATCTCCTTTCTTGTAACTTGAAGCCATTGGTTGGAGTCCAACTGCATCTTTCTTGGGCAAGCCTTGCTGAAAGGGGAGAGGAGCTAGCAGGTCTTATCACAAAACAAGATACCCCTTTGGATCCTAAAATAGCCCTTCCGTTGTACTACTCAGAAGCTGCTCAGCAACTTTCCCACAAGGATCTAGTTACTCACCTGATGGCTTACTATTGCAAGGAGTTGGAAGACTCTAAATGCAGGCATGTTTGAGATCAGGACCTCACAACTCAGGCGTTTAATATTGTTACACAAGTCGGTTCTTGGGAGAGACTGGCTGCAGGCAGCCTGCACTGCGGTCTCTTGAAATGACTATGCAGTAAGATCTGGACTCCATGCAGATGGAAGGTGAATAAGCCATATTATTATTATTATTTTAAGAAAGCTTTTATTAAATTTTACATTTTTATCATATTGTTGTTGTTTAGTCGTTTAGTCATGTCCGACTCTTTGGGACCCCCTGGACTAGACCACGCCAGGCACTCCTGTCTTCCACTGCCTCCCGCAGTTTGGTCAAACTCATGTTGGCACCTTCGAGAACACTGTCCCACCATCTCGTCCTCTGTCATCCCCTTCTCCTTGTGCCCTCCATCTTTCCCAACATCAGGGTCTTTTCCAGGGAGTCTTCTCTTCTCATGAGGTGGCCAAAGTCTTGGAGCCTCAGCTTCGGGATCTGTCCTTCCAGTGAGCACTCAGGGCTGATTTCCTTCAGAATGGAGAGGTTGGATCTTCTTGCAGTCCATGGGAGACTCTCCAGAGTCTACTCCAGCACCATAATTCAAAAGCACCCATTCTTTGTCATCAGCCTTCTTTATGGTCCAGCTCTCACTTCCATACATCACTACTGGGAAAACCATAGCTTTAACTATACGGGCCTTTGTTGGCAAGGTGATGTCTCTGCTTCTTAAGATGCTGCCTAGGTTTATCATATTACATCATATCAATTCATCAAAATAAAGACATGCATTCCCCCAACTTCCCTCCTCCCCCCCGACTTCTCTCAACCTCCTATTCTGGTTCCCCCCAATACTGGTTTCCCCTGCTTGCTTTCCTGTACCTTCATAGGGAATCTCTATATAAATTGTATATAGATTATTGTTATCTTTTATCACTTTGGCATCATCTTTATAGTTTTTATATTTATTTTTGATAATTGCACATGTTTACTCAAACCCTGCTAGTGAATCTATTTCTTTACATTGTTTCTTTAAGTACAGCATAAATGGTTCCCAATCTTTTTAAAATTCTCTACTGTCTTTGTCTCTGAGTCTTTCTGTTAATTTCGCCATTTCAGCATATTCCATCAGTTTTTGGAGCCATTCTTCTTTAGTTGGTATTTCTTCACTTTTCCACCTTTGGGCTAGTAGCATCCTAGCTGCATTCATAGCATCCATGAAGAATTTCTTCTTTTCTGTTGGCAATACTTGACCTGAAATGCCTAATAAAAAAATCTTCCGGTTTTTTTTAGTAAAGGTGAACTTAAACATTTTCTTAATTTCCTTATAAATCATATCTCAATAAGTTTTAATCAATTTGCACATATGAAAAAAGTGCCTTCCTTTTCTTTACATTTCCAACACTTATTGGAGCCTGTTCTGTACATTTTGGCTATATTTTCAGATGTAATATACCATCTATATATCATTTTCATATCATTCTCTTTTAATAGTATAAAGGTAAAGGTAAAGGTACCCCTGCCCGTACGGGCCAGTCTTGCCAGACTCTAGGGTTGTGCGCCCATCTCACTCAAGAGGCCGGGGGCCAGCGCTGTCCGAAGACACTTCCGGGTCACGTGGCCAGCGTGACATCGCTGCTCTGGCGAACCAGAGCCGCACACGGAAACGCCGTTTACCTTCCCGCTTGTAAGCGGTCCCTATTTATCTACTTGCACCCGGGGGTGCTTTCGAACTGCTAGGTTGGCAGGCGCTGGGACCGAACGACGAGAGCGCACCCCGCCGCAGGGATTTGAACCGCCGACCTTTCGATCGGCAAGCCCTAGGCGCTGAGGCTTTTACCCACAGCGCCACCTGCGTCCCTTTAATAGTATACAACCAGTAAATTTCAAATTCACTCTCCACAGTTTCCCCCATTCTTCCATAAGCCATATTAATTTGTTAAATCATTTTTATTAATTTTCCAATATAAAACATCCAATTAACATGTCAAATCATAATCCAATTAAAATAAAAAACTGAAATAAAAAAGACCAAATTCTCATCCAAATTACAATTATTAATTTTTCGGGACTTCCCATAGTCTGGACCTTGAAGCATATCCAAATCTCAGTCCTGCCTCTCCAAAAGCCATATTCCTAAAGCCAGGTGGCTGGCACCACTTGGGCTCTTGCCACTGCTCAGCAGAGAGAGGGGCAGGTACCCAGCTTTTATAAGACTATAAATGGACAAACTGACAACCCATGGAAACCAATACTTTCAGTCAACCTGGCGTAGTTTTATTACACTGCAACGCTGGCAGAACATGGTTATAGGCCTCGGAGGACACATGGCAACTTGTGGAATGATGCATTTGCCTAAAAACTGGAATGACTTCCAAGTTAGATGTGACTAAACAGATATTTAGTGCATCTCTCTCTGTGTGTGGATTGCTGAATACTGATGGTTGCTTCTTGTATAAATACTTGAAAACAATAAAATGTGTTTTTTTTGGGGGGGGGGAGGAACTGCACCAGAGCACTATAGGTCATCTCAGACCCACCTCTCACTCTGCTGCCCCCTTTTAGGACACCCAAATCCTTTTACTGGAGATGGCTACCTTCCATTGACTCTCAAGAAAGGAAAAATCTGGGCATATTCAATGTAAAAAAACCAAACTTTGAAGACTGCCTTTCTCTTCCTCATTATTTAACTGCCGAGTGCATGCGCAAACGAACCAGGAAATCTATATCTGGTTTCATAACCTTTTCCCACACTCCTAACCACCGCTGCGTCTCTCCAAAGAGTTTAGCGAGCAGGGAAGCAATGATTACAGCTCTTTTGCTTATGAGAACAGCAACAGGGCAATATTGAACATGACAAGGAGGCAGCAGCAGCATCTTGTATGACCCAAAGCATTGTCTCGTCGAGTTAAAGAGGGCTGAAACATCGTGTCAGGTAGAAAGCCACAGGATGAGATGATGGTACATGACGAAGGGGAGGTGGAGGGGGAAAGCAGCCCCACACTTCCTGGTTTCCCTATGGGGAGGTTTGCTGCTCATTTGCAGGCTAAGCAGACCCTCCACCCTGATGCAATGATAAATGACCCAGGGTTGCCCACAGAGGCGCAAACATTGAGAAGAGGAGGTTTTTACTTGGCCAAAGGGAAGCCAGGCTTGGTGATGTGTGTGTGTGTGTGTGTGTGTGTGTGTGTGTGTGGAGAGAGGGGTTGCAGCTACAGAAGGCAAAGAGGATAACAAATGAGGGTGTGATGGCCAGGGATTTGGATTCAGAGGCTGAACCTGAGGAATCCCAGCCTGCACAGGAGTCCCCGCCTCCAGAACCAGCTGAGCCGAGGCTGGGGCCTGAGCCTGAAGGGTCCTCACCTGTGCTGGATCCTCAGGTGCAGGCACCAGCTGAGTCTGCTCTGGCTCCTGAGGTGATGGAGGATCCATTGCCTACAGGTGCTCCACTCTCAGCCCTGTCAGAGGAAGCTGAGGTTGCCTCTGGGTCTGGTAACCCTCCAGCCTCTCCTGAGCTGCAGAGGCTCAGGGCAGAGAGGAGGAGGGAACTAAGTTCCTGCTCGCCTCCAGGCCAGGAGAAAAGGGTTTATACCTTGGCCTTTTCTATTCCTGAAGATGTCCCACGTGGGTATGGATTGGCGGGCACCGGCTTGGCTGCAGGAGTTGCTGGAAGGAAGTTTAACAATTAATCTCTCTTCCCAGGGAACTCTGGGGATTGTTACCTCTGGGAGGTGAATAGAGGAGGAGAGGGGGGGGGAGGGGAATTCTGTGGCTCAAGCAGAAATCCACTGCTCTAGTGGAACAGCTGTGTTGGACACCACACAGACCCATCACAGACCACACAGACAAAAATGACTCCTAAGAGACACCAGGGAAGTCTTCTCCCAGTCCAGGATTAAATTGTGGACTTTTGCTATCACAAGAGGAGGTGATGCACGGATGGCCCTAAAACAGCTGTTTCCCAGATGTTATTGGACTCCAGCTGCCAACATTCTAAGCCAGCACGATCAATGGTCAGAGGGTGGTGACCTCTGCAGTCCAATAGCATCTGAAGTACTTCGGGGCCCCCATCCCTGCCCTCTGTGTTCAGAGGCAAATTGTCTTCAGATATTAACTGCGAGTGGCGCGGGACTGGGTGGCGGAGAAGAGATTAAACAGGGAGAGGGGCAATCGCCTTCCCGCCTGATTTACAAGCTTCCCAGACACATCAGTCTGGCCAAGATGCTGCGCTAAACGGGGATCCAACCCGCCACGTTCAGCCCCCCCCCCGCAATCCCATTTACAGGTCTCCCAGTCCCAACTGGGCTGCGGTTCCCCCAGCCAACCCGTGATCCCCTTGTCCTGGGCGACGGCGTCCTCCTGGGCCCTGGGCGACGCACCCCAGGGTGTCGTGGGAGTGCGGGTGGGCGCCTAAGCCGCATCCAACGCTCCAGAGAGGACGTGCGCTTCCTTTTCCGCAGCAGGAGCGGCGCCTCTCCTCTGCTGCGGCCGCCCCCTCCTCGGCGAGGGCAGGGGGGCAGGAGGAGGAGCTCCTCTCCGGGGGCGGCTTCCCTGGGCCAATGGAGGCCGGGCACAGGGCTCGAGCTGGCCAATGGCGAGCGTGGGGGGGGGGGGCGCTGAGGAGTGGAGGGGCGGCTGCGGCAGCCGGGCGCTCGCAGAGGCTGGCGGCGCGCAGGCAGAGCGAGGCTGGCCGTCGGCGCAGCAGCTGCAGCAGGCGCTGTCCGCCTTCCGTGGTGCTGAAAGCGCCTCCTTCCGCTTGCTCGCTCGCTCGTTGCTCTTGCTGCTGCCGGTGGCCGTCGAGGGGCAGCGGCGGCTGCTGTGCTCCATGGACGAGATGGAAGAGGAGCTGAAGTGCCCGGTGTGCGGCTCCTTCTACCGGGAGCCGCTGATCCTGCCCTGCTCGCACAACCTGTGCCAGGCGTGCGCCCGCAACATCCTGGTGCAGACGCCCGAGGCGGACTCGCCGCAGAGCCGTCGCGCCTCGGGCTCCGGCGGCTCGGCCTCCGATTATGACTACCTGGACCTGGACAAGATGAGCCTGTACAGCGAGGCGGACAGCGGCTACGGCTCCTACGGCGGCTTCGCCAGCGCGCCCACCACGCCGTGCCAGAAGTCTCCCAACGGCGTGCGCGTCTTCCCGCCGACCGTGCCGCCCGCCGCGCACCTGCCGCCGGCCTCGGCCGCTTCTCTGGCGCCGGTGCCGCGCAACTCCTGCCTGACGTGCCCGCAGTGCCACCGCAGCTTGATCCTGGACGAGCGGGGCCTGCGCGGCTTCCCCAAGAACCGCGTCCTGGAGGGCGTCATCGACCGCTACCAGCAGAGCAAGGCGGCCGCCCTGCGCTGCCAGCTGTGCGAGAAGGCGCCCAAGGAGGCCACCGTCATGTGCGAGCAGTGCGACGTCTTCTACTGCGACCCCTGCCGCCTGCGCTGCCACCCGCCGCGGGGGCCGCTAGCCAAGCACCGCCTGTTGCCCCCTGCCCAGGGCCGGGTCAGCCGGAGGCTCAGCCCGCGCAAGATCTCCACCTGCACCGACCACGAGCTGGAGAACCACAGCATGTACTGCGTCCAGTGCAAGGTGCCCGTCTGCTACCAGTGCCTGGAGGAGGGCAAGCACTCCAGCCACGAGGTCAAGGCCCTGGGTGCCATGTGGAAGCTCCACAAGGTCAGCCCCCGGGAGTGTGTCTGTGGGCGGGCGGGAGGGGGGGGGAAGACCTTTTATTTGTTTGCTTACTGCATTTATACATTACCCTTTGCTCCAAGAAGCTCATGGTTCTCCCCACTCCACATTGCAACCCACAACAATTCCGTGCGAGGTAGGGTAGGCTAGGAGACAGTGGCTGGCCCAAGGTCACCCATGGAGATTCAAGGGGGGATTTGAACCCTGGTCTCCCAAGCAGTGGCGTAGCGTGGGGGGGGGGTGCAGGGGGGGCCGGCCGCACCGGGCGCAACATCTGGGGGTTAGGGTTAGGGGGCGCAAATCCACGGGTTAGGGGGCGCAAATTACTTGCCTTGCCCCAGGTGCTGACAACCCACGCTACGCCACTGCTCCCAAGCCCTAGTTCAACACTCTAACCACTATACTATAGGGCTGGCATGCAGTAACCTGAAGGCAGCTCCTGGTCCATTCTCGGGGGGGGGGCTTCTTCCCATCTCTCCTATCCATCCATCCATTTCATTTCTCTTCTCTTCTCTCTCCATCTCTTTCTCTCTCTCTTATCTACCTCTTCACTTGCTTCTGTTTAAAGGTCTTCAGTCTCCAACTCTCCCTCTCCTCCTCCCCCCCTCTTTTTCTCTCTCTGCCTTCCATCAGCCCCGCCAACCAGATGTTACCTGACTACAACTCCAGAGCCTCCACCATGGCTCACTGGGGCTGATGGGAGTTGTAGTCCCAAGCAGCTGGTGGGCACTAGCTGGGCAGTCAGCTTTGAAGAGTTCCCTTCTTCCCTTTCCATCTCTTGACTCCCTTCATTCCCCCACTTCGTCTTTTTCTGCAAGGTCCCTCCTTAGGGTTCATCCACACCATCCCTCAATGTGAATAGCAAGCTTCCTGGCCCTCCGTAAATTTTCATTTGCCCATAGGACACTCTCCTCTAAATCACTGCCTCCCCACACTTTCCTCTCACTCCATACGGATTTTCTCATACCCTCTCATTTTTAGAGCATACCTGGTATGTGAAAATCCAGACTGGGGAGAAGGAACGTTTGTGGAGGCAGTGATTTGCAGGAGAACGTCATAAGGGTAATGGGGAATCAGTAGATGTACATCCATATTAAATGACAGTATGGACGAGCGAACACTCTCTTCCTTCCTTCCTTCCCTCCCTCCCTCCCTCCCTCCCTCCCTCCCTCCCTCCCTCCCTCCCTCCCCTTTCCTATCATCAGCCAGCTTCCTCCCTACCTGACTAATCAATCCCACCCCCCATCTCCCGCCCCCGCCTTTAATGATTCAGTCTCAGCTCCATGTAAACAACCATCTTCCCAGTCTTTGCTCCTCAGTGGGCTTCCAGGAGTCCCTTTCCAGACCCCCCCCCCGCTGCTGCCCCTCCTGTCTGTCAGCCAATCCAGCTGCTGCTTGGGGTGTCTCTCACCCTGATTTCGAAGCACAGAACTGCCGGGGCTCCACTGCCTCTTTTCCCATGGCTCTTGCCACCCCCACCCCCATCTTCTTGGCTGCTGTTCAAGTGTTTGCACCAAGCTGCCTGCAGTGCAAAGCAACACAGACCTGGGGGTGGGGGGCATTTGGGGGTGGATGAATTTAACATTGACAGATGAGTGGGTGTGGGGGTGGTCAGGAACAGGGATGGAATAGACTTTGTTATGCTGCAGCCCTCGACTGTCCTTATATCACCCCTGGGACTGCCCAGGCTTCCATTGCCTTTGCCCACATCCAGGCGATGTTCCCCACAGAAACCCCTATAAGCTTTTCTTGCAAACGCCCCTCTCATTTTTCAGTGAGGCGGCAAAGGGCAGGACCAGATATCTGGAGCCAGGGGTGGTCGGCAGGGTGCTGGGATCAATCCTGGCTTGGGGCAGCTGTTTCAGGTCTCTCAGCTGCATTTCTGTGTTGCCATATGCGCAGGAATGTGTCGTGTTTATTTTGTTAAGAGGGGGAAACGCTTTGCCTGTGCCTGCCAGAGGTGATATTTTCAGCACTGTTCCTTCACTGACGACAGAGCTGGCCATTGGCATTGGGGGAAAAATGAATTCTTGGGTTCAAACGAAGGGTCTGTGGAGAGAGGGGCTTTAAGCCAGTGACAGATCTCAAGAGCATCAGAGGAGATTTCGGAGGCTGCTTTCTGGAGGATTAGATTTCTCTCCTGAATGCTGACCAGCTTCTCTGCAAATTATTTCAGGTGACACTTGATGTTGCTTGATGCTGCCTTTGCCAACCCAGTGCCCTCCTGATGCTGTCGGACTGCAACTCTCATCGGCCCCAGCTGGCACGAATGCAATGGGAGTTATAGCATCTGGAAGACATCAGGTTGGCAAAGGCTGGCTGAATAAATATGGAGCAGCCACTCCAGTGGTGGGTGGGAAGAATGAGATGAGGGGTATGGTTTTAGACTCCCACCAAACCCACCCATTCTACACCCACCCACCGGCTACCCATGTCTAGCTGTCACAGGAGATCTGGCTGCAGGATAGTGACCCTGCCTCTGAGGTAACTAGGGCAGAGAAGCGACTCTGATGTGGCTGGATATCCCCTCCTCCCCCACGTACCCTGATGGAACACGTAAGCCGGGCATCAGCGCATGGATGCACATCGGCATAATTGATTCCCCTCTCTCACACACACCCGATCACCCTCACTGAGCTGTCTGGGCAGGGAGCCAAGATGTGGCACGTTCAGTATGGTGTGTGGGAAGAAGCCACCTAGTGACACATTTATCCCTGAAGAGGGTTTGGGGGTGGTGATTTTTTGCTTTTTGCCAATGTCGCACCCAGACTGTGAAGTCCATGTTCCAATGCGCAAACCAGAAGCATCTGCCTCTGTTGGAGATAAAGTGCATGTACACCCATCGCCGTCGGTTGAAACTCCAGCTACGATTCTGCCTGGTGTAGCCAGAACCAACAGTGTGTGCAAAATTACGGCTAAGTGTTGCATCGTGAGCAAGGAGACCCTGTTTCCTCTCTCCTCATCCATGAAATGCAAAGTGCCCTCAGGGTCACAAATGTAGGGATAATCACACTGCCTCGCTCTCCTCCGGGTTTTTGCATGGATTGCTGAAACAATGTATGTGGTATGCTATGACTTAACAGCAGCCAAAGCTTTTAGCTTCAGGTCTCATAGTCAACACAGTGGCACCTTGGGCTAAGTACTTAATTTGTTCCGGAGGTCCGTTCTTAACCTGAAACGGTTCTTAACCTGAAGCACCACTTTAGCTAATGGGGCCTCCTGCTGCCGCCGCACAATTTCTGTTCTCATCCTGAAGCAAAGTTCTTAACTCGAGGTAATATTTCTGGGTTAGTGGAGTCTGTAACCTGAAGCGTCTGTAACCTGAAGTGTCTGTAACCCGAGGTACCACTGTAATGAATTTAGCGCTGCTCAAGGTGCCGTGTGAGATGTGGCAATGGGACATTTCTCCTCAAGCCACATGAACCAGGAATACACGAAATGTCATTTGTTGCGGTGGGAGTATTTGGAAACAAGGGTGCCCTACAGCCAAGGCACTAGCCTTGCCTTCTGCAACCTGGTGCACCCCTGGTGCTTTGGACTACAACTCCCATCAGGTAATTATTGGCTGGGGGGTGCAGACCAGGGTTGGCCATAGACAGAGGGGAGGTATTGGAGTCAGAGCCAGTGATGGGCAGAACTGGACAGAGCACCCCATTTCTCTCTTTCAGCCACCCACCTCTCTCTCTCTCTCTCTCTCTCTCTCCCGCTTCTTTTCTCTCTTTCTCCCACATTCTCCCTTCTTTTCCAACCTTCCTTTCTCTCTCATTTCTGTCACCACCACCCCATCATAGAATTCTAGAATTGGAAGGGACCCTGAGGGTCATCCAGTCCAACCCCCTGCAATGCTGGAATCTCAACTAAAGCATCCATGACAGATGGCCACACAAACTCTGCTTCAAAACCTCCAAGGAAGGAGAGTCCGCCACCTTCTAAAGGAGTGCATTCCAGAAGGTTCTTTCTTGTGTTTAGTTGGAATCTCCTTTCTTGCAACTTGAAGCCATGGGTTCGAGTCCTACCCTCTAGAGCAGGAGAAAACAAGCTTGCTCCTCCTCCCATGTGACGGCCCTTAAGATATTTGAAGATGCCCATTACATCTCCTCTCAGTGTCCTCTTCTCCAGGCTAAGAACCCCCAACTCCCTCAACTGTTCCTCATAAGGCTTGGTTTCCAGACCCTTGATCATCTTTGTTGCATGCATTACAGCTTATCTGTTAGATGGATTTAGATGAGTAGGCAAGGATATTTTATTTATTAATTATCCATCCTCTTTCTCTCGCATGTGAGAATGCTATTATTATTGTCATTATTATTAATCAGTACATGGATACACACTGTTTTCATCCCCACGGGCTAGGGAACAGTGGTTGGCCCTGTGGGAATGTTCTGGGGTGCAGGAGAGGATATATCCAACTTGTGCTAACAAGTTCCCAAAATGTCAGCAGAGTTTATAGACATTCCCCTTTAAGTTCGCAACGGTAACGTGTGCACAGGTTCGCTAGAACCTCTATAATAATTACTCTGGTAATTTCCCCTTTGTTCCCTCTTAAAATACAAGACACAACACAGTCTTTATAAAAGTATAAAAGAGTTTACTCACGTTCTGTTCACAACATGATCCCAGAAGGTAGGCAGGCTTAAAAAGGTTACATATACTTAGAATCTATCTTGTTGTAAGATAGACCTTATCTCCTCTCTTGGCTGAGAGCCAAGAGGGCATCTTTAGATGCTTCCTCATCGAAGGAAAATGGCAGAGAGAGAGAGATGGCTGCCTGTCCTGTGCTTTTGTCATTACCTGCACAGGTAAGGCCACACCCACCTCTGGTCACATGCGGAGGAAGTCCGTCCCCAGGAAGTTTACCTGCTTGCTGGACAGACATCCCTCCCCATGTTCTAACATGTACACTCTAGGAATGTTGTCATTGACTGCTCCTGTGTTTACATCCCACAGGCCCAAGGCCATCTCATGAGTTTCAGGACCTCTGAACCCAGGTCCCCTCAGCCCTCGCCCAATAATTCCACTTCAGCAAAGTGGCATCGCTGCACCAAAGTCAACTTGCCTGGCCCAGTTCTGTTAAGAGGAATGCATTTAAAATCAGCCTTCTGAAATACGTTTTAATTCATCATTGTAATGAATTCTAATGATCTTCCAAGACATACTGAATTGCCTCGTTTTCGAGACTGTAATTCATAGATATCGACAGGTGAATGGCCAAGTAACTGCTATTAGACAAAATGTGGTGGTGGTTTCCTTTTTGCAGGCAAGGGGTTTAGGGTTGGCCCTGCTATTAAATCGAGTAAGGCAACTGAGTCAGGCAGCATTGACTCAGGCGTAGCAGCAGCAGTTTCTGGCTGTTCCTTCTGGGTCCCCAGCCAGTCTCTGCTGTTTCCACATGGCCACTCCTGCCCCACTTAAAAATCTGACCTGCTGCCTCAGGCATGGTGGGGAATGTCACCAGTGTAGAAGTAAGATGTAATTCTATATGTGGAATTAGGGGATGGTCAAATTTTCTTCTGCCTCAGGTGGCAAAATGCCTTGGACTGGCCGTGGATGGCATCAAACAAAACTTCCTGGAGAACTCTTTGGAAAAAGACACAGGGCCTGGGACTTCACCTGCTTTTTGTAACCAAGCAAAAGTTGTCCATGTGGGAATGTTGAGGATAGTAAAGTAAAGGTAAAGGGACCCCTAACCATTAGGTCAAGTCATGACCGACTCTGGGGTTGCGGCGCTCATCTCGCTTTATTGGCCGAGGGAGCCGGCGTACAGCTTCCGGGTCATGTGCCAGCATGACGAAGCCGCTTCTGGCGAACCAGAGCAGCGCACGGAAACGCCGTTTACTTTCCCACCGGAGCCGTACCTATTTATCTCCTTGCACTTTGATGTGCTTTCGAACTGCTAGGTTGGCAGGAGCAGGGACTGAGCAACGGGAGCTCACCCCATTGCAGGGATTCGAACTGCCGACCTTCTGAATGGCAAGTCCTAGGCTCTGTGGTTTAACCCACAGCGCCACCCGCGTCCCGTTGAGGATAGTAGGAGAGGATATATTGATTAAATATTATCCTTCCTCACTCACGCTACTGAGTCATGTAGCACATTCCCTTGTACATTGCAGTAAGCTAGTGGATGGATTCGTGAGAATCATTTGAGTTAAGCAACCCAGATTGGATTGTTCCTGGTAAATCCCCTTTGGTTCCCTCTTAAGAACCATAGTGACACGACAGTCTTCCTTTAAAAGTAATGCTAAGGTTTACTTACATTCAGTTCACAGTATGGTCCTGAAGGCAGGCTTTATCTTGTAGTTACGGTTACAGAGAAAAGTGTGGGTTCATCTTCTGTGGGGGATGAGCCCTTGTGTTGCTGGCTGAGAGCCAGCAGACAGCAGACAGCAAAATGGAGAGAAGGGATCAATAGAGAGCAGCATAAGAGGAAGATGGCTGCGTGACTAGCCCCTTTATAGGGTCTGCTAGGGTCATGCCCATCTACCTGGTCACACGCAGGGGGAGGAGACTCTAGACCAGGAAGTCCACTCTGGGCAAACAGGAAGTGTTGTATTTGACTGCTTACGTGATGTTACATCCCACAGTCAAAAGGTACCACGGAGCCAAGCTGGCACTGCCACTTCATATATTTCACCCAAAGCTTGGTTACAACTGACTTTGCCCTCATAGAGGATGGGGTCCTTTGATGACTGGGAGCACTGGAGGTCATATTTCTGAGCAAGGAACCCCCCCCCACCTTCTACCCAAGGACTTTAATGGAGGGGGCTCAGAAAAGCAGCTCAGAGAGAATTTTTGTAAGATACATAATAATAATAATAATAATAATAATAATAATAATAATAATAATAATAATAATAATTTATTATTTATACCCCGCCCATCTGGCTGGGCCTTCCCAGCCACTCTGGGCGGCTTCCATAAAAACCAAAAATACACTAAAATATCACACGTTAAAAACTTCCCTGAACAGGGCTGCCTTAAGATGTCTCCTGAATGTCAGGTAGTTGTTTATCGCTTTGACATCTGCTGGAAGGGCGTTCCACAGGGAGGGCGCCACTACCGAGAAGGCCCTCTGCCTGGTTCCCTGTAACTTTGCTTCTCGCAATGAGGGAACCGCCAGAAGGCCCTCGGTGCTGGACCTCAGCGTCTGGGCAGAATGATGGGGTTGGAGACACTCCTTCAGGTATACTGGACCGAGGCCGTTTAGGGCTTTAAAGGTCAGCACCAACACTTTGAATTGTGCTCGGAAACGTACTGGGAGCCAATGCAGGTCTTTCAAGACCGGTGTTATATGGTCTCGGCGGCCGCCCCCAATCACCAGTCTAGCTGCCGCATTCTGGATTAGTTGTAGTTTCCGAGTCACCTTCAAAGGTAGCCCCACGTAGAGTGCATTGCAGTAGTCCAGTGGTAACTCGGTTTAAGAACAGCCCTGTTTACGAACTCCCTGTTTACGAACTCTGCAAAACTGGAAGTAGTGTTCCGGTTAGTGAACTTTACCTTGGTCTACGAACAGAAGCCGAATGGTGGAAGGGTACTGGCGGTGGGAGGCCTCATTGGGGAATGTACGTTTCCGAGCACAATTCAAAGTGTTGGTGTTGACCTTTAAAGCCCTAAACGGCCTCGGTCCAGTATATCTGAAGGAGCGTCTCCACCCCCATCGTTCTGCTCGGACACTGAGGACCAGCGCCGAGGGCCTTCCATCCAATTGGGAGGCCGTTATTATTGTCTCCTTTAAAAACAAATCTAAATTTCAGATAGGGTCCTGTAGAAATCGCTGAGCTACTTGGACCAATGGTCTGACTCAGTGTAAGAGATCATGAACACTGGTAACCAGTGTAGCTCTTCAAATGGAGGAGAAATGTGACTATTGCAGTGGGTCCTTACTGGCAACTTTGCTGCCATATTTAATCCTGACAATAAAAGCCTTAGAAGGTAGGCTAGTATCCTTGTCTCATAGGATCATAGAATCCTAGAGTTGGAAGAGACCACAAGGGCCATCGAGTCCAACCCCCTGCCAAGCAGGAAACACCATCAGAGCACTCCTGACATATGGTTGTCAAGCCTCTGCTTAAAGACCTCCAAAGTAGGAGACTCCACCACACTCCTTGGCAGCAAATTCCACTGTTGAACAGCTCTTACTGTCAGGAAGTTCTTCCTAATGTTTAGGTGGAATCTTCTTTCTTGTAGTTTGGATCCATTGCTCCGTGTCCGCTTCTCTGGAGCAGCAGAAAACAACCTTTCTCCCTCCTCTATGCGACATCCTTTTATATATTTGAACATGGCTATCATATCACCCCTTAACCTCCTCTTCTCCAGGCTAAACATGCCCAGCTCCCTTAGCCGTTCCTCATAAGGCATCGTTTCCAGGCCTTTGACCATTTTGGTTGCCCTCCTCTGGACACGTTCCAGTTTGTCAGTGTCCTTCTTGAACTGTGGTGCCCAGACTGTGGTCTCTATATTTTAGATAGGGTGGGACAGGGGCTGAACAAAGAGCCCCCTAGAACAGGGGGCAGCAAACATTTTCAGCAGGGGTCTGGTCCACTGTACCTCAGAACTTGTGGGGGGCCGGACTATATTTTGGAAAAAAAAAAAGAACAGATTCCTATTCCCCACAAATTAACCCAGAGATGCATTTTAAATAAAAGGGCACATTCTACTCATGTAAAAATACACTGATTCCTGGACTGTCCGTGGGCTGGATTGAGAAGGCGATTGGGCCAGATCCGGCCCCCGGGCCTTAGGTTACCTACCCTGTCCTAGAAGGTTCATGCTCTGTGCACATTGGGACTGTGAGTGTGGCTGGCTTTAAGCCAAGAGAATCTGCTCAAGCCACTATTGCAGCACCTTCAGTTTGGCAGCTCTCAGTGCACAATAAAGTAGACCATGCAGGGCATCTAGCAAAGATTGCCAGGGGGATTGCTCAGCAGTCTAGGAAGTGTGAAAGGAAATGTTGGCGCCTAAGCTTTGCACGCTGCTTGTTGCAAAGGAACCGCACTCCAGGAAATTATTTCGCTTCTTTTTCTGGTCGCCTCACCTCCCAAAGGATCTTGTAGAGTTGGAAAAAGGCTAGCAAGATGGAGATGGAGATGGAGAAACTCCACTCTGAGAAAAGGTTGCAGCATTTATTGGGACCTTTTAGTTTAGAGAAAAGGAGTAGAATTTCTTCTCCCTCTTTAACTGCATTAGAAGTCCTGGACTTAGAGATCCCACTAGATAAGAGTTTCAAAAAGCATGGGGGAAATGCAGAGAATACCGTATTTTTTGCACCATAAGACTCACTTTTTTCCTTCCAGAAAGTAAGGGTAAATGTCTTTGCGTGTTACGGAGCGAATGCCTACGGATGGCAGGGGGGATCTGCTGCAGTCGTGAGCAGAGGATCCATGGTTCCCCTTCCTTCCCTCCTCCGTGGCTCGCTTTGAAACAGCAAAGCGGGAGAAGAGCCGCTGAGTGGGGAGGAGAGAGGGACAGAGAGCCTGCTTGCTTTAAAGGAGCAAGGCGGGAGAGGAGAGGAGCCACTTACACGAGTCCTGTCCGGTTGGTTCCTCCCCTTATACCCCTCTTCTTCATTATTAGCAGCATCCTTCTCCACCCACCCCACGTGTGCTCCTTGTCCCTTGAGTGCTTTTCCTTCCCTCCCCACTTAAAACGTGGTTACAAAGCACGGATCCACATGGATCCTCAGGATTTTTGCACTGGGTCACCCCAAACTCACCATCAGATCACATAGCATGTCCATGGCTACATCTTGCACCAAAAAAATCACGCACCCACTGTTGCCTGGGGCCGCAGTGGTGCAAAAACGTGGTTACAAACATGGATCCACATGGATCCTCAGGATTTTTGCCTTGGGCTACTCCAAACTCACTGTCAGATCACATGTCTGTGGCCACAGCATGAACCACAAAAATCATACATCCACTGTTTCGTTTAGAATATTTTTTTTCTTGTTTTCCTCCTCTAAAAACTACGTGCGTGTTATGGTCCAGTGCGTGTTATAGAGTGAAAAATACGGCACTTCACAAAACAGTGCCCTAAAATACATACCTGGACTTGTTTTGATTAATGTCTGCAGGAGACTTTGTGGATATTTAAGTTATAATTAGAAAAATCTTAATAATTATTCATAAAGGAAACAGATTATAAGAAGTAAATAAGGAGGCCAGATACAGGATAAAGGAAGTCTTTTATTTGGTTGTTTGTATTGTTGTATGTTATGTTTATTGTATTTCTGTACTGGGGGGTGGGGGGTTTATGTTATGTTGTAAATAAAATTTCCAATAAAAATTAAAAATAATAATAATAGAAGTCCTGGATTTGGAAAAAACACACAACTGGGATAGAAACAACAACATATATATATATTTTTTAAAAAAGAGACGACAAACATGCACTCCCACAATTCAGAGGGGTGTGTGGGAGTGGCAGCACCCCACAGCTGCCAATCAGATGTCAGGCTGGTTTCTTAGGCATGCATGTGGCTCTGTGGACTTCCTGTGCTTGTGTGCCTCCTCCTGGCAAGGATGGAGGGGGAAATGGATACTGTTTGCACTTTTCGAAATGATACCCAAACTGAAGTCCAGTCTCCCCTTCTCTGAATTTTGCAGTGCAGTTCTACAACCGGGCAATACCTACAAAAATGTATATATGGCAGGAGAAGTCACCAACAGGCCCCAGGGTGGGTGACAACAATTTAAAATTGGGAAATAAAAGCAGTTGAAACAAATTACAGTCACAGAAATAGGGTGAAAACAAGAGGTTGGATGCATTCTTTTAGAAGAAATTGCATGCAAAAATATGCATATTAGTCAAAACTTCACACCAAGATGTGTTTATCAGGGGGAAATCTCCATTGAAATACTGATGAACTTTTACAGGGTTCTTTTTTAAATTGCAAATTGTTGCAGAAATGTGGAGAAATGAATTTAAAGCAGCTTCATCCAGCCCTAACTCAAGGAATGGTTGAGGGAGTTGGGGATGTTTAGCCTGGAGAAGAGAAGACTGACAGGCGATTTGAGAGCCATCTTCAAATATCTGAAGAGCTATCACACTAGAAGATGGAGCAATAAATATTGTTTTCTCCTGCTCTGAAGGGTAGGACCCCAGCCAATGGATTCAAATGTCAAGAAAGGAGATCCTTATTAAACATGTGGAAGAACTTTCTGACGGCAAGAGCCATTCTACAGTGAAATGGACTTCTTTGGACGGTGGTGAGCTCTCCTTCACTGGAAGTTTTTAAACAGAGCTTCCTTAGCTGTGATTCCTGCATTGCAGGGGTTGAACTCTGTCGTTGTTTAGTCGTTTAGACCCCCTGGACCAGAGCACGCCAGGCACTCCTGTCTTCCACTGCCTCCTGCAGTTTGGTCAAACTCATGCTGGTAGCTTCGAGAACACTGTCCCACCATCTCGTCCTCTGTTGTCCCCCTCTCCTTGTGCCCTCCATCTTTCCCAACATCAGGGTCTTTTCCAGGGAGTCTTCTCTTCTCATGAGGTGGCCAAAGTCTTGGAGCCCCAGCTTCAGGATCTGTCCTTCCAGTGAGCACTCAGGGCTGATTTCCTTCAGAATGGAGAGGTTTGATCTTCTTGCAGTCCATGGGACTCTCAAGAGTCTCCTCCAGCACCATAATTCAAAAGCATCCACTCTTCGGCGATCAGCCTTCTTGATGGTCCAGCTCTCACTTCCATACATCACTACTGGAAAAACCATAGCTTTAACTATACGGACCTTTGTTGACAAGGTGATGTCTCTGCTTTTAAGATGCTGTCTAGGTTTGTCATTGATCCTTCATGGATCACTGCCTTTTCATGGATCACTGCCTTGCCATGGCGAAGGGGGCTTGAATAACTCAGAGAAGCTATGAGCTATGCCGTGCAGGGCCACCCAAGATGGACAGGTCATAGTGGAGAGTTTTGACCAAACGTGATCCACCTGGAGCAGGAACCGGCAAGCCACTCCAGTATCCCTGCCAAGAAAACTCCGTGGACAAAGACAACAGGTTTGACTCTACAATTCCATTATTCTTAGCAGCCATGGAGTTTTCTAGAGCATCTCCTTGACTTCACAGGTGGTTGTGGGATCAGGGGAATGAAGAAGGACCTTCGTTGCAGCTTTCTTCGCCACTGCTTTTCTGCCCTCTCCTGCTCCCTCCCTCGCTTTCCTCCTCTTCCCACTCTGCTTTTCCACAAGTGCAGCCCTCCTGAGCTCAGGAGGCGGAAGAGAGCCTGCCTGACAAGACACAAACTGCTCTGCCAGCTCTCCAATGTCATCCAGGCCGCCTCAGGGCAAAAGGGCGCTGGGTGCAACACGGTTTGCCACGCATGAGCTTCTTCTCCCGGTGGTCTCCTCAGCCAAGCTGTCAAAATATTTACCCAACATGGGACGCAGCCTGAAAGAAACCTTGCTCCCCTCTCCCTTGCCAGGGAAGGTGATTTTTGCCTGCGGTCAGAGATGAGATCAGTTCTGTGAAGCATCCTTGCAAGAACAGAAAGGAGAGGTGGCAAAGCAGTTGGTGATGGGCGACTTCAGCAACAGGCGAGGGGGCTGCCGATCTTGGCTTGTGCAATCTTTCAGGTCCTGTGGGTGCCTTTGGATACCTACCTTTGCAATCTGCAGTGGTTTTTTTTTAATAAATATTTTATTGAGTTTTCACAATCAAAAAGCATAGAAAGAAAATACAAAATCACAAAGAAAAATACAATACAAAAGTACAAACATTAAACACATCAAGAGAAAAAGGAAAAAAGAGATAAAAACACATATAATAACAAAAAACAAAAATTCCCTCTTTCTTAATTTCTCATCTTCAATTAGCTTATTTTCCCGACTTCCTCACGTTTCCCGTTCTTGTATCCCTTTTTTAAAAATTAATTTAGCAAATTCATATCCTATTAATTTATCTGTTGTTAATCCAATCAAGCATTTTACTTCGTTGCTAAAGCCCCTGCGATTCATTTCAATGTCCTTAACATTCATAAATTTTACAGTATTTCTGCAAATAAATTTTAAATTTCTTCCAATCTTCCTCCACCGTCTCCTCTCCCTGGTCTCGGATTCTGCCAGTCATTTCCGCCATCTCCATATAGTCCATTAACTGCATCTGCCAATCTTCCAAGGTGGGTAGATCTTGTCTCTTCCAATGCTTTGCGATGAGATGCAATCTGCAGTGGTAAAGCCCAGATACAAGTTTAACGCCTCCATGACAATGAGGCCTCCAACACCGGTTAATCCCAATTCTTCTCAAATTCTTATTTCCACACTTCGATACAGGTTGCGTTCATGGGATTTTGTTGCCTTCCTCTCTTAAATCATTAGAGATTTGGGGCCTGAGAGGTGGAGTGATGCTAGAGGAGGTAATTTGTAGCAGTTAGCACCTGGCTACAGTCATTCCAGGGACAGGGACGCGGTTGGCGCTGTGGGGTAAACCACAGAGCCTAGGACTTGCCGATCAGAAGGTCGGCGGTTTGAATCCCTGCGACGGGGTGAGCTCCCGTTGCTCAGTCCCTGCTCCTGCCCACCTAGCTGTCTGAAAGCACACCAGTGCAAGTAGATAAATAGGTACCGCTCCAGTGGGAAGGTAAACGGCATTTCTGTGTGCTGCTCTGGTTCGCCAGAAGCGGCTTAGTCCTGCTGGCCACATGACCCGGAAGCTGTATGCCGGCTCCATTGGCCAATAAAGCGAGATGAGCGCCGCAACCCCAGAGTCGGTCATGACTGGACCTAATGGTCAGGGGTCCCTTTACCTTTTACAGTCATTCCACAAGCAGTTGATGGGTCATGGCTGTCATCTTGTGACGTGTGGCAATGAAGGCAGCCAGAGCAATTGGTGTTCCGCTATCAAGAAGATGGCACATCCATGGCTTGCGGTGAGCAGAGCCCTGTTCTGCTCTGTGCATTCTATGATGTCCCAAGTGGTGGGGGAGGGCAGGACAGAGGGGATGCAAGCCCCACAGTGCAAATTAAACCAAGTGGTAAGGGGGGGGGGACGTGGTGGTGAGGTCAGTGTGGTGCAAACACAGCAGCGGGGCAATCCGGTGCACCCAACCTTGCTATCACCTTGCCCCTCCCAGTCTACCTCCCAGTTAAGAGTTATGTAACCAAGCAGAGCTCAGGGGCCACGGTCAGCTCACCGCATGGTTGGCTAACGCTAATCACTGGCCAAATAGTTGACCTAAACTTCAGCCGTTTCATGAAAGGAGCCGTATTATGCAAAACACTCCCCAGAGAAATGGAATGGCTTAGGTTCACTGTCCAGTCTAGCGGTAGAAGAAAAGGACTTAATGGCATGAGAGAAACAACCATAGGGCCCGGGTGGTGGTGCAGGTGGTTAGTGTCAGACTAGGACCTAGACATTGCTTTCTTTTCTGGGGGTACGCAGGGGTATGCGTACCCCTAAACATTTTGTGAATCTAAGTTTGGCCTTGTTGAGGGGCATTATTTCAATATGAGTAGGAAAATGACAGTACCCCTAAACATTTTATTTTTTGGGGGGGAGCACAGGACCTAGAAGACCAGGGCTCAAACTCCCACCCAGGCATGAGCTCTCTGGGTATGACCCTGGGGGCCAGTCACTGCCTCTCAGCCTGACCTACCTCACAGGGCTGTTGTTGTTGTTGCTATTCTTATTTTATTTATTGGATGTTATGAACCGCCCTGAGATAAACAGAAGGGCAGTACAGTGGTACTTAACCTGAAACTTACACTCGGGTTAAGTACTTAATTCGTTCTGGTGGTCCGTACTTAACCTGAAACTGTTCTTAACCTGAAGCACCACTTTAGCTAATGGGGCCTCCCGCTGCCACCCCGCAATTTCTGTTCTCATCCTGAAGCAAAGTTCTTAACCCGAGGTACTATTTCTGGGTTAGCGGAGTCTGTAACCTGAAGTGTCTGTAACCCGAGGTACCACTGTATACAAAACACATCCCCCATGTTGTGGGGATAAAACAGGTAAAAGGTAAAGGGACCCCTGACCATTAGGTCCAGTCGTGACTGACTATGGGGTTGCGGCACTCATCTCACTTTACTGGCCGAGGGAGCCGGTGTACAGCTTGCAGGCCATGTGGCCAGCAGGACCAAGCCACTTCTGGCGAAGCAGAGCAGCGCACGGAAATGGCGTGTACATTCCCGCCAGAGTGGTACCTATTTATCTACTTGCACTTGGACGTGCTTTTGAACTGCTAGGTTGGCAGGAGCTGGGACCGAGCAACGGGAGCTCACCCCGTCGCGGGGATTCGAACTGCCGACCTTTTGATCGGCAAGTCCCAGGCTCTGTGGTTTAACCCACAGCGCCACCCGCATCCCTTGATAAAACAGGGAGGGTGATAAATGTGTGCCACTTTGAGCTCCCTGGAGAAAGAAGTGGGAAAGATGTTTGTGTGTGTGTGTGTTAAATTATTGTCTTGGAAGCACCACCTCCTTTGGTCTGACACCCAGCTGGACTCTTCTTGCATTCTAGAGGAGGGATGAGTGACCTCTGCCCCCTCCCCACTCAAGATGTTGTTGAGACTCCAGCTGTCATCACAGAATCATAGAGTTTGAAGGTGTCTCCAGGGTTATCTAGTCTAACCCCTTGCAATGCAATCTCAATTAAAGCATTCATGACAAATGACTGTGGGAATGTTCAGAGATGCAGGGAAGGATATATTGTGTAAACAAGTTCACAATTTAGCAGAGTAACATTTCCCTTTTTAAACTCACAGCGGATGCGTTTGCTCAGGCTCACTAAAGCCTCTATAATAACTGTTCTGGTATTTTACCCCCTTTTTACCCCTTATTCCCTCATAAAAGATAAGACACGACACAGTCTTCTATAAAAGTATAAAAGAGTTAACTCAGACATCATTCTGTTCACAATTGGATCCCAGAAGGCAGACTTAGAAAAGTAACATACACCTGGAAACTGTCTCATAAGGAGACAGTCCCTTTGTCCTCTCTTGGCTGGAGCATCTTTGGCCAAGCAGATGTTGCTTCTTCGATGCATGTAGTCAAAGAGAGAGAGGTGGCTGCCCTGCCCTGTCCTTTTGTCGTTACCTGCACAGGTGAGGCCACACCCACTTCTAGTCACATGCAGAGGAAGTCTGTCCCAGCCCAGAAGGAAACAGGAAGTTTACCTGCTGGCTGGACAAACATTCCTCCCCATGTGTAGAGATGTTCACTCTAGGAATGTTGTACTTGACTGCTCTTGTGTTTCACATCCCACAAAGACCATCCAAACGCTTGTTTGAAACCTCCAACAAAGAAAACCTCCAACCTCTTACTGTCAGAAAGTTCTTCCTGATGTTGAGTCCAAATCTCCTTTCTTGCAACTTGAAGCCATTGGTTCAAGTCCTATCCAGAGCAGGAGAAAACAAGATTGCTCCATCTTCCATGTGGCAGCCCTTTAGATATTTGAAGAAGGCTATTGTATCTCTCCTCAGTGTCCTCTTTTCCAGGCTAAACATACCCAGCTCCTTCAACCGTTCCTCACAAGGCTTGGTTTCCAGACCCTTGATCATCTTGGTCGCCCTCCTCTGCCCACCTTCCAGCTTGTCAGCATCCTTCTTAAATTGTGGTACCCAAAACTGGACACAGGACTCCAGAGTAACCTTATGCAGTCAACATTTCACCAGCTTCTCTACAAGAATATCATGGGGGACTTTGTCAAAAGCTCTGACTATTGGTCATGTTACCTGGGGATGATGGCAGTTGGAGTCCCAATATCAGGGAGAGTGACATGGGTTCACCACCCTTATTATAGAGATTCCTGTGAGCCTAGAATCTATTTAAAGCAAGGCTGCTCTTGAGATGGAAGACCAAACTTGTAGGGAAACCCAAAAGTCACCAAATCTAGCAGCCGCCCTCACTGAGACATCTGCCAAACAAATTACTGACAGATGAAACAAGGCATTGATTTCTCAGATTTACAAGGGCATGCATGAAGTCTTTTCTTGTGAGGAGTCCCCATTGTGCGCCTGGAAGGGAAGAATGTAAGCAGAACCATGCGCTACATCAAAAAATGTTTCAAACTGCTGAAGGAAAACCACCAGCCATTTGTCACCCATGGGAAATTGCATTGTTCAACACTGGGAGTTTGCGCCTTGTGAGAAATCATGCTCAGAGACAAAACTTGGGGTGATTCTTCCCAAAATATGCATATACATATGCTTCACTGGTAGAAGCTTCAGGGTTCAATCCCGTGTATCTCCGAAGCAGGATCTGAACCCAGGAGCCCTCTTGCCTTTCTGTGCATTCCAGCAACTGGTATTCAGAAACATTGCCAAGCCATCCTAGATAGTAACCCTCAATAGTTCTCTCCTCCATGAATTTGTCTAACCCTCTTGTAAAGCCATACATATTGGTGGCCATCCCTGCCTCCTGTGGCAGTGAGTTCCAAAGTTCAACAATGTGCTGTGGAAAGAAATACTTCCTTGTATCTTTCCTGAATCTCCCAACATGAAGGGCTCTTTCACACTTCCCTTTGTCCCACAATTTCATCTGTTCATCCCTAGGCATGGGTCTGAGAGATCTTTCTTTTGTCCTCCCACTTTTCCCAGTGTTGGTGCTGACCTTTAAAGCCCTAAATGACCTCAGCCCAGTATACCTGAAGGAGCGTCTCCACCCCCATCGTTCTGCCCAGACACTGAGGTCCAGCTCTGAGGGCCTTCTGGCGGTTCCCTCCCTGCGAGAAACCAAGTTACAGGGAACCAGGCAGAGGGCCTTCTTGGTGGTGGCACCTGCCCTGTGGAACGCCCTCCCCTCAGATGAAACAAAATTCAAAAACTCCTTCCAGTAGCATCTTGGAGACCAATTGAGTTTGTTATTGGTATGAGCTTTCATGTGTGCATGCAATGGAAGGAATTTTTAAATTTTGTTTCGACTACGGCAGACCAACACGGCTACCTACCTCCCCTCAGAGTCTGTCTAGTCTAGTCTAGTCTTAGGCGAAAGGGGCCAGGAATGCTGTTCAAAGATACTGAATCTACCAGCTGTTTCTCTCTTGATGTTTCCTCTTCTAACTGTTCCTCACCCAGTATTTCCCAGCTTCTCCCTTCTAGACCATGTCCCTCTGCAAACAACTGTTCTAAATCAATACTATCCTCCTGCCTTTGGGGAAGTTCAGAAGAAAGGGACGGGGCTCCCACCATTGCATTCCGTTCCTCTGGGCCCATAACCAAAAATGTCGGAATCTCCGCTACGACCGAGCTACTCCTCTGGTCGAGTCCTCTGGAATCGCCTCCGATGATAATTTACGACCTTAGCCTCTGATAAGGCTCCAGAGTAACGCAGAATATCCAGCAGCAGGGAAGGAGCTGAGAAATATGAGCTACATTGCAAAGACCGTTTTATTTCTAACTACGCCGACAGAAAAGAAACATAAATGCTCTCTCTGTGAAAGCAGAGAGCAACTGGAAAAACAAAGGAACAGGAAACCAGTAACGTCACATCCGTCTTCCGTGAGACTTCCAACAGCCTGGAATCTCTGGAATGCAAAACAGAGTCTTGTGACTCCAAGCACTGAACAATGGCATAAACAGAAACCAACACATTCCTCCTCGGTCCCTGACAGCCTGTGAATACCGTATTTTTCGCTCTGTAAGACACACTTTTCCCCCTTCAAAAATTAAGGGGAAATGTGTGTGCGTCTTATGGAGCGAATGCAGGCTCCTTGGCTTCAGCAATAGCGACGCGAAGCCTCCGAAGCGCAGAGGAAGAGCTCCCCCCGTGCTCCAGAGGCTTCGCGTTGCTTTCGCTGAAGCCGCCTGAAGCCCCCGGAGCACAGCGCGAACTCCCTGTGCTCCGGGGGCTTCAGGCAGCTATCCGCAAGCCTTTGGAGTGCAGCAGGAGTTCTCGCTGCGCTCCGAAGGCTTGTGGATAGCTGCCTGAAGCCTGGAGAGCGAGAGGGGTCGGTGCACACCGATCCCTCTTGCTCTCCAGGCTTTGCTTTGCTTCGCTGGAGAGGCGCTGCACAGTTTTCCCTCTCTGAGCAGCGCCCCTTCAGCGAAGCGGGAGGAGAAATGGAAGGGGCTCCGTTTCTCCTGCCGCTTCACTGAATGGGCGCTGAGCAGAGAGGGGGAGAATTATTTTTTTCCTGTTCTCCCCCTCCTATGGTCCAGTGCGTCCTATAGAGTGAAAAATACGGTACTTCCTATACCATCTTCTACTTCCCTATCCCCAGCTTGCCTCCCAGTCCCGGCCACACCCCTCGCCAGGATCCTATTCCACTGCTTCCTCCTTCTCCCCATCGTCCTGCCAGTTCATGACAGCAAGCCAGAGTGGTGTAGTGGTTAGAGAGTCAGCCTAGGACCCGGGAGAAAGCAGGGTTCAAATCCCCACTCGGCCATGAATCTCATTGGGTGGCCCAACTTACCTCACTGGGTTGTTGTGGGGATAAGCTGGGGGGGCGGGGGGGGAGAACCATATAATCTGCCTTGAGCTCCCTGGAGAAAAAGATAGGATATAAACGCAATAAAAACCAAAGGCAGAAATGAACAGGTAGGAGATGTACCATCACATCCCAAAACACAAAAATCGAGACTTCTCTTTCAAGTGTGGAAAGAGCATCGCTCATACGGAGGAGAAATCAATACCCTCCTCTGTGGAACAAATTAAAATGCCCTGTTCATCGTCATCCATCCTCTGCTTCCCATTCGAATCCAGAGTCCGGGTCCGTTAGCTGCTTCTGTATTTGGCTAATCCTTCTCTGTCTGCTTTCTCTCTCTCTCTCTCTCTGCCTCTTCTTTCCCTTCCTCCTCTCTCTGCTCCCCCCTCTCCCTTCACTCCCTTCACCCCCTCCCCAGAGGTGCCTTTCTTCGCTCTGCTCCAGTAATCTCATTTCTCCCCCAAGCAACACTTTGGCTTTCCAAGCACAAAAGATGGCCTGCTAATTACAATCTGGGCGGCCTCCTCCAGAACCGAAAGACACACACACACACAAACACACACACACACACACACACACACACACACACACTCCTTCCTACTCCAAGGTCATCTGAGCACAAGCCTTCTTTTGCAGAAGCTGCCAGCCCCCCTACCCCACCCCCCAGAGTGCTGGAATCCTTTAGTGGGTTGCAAAAGGCCAAAAGGAGGAGGGCTGGGCGGCTTAGACAGATCCCCTGTGCAATTTCCACAAATCAAGCATCCCAGCAAGCCGTAAGCCCACCCAGCCCTTGCCTTCTCCGGAGCAGCTGTCTGAAAGAACCGCTGATAATCCTCCAGCAGGCTGAGCCATTGAGCGAAAGCCTCTTGGGATGAATGGGGAAGGGATTGCAAATGTTACAGGGGTTGACGTCATGCCTGGTGTGCAATCTCCAGGAAATAATGTACTTTTCTCTCCCTCCCCCTCGTACATTGTGGAGGCATCGTGGCCTTCAACCTTCCCATTACTTATTTAATTCCGCCGGGGAGTTTCCTGGCTGCGGATTCGAGAGGCTTGCTGGTGTCGAACATAAGAATGTAACATGAGCCTTGGCCCATCTAGTCCAACCCCCTGTTCTCCCCCCTCCCAATTTTAATTAAATTTTCTGTTTTACCATTTAAAATACTCATCTTTACATCCTTAAGATACCAGTGACTTCCCTTCTTCTCCTTCCGTGGTTCATTTTACAAAACATAAACCCCTGCATATTTTATATAATCTAGACCAGGCATGTCCAACAGGCAGATCGTGACCTACTTGTAGATCACTGGACGTCTGTGGTAGATCATCAGTAGATCACTGGCTCCCCTCCGAAGAAGCTCAACAACTTTGGCTCCCCTAAAAAAAGCTTTGCCCTGCACCCCCAAAAAGGGAGTAGATCACTGCCAGTTTTTAACTCTGTGAGTAGATCGCTGTCTCTTGGGAGTTGGCCACCCCCAACTAGACCATTCAGTATTCCATTATTACATCCATCAAAACTTATAAACACTGCTGAATTTATCTTAATGCTGCCCACGTTTTCAAATGAACGTAATTTTCCTCCATATATTCAATAAACATTTTCCAGTCTTCTTTAAACGTATGTTCTTCTTGCTCTCTTATTCTATATGTTAGGTCTGCAAGCTGCGCATAGTCCACCAATTTAAGTTGCCATTCTGTTCTTAGGTAAAGGTAAAGGGACCCCTGACCATTAGGTCCAGTCGTGACCGACTCTGGGGTTGCGGCGCTCATCTCGCTTTATGCCCGAGGCATTAGGGCGGCCCCGATCCTCTGGTGACTTGCCTATCCTGGCCTGGAGGCGAGCACTCCTCCTGCGGGAACTTAGTTCCCTCCATTTCTCTGCCCTGAGCCTCTGCAGCTCAGGAGAGGCTGGAGGGTTACCAGACCCAGAGGCAACCTCACCTTCCCCTGACGGGGCTGAGAGTGGAGCACCTGCAGGCAATGGGTCCTCCATCACCTCAGGAGCCAGAGCAGACTCAGCTGGTGCCTTCACCTGAGGACCCAGCACAGGTGAGGACCCTTCAGGCTCATGCCCCAGCCCCGGCTCAGCTGGTTCTGGAGGCAGGGAATCCTGTGCAGGCTGGGATCCCTCAGGTTCAGCATCCGAGTCCGAATCCCAGGCCATCACAGGTGGACCATCCACACATTGTTCTGTTTTTTTGGTTGATCTGTGATGATCTTCCAATGCTATTCCATCACCACCATCTGTACGGACTCTCTAGAGCTATAGGATTTCAGTG
Organism: Podarcis bocagei; assembly: GCF_964188305.1. Classification (NCBI taxonomy): domain Eukaryota; kingdom Metazoa; phylum Chordata; class Lepidosauria; order Squamata; family Lacertidae; genus Podarcis; species Podarcis bocagei. Next base: position 4,302,032 of record NC_138125.1, on the reverse strand, counting down.
GGGATTTATGGGTTTTTATAGATTGTTTGAAAAGCTGTATGCCCATCCTGAAACTTCTGCAGGCACAAACATTATTTAAAGCAGGATCGCCTATAACCACCCAGATATAACCGTGAGCGCAAATAATCATGAATGGACGATAAACGGTATGCCTGGAGAGCCGCTTAGTCATGAGGAAGAGGGCGTAGCTTTGCATCCTAAATCTTGAGCATAAATAAGAGTTATAGAATCATAGAATTGTACAGTTGGAAGGGACTCCAAGGACATCTCGTTGACCCTCGGGGTCCCTTCCAACTCTACAATTCTATGATTTTATGATCTAGTCCCTGCGACGCAGGAATCACAACTAAAGTGATTAGCCTCTACCCTGTTTCAGGAAGTTTTTTATGTTTCACGTTTTAGTATGTTCTGATATATGCTGTGAGCCACCCAGAGTGGCTGGGGAAACCCAGCCAGATAGGCAGGTAAAGGACCCCTGACAGGTAAGTCCAGTTGTGGACGACTCTGGGGTTGCACGCTCATCTCGCTTTATAGGCCGAGGGAGCCGGCGTTTGTCCGCAGACAGCTTCCAGGTCATGTGGCCAGCTCTGGCGAACCAGAGCAGCGCATGGAAATGCTGTTTACCTTCCCGCTGGTGCGGTACCTATTTATCTACTTGCACTGGTGTGCTTTTGGACTGTTAGGTGGGCAGGAGCAGCAGTGGCGTAGCGTGGGGGGTGCAGGGGGGGCCGGCTGCACCGGGCGCAACATCTGGGGGTTAGGGTTAGGGGGCGCAAATCCACGGGTTAGGGGGCGCAAATCCACGGGTTAGGGGCACAAATTACTGGCCTTGCCCCGGGTGCTGACAACCCACACTACGCCACTGAGGAGCAGGGACCGAACAACGGGAGCTCACCCCGTTGCAGGGATTCGAACCACTGACCTTCTGATCGGCAAGCCTTAGGCTCTGTGGTTTAGACCACAGCGCCACCCACCACCCTGGCGGGGTATAAATAATAAAATTAATAATAACAACAATAATAATTGAAAAACCTTGAATGAAGGAGAGTCCACCACCTTCTGAAGGAGTTTTTTCCGCTTTGAACAGTTCTTGTTGTCTTGTTTTTTTAGCTGAAATCTCCTTTCTCATCATTTGAATCCATTGGTTTGCATCCTGTGCTTTGGAGGAGCAGAAAACCAGCTTGCTCCATCTCCCCTTCAGATATTTGAAGGTGCCTATCATATCTCCTCTTAGTCTCCTCTTCTCCACGCTAAGCCAAACTCCCTCAGCCGTTCCTCATAACTTGGTTTCCAGACCCTTGCTCATCTTGGCTGCCTTCCTCTGCACACCTTCCAGCTTGTCAACACCCTCTCTAAATTGTGGTACGCAGAACTGGAAACAGAATTCCAGGTGTGGCCTGACCAAAGCAGAATAGAAGGGGACTATTACTTTCTTTGATCTGGACGCTAGACCTCTGCTGATGCAGCCTAGTACATCTGGGCTGCATCAATAGGAGTATAGCATCTAGATCAAGGGAAGTAATAGTGCCACTGTATTCTGCTCTGGTCAGACCTCACCTGGAGTACTGTGTTCAGTTCTGGGCACCACAGTTCAAGAAGGACACTGACAAACTGGAACGTGTCCAGAGGAGGGCAACCAAAATGGTCAAAGGCCTGGAAACGATGCCTTATGAGGAACGGCTAAGGGAGCTGGGCATGTTTAGCCTGGAGAAGAGGAGGTTAAGGGGTGATATGATAGCCATGTTCAAATATATAAAATGATGTCACATAGAGCAGGGAGAAAGGTTGTTTTCTGCTGCTCCAGAGAAGTGGACACGGAGCAATGGATCCAAACTACAAGAAAGAAGATTCCACCTAAACATTAGGAAGAACTTCCTGACAGTAAGAGCTGTTCGGCAGTGGAATTTGCTGCCAAGGAGTGTTGTGGAGTCTCCTACTTTGGAGGTCTTTAAGCAGAGGCTTGACAACCATATGTCAGGAGTGCTCTGATGGTGTTTCCTGCTTGGCAGGGGGTTGGACTCAATGGCCCTTGTGGTCTCTTCCAACTCTATGATTCTATGATTAGCTAAATAGGACTTTACATTTGCTGAGAATTCCCTCTCTTTCTGAAATCTAAATGGCGGAGGGGTGTCACCTGTATCTAGTTTGTATGTATTTCTTGATTGTGTCTAGTTTCGTATTCCTTGGAAAATCTTCACCCTGAAGCTTCTCAGCAGTGCCCCCACCCTGTGTTTTTCCATGTTACTTGAGGGGGGGGTATTGAGTGCGAGCAGGGCTGTTGAGTGGCGTCATTTTAATTAGAGAACCCTCCGTTGATTAGCTCTCCATCTTAATGATCTTGCTGCTATAAATTACCCAGAAAAGAATTGACAAAGGATTGCATTGGGTCCCCCCCACCCCCTTTAGAGAGGCAACTGTAAGGTCGTTTTCTACTTCGTTAAGCCTGGGTGCCCTTCCCCCTTCTCATCCCTCATCTATCCTAGGACACCAGCTCCTTTTCCAAGATTGAAGTCGTGGGAGAAGAGAAAAGCACTTTAACCTAGACGAATTTCCGGTCACTGCACACTGGCGATCTTTGTTCTTCCTCCAAAATCTGTTAATGCAAGCGGAAAAGAGACGGGGTGCGCAGAAAACTCTATCAGGACATAAGAACGTGAGATTTAAATAGGAAGCTGCCTTGTGTAGAGCCAGAGCATTGTCCCCGATAGCTCAGTATTGTCTACACGGATGGGCAGGTTCTCTTCAACCCCTACCTGAAGGAGCGTCTCCACCCCCATCGTTCTGCCCGGACACTGAGGTCCAGTGCTGAGGGCCTTCTGGCGGTTCCCTCATTGTGAGAAGCCAAGTTACAGGGAACCAGGCATAGGGCCTTCTTGGTGGTGGCACCCGCCCTGTGGAACGCCCTCCCATTAGATGTCAAGGAAATAAACAACTACCAGATTTTTAGAAGACATCTGAAGGCAGCCCTGTTTAGGGAAGCTTTTAATGTTTAGTAGACTATTGTATTTTAATATTCTGCTGGAAGCTGCCCAGAGTGGCTTGGGAAACCCAGCCAGATGGACAGGGTATACATAAATTATTTATTATTATTATTATTACTATTATTATTATTATTATTATTATTATTATTATTATTATTATTACTATTATTATTATTATACATGGAGATGGCCCAATCGCCTTCTCAATCCAGCCCACGGACGGTCCGGGAATCAGCGTGTTTTTACATGAGCAGAATGTGTCCTTTTATTTAAAATTCATCTCTGGGTTATTTGTGGGGCATAGGAATTTGTTCATACAGTGGTGCCTCACAAGACGAAATTAATCCGTTCCGCGAGTCTCTTTGTCTTGCGGTTTTTTCGTCTTGCGAAGCACGGCTATTAGCGGCTTAGCGGCTTAGCGGCTTTAAGAAAAAGGAAACAAACTCGCAAGAACTCGCAAGATGTTTCGTCTTGCGAAGCAAGCCCATAGGGAAATTCGTCTTGCAGAACGACTCAAAAAACTGAAAACTCTTTCGTCTTGTGCGTTTTTCATCTTGCGAGGCATTCGTCTTGCGAGGTACCACTGTATTTTTTTTTCAAAATATAGTCCGGCCCCCCACAAGGTCTGAGGGACAGTGGACTGGCCCCCTGCTAAAAAAGTTTGCTGACCCTTGTATTCTTGCTGCAGTTGTAGCATATACAGTAAAAACAATTTTTTATCATGCTTATGAATCTCTGTACCTACAATATGAAGTAAAAGGGCTTCTGGCTTTTTTAAAAAATGTCTATTTCAACATTTAAAAAATCTCATTACAAGTATGTCATTTCTCAAAAGTCCTTTACTTTCTTACATTCCCACCAAATACAGTAAAAAGTACCTTCTTTTCCCTTACATTTCCAACATTTATTGGGTCCCTTCCAACTCTATGGGATGCGGGTGGCGCTGTGGGTTAAACCACAGAGCCTAGGACTTGCCGATCGGAAGGTCGGTGGTTCGAATCCCCGCGATGGGGTGAGCTCCCGTTGCTCGGTCTCTACTCCTGCCAACCTAGCAGTTCGAAAGCACGTCAAAGTGCAAGTAGATAAATAGGTACCGCTCCGGCGGGAAAGTAAATGGCGTTTCCGTGCGCTGCTCTGGTTCGCCAGAAGTGGCTTAGTCTTGCTGGCCACATGACCCAGAAGCTGTACGCTGGCTCCCTCGGCCAATAAAGCGAGATGAGCGCCGCAACCCCAGAGTCAGCCACGACTGGACCTAATGGTCAGGGGTCCCTTTACCTTTTCCCCAACTCTCTGATTCTATAGAATAAAGCAGGTTCTTATGTTCCAATGTTCCAGGAACTTTCTGCATACAAAGCAGAAGCTTCCCCACCAAGCTTTTCCCTTCCCCTTGCTTTTGTGCTACCATCCATTTGCCTCTGAATTCCTGGCATAAATCTTCCAGTGGTTCCTTGTCACTGAAAAAGCCTCCATGTCTGCATTGATGCACCAGCCGTGCAGTGAATTCAGGGCACCCTATTTACATAATGTGGAAGCAATTGATTGCGAGGAGGTGATGAGTAATTGTCTCAACAGCCCGGGCTCCATTTACTGTTTCCTCGCCCGTCGCTTCAGCAATCAAACTGCCGCCTGATGGAGCTTTTCCCACTGAGAGCGTGCAAAAGATCCGGAAGGAAATTCTTCCTCCAGTGCCTTTGCCTTCTGCTTCCCAGGAGACTCCACAAATGGCCTGCCCTGGAAAGGGGCTGGTTTAGGGATGGTGGTATAGCAGGGACCCTTTTAAAAACCAGGGACCTATGTCTGTGATTTCATCTGTCCCTGGGGCCAAAAATGCACCTGTTCCCTGAATCACAGAGCACATGATTAACAGGAGCAGTCAAGAAGAATATTGACCATCAAGAAGGATGGTGTCCCTTTAAGAATCAGAGAAGGAAGAAGCGCTGGTCCACAGAGCTAGGAAAAGATAAGGAGTAATTGATGACTCCTGATTCCCTTTCTCTTTTAGAAATACCGCTATCTAAAGCACAGACATCACCTTGCCAACAAAGGTCTGTATAGTTAAAGCTATGGTTTTCCCAGTAGTGATGTATGGAAGTGAAAGCTGGACCATCAAGAAGGCTGATCGTCGAAGAATTGATGCTTTTGAATTATGGTGCTGGAGGAGACTCTTGAGAGTCCCATGGACTGCAAGAAGATCAAACCTCTCCATTCTGAAGGAAACCAGCCCTGAGTGCTCACTGGAAGGACAGATCCTGAAGCTGAGGCTCCAATACTTGGGCCACCTCATGAGAAGAGAAGACTCCCTGGAGAAGACCCTGATGTTGGGAAAGATGGAGGGCACAAGGAGAAGGGGACGACAGAGGACGAGATGGTTGGACAGTGTTCTCAAAGCTACCAGCATGAGTCTGACCAAACTGCGGGAGGCAGTGGAAGACAGAAGTGCTTGGCGTGCTCTGGTCCATGGGGTCACCAAGAGTTGGACACAACTAAACGACTAAACAACAACAACAATTTGCAATGGTTAAATCCATCATGTCTGCATGTGAGGGGGCACATTTGGGGTTGGGTTTCTTTTTCAGGGGTGGGGTTGAGGCCACTGTCAAATCTAGCTAGATGTCCCTTTCCTGGGCTAAAGACCACTATACTATGTCACTTCTGCTAGTGGTGTCTTTGAAGACAGAAACATAGCAGCTCAGCCCCTATGTCTTCTTCTACAGGCCCTTCCTCTGCATGGAAAGAAATCTGCTTTTTGCAATACGCCCTTACCATGTAGTGTATCTGAGTACGTGCAGAGTACATTTTTCTAGCCACAGGTTGCAGTAAATCCACATAAGGGGGAAAAAGCGACTTTGAGCAGAGTGTCTCTTCTGTAATACTGCCTTTTTCTTTTTTCTTTCGGTAAGTGGGGAAATGGTGAAAACCCCCAACCACTTAATTTTGTTCTGGCTTTACAACCCTGCTATCCTGGTGACTTGAGCATTCTGAGCAGGCTGGTAAAATTCTGGCTGGGTATATGAGCAAGAAACCCACTGGGAAGGAGTGCAGTGCCTTTTAATGGGTTGTAGAATCTGAATCATTTGCCGCTTTCTGTGAAATTCGCCTCCTGCTAATCATTGGCTGAACTTGAGCTGTTGCAATTCTGGGTGTTATGTACTGAAGTTCTCACCCTGGGCCAGCAGGGGGATACTGTAGATAGTTTTCACTCAGATCCGCATATGCAAATAAGGAATTGAAAGTGACGTTCAGTGATTGGATAGTTACAGAAAGTTGTTACTGTTGTGTTGTAGTGGAGTTCTATATAAGCAGGCTGGCTGAACCCTTCAGTTCAGTTCTGTTCTGGCCTGTGAATAAATAAGAGCTGTCTGAAGAATCGCTGTGTCGTCTGATATGTTCACCCACAACTTAACACTGAGCTGCTTAGAATATTTGCCTCCATAACCTACCTAGAATGTTGAGGCCCATCCCTGGTGCAGGTGCGAGAACGATGAGCTCTCTGAGCACGTACAGAGGCTTCCACAGACTCATAAGACCCTGGCCCTGATTTATGTACCTGAATCCCCTGAATTTCTGTTTGGTTTTATGTGCTTTTACGCTGCTGGTTTTGGGTGGTAGTTTGGTTTTAATGACGCTGCTTGTTTTTATGCTGCATTTACAAACGCCAAATGTTTTTCAATAACTCAAATTGAGTAAATATCAGTCTCACATCTGGAGCAGCTAAAACCAGTCTGCACTTTCCCCGGGAAATGGAGCCCTTTCTTCTAACCCAGATTTTTCCTCCTTCCCCCCCACAGAGCCAGCTGTCTCAGGCGCTGAACGGACTCTCAGACAGAGCAAAGGAGGCCAAAGAATTCTTGGTGCAACTACGGAACATGGTACAGCAAATCCAGGTACGCTCACGAATCCACCAGGTGGAAGTGGGAGCTGGATGCAGCATTTGGGGACCTGAAACCGAAAGCCCAAATTGGAACCCTGGCCACTGCCCAGCCAAGCAGCCCCCTAACCAGATGCCCTCCAGCTGTTTGTTTGTTTGTTTAATTTATTTAACATAATTATTACAAAATATAAGCAAAATATTGCAAATACATACATATATATTTCAGATAAGCACACATATATAAAAAAGAACAAAAGAATAAAAGATAAAAAAGAAGAAAAGAAAAAATAAAGAGAATAAAAGAAGAAAAGTTGGAAGAATTTCTTCCAAATTTATTCTACAAATATCTCAATATGAAATGAATAATAAAATTTCATTGATTGACTTCCATCGCTTACACTGCACTTCCTATATACATTTTAAGCAAGGTTGTATCTGTTATTCTGTATTTTTCCCATACTATCTCATGCAAAATAAAGAAATTCCTTCCAGTAGCACCTTAAAGACCAACTAAGTTAGTTCTTGGTATGAGCTTTCGTGTGCATGCACACTTCTTCAGATACACTGAAACAGAAGTTGCCAGACCCTTCTATATAGTGAGAAGGTGGGGAGGAGCCATTTCTCACCTTCTCACCCCTTGCCTTTTCCTGTAAGACCTATTACAGTCGTTAAGAGTCGTCAACAGGCTCATCTCAGCTATCTGCCAATCTCCCATTCCCACCACCCTTCTGAGTAATACCCCTCCCCACCTTCTCACTATATAGAAGGGTCTGGCAACTTCTGTTTCAGTGTATCTGAAGAAGTGTGCATGCACACGAAAGCTCATACCAAGAACTAACTTAGTTGGTCTTTAAGGTGCTACTGGAAGGAATTTTTTTATCTCATGCAAATATTATAATCACTAAAGTTTTCTAAATCTTGCATAAATCTATTCTAAACACAACCAAGACCTCCAGCTGTTTTGGATTAGAACTCCCATCAGCCCCCGACCTTGATGACTGGGGGCAGACCCACATCATAATTTAAATCACCCATAGTTTTAAGCTTCCAGCGTGCATGCCAAGCACATGGCTTCCCCCAAAGTATCCTAGGAATGGTTAAGAGCATGAGATGAACCTGTTGAGTCAGGTCAGTCCCCTACTGAGCCCAACGTCCCGTTCTCAGAGTGGCCACCCACATGTTTGTGGTAAGCGCGCAAGCACAGAATTTGAACACGAGAGCAACATTCTCCCATCCCATAGTTCCCAGCAATTGGTAGTTTTTTAAAGGTCCTGAGAATTGCAGCTCTGTGAGGAGGAAACTACGTGTGGCGATCACACACAGGGCCCCCGGACATTTGACGGTCTATTGACCCTGTGCCGCCACTGCGATTGCTTTTTTCGCTGCCACCACCCCGTATCTCACGGGGACACACGGAGTCCAGTCAGTGGTTAACATAAACAAATAATCAAGTTTATTTTTAAATGCAGGAACAAGCTTATGGTTTCAGTTAATTTTTCTCTTGTCAGTTTCTTATTCTTAGTTCCTAACAACTCCAAACTGATTATTCCAACTATCTATCTGACCAGTGGCGTAGCGTGGGGGGTGCAGGGGGGGCCGGCCGCACCGGGCGCAACATCTGGGGGTTAGGGTTAGGGGGCACAAATCCACGGGTTAGGGGGCGCAAATCCACGGGTTAGGGGGCACAAATTACTTGCCTTGCCCCGGGTGCTGACAACCCACGCTACGCCACTGTATCTGACTCCACCTAACAATTCCTCTCACTCTCTCACAATACAACTCTACCAACCCACACCTAAACCTCCCTCTTCCTTCTTCAACTCCCCAAGCCTCAAATCCACTCAACTCCTAAACCTCAATTCAACTCAACCCAACCTTAAAACCTCCCACTCTACCTTTTATTCCCCCCTTGCATTCTCACTGCCCAATCACATCACACCTATTTTAACCCTTTCCTTATGACTCATCCTAGGAGGCAAACACCACACTACGGTTCCCAGAATTCATTTTGGGGGGAAAAGTCATGTGCTTTTCCTGTGCATTGGAAGTCCTTTGAACCCCAGGGCTGATGGGAGCTGTGGCCTAGAACAGCTGGCGGGCACAAGGTTGGCAAAGCCTGCTCTGTTGGACCATGTCACTTACGTGCTTTTTAAAATATTTATATTTTATTTTAAAAATTCAGTGAAAATATGATATGAAAGAAAAGAAATGCAAAAGGAAATAAAGAGGAAAAGTTGTTTGTTTTTGCGGGCCCAGTCGCAGTGCCACCCCCACCCCCAGGCAGTGGCTAAATGTAAGATGTGATTCATAAACTCAAGCAGACAATGATCTCAATTAGAAATGTCCACAACTTTATTGATTGCAGATATAAGTGGATTTTTGGCTCGGGCGTTGGGTTTTACATCCATTCCAGCCTGCCCAGACCAAAAAATATATATTTAATTTTAAAAAAGGTAAGTGAACTTGGTTCCCACGAGTTCCTGCTCCAAAATAACCCTGCACATTAGTAGCACAATTAATCCAACAAATTCTTAACACGGCATTATGCTTTTTACAAACTGATTCCAAATATTTATCCACACGCAATCTGTGTTTCAAAGCAATCCGTTCGTATGTTGCTAGAGTCGTCATCTCTTTCTAATGAGCCATGGCACATTATCTTTCCGACGAAATAATATCGTTCTTTTCGCAGAAGTAAGGGCACGGAGAGTCCATTTACACCGACCCTTTGTCAAACCCCAGGCAGCTGGAATATAGTTCAAAATAATATTACCATCGGACAGTTTAAATTCCCCCCACCCCAAGTAGTATTTAGGCAAGATGGAGAGGTGTCGGGTACCGCTGTTGCTGCAGCATCTTCTAAAGATATGGCATAGCCGAGGCAATTATTCTCCGTGCAGCCTCCCTGCCCCCCAGCCAAGCCTGATAACATCTCTGCAAATGTGCCTGGTGGGTTAATGCAAACCTCCGGAGGAATTGGGCTTCCTGCGCTGTGGATGGCTGGCTTTGGTTTCCAGGAAGGCTGCTCCTCCCCGCCTTTCCCCATTAAGCTGTGGAGAGTCATCCATCACAGCCAGGCTGAGCTGTTGCCAAATTAAACCCCCGCCCCCTACCGCTGCCTCGCCCCACTTTATATGCCTTGATGTTAGTAATCCCTCTGGGGACTAATCCTGCCTCGCCTAACAGAGCAGCCCTGCTGTGGACGGAGACACACAACTGTTTCAGTCAAGGGGTTTGATCTCCAGGAATGGGTTGGAAAGGTTTTGCAGGAGCTCTGCTTTCTCAAGGCAGCACAGAGATGCTGTTCGATTGTAAGGGCCTAATTTTGCCCCGGTGGCTCGAGCGTGTTACCTGTTTTTGTGTGGAGGAGGGGTAATGTAAGGGCTGAGACACATCAGGGCAGGATTAAGCAAAATAAGCACGCGCTTAGGGCATCAAGGGAAAGGTGGGGGGCACCGCAGAAATTTTCCATTGCTGGATTTTTTAACATTCGTGGTCACAAATGACTCAGCTGAGCATTCATGTCCTCAACTGAAGTATATTTAAAATCCCAGCAGAACAACTATTCAACAAGGCAGGCTGCATGCCTTATCTCAACTAAGTGTAGAAGCAGATGTTTTACATAAGATTAGTTTTGAGGATCTGGTCAAAGACTACAATTAGAAAAAGCAGGAGAATTTTTTTCAGATACAGTGGTGCCTCGCAAGACGAAATTAATTCGTTCTGCGAGTTTTTTCGTCTTGCGAAGCACGGTTTCCCATAGGGTATTAACGGTTTTAAGAAAAAGGAAACAAACTTGCAAGACGTTTCCGTTTTTCGTCTTGCGAAGCAAGCCCATAGGGAAATTCATCTTGCGAAGCGACTCAAAAAACGAAAAACTCTTTCGTCTTGCGCGTTTTTCGTCTTGTGAGGCATTTGTCTTGCGAGGTACCACTGTATAAATAAAGTGGAAGTAGACAAAAATAAACACTCTTTCCCATTTTACTGTAGGTTTTGTTTCATTTCAAAAAGTGTAAATTTATTTTATGGTTTATTATGGTTTATATTTTGAATTAGATATATATACAGGGCACCCAAATCCTTTAAGTGCTTAGGGTCTCTGAAGGTCTTAATCTGTCCCTGATCCACACTTAGTCCTGTCCCACTATTTCCCCCACCCCCGGGCAAAACTGCTCTTTAGTGCTCAGTTGGAGCAAACAGCAATCTGGTTTTTGCACAGATTGCTGTTTGCTCTGATTTAGAGCTAAAGACTGGGTTTTTCCTGGGAAAGGAGCAGGGCAAGGTAGAAACTGCTCAGGTCCATGCTTTCTAGGCAACAGATAAGCAAAAGTGTGGGTGAGCCCTTAGTTGAGCGGTAAACGTGCATAACAACCAACCATTGTGCACATTCACTAGGCCTCCTGGAGAATGTGCACATCATCTGCACATGAAATGTGTACGTTTCTTAGTCAATATCTGCCACCTCCAGCGGGCCTTGGGGAATCTTCATGCAGCTCAGGAGAGCCTTCCCCAACCTAGTGCCCCCAGATGTTTGGGGCTGCATCTCTCATCTGCCATACCCCCTGGGACTGATGTGAATGCTACTCTGCAACATCTGGACAGGTACCAAGTCAGGGTAGACTTGCATGAGGACAAGACCATGTAATGGGAGCTGCTTCAACTGTCCCCGTTACTGGGACCATCTAACAGGTGTTTTGCCCCACAGGAGAACAGCGTGGAGTTTGAAGCCTGCCTTGTCGCCCAGTGTGATGCCCTCATTGATGCCCTCAACCGGAGGAAAGCTCAGCTGTTGACGCGGGTGAACAAGGAACATGAGCACAAGCTGAAGGTTGGTCTGGGGTGAGGGTGGTGGTGATGTATCTGGGGGCACCGTACGGCCTTTGGACAAGAACGGCCAGCAAGGTTGACATGGGTGATGGACACAAATGGGAGACAGTCGCAGGAGGGGAAAGAACCCTTCTGCTGGGGTCCTACTTGGGGGTTTCCCATTGGGACTAAGGGTTGTCCACTGTGAGAAGAGGATACTGGACTCAGTGGGCCATCATTATCGCCCAGCAGAGCTCTTCTGAGTAATAAACAAGAAGGGGGCTGGCTGAGGGCAGACTGAGGTTGGTGAGACAAGTTCCATAAAGGTAAAAGGTAAAGGATCCCTGGACGGTTAAGTCCAGTCAAAGGCGACTATGGGATTGCGGTGCTCATCTCGCTTTTCAGGCCGAGGGAGCCGGTGTTTGTCCACAGACAGCTTTCCAGGTCATGTGGCCAGCAGGACTAAACCACTTCTGGTGCAACGGACACCGTGACTAGAGCGCACAGAAACACTGTTTACCTTCCTGCCACAGTGGTACCTATTTATCTACTTGCACTGGTGTGCTTTCGAACTGCTAGATATCGGCAAGCCCCAGGAGCACCCGCGTCCCTAAAATATAGATCCATATAGGTAGCTGTTTCTCTACATTTGTGAGAACTGGTGCCCTCCAGTTATTTTGGATTTCAACTGCCATTGCCTCAAGCCTGCACATTTGCTTTGCTGTTGTTGTTTAGTCGTTTAGTCGTGTCTGACTCTTCGTGGCCCCCTGGACCAGAGCACGCCAGGCACTCCTGTCTTCCACTGCCTCCCGCAGTTTGGTCAAACTCATGCTGGTAGCTTCGAGAACACTGTCCCCCCATCTTGTCCTCTGCCGTCCCCTTCTCCTTGTGCCCTCCATCTTTCCCAACATCAGGGTCTTTTCCAGGGAGTCTTCTCTTCTCATGAGGTGGCCAAAGTCTTGGAGCCTCAGCTTCAGGATCTGTCCTTCCAGTGAGCACTCAGGGCTGATTTCCTTCAGAATGGAGAGGCTGGATCTTCTTGCAGTCCATGGGACTCTCAAGAGTCTCCTCCAGCACCAGAATTCAAAAGCATCCATTCTTCGGCGATGAGCCTACTTTATGGTCCAGCTCTCACTTAAAACCATAGCTTGAACTACACGGACCTGCACACACAATTCAGGGGTAGCTGATCATGGCTTCTCCCTGCTCCACCCAGACTCCCTGAAGCCCCCACCCGCCTCCAGCGCACGCAGGAATGATTAGAGGGCTGAGATGATTTAGGGATGAGGGTGCCGCCACCATGGGAGGGAGGGGGCCTGGAAACTGCCGTGGCAACAGTTGCCATAGAAACACCCGGAGATGGAGGGAGGGAGGGATGGCAGTGTGTGTGGCGTGCGGAAGACCAGCAGCAACAGATAAGCCCAGGGAGAATTGACCTTGGAGATGGAGGGCAGCTGCGTTTGTGCTGTGCACAGTCCCCTCCAAGGAAAGGTTACAGCTCCTCTCCCAGGAGGGGGTTTGCGGCTGCACAAGAGAATTGATTGAAAGGAAATGGACTAACAGAGGAACGAGAGAGTCCATCTCCTGGGCATTTCCACTGCACCACTGCAACACAGGCTGAATGTAGGAAGAAGGTTGCTCCTAACTGGGTCGGCCGGAGCCAAAAGTCTCTCCCCCTGGGAATAGTCAAAGGCAGCAGTGCTGAGATGTTTTCCAGCCCAGTAAACTCAAACACATTTCTGCCTATTCAGCAGAGGATTCCAGTAGGTTTCCCTGCATGCACAGAGGCGTCCAGCTCTGAGCTTTTGGCTTTCCACCCTCATCCTTCCCTTATACCTCTCTCTGTGTGTGTCTTTGAACACCGCTGGCATTTTCAGAGCAGAACTGAGATGTCTCTTCAAAGCAAACCCGTGTCACTCCTTACAGTAGAATGGGGCTGCAACAAGTTTTTCTGGTACCCTGCACAGCGGTTGGGGTGGGGTGGTTGATGCAAACTGAACCATAGAATTGCAGAGTCGGAAGGGACCCCACCGCGCATCTGGTCCAACCCCCCAGCAATGCAGAAATATCTTTGCCCAACGTAGGGCTCAAACCTATGACCCAGAGATTAAGAAGTTTAGGGAAGCTTTTAATGTTTGATGTCTTATCGTGTTTTTAATATTCTATTGTGAGCCTCCCAGAGCATTCCACAAATGGGGAGCCACCACAGAGAAGGCCCTGTTCCAGACCCTCCAAGCGTCCCTATATTCTAGGGATGTCCCTGATTTTGAGAATCCGTCCCAATATCCTCTGGATTCAGCTTGGATGCCAAAGGAACCCAGACAGCAATTGTCAGTCAAATGCAGGGCCGGCCCACCCATGAGGCAAGATGAGAAGACCACCTCAGGCAGAAGGATCCACAAGGACAGCAGATCCCAATATAGATTGTTATTCCCTGCCTTGTTCCCAATGTAGATCTTCACTCACCCCTCCTTTCCTGGCGGGAAGGGAAGGGATGCCATTTTGTGGTTCACCTCAGGCGCCAAAATGTCTTGGGCCGGCCCTGCTCAAACAGGATGTTGCCAGAGCAATGCCATCTTAACCAGCAAGGAGCTGAGAGGGGACACACCAAATACAGACACCCCCCCCAAGCCGTCCCAGGTTCTGATTTGATCCTGGAATGTCCCACTTTTCCTTAGGATGTCATTATTTTCATTGGGAAATGTTGGAGGGTATGGAGTTATCCGACCCCCGAGCCGTCTGAAGGCAATCCTGTATAGGGAAGTTTTAAAAATGTTTAATGTTTTATTATGTTTTTATATATGTTGGAAGCTGCCTAGAGTGGCCAGGGAACCCTAATAATAATAATAATAATAATAATAATAATAATAATAATAATAATATTATTATTATTTATATCCCGCCCTCCCTGGCCAAAGCTGGGCTCAGAGTGGCTAACAACAAGTAAAAATAGCATAGTGTACATAAAATCACCTGTTGTCTTTGTCCATTGAGTTTTCTTGGCAGGGATACTGGAGTGGCTTGCCGGTTCCTGCTCCAGGTGGATCACATTTGATCAAAACTCTCCACTAAGACCTGTCCATCTTGGGTGGCCCTGCACGGAATAGCTCATAGCTTCTCTGAGTTATTCAAGCCCCTTTGCCATGGCAAAGCAGTGATCCATGAAGGATCCATGATAAAATCACCGTATAGTTCAAGCCATGGTTTTCCCAGTAGTGATGTATGGAAATGAGAGCTGGACCATAAAGAAGGCTGATCGCCAAAGAATTGATGCTTTTGAATTATGGTGCTGGAGGAGACTCTTGAGAGTCCCATGGACTGCAAGAAGATCAAACCTCTCCATTCTGAAGGAAATCAGCCCTAAGTGCTCACTGGAAGGATAGATCCTGAAGCTGAGGCTCCAATACTTTGGCCACCTCATGAGAAGAGAAGACTCCCTGGAAAAGACCCTGATACTGGGAAAGATGGAGGGCACAAGGAGAAGGGGACGACAGAGGACGAGATGGTTGGACAGTGTTCTCGAAGCTACTAACATGAATTTGACCAAACTGCAGGAGGCAGTGGAAGATAGGAGTGCCTGGTGTGCTCTGGTCCAGGGGATCACAAAGAGGCGGACATGACTAAACAACTAAACAACTAAACAACAACAACAACAACAACATCATAACACCACATAGTCAATTAATAAAAATACATTCTAAAATCAATTCAGAATCAAATTAATGGCAACCATTGGGCTAGAGTTCTGTGAGGATTACAGAAGGAGAGAGGGGGTCAGGCTGTGCTTGGTGGAACAGGCTGTGCTTGGTGGAAAGGCTTGGTGGAACAGCTCCGTCTTGCAGGTCCTGCAGAAAGATGTCAAGTCCCACAGGGCCCTAGTCTCTTGTGACAGAGCGTTCCACCAGATTGGGGCCACGGTCGAAAAAGCCCTGGCTCTTGTTGTGGCCCGGGACCTCCAAGATGTTTTTGTTTGAAGACTGCAAGATCCTCTGTGGGGCATACCAGGAGAGGCGGTCCCATAGGTATAGGCCATATAGGGCTTTAAAGGTTAAAACCAACACCTTAAACCTGATCCTGTACTCCACCGGGAGCCAGTGCAGCTGGTATAGCACTGGGTGAATATGATCCCGTGGCAAGGACCCCGTAAGGAGTCTTGCCACGGCATTCTGCGCCCGCTGGAGTTTCTGGGTCAGTCTCAAGGGCAGCCCCACGTAGAGTGAGTTACATGTGTGGGGTATAAATTGCAAAGGGGTGTAATTTAAAAAATTATCCTTATGGAATGGGATGCCCCTATTTCCATCAGAGAAATGTTGGAGGGTATGCCGTTCTCATGTTGCCACCCCATGTGGACAGGGCACTCAGAGAACAGCCTCAGATGATGAACACAGAGTTCGGATGATGAAGAAATGATCACCGCAGTTCTCAAGATGTAGGGTTCTGCTCCCTTTCCTGAATCATACAACCTGTGAGGGCTCCAAGATTGTGAAATGACAGAGTTTGTTCAGCTTGTTCTGATTAGAAGAGTGGTGTGTGTGTGTGTGTGTGTGTGTGTGTGTGTGTGTGTGAGAGAGAGAGAGAGAGAGAGAGAGAGAGAGAGAGAGAGAGAGAGAGATTCTTGAGAGAGGAGAAGCTCAGGAGGAAGAAACAGATGACGTTTGCAAAGCTGATAATGAGCTTTGGGGTCTCTTAAAGGACTTGGATGTAACTTGAGTTCCCTTGAGCAGTTATTTACACAACATCACCCCTCAGTAATGAGTGCCCAGTCCTCCCGGGCTCCCCATCTTCTCTGCCTCCTGGATTGTTTTATGAGCTATAAAGTTGCGTTGAGCATTTGAGTACTTCATTGTGGCCCAGAGGCAGAACTCATTTGGGTCATACCATATTCACATTTGTTGGTCTTAGATTTGAAATTCCGCCATCTTTTAATGTCATATAACTTCCTGATATGTCCTCTATGCCTTCCATAACAAAACCCACTGAAATTAATGGAAATTAATTCAGAGTGAATGTAGAACAGTAAAACACAAATCCATCATTTTTTTAAAAATTAAACAGACCCATTTCTAGGATCTCCCTTCTGTATTCTTCCTTAGATTAATATAATATAATATAATATAATATAATATAATATAATATAATAACATAAAACATAACATAACATAACATAACATAACATAACATAACATAACATAACATAACATAACATAGGTAAAGGTACCCCTGCCTGTACGGGCCAGTCGTGTCCGACTCTAGGGTTGTGCGCCCATCTCACTTAAGAGGCCGGGAGCCAGCGCTGTCCAAAGACACTTCCGGGTCACGTGGCCAGCGTGACGAAGCTGCTCTGGCGAACCAGAGCCGCACACGGAAACGCCGTTTACCTTCCCGCTTGTAAGCGGTCCCTATTTATCTACTTGCACCCGGGGGTGCTTTCGAACTGCTAGGTGGGCAGGAGCTGGGACCGAAAGACGGGAGCTCACCCCGCCGCGGGGATTCGAACCGCTGACCATGCGATCGGCAAGCCCTAGGCGCTGAGGTTTTACCCACAGCGCCACCCGCGTCCCGAATAGAATAGAATAGAATAGAATAGAATAGAATATAAACCCTGCCAGTCTGGCTGGGTTTCCCCAGCCACTCTGGGCGGCTCCCAACCAACTATTAAAAACACAATACAGCATTAAACATTAAAAACATCCCTAAACAGGGCTGCCTTCGGATGACACCCCCAAAGATTTTGAGCCCCCCCTTTTGCAAAAATGTTAAAAACAACAATTGTTAAAAACAAAAACAAATATTAAAAACAATTTTTCAATTGACTTACCTAAGATCCAGGACAAAGCACCGCTTTTTGAAAATTCCTTCCAGACATCACTTCCGCCTCTGAAATCCCGGCAATGTCCAGGAAAATCTGGGCGTATGACAGCCCTATGTGAACTTGCAAGTTTTTAATTCCCTGCATTTTTACTGAGGACTGGGTTTTCTGTACCCGAAACTTACGCTTTTGTTTTTGAATAAAAGTAAGTTTCTAGCCCTTATGGACATGGTAAGAGTCTGTGGGGCTAGAGAAGGGCCAAGTGTGACTTCCAGCGATGCTGGAATGGGGCTTGAGGACTCACTAGAACAACTTATTTGCTCTCCAGTGCCCAGCATCATAAATGATGCAGAAAGATAAATAACCATGCATAATGTGGCACTAATTATGCAAAATATATTTGCATTGCTTTATGAGCATCATTTATTTAGAGTGCAGCATTTGTCTTTGCAGTGGCTCAGAGGCTGGGTTTTAAATAATGCACAGCATACCCGGGCCAGTTTTTAACTCTTTGCAGGGCCAAGGCTTTGTAGCGTCCAGATCAAGGGACGTAATATTCCTGCTCGATTCTGCCTTGGTCAGGCCACACCTGGAGTACTGTGTCCAATTCTGGGCACCACAATTTAAGGATATTGACAAACTGGAATGTGTGCAAAGAACAACAACCGAGATGATAAAGGGTCCGAACCAAGCCTTAGAAGGAATGTTTGAGGGAGTTGGGTATGTGGAGCCTGAAAAAGAGGAGACTGAGAGGAGATATGAGAGCCATCTTCAAATATCTTTTTTTATTATTCTATCATCATCATCATCATCATCATCATCATCATCATCATCATCATCATTATTTACTTCCAAAACCAAAAAAAGAAAAATTAGAAACATCAAATTCAACATCCATATTCATTTTCTAACACAAACCTATAACATAATTAACTAAATTGAAATATACCTAATTACTCTAAACTTCTCTTTGCTGTATACAAATACAACACAGTTTGAAATTTTACATTAAAGCTTTTATATTATAAATAATATAGCCTGAAAAAGAGGAGACTGAGAGGAGATATGAGAGCCATCTTCAGATATCTTAAGGGCTGCCACATGGAGAAGGGAGCATGCTTGTTTTCTCCTGCTTTTAAGGGCAGGTCGCAAACCAATGGATTTAAGTTACAAAAAAGGAGATTCCGAATGAACATCAGGAATAGCTTTCTGATGGTAAGAGCTGCTCAGCAGTGGAACGGGTTCCCTTGGGAGGTGGTAGACTCTCCTTCCTTGGAGACTTTTAACCATAGGTTGGATGGCCACCAGGGATGCAGGTGGCGCTGTGGTCTAAACCACTGAGCCTTTTGCCTTTTGGGCATGCCATTCAGAAGGTCAGCGGTTCGAATCCCCGCTACAGGGTGAGCTCCCGTTGCTCGGTCCCTGCTCCTGCCAACCTAGCAGTTCGAAAGCACGTCAAAGTACAAGTAGATAAATAGGTACCAGTATGGTGGGAAGGTAAATGGCATTTCCGTGCGCTGCTCTGGTTCCGGTGTTCCGTTGTGCCAGAAGCGGCTTACTCATGCTGGCCACATGACCTGGAAAAACTGTCTACAGACAAACACTGGCTCCCTCGGCCTGTAAAGCAAGATGAGCACCGCAACCCCAGAGTCGTCTGCAACTGGACTTAACGGTCAGGGGTCCTTTACCAGCCAGTGTGGTGCAATGGTTAAGAGCAATGGACTCGTAATCTGGTGAACCGGGTTTGCTTCCCTGCTCCTCCACATGCAGCTGCTGGGTGACCTTGGGCCAGTCACACTTCTTTGAAGTCTCTCAGCCCCACTCACCTCACAGAGTGTTTGTTGTGGGGGAGGAAGGGAAAGGAGAATGTTAGCCGCTTTGAGACTCCTGAAGAGGAGTGATAAAGTGGGATATCAAATCCAAACTCTTCTTCTTCTTCTTTACCTTTACTTTTGGGTGGCCATCAGTCATGGATGCTTTAGCTGAGATTCTTCATTGCAGACTCTTGCAGTACCTTCCAACTTTCTAATTCTTTGATTCAAAGGTTTGTTGATAGGGATGAGAGATGTCTGATATTGCAAATACGGCATTTGCACAAGTAGATTCAGACACTCACCAAACCTCAGCCCTCAGAGAGCTATAGTTCCCAAAGTGGTTTAATAATCAATCTCTTTCCCCAGGAAACTCTGGGAATTGCAGCTCTCTGAGTGGAATAGCAAACTACAGTTTCCAGGATTCTCTGGGGGGAAGGAACAGCTGTTTAAAGTGGTATGATCCCAGTTAAATATATAGTGTGGATGGGCCTTATTCAAGAGAATTAGAGGCAGCTGGTAGTGCGTTGAATCGGAGGCAATGCTTATCAAGTCCTTTGCAGATTTTATCTGTAATGTGTTAGTGTACAGACATGTTGGCCTTCAACTGGGCTTGCTGTTGAGGTTATAAAAAGGTCATAGGTCAGGAGTCACCCCTGGCCCAGGTCAAGCCCTAACCTCACAGGCTACAGCTCTGTCCCCCGACACCAGTTAAGGCCCCGCTGGGACTGTGTTGAACCTCCTTCTGAGCCATTATTGAATTTCCGGAGCCCCTGAAACTCCTTCCTTGCCCTACCTGAGACAGACCATGCCATCACCCTGTGATTTATACACACGGAGTTTATGCGCAGAGCAGATGGTGGCTCCTTCAATAATATTCTGAAAGCGTCAACTTTGAGTGGAGAGGCGAGAGATTTCATTATCTGGGAAGAGCAGGAACCTCGACTTAAGCTGTAAAGAAGATAAGGAGATAAAAGATGGTTTCCCCCGCAAATCCCATATTTGCAATCTCGCTCTCCAGGGCTGGGCTCATCTCTGCAAAGAGTATTAACGGAGGCCGACGTGATGAAAGGGAAGGCTCTTTCAATGCTTTGCTTACTTGTCCTGAGGCTGGAGATTTTATAGGAACCGAGGAAGCTGCCTTATGCTGAATGCCATTGCATGCCCTGTAATAAATTATGCACCCGAATACCACTGCATGACAACTGCCTACCACCAGGTAGCAAACATTGAAATCGAATACCATTAATGTAGACACCAAGCAACTGGCAAATATTTGAACATTGAGAGTCGACATCAACATTTGCAAAGGGGAGCAAATTACTGGGAACACATTGACTTCAGTTTTTTAAAAAAGGGAATGCTACTCAGAACTGTGTCTGTATATCTTATTTATATTTATTTCATAAAATTTATAAACTGGTTGTTTGTAAAAACAAACCAATAAAACAAACCACAAAGCGGCTTACAAAAAGATAAAGCAATAAAACCAAGAAACATTTGCAATCCTTTTCAACATGCTAAAAGTTGAAATACTACAACAGATTAAAATTCACATTAGCATTTCTAAGGATCTGGGTGGGCTTAGCCTGAAGAAGAATGTTTTTAGCAGGCACCAAAAAGAATACAGTGAAGGTCCCTGCTTGGTACAAGAGGCAGGGGGTTCCGATGTATAGGCGCTGCCATACTACACAACTGAGGTCTTAGAAATGTGGAGTGGGTGTTATGTGGCAGATGTGTTGTTGTTGTTTAGTCGTTTAGTCGTGTCCGCCTCTTCGTGACCCCCTGGACCAGAGCACGCCAGGCACTTCTGTCTTCCACTGCCTCCCGCAGTTGGGTCAAACTCATGCTGGTAGCTTCGAGAACACTGTCCCACCATCTCGTCCTCTGGCGTCCCCTTCTCCTTGTGCCCTCCATCTTTCCCAACATCAGGGTCTTTTCCAGGGAGTCTTCTCTTCTCATAAGGTGGCCAAAGTCTTGGAGCCTCAGCTTCAGGATCTGTCCTTCCAGTGAGCGCTCAGGGCTGATTTCCTTAAGAATGGAGAGGTTTGATCTTCTTGCAGTCCATGGGACTCTCAAGAGTCTCCTCCAGCACCATAATTCAAAAGCATCAATTCTTCTGCAATCAGCCTTCTTTGTGGTCCAGCTCTCACTTCCATACATCACTACTGGGAAATCCATAGCTTTAACTATACGGACCTTTGTTGGCAAGGTGATGTCTCTGCTTTTTAAGATGCTGTCTAGGTTTGTCATTGCTTTTCTCCCAAGAAGCAGGCGTCTTTTAATTTCATGACTGCTGTCACCATCTGCAGTGATCATGGAGCCCAAGAAAGTAAAATCTCTCACTGCCTCCATTTCTTCCCAGTGGCCATGATCTTCGGTTTTTTAATGTTGAGCTTCAAACCATATTTTGCGCTCTCCTCTTTCACCCTCATTAAAAGGTTCTTTAATTCCTCCTCACTTTCTGCCATCAAGGTTGTGTCATCTGCATATCTGAGGTTGTTGATATTTCTTCCGGCAATCTTAATTCCGGCTTGGGATTCATCCAGCCTACATACTACATGTGGCAGATGTAGTACTGCCAATTCCATCAACTGAAGTGGTTGATGGAGCACATGTTGGGTAAGGAGATCTCGTAGGTAAATTGGCCCTGAGTTATTAAGGGCTTTGTAGATAATAGCAACAGTTTGAACTTGCCCCAGTAGCGGATTGGCAAGCAGTGCCAATCTCTGAGCCCAGATGTTCCACGCTGGGTATGTCTTGTTCCCGTCAGCAATTGTGCTGCAGCATTCTGCACCAACTGCAGCTTCCGGATCCAGCACAAGGGAAGCCACGCATAGAGTGCATTGCAGTAATCCAGTCTTGATGGAACTTGGGTTGCCGTATCTTGAAGAGCAAAAAATAATAATAATAGGACGCTATGATGGCCATTCAAAGCAAAGAAACCCAAATTGTTCCAAATTTAACCCCTGAAAATGAGGACGTGTCCTGGAAAAAGAAGACCCATGAATTACTGTGGCAAGACCTTCCCAAGCCAGGAATGGCTCACCATTGGCGAGACTGATATCTGGCCTGCTATTTGGAATCAGTGTGATAAGGACTTTGTGTCCTCCTTTTCTGCAACTTTGCAGAAACTCGCATGAACTCAAATGTCAAATAGTAGATAGGTAGCCGTGTTGGTCTGCCATAGTCAAAATAAAAAAATTCCTTCCAGTAGCACCTTAAAGACCAACTAAGTTAGTTCTTGGTATGAGCTTTCGTGTGCATTTTTCGTGTGTATCTGAAGAAGTGTGCATGCACACGAAAGCTCATACCAAGAACTAACTTAGTTGGTCTTTAAGGTGCTACTGGAAGGAATTTTTTTATTTTGTCAAATGTCAAATGTAATTGCGAAGAAGCAACACAATGTGCGAGCCCCTCCTACTGGATGCTTGCAGTATTGCAGTATAAGGAACTTAAGAAGTGCAGAAGAGCAACACTCAACTCCTGTTGTTTCCAACAGCTGGTGTTCAGAAGCTGAACCATAGGTGGGTTCCCACGAGGCAAGAGAAAGTGATAACAGCAAGAACCTTTATTGAACTGCAGAACTGGACAACAGGGGCAAAGCAACTGCTTATAGACATTTCTGGAGGCCTGGGCCACTCCCACTCTCAACGTGATTGGCTGTCTAAACTTCCAAGCTGCGAATCACAAGTCAGAGTTTAAGGGCCAATGGCAGAGGCCCAAATCCTGAAATGTTCTGTGATTGGATTAGAATGTTGTCTTATTTTATTGTTGTTGGCCGCCCTGAGCCCGGCTTCGGCTGGGGAGGGTGGGATATAAATAATAAATTATTATTATTATTATTATTATTATTATTATTATTATTCTGTATCGAATCAGAACACAAGGGCTCAGAATCCCTAGTCCAGACAACACAGACCACTGAATGCATAACAACAACAACAACAACAACAACAACAACAACAACAATAATAATAATAATAATAATTTATTATTTATACCCCGCCCATCTGGCTGGGTCTCCCCAGCCACTCTGGGAGGCTTCCAACAAAGATTAAAAATACATTAAAATGTCACACATTAAAAACTTCCCTGAACAGGGCTGCCTTCAGCTGTCTTCTGAATGTCAGGTAGTTGTTTAACTCTTTGACATCTGATGGGAGGGGGTTCCATAGGGTGGGCGCCACCACCAAGAAGGCCCTCTGCCTGGTTCCCTGTAACCTCGCTTCTTGCAGGGAGGGAACTGCCAGAAGGCCCTCGGCGCTGGACCTCAGTGTCTGGGCTGGACAATGCTACAGAGATAGAACAGCATGGCTCCTAGCTCTGGAAACATTGCTGTCTTGTGTGTCTCGTTGCAGGTGGTGCGGGACCAGATCTCCCACTGCACAGTGAAACTACGCCAGACGACGGGACTCATGGAATACTGCTTGGAGGTCATCAAGGAGAACGATCCCAGCGGATTCCTCCAGGTTGCTGCTTGATTCTCTTCCCCCCTGTTCATACTCCTAAGAGAAGCGTGGATTTCCTCTTATTGCTGCAAATGCCCTAATTCAGACCTCCTTGAGTTCATGTATACAGTCATACCTTGGGTTACAGACGCTTCAGGGTGGGTTTTTTTGGGTTATGGACCGCTGAAACCCGGAAGTATCGGAACGGGTTACTTCTGGGTTTCAGGGTTCATGCATGCAGCCGCTGCAGGTTGCAACCTGAGTGTTCTCTGTACATTGTGGTGTTCATGACCGGTCTACTGAATGATGCTACCTAGCATTCCTAAGCAACTCAAGGCTACTTGGCCTAGGAGGACAAGGCGCTGGTGGAAAAAGGAGGAGTTGACTGCTTGTTTGCAAGTCGCCTTGAGAAGATAAACCTGCTAGTCTGTTTAACCTTTTAAGACTCAGTCCTTCACATTCCATCAGGGATGGCCGGAGCGAAGTACAGGGACTGAGCACATCACATGCAGAAGACCCGTAAATTCAATCCCTGGTATCTCCAGTTAAAAGGATCTCAGGCGGAGTCACTGCAAAGTGTCTGAGTCCTTAGGGGAAAACACAGCTGGTATAAAGAGACAGTAGTGGGCTTGATAGACCTGAAGCTGCACAAGATGAACCATTAAATGCATCTTTTCATTTAATATGCACTTTATAAGATGCAAAAAGAAGTTGCTGTGGAGATGCAGGTTGCTGGAGGCAGAGAAGCAGAGGAGTTTGGCATCAATGGAACATTTCCCCCTGATGCAAATAGCAGCCTCAGAGGAGAGAATTTCCTCATGACTACAGCAAAGGCTTAAATCCCCTCCTTTTTGTCTTCTGTGATCTGAATTTCCTCAGGTCTGTTGTGTGGGAATCTTCAGGGAGGCAGGAGAGGATATATTGTTTATTAATATACTTCCCAACTTGTGCTAGCAAGTTCCTTTACTTAGCAGAGTTTTACATTCCCCTTTTAAACGCACAGCAGAAAGCTGGCTGCAGGCTTGTTTAAGCCTCTCAATATTAGATTCCTGGTAAGTTCCCTTATATTCCTCTTAAAAGAATAAACACACCACAATCTTGTGTAAAGTATATAAAAGTCTAGTATACCTGAAGGAATGTCTCCACCCCCATCACTCTACCCAGACACTGAGGTCCAGTGCCGAGGGCCTTCTGGCAGTTCCCTCACTGCGAGAAGCCAAGTTACAGGGAACCGGGCAGAGGGCCTTATCGGTGGTGGCGCCCGGCCTGTGGAACGCCCTGCCACCAAAGAGAAAAACAACTACTAGACTTTTAGAAGACATATGAAGGCAGCCCTGTTTAGGGAAGCTTTTAATGTTTAACAGACTATTGTATTTTAATCTTTTGTTGGAAGCTGCCCAGAGTGGCAGGGGAAACCCAGCCAGATGGGCGGGATATAAATAATAATTTATTATTATTATTATTATTATTATTATTATTATTATTATTATTATTATTATTATTAGTTTACTCACATCATCAGTTCACAGTTGGATCCCTGAAGGCAGACTTAATTTCAAAGAATATATGTGTGGATCTATCCCATATGGGGATAATCCCAGTGTCCTCTGTTGGCTATAGCCTCTGTTGGCTATAGCCTTGGTTATAGCCTTTCCAACTTGTGTTAACAAGTTCACAATTTTAGCAGAGTAACATTCTCCCTTTTTAAACTCACAGTGGATGCGTTTGCTCAGGCTCGCTAAAGCCTCTATAATAACTGTTCTGGTATTTCCCCCTTGTTCCCTCATAAAAGATAAGACATGACACAGTATTCTATTTGCAGATAGGTAGCCGTGTTGGTCTGCCATAGTCAAAATAAAAAAATTCCTTCCAGTAGCACCTTAAAGACCAACTAAGTTAGTTCTTGGTATGAGCTTTCGTGTGCATGCACACTGAAGAATCTGAAGAAGTGTGCATGCACACGAAAGCTCATACCAAGAACTAACTTAGTTGGTCTTTAAGGTGCTACTGGAAGGAATTTTTTTATTTTGACAGTATTCTATAAAAGTATAAAAAAGAGTTTACTCAACTCACATTCTGTTCACAATCAGATCCCAGAAGGCAGACTTAGCTTAGAAAAGTAACATACACCTGGAAACTATCTCATAAGGAGACAGTCCCTTTGTCCTCTATTGGCTGGAGGCCAAGAGAGCATCTTTGGCTAAGCAGATGTTGCTTCTTTGATGCATGTAGTCAAAGAGAGAGAGGTGGCTGCCCTGCCCTGTGCTTTTCTTATTACCTGCACAGGTGAGTCCACGCCCACCTCTAGTCACATGCAGAGGAAGTCTGTCCCAGCCCAGAAGGAAACAGGAAGTTGACCTGCTGGCTGGACAAACCTTCCTCCCCATGTGTAAACGCGTTCACTCTAGGAATGTTGTACTTGACTGCTCTTGTGTTTCACATTCCACAAGTGTATGGCAGTCAAAGGGTATCCTGTGTCTAATGATGGATTTTGCATTTTGGCTATCAAGGCTTGTGACCTTCCTCACTCCTGGGAGACTTCTCCAACCCTGTATTTATCCAAGCTGCACCAATAGGAGTATAGCATCTAGATCAAGGGAAGTAATAGTGCCACTGTATTCTGCTCTGGTCAGACCTCACCTGGAGTACTGTGTCCAGTTCTGGGCACCACAGTTCAAAAAGGACACTGACAAACTGGAACGTGTCCAGAGGAGGGCAACCAAAATGGTCAAAGGCCTGGAAACGATGCCTTATGAGGAACGGCTAAGGGAGCTGGGCATGTTTAGCCTGGAGAAGAGGAGGTTAAGGGGTGATATGATAGCCATGTTCAAATATATAAAAGGATGTCACATAGAGGAGGGAGAAAGGTTGTTTTCTGCTGCTCCAGAGAAGCGGACACGGAGCAATGGAGCCAAACTACAAGAAAGAAGATTCCACCTAAACATTAGGAAGAACTTCCTGACAGTAAGAGCTGTTCGACAGTGGAATTTGCTGCCAAGGAGTGTGGTGGAGTCTCCTACTTTGGAGGTCTTTAAGCAGAGGCTTGACAACCATATGTCAGGAGTGCTCTGATGGTGTTTCCTGCTTGGCAGGGGGTTGGACTCGATGGCCCTTGTGGTCTCTTCCAACTCTATGATTCTATGATTCTATAAGCCTCGCACTCTCTGATTCACCCGTCTCCTTTGCCACCAGATCTCTGATGCGCTGATAAGGAGAGTCCACCTGACAGAGGACCAGTGGGGGAAAGGAACCCTCTCCCCAAGGATGACAACAGACTTTGATCTGAACCTGGACAGTGGGCCTTTGCTCCAGACCATCCACCAGCTGGACTTCATGCAAATGAAAGGTAAATGTCAGAGCAATCCTGTCTCTGTCTGTTTGGAAGGAGTGCCAGGCATGAAAATACGAGGGGGAGGAAAGAAACAGCAGGTTTAAAATAGCCGCAAGGTAGAAATGGTTTTGGTTTTTTGGGGGACGCAGGTGGCGCTGTGGGTTAAACCTCAGAGTCTAGGGCTTGTCGATCAGAAGGTCGGCGGTTCAAATCCCCGCAACGGGGTGAGCTCCTGTTGCTTGGCCCCTGCTCCTGTCAACCTAGCAGTTCGAAAGCATGTGAAAGTGCAAGTAGATAAATAGGTACCGCTCTGGCGGGAAGGTAAACGGCGTTTCCGTGCACTGCTCTGGTTCGCCAGAAGCTGCTTAGTCATGCTGGCCACATGACCCAGAAGCTGTACGCCGGCTCCCTCAGCCAATAAAGCGAGATGAGCACCCCAAACCCCAGAGTCGGTCACGACTGGACCTAATGGTCAGGGGTCCCTTTACCTTTTTTAGAAATTTATTTTAGGCATGTTATCTCCCATGCTTGAACTAAGTTCTCAGGGTGACTAACAATTGCATAATAATTAAATGTCCTTTTTTTTGGAAACACTGTTCCCTAGGAATGAGTTTTAAAAGCCGAGCTTTGCTAGTGAGTCTGGGTAGATAACATTTCCATATGGACCAAGACGAGTAATGTTAACTTGTTTCTTTAGGAATGTTACCCGGCACCCCAGTCTCCAGTCTCCAGTCGGCCTGATCTAACAGGCTCTTCTTAGATAGAATCCTAGAGATTCACAACACCATCTTACTAAAACAGGAGCACAACAGACATGGAACGCACCAACTCATTGCGCCATTCTTATGTCCTTAGTTGCAGATGTAGCCTCTGGGCTAGGAAAATGACATTCCAGTAGACTTGTAAAAGGGGGAAAGAGTATTGGGAAATGATCCATAATGAATTGAAATTTTTTTTTTAAAGTACTTTCCTAAAAAAACTAGAGTCAAAAGGTTATTTATGTATGATGCTGCTACTGCAGCCCGTGTTTTGTTAGTCCCAAAATGGAAAACGAGCGAGGTCCCAACCAAAGAAAAATGGCAACTTAAGTTGACAGAAATATGTACAACTCATAGACTTAACATATAGAATAAGAGAACAAGAAGAATATACATTTAGAGAAGATTGGTAAACGTTTATTGAATATATGGGAAATAAATGTGTGCAGCTGAAAATGCTGGCAGCATTAATAATAATAATAATAATAATAATAATAATAATAATAATAATAATAATAATAATAATTTATATCATGCCCTCCCCGGCCAGAGCCGGGCTCAGGGCAGCTAACACCGGTAAAATTACAGTAAAAACATAAGGGGGGGACCAATTTAAAATACAGGTTAAAATGCAATTTTAAATGCAGCCTCATTTCCCCATAGATTGAAACCATAAGGGGAGGGAAACATAAGGGTCAGACTGAGTCCAGACCAAAGGCCAGGCAGAACAGCTCTGTCTTGCAGGCCCTGTGGAAAGATGTCAAGTCCTGCAGGGCCCTGGTCTCTTGGGACAGAGCGTTCCACCAAGTCGGGGCCAGTGCTGAAAAGGCCCTGGCCCTAGTTGAGACCAATCTAACCACCTTGCGACTTGGGACCTCCAAAATGTTGTCATTTGTGGACCTTAAGGTCCTCTGCGGGGCATACCAGGAGAGGCAGTCCTGTAGGTACGTGGGTCCTAGGCTGCTTAGGGCTTTAAAGGTCAAAACCAGCACCTTAAACCTGACCTTGTACTCCACCGGGAGCCATTGCACTTAAGATAAATTCAACAGTGTAAACAAGTTTTGATAGATGCAATAATAGAATATTGAATGGTATAGCTTTTTGTAAAATGTGCAGGGATTTATGATCTGTAAAATGAACCATGGAAAGAGAAGAAAGGAAGTCACTGATATCTTAAGGATGTAAAATGAGTATTTTAAATGGTGAAACAGAAAATTCAATTAAAATTTTTTGCACCATAACACTCACTTTTTTCCTCCTAGAAAGTAAGGGGAAATGTCTGTGTGTGTTATGGTGTGAATGCCTACGGGTGGCGGGAGGGATCTGCTGCAGTCGTGAGCAGAGGATCCATGGTTCCGCTTCCTTCCCTCCTCCGTGGCTCGCTTTGAAACAGCAAAGCGGGAGAAGAGCCGCTGAGTGGGGAGGAGAGAGGGACAGAGTGCCTGCTTGCTTTAAAGGAGCAAAGCAGGAGAGAGAGGAGTCGCTTACACGAGTGTAAGCGGCTCCTGTCTGGTTGGCTCCTTTAAAGCAAGCAGGTTCTCTGTCCCTCTCTCCTCCCCACTCAGCTCGCTAAATAGCATTATTAGCAGCATCCTTCTCCACACACCCCACGCGTGCTCCTTGTCCCTTGAGTGCTTTTCCTTCCCTCCCCACTTAAAACGTGGTTACAAAGCACGGATCCACATGGATCCTCAGGATTTTTGCATTGGGCTACCCCAAACTCACTGTCAGATCACATGTCTGTGGCCACAGCATGAACCACAAAAATCATACATCCACTGTTTCGTTTAGAATATTTTTTTTTCTTGTTTTCCTCCCCTAAAAACTATGTGCGTGTTATGGTCTGGTGCGTGTTATAGAGTGAAAAATACGGTATATGTATGTGTATGTGTGTGTGTGTGTGAGAGAGAGAATGATAATCTAGGTTTCTCAGGATGGAAAATTCCCATGTTTACATGCCTGCAGTAATGGCTGCGCAATTGCCATTTTAGGAAACAGGGGAAATAAATCTGATGCAGAAATGGGAGTGTTTGCCTCCTTCCTTCCTCTGCATGCCGTTCATTCCAAGATCTGTTTTTCCTGCATTCACACGACTGGGCACCACGCAGCCCTCCTTGCCTGCGACATGCCCAGCTGCCTTCGCATCCGTTCCTCTCCTCCTTGCCAGCTCAGCTGCATTGGCACATCGCAACAGGCCCCATCTGGGGCAGAGCGGCAGAGCAGAGAGACACAGCAACAGGCAGGGCCGCAGAGAATATGTTTGCTGGCTCCTGGGCGACCTGCCAGCTGCGAGGTGCCCATCTGCGCCATTGTGGCACTTCAAAGCCTCGCAAGGGGGAAGGGATAGCCAGACCCCTGTCTTGAAACAGGGTTTGTTGTAGGGCGACGCTCAGGGTGCCTGCCACCTGGGTAGGAACTGTAGGCTTGTGGAGAACTGCAGTTCCCAGGGCTAATGAGAAGGAAGTTCTGAACTGGCAATTTGGTCTCAGTTTGCAGTAATAACAGTATTTCTATAGCTATTTTTTTTTCCAAAAGTGGGGCTAATGAACAAGAAGATGAGATGGTTTACTGATTTCTATACACTCAGTAGTTTAGAATAGGAGAAAAACTGGCAAGTTTTAGCTGGTCCCCAGGACTATCACCTACAACTCCAGTACAAAAATTAAAACAGAACATATAATGCCAAGGTACAGAAACGTCGCTACTTATATTACTTGAAGGGTTATTGTAGCCATAGACAGCCTCTTACAATACTACTACTACTACTAATAATAATAAACATAATGATAATGATAATGATGATGATGATGATGATGATGATAATTTATACCCCACCCATCTGGCTGGGTTTCCCCAGCCACTCTGGGCAGCTTCCAACAAAAGATTGAAAATACATTAAAACATCAGTCATTAAAAACTTCCCTAAAGAGGGCTGCCTTCAGATATCTTCTAAACATCAAATAGTTCTTTATTTCTTTGACATCTGATGGGAGGGCGTTCCACAGGGCAGGTGCCACTACCGAGAAGGCCCTGTGCCTGGTTCCCTGTAACTTGGCTTCTCACAGTGAGGGAACTGCCAGAAAGCCCTCAGAGCTGGACCTCAGTGTCCGGGATGGACGATGGGGGTGGAGACGCTCCTTCAGGTATACTGGACCAAGGCCGTTTAGGGCTTTAAAGGTCAACACCAACACTTTGAATTGTGCTTGGAAACGTACTGGGATTGTGCTTGGAAACGTACTGGAAAGGGTTCTTTCCGGGTTTCGCCGTTCATGCATGCGCAGACGCTCAAAGTGACGTCACACGCATGCGTAGAAGCGGCGAATTGCGACCCGCGCAGGCACGGGTTGCGTTCTGCTCATGTTGCGAACGGAACTCCGGAACGGATCCCGTTCGTGACCAGAGGTACCACTGTATTAGGGTGAAGGATAGGTAATAAGCCGACAAACTCTTGCAGAACTCGGAGGCCCTGATTTCCACCCTGTCTGGCGGTAGAAGTCGGGGTTACACTAATTTCTGTTTAGCTTCCTCCCCAGTGCCGGCCCCCCCAATCCTCCAGCTGGAAGAGTGCTGCACCCAGAACAACAGCGCCACCTTGTCGTGGAAGCAGCCCCCACTTTCCGCGGTGCAAGTGGACGGATACATCCTGGAATTGGATGATGGGAACGGTGGTCAGTTCAGGGTACGTTTTATGGAGAGGCACTTTTACGTTGTGGGGTGGGTGGGTGGGAGGGAGAACAGTGCTGGCTCCGGGTTTTAGCGTTGGAAGGAGTTCCAGGGGTCATGTAGTCCAACCCCATGTGATGCAGGGATCTCAACTGACAGGTGGCCACCCAACCTCGTTAAACGACCATTAAACTCAAATAGAATTGTGTGGCGAGTTCCCGTCCCCCCCGGTGGAAATAATGACACATGACACAATTATTAAGGTTAATGGGCTAAATAAAGCCACAACCTTTATTGGTTACAGGTGATGAGCGGTATTGGCTTAGGCATTGATCCTAACTGACTATATCTGACTTCAGCCCGTCTGCTTGAAGTCCGGGAAGGGTTAACCACAAGTAGGGGGAGTCCTGCTGATGCACATCAACTAGGAACTCCCCTGGGGTCACCGCTAGGGGACGTGCCTTAGGCCCTCACCTCCCTAGGCTTTGGACAGGGCCATGCCCCCCGGAATCCTTTACCGGACTACCCTTCAATATGTGGGGCAGGTGATGGCACTTCCTCCCCTCTTCCATCTACAGAGCAACACCAATGCCTAACCGCCAATACCAAGAAAGTTGTGACGATTTCCTATGAGGTAGGCGAAAACCAAGTGGCAGGTGCCAATTTGCCAAGTGGGAAAATTCCTACCAGGCCCCTCAACGGTGACCAACCGAGGTCCATAGCAAGGTCAAGGAACGAAACCTTATAGGGTGGAAGGGTGGGGAAACCGGAACAGCTGAGGAGCAGCAAAGAGGGAGATCCCTGGCCCCATCCTGCCTCTATAGGGCAGGCCACGCCCCCTGAACCGGCCAATTGGGCTAGGGGGTGACGCGGCCAGGAATCCCCCCAATTGCACGGGGGCTGGCCTCCACCCAGCACGCATGTGGTGGGGCCGTGAAGCCCACAACCCCACCTCCTCGGAAGGGCGGAAGTGGCTTTGGGACCCTAGAATCACAGAACTGTAGAGGTGGAAGGGACCCCAAGGGTCTAGTCCGAGTCCCTGAAATACAGGGGTTGAAACCACGAACTCTTTGTGTGCGTAGGCAATCGAGAATAGATTTTGTGATCTGAGACTTGGGTGGGTGGAAAGCTAAGCCAGTACAGATGCCTTTTGGAGGGGGGGGGGGGCTGGCTTAAAATAGCTGCCTCCAACATCTTGGAAACAAAAGGCAGTTGCTTCCCAGCCTCCTCGTTTCTCTGGGGAGCTGTGAGTTTCAGGGACAGTTACTCAACAAGCAATTTTTCTTAGGAGCAGCAATAAAAAAAAACACAAATATATGTAATATATTCGCTGGGGAGAAGCCTCAGCTGTGTGGTCGGACACCTGCTTTGCTTGTAGAAGGTCCAAGGTTCAATTTCTGATGCCCCTGAGATGCCCGTGGCTGAAACCCTGGAGAGATGCTGCCAGTCAGTGTGGACAATATTGGCCTAGATGGTCCAGTGGCCTGGCTGCATAAGGCAGTTTCTTGTTTACCCTATATATTTAAGGTAGGATCATTGCTCAGTGGCAGAGCACCTGCTCTGCATGCAGAAGCACCCTGCTTCAGTCCCCAGCATCTCCAAGTTGGGCTGGGAAAGGCTCCCTTCCTGAAACCCTGGAGAGTTGCTGCCAGCCAGTGTAGACAGCAATAAGCACAAGGCAGCTTCCAGCAATCCTAATTTTTTGGACATTCAGCGATTGTCGTTGACTCAACTGAGATTTGAGCCAGAGTCTTCCTTTGCCAACCTGACACCTATCAATATTTTGGACTACAATTCCGACCAGCCCCAACCAGCATGGACTTTTGGAGTAGTGGTACGAAACATCTAGAGGGCATCAGGTTGGCGAAGGCTGGCCTATGATCTTGCCTCCCACTGCGCACACAAGATCTCTGCTGCATTGCAAAGCTTCCCTGAAAGGGCCCGTTCCCTGTGGGAGCAGTCAAATGCAACATTCCTTGTTTTCCTAGAGTGGACATGCAAGGGGATATTGCTCAGCCAGTCGAAACTTCCTGTTTCCTCCTGGCCTGGAGCATCCTTCCTTGCATGTGACTAGAGGGGGGCGTGACCTTACCTGTCCAGGTAACAAAAAGCACAAATCACGCAGCACTCTCTCTCTCTTTGACTTCCTTCTTTGTTTGACCAGCTTTTTAGCTAGGATGCTATGATAGCTTCTCATCTAGCATAAGCACTGGGATTATCCCCCCATATGGGGAAGATCCACATGTACATATTTTGTAACTAAGTCTGCCTTCAGGAATTCAACTGTGAACTGATGTGAGTAAACCTCTTTTATTGGCTTTAAATAAGATTGTTGTCTCTTTATTCTTTAAAGAGGGATTAAAGGGAACTTACCAGGAACTCTAGCAGGGACGTGGGTGGCGCTGTGGGTTAAACCACAGAGCCTAGGACTTGCCGATCAGAAGGTCGGCAGTTCGAATCCCTGAGATGGGGTGAGCTCCCGTTGCTCAGTCCCTGCTCCTGCCAACCTAGCAGTTCGAAAGCACGTCAAAGTGCAAGTAGATAAATAGGTACCGCTCCAGCGGGAAGGTAAACGGCGTTTCCGTGCGCTGCTCTGGTTTGCCAGAAGCGGCTTAGTCATGCTGGCCACATGACCCGGAAGCTGTATGCCGGCTCCCTCGGCCAATAAAGCGAGATGAGCGCCACAACCCCAGAGTCCGTCACGACTGGACCTAATGGTCAGGGGTCCCTTTCCCTTTACTTAGCAGAAACTATACAATTCATTCTGAGACAGACTGAATTGTATAACAGTGAGAGACTCACACGAGCCTGCAACCAGCTATCTGCTGTGCTTGAGAAGGGGAATGTAAACTGTGCTAAGTAAAGGAACTTGCTAGCACGAGTTAGAAAGGATATTAATAAACAATATATGCCTCCCTGAACATTCCCACACATACATCAGCTTTGTGTCTTTGTGTCCTTAGGAGGTGTATGTCGGGAAAGAGACGATGTGCACTGTGGATGGACTCCACTTTAACAGCACCTACAGTGCTCGGGTCAAGGCCTTCAACAAGACCGGGGTCAGCCCCTACAGCAAGATGCTGGTTCTGCAGACCTCCGAGGGTAAGTCATGGCTGCCGGGATCAGGGGTGAGGCATTTTCCACTGAAGAAGGGCCAGGGGGGTCCTTCCTTGCCTAGGCTCATCTTAGGAATTCTTGCAGGAGATGCCCTTCCTTGTTTGGGTTGCTAAACTGGAGACCCCCCCTTCCCTCAAAAAAGGAGAGAAATGTCACCTGGGAAAAAGGCGTCAAAAGCAATTTCTGTCCTCCCTGCCCCTTCCGTTCCAAAAACGTGTCGCGCAGTTGGCCATGCTTTCTATTTAATAGTTGCATCCTGCTTTTCCAACAATGAACGTGGCGCTCAAAGAGGCTTGCGACAATCACAGCAGCGCTGAAAAGCAACAAACGCAGCAGCGAGCGCTGTAATATCTCTAGCGCAGTGGCGTATGAATAAAGCAAACGGGCAACCACAAATCCATCAGTCAGTGTGATTCAGTGACGTCAGAAGATGGGGAAGAGCTGCTGGGCACCAGCCCTAGAGCGGATGACATCCTCTCTCTGGGGAGGGGCTGCTTCTTGGCTTAGGCAGCCCACTCCCAGGCAGTGAGATCGTTCACAGTTTTTTAATCCTGACTTCTTTTTCACCTTGTATGAGTCTGCAGGTGCACCTACAGGTGTTTTGTTGAAGCACAGAGGCGACTCCTTGTAACCCAGAGTCTATTTCTTTTATCTCTCTCTCGAGTGGGAAACAGCTCCCGTAAAGCTTTCCTCCGCCTCCCTCTCTTCTGACACCCCCCCTTCAAACTCCCCCTTGGCCTCCGTTTTCCTACTTCTCCCTTCAGCCCCTAATCCGGGTGGGGTAGGCGCACCCCGTTTTGCCACTTGAGACGGAACAGGCATGGGCCACCCCCTCCCTGCGCTGTTCGCCTCGCCACTGGCGCTGTGCCTCTCTTCCTGCATTGCGTGCCAGAGCCCACAAAGCACTGGCAGCAGTGCCATCTTCCGACAGAAGATCATGCCAAAATCTCACAAGATCTCCTGCTCTCCGTGAGCTCTTGTGAGGCTTCGGCAAGATGGAATCATAGAACGGTGGAGTTGGAAAGGACCCCTAGTCCAATCCAGCAGTGGAGCATGTATCCATAGCGCTGGGGGGGCACGCACTGGGGGTCTGGAGGGCAAACATAGCCTGCTGTGCACTAGCCCAGCACCAGCCACCACAGCCACTGGAATGACTCCAGCCTCCGAAAGCAGCACAGGGCCTTGCAATGGGCAAAGGGTTTCAAGGCTGAGGCTGAGATCGGATGGTGCGTGGCATCTTCCTTGCATCTACGGGACTGCCTCTCCTGGTCTGCTCGCAGAGGACCTTAAGGTTTATGAATAATCATAATTCAGAGGTCTCGGGAAGTAAGGAAGTCAGATTATCCTTCGCCAGGGCCAGGGCCTTCTCAGTGATGGCTCCGACCTGGTGGAATGCTCTGTCCCATGAGACCAGGGCCCTGCAGGATTTAACTTCCTTCTGCCAGGCCTGTAAGACAGAGGTATTCCGCCTGGCTTTCAATTTGAACTTAGCCTGATCTTTTATTCCCCTTCCTTCCCTCCCTCTCCCCTTTTTATGAAGATTACCCGCTCTGGAACCCCACAGCTAATTCTCCCCTGGTCTCCTCGCTGGCCCAAATAGGACTAATTTAGCCAGCTAGCCCTGGTGATCATCTAATGTTTATTGGATGAATTTCCCCCCTAAATTGATTTTCGAATTCTGAATTTATTGTTATTCACTTTTTATACTGTATTTTATGCTGGTTTTTGTTACATCAATTAAGTGTTTTAAATTTGTTGTTAGCCGCCCTGAGCCCGGTTTTCTGAACTGGGAAGGGTGGGGTATAAATAAAAAAATATTATTATTATTTCTCAAGGCACCCTCCCTGAGCCGCTTTGCGAGGCTGGGATCTGATCATATTCCAGCCTTGCAAAGGGTCGGCTCAAGGAAGGTGGTATGAGCAGCGCTCTCCCCCCAAAAATGTGCCCGAAGCAATTGCCTTGGGAATGCCCTCCCACCTCCCAACCCTACATCCCTAGTCCAATCCCTTGCAAGGCAGGAATCTCACCTGAAGCATCCTGAAGCCACCCAACCTCTGCTTAAAAACCACCAGGGAACGAGAGCCCAGAGCCACTGTCTCTTCTTACTGTTCCATGGCTCTTACTTGCCAAAAGATAAGGTTTGCTTGCTCAAGGATTTCGGCTGAGGAGTGTGTGTGTGCACACACGCATGCATGCACACACACGTGTATATCTATAGATTTGCACCCAGCTTTGTAGATCTGTATGCAGAGTTTTGTACATAGGGTTGCATCCGACGCTGTTGGTCCCTTACCTTTCCCGCTCTGACCTGGCCACAGTGATCCATGAGACAGTCACCTCCAGGCTTGACTACTGTAATTTGCTCTATACGGGGCTGCCCTTGAAGCTGTCCCAGAAACTCCAGCGGGTGCAGAATGCTGCAGCGAGGCTCCTCACGGGGTCTCTGCCATGGGAGCATATTCACCCAGTGCTTTTCCAGCTGCGCTGGCTCCCGGTGGAGTACAGGGTCAGGTTTAAGGTGCTGCTTTTGACCTTTGAAGCCCTTCGCGGCCTAGGACCCTCGTACCTACGGGACCACCTCTCCCGGTATGCCCCACAGAGAGCCTCAAGGTCCATAAATAGCAACACCCTGGTGGTCCCGCGCCCTAAGGAAGTCAGCTTAGCCTCAACCAGAGGCAGGGCCTTTTCCACACTGGCTCCGGCCTGGTGGAACGCTCTGCCTCATGAGACCAGGGCCCTGCAGGATCTGATTTCTTTCCGCAGGGCCTGTAAGACAGAGTTGTTCCGCCTGGCCTTTGGCTTGGAGCCAGTTTGATTCCCTCCCCCTCTTTCTTTTTCCTTTTCCTCCTGTGATGAGGCTGCATTTTAATATTTTAATGTTTCAATATTTGTTGTATTTTAATCTTGTTTTTTAAGTTGTATTCATTCAACTTGTTTTTATGATTGCTTGTTAGCCGCCCTGAGCCCGGCCTTGGCTGGGGAGGGCGGGGTATAAATAAAAATTATGATGATGATGATGAACTAGCAGAATGCCGTTGGTGGGGTGGGGCTTCCCATTCCTCTCCTCTCCCCGTGAGCCCCCCCCCCAATTTGGTAAAGCCATAACTGGGAGCCAGTGGCGGAGGGAGGAGTGTGCGGTGGGGACAGTCCACCCTGGGTGTCTTCGCTGAGGGGGGGCGGCATTTGGCGCACCACCTGCCCGCGACTCCCAAGCCTACCCCGAGCCGTCGGTGAAAAGGGGCAGCAGGAGGAGGCTTAGGAGTTGTCGGTGGGCGGCACACCGAATGTTGAGTGCACCATGCACCCGAGCGGCTATCCCGCGCCTGGGAGGGCACCCTCCGTGCCCTGCCCCCCCCCTCGGGAGCACATCCCACCCCCCTCGGTGGACGCGCCTGCCCTGGGTAGTGTGGGCATATGCTCCTCCGCTGCTGGGAGCTGACGTTCTGCCCCAGGGGCCACGCTCCCCTTGGGAGACTCCCCCCTCTTTGCCGTTGCACAGGTAAGGAAGGGCTTGGGTGCCATGTTCGAATCGCCTCTTTGGGGACCTCTGACCTTGAGTTTGCCTTGATCTTGCATCTAGACTCCGAACCGGAGGAGCAGGCCCTGACTTTCCCAGTGCCTTTGGAAAGGCTGCAGCTGCGTAGATCCAGCCCCTTCTCTTCCACCCTTAACCTGCAAAACAGCTTTCCGGGGAGATCCTACTTTGAGCTCAGATCCTCGTCCCACCAAATGAGCTTGCACTCTTCTTTACAATCTCTGAATTCGGCCGGTGGGTGAGCCGAGCGTGCCTGGCGTTGCCTCTTGCGCTGTGCTTCTGGACGTCCCCCCGTTTTTGTTTTGGGGGTTCGGCTCTTGTTTTGTTGCTGTTTGCTTTTTTTTTTTGCTTTTCTTTTTAATTTTTTTGGGGGGCCCCTCCTCCCCTTCTTCCCCCGCCCATGGCATCCGTGTGAGACGGGACTTGCTGTTCTATGTTGTCAGTGGCCCGTGTTCCACTGTGCAGGAAACTCTGAGGATGTAGACATGATGTGTGACATGTTTGTTTCTGTGTTACAAGTTTGTAGACTTTGTTTGAACAGCACCAGCAAGCAAGGATATCGTTGCTGACATCCTGTCTCCTTTAAGTGGACTTGCAGTCAACAGCATTGTCTTTGAGAAGGGGGGAAAGTCACAAATGTGCAAAGTTCAAATAGCATTTAGAAGGATTTTTTTAAAAAACACTATTTACTTACAGTATTCTATTGATTAAATTTCTATCCTGCTGTTCCTCCCAAAGGAGCCCAGGGCAGGCAGCAATTACTGGATTTCACCACCAGATTGGGGATTTTTAAAATGCAACTTGAGGGTATAACACAACCTTTGCCAACCAGGTGCTCTGCAAATATTTTGGACTACAACTCCCATGAACACCCAGCCAGCACCCTCAGGAGCATATGGCCATGCTGCCGCAGGCTGATGGGAGTTGTAGTCCAACAAGACTGTTGAGCACCCGATTGGTGCTGTAACAGAAGAAGCAGGCTAGATCACAGATGTGCCAATGATCAGGGATGATGGGAATTGTAGTCTATCAATATCTGGAATACACACCACACCGACTAACTGTGGCAGAGCATGTCAGCAAGAAGACTGGGCTAGGAAACGTCTCCCTAACAGGCTAAATTTCCCCCAGTGCAGAGGTTTTGGTGCAGGACAGGACAGCCAATGTGGTTTCTCCAGATGTTGGGCTGCGCCCATCTCCTCCAGCCGGCTTGGCCAGTGGCCAGAGGAGCTGTTGTCCAACAACATCTGGAAGGCAAAATGTTGGCTGCCGCCACATAGGAAAACATCCAAGCTGCGTTGGGGTTCCTGAAGGCGTATAATTCCTGGGTGGGAGATGGGTGCCCACTGTCTATAACATTGAATCTGTGGCCACACCCCACACATTCATTTGTTATTTATTTCCTAAAATGTATACACCGCTGGATTGTAAAAAGACAATACACACACACACACATACACACTTTAAAGTGGTTTACAAAAAAGAAAACAAACATTAAGATGGTCACAAAGTGAAATATACTCAGAGTCGAGAGTGGATTTCATGCTCTTTATTCAGCTCATAGTAGCAAGGAATGGAAGTTCCCCCAGAATGTCTGCTTTATATACATTATTTACATAATGGGCCCCACGTGATTGGCTAATTCCGGGATTCTCCTGTAGGCCAATCAGGTCGCAGATTTACTTCCACCTGGAGCTGGATTGGGTGGCTCCTGTGGACCAATCAGACTGCTGCATTCTGGATCCTATTCGACTCAGTACATAACACAAAGAAAAATGATTTAAGACATTCGAAAGGTTTAAAATAACGATAAGCTAAAAGCAGCTTAAGGCTTGCACCAGCTATCTAAACATCTGGGCAGGCTTGTCTGAACAGAAACGCTTTCAGCAAGCCCCAGAAAGAGTACAGCGGAGGTGCCTGATGTCAATAGGCAGGGAGTTCCGAAGTGTAGGCCACAGGAAAAGATCAAGTTCTTGCAAGCGCAGAACGGGTCTTACATGGCATCTGCAGCAGTGCCAGTTTCTGCAGATCGAAGCAGCCAAGTAAGGGGCAAGCTGATTTCCACTGTGATGCCTTCAGCAAGAGAGCAGCCAAGGAGAAGGAAGGTTCTAGAAAGCTGTCCTGAGCCTTGGGGTGTAATGGCAGCTCTTCACATGCATTTTCCTGCGGGATATTCTGGAATTCCGGCGCCAAGGCCCCAGGTGCCCCCTCTCTCCACAGCCCACCCTTCCCCTCCCACCTTTGCAAGAACCAACCTTTTCCGTTTGGGTTGCATTATTTTTTTTAAGGATTCTCCCGTTGCTACAAGCTTACGCTGATGTAACCTCCATTGGCACCTGCCTGACACCGGCGTAAGCGAAAGGAGAATAGCCCTGACATAGATTTCTTTCTTTCCGTCCACCCCATAATTTGGAATGAGGAATGGCACAGTCTTTTAGTTGCTGGGCTACACCGAGGGGCTGGACGCACAACCCCGGTTTTATTATATTTTCCCCATCGTCCTTTTATGGGTTACCCCATCCCACTGCTTCTGTGCGACTGGCTTTCGACATAATCCATCCCCGAACGTTTCTGATCTTGTGATCTTGTGTCCTGTGTACGAAGAGTTGGTGGTTCTGCCTGCTTCCTTGTACGTTCTTGGAGTCTGTATCTTTGGAGTGAATTGGTCTCAAGCTGGGTGGGGGGCAGATTTGTGGGGTGGAGGTAGGGATGTGGGGGGGGGGATAAACTGGATTTGGTTCGCTTTCAAAAAGCAAACCTGCATAATTTCTGCTTTCGGAAACAATAAGCAAACCGAAACGTTGCCATCGTTTGAGATTCTCCGTCCTCTGAACTTTGCAGCGCAGTTCCCCGGCCAAGTAGTTTGTACGAAAACGAATCTCTTCAGGGGAAATTGATATATTTGTGGAGATAACAGATAAAAACACATTCTGTCGGGAGGAATTGCTTTGCAAAAATGCACACGTCAAACAACGTTGCGTACAAAACAAGTGTGTGATATGCTGGCGAATTTTCGTGAGAACGTCTTTTTTAAAAATTCACGAACTGGTGTGGAAATGTGGAGAACTTAAGAGTGGGAAAAGAGGAAATTCACAGAAATTCGCTCAGTGTGTGAAATTCACAGACTCACCTATCCTTAGATGGTTGGTGGAGCTCTTCCCTAAAACGGACACCTTTTGCTTTTCTTAGGAGACATTGCACAATGGGAAATTGCCAAAAAAATGTGAAGGTCACAATCCCCTAAGTTGGTATGAGTCCAGATTCATTTAAAAGGCTTTTGCTAAAGTCCACATGATCAGGGTTATGTGCATTTCTTCCGCTGATGCTCAAATTCCACCCCCACCAATTCATTCTCCGATTTATGCAAGCTCAATTAGACCTCCTTATTTTTATTTTTATTTTTTCATGCATTAATACTGGCCCTGTGATTTTCTAGTCTTTGCCAACACACACACACGAAAAAGAACAGTGATGGAAAAGCAGAAATGAGGGTGTTTCTTTTACTGTTTTTGCAAGGTTGTTTTTAAACTGTTTTTAGAAGTTTTGATTGACTTCCGCTATTGACTTGTTTGCTGCCCTGACCTCCTCCTTCGGGAGGAAAGGCAGAATATAGGTAATTTATTATTTTTATCATCACCATCATAGAACTGTAGAGTTTGAGGGGACCCCAAGGGTCATCTAGTCCAACCCCTCCAATGCAGGAATCACAGCTAAAAGAATTCCTGGCAAGTGGCCACCCAGATAGGATAGGAAGAAAAAGTAGGACAGATAGGAAGGAAGGGGGGGCGGACATTGAAACTAGAATGCTCAATATATCAAATTGTATTTAATATTGTATTTAATGTTTTGAGACTACAATTCCCATGATCCCTGACCACTGGTCCTGCTAGCTAGGGATCATGGGAGTTGTAGGCCAAAAACATCTGGAGGGCTGAGGTTGAGGAAGCCTGCTCTAGTTGCATAGCTAATGGTTGATGATATTATTATTATTATTATTATTATTATTATTATTATTATTATTTGTATATCGTCTTTCTATCTTACAATACTCAAGGCGGTTTACAAGCTGAAGAAAGAAAAAATGTACACCTTATAACAATCCGATGCAATAAAAAAATGTGATAATAAAACAAAACTTTAAAATAA
Source organism: Podarcis bocagei (assembly GCF_964188305.1). Classification (NCBI taxonomy): domain Eukaryota; kingdom Metazoa; phylum Chordata; class Lepidosauria; order Squamata; family Lacertidae; genus Podarcis; species Podarcis bocagei. The sequence goes on along the minus strand of NC_138125.1, from coordinate 4,259,753 downwards.
GCAACCTACATCAAAAAGTAACATTCAACAATTATTAGAACAGTACAAAATAATAATATCAACATATAAAAGTTAAACAGAAATCCACTCAACAGTTACAATAAATAATTTCTAAACTATAATCAGTAAGACAACGGCAAGCCACAGTACATAAAATAATACAATACAAACTGAGAAGCAGAAACTAAAGGGTGGAGCAAGGCAGGGGGAAAGAGGCCTTGCCTGATGGATAGACCTCTCCACTGGGTTGTCTAAAAGCCAGTGGCAGGGAGTTCCACTGGCTATGTGCTGTGCATGGCCGAAGTGCCAGTTGTTGTTTGCCTTGAATCCGCTGCTGTCAACCCACTTCAGGGGTGCCAGGTCTGGGTTCTAGAATGGGCATCTCTGGGAGCTTTGACTCCAACTCCCATCAGCCCCTGCCAGGATGATCGGGGCTGATGGGAATTGGGAGTCCAATTGGCCTGGAGAGACGCAGGTTGGGGAAACTCCATGAAATGCACATGTCTCTGGTTCTGATGGTGGGCCTCTCGCTTTGCAAGTGAATCTGGCAAGTCCGTTCCGGCGGCTGCTGCCCGCTAGTTCCCCAGCTGCGTGGCTCCTGCCGCCCGAGTCCGGTTGCCCTTTTTCCGTGTCGACGTATGAAATGCAGTGTATCTCTTTATAGGTTTTGAGGCTCAGTCAGGACCTTTCTCCCAATTGGGCAAGTATATACTTCCTTCCACATTTCGGTGGCATTTGTTTCGGTCACTTGTTTTTAACCCTCGACTCCCCCCATTTGTACGTGACAAGGAGAGACCCCCAGCTATACACCCGATGTTTAAACTAACACTATGTTTGGTCCAGTCTGTCCCCCCTTACCTTGTTTGTAACACCTTTGAGGGGTGGGGGAAGAGGGGAGGCAGCCCAGGAAGCGATGCTGAAATGAGAAACAGCTGTTTTTAGCTAGAGGGCAAAGCCACCAACTCATAATAATATACCGTATTTTTCGCTCTATAGGACGCACAGGACCACAAGACACACCTAGTTTTTAGAGGGGGAAATCAAGAAAAAAAATACTATCCCCCCCCCAGCCCCAAAGAGCAAAGAGGCCAAGACAGGCATAGGGATTCCCCGGCTGAAGAGGCTGTGCAAGGCTAAAGAGGAAGCCAAGGCAGTGAGTGGGATGGATCACACTCGCTGCCTTGGCTTCTTTAGCCTTGCGCAGCCTCTCCCAGCTGGAGAGGCTACGTGCGGCTATGGCAATTCCCCCACCTCCCGCAAAAGCCCACAGGAGCCATGCACCCTTTAAGGAGCGTGCGGCTCCTGCGGGCTTTTCTACGAGGAGGCAGGAGGGACTGACTGGCCGCGTCAGTCCCTTCTCCCTCCTGGGGAAAAGCCCGCAAGAGCCGCAGGAAGCTTGTGTGCGGCTCTTGGGGGCTTTACCTGCCTGCCTCCCCCCTGCATTCGCTCCATAGGCTGCACAGACTTTTCCCCCTTAGTTTTTAAGAGGGAAAAAGTGTGTCCTATGGAGCGAAAAATACAGTAAATGAATTCGCAGAGCCTGCTATAATGCCTCTAGGGGGCGCCTTTGGAGGAAGGCTGGCTTAGAGCTAGTGACTGGCCCAGTCTGCCCCCTGCCTGGACACAGCATAGTTAAGCAGAGATTTGAACCCAGATCTCCCTGGTCTGAGCGAACTCACTCCTCATCACAGCACACCTGGCTCAAGGTGTCCATCGGAGCCTCTGAAACTCATAAGGGATGGATCGAGTTATGGCACTATGGAAGCAGTCCAATAAACCTAGCTTGGAGTCAACCCTTTGAAGGAGTGAAATTTAGACCTGGTTTTTCTTTAATTGGGTGAGGGATTCTACTTGGTTTCTTAGCCAAGTTGTGGGAAGGCAAGAGGAGCTAAAGGAAAGCAGCCTCTTGCAGAATTTGGTAGCCTTTCCTTGAGCCCTTCCCTGTCTGCAAAAGCTGTGTGGTCTCCGGGACACGTTATGTATAACTGTGCGAGGTTTCTGCTAATGCCAAGTTGATGTGCCAGCTTTGGCCGGGAGGGGCAAACTAAAGTATGCAGCCAGGAGACCAAGCTACAATGAAGCTTGCGGTTGGCGCTTTTGTCCCCTGTCAATGCCGACGCCGCTTCTCATTTGTTCCCCTCCATGCCTTTCGCTCGGAACGACAACAGTTGATATTAAAAAACTGGTAGCAGGTAGGAGCCCGTTTGGATGCATGGGGCAAATGGAACCTACCGACTGGCTGCAACTGTTTGTGTGTGTTTGTGAGTGTGTTTTGAAAACTTTGCGGCACGTGTGTTGTCCTCAAGGCGACGTCTTGCCCGTAGGAATTCCGGTAACCAAGTCCAACCCATGCAGTTGGCACCTGCCAGTGGCGTAGTGTGGGTTGTCAGCACCCGGGGCAAGGCAAGTAATTTGCGCCCCCTAACCCGTGGATTTGCGCCCCCTAACCCTAACCCCCAGATGTTGCGCCCAGTGCGGCCGGCCCCCCCTGCACCCCCACGCTACGCCACTGGCACCTGCCCAGATTGCTACCCCAAAGCTCTGCGGGTTCCCAGTTGGTGCAGCAAAACTCAGCAACCCAATGGCATCCTCTCCTGTCCTCTGCATTCGGACAATGTGCAATTGCAGTGAAAAGCCTAAACAAAGCAAGCAGGCAAAGGCAAGGGCAATCAGGGAGCCAAGTCTGCAGGCCCAGGGCAGCCCTGACATTAGACAGAGTGAGACACTGGCCTTCAGGCGGCAGGTGCAGGGGAGGGTGTCAGCCCCTGGCTCTTCCCCATGAGCCCACGCTCCACCCATTTTCTGTTCTTGCCTCTATTTGTCGTACGCAACATCGTTTCCATTCTGCTGCAAGTCACCTTCCAACAAAAACTAAACCATTTATCTCCCTACCTGCTGTGGGGAGTTACTATACACAGCTTGCATAACTTACATAGGGAGGGATTCAAATCCCTTTGGATTTGTCCCCAGAACAGGGCTGGCCCTACCATGAGGCAGAGTAAGGCAAGTGGCTTGGGTGGCAAATACTGATGAGCATTGAGTGGAGAGTGTCGGAACCTGCGATCGGCCGAGCTCCTCCGGAATCGCCTCCGACGTGATTAACGACCTGAGCCTTTGATAAGGCTCCAGGCACATTCCCCATTATGCAGAGAATCAAAACGGCATGCAGAAGTGATGAGATTTATGGCTACATCGCTATGCTTTATTTCTTACTATGCAGACAGAAAACCACATCCTCTCTCTGTGAGAGGCAGAGAGCAACTGAAACAAACAAAGGAACAGGAAACCAGTAACATCACATTCATCTCCCGTGAGACTTCCAACAGCCCGAAATGTCTCTGGAATGTAAACAGAGTCTTGTGACTCTAAGCAGCTGCACAGTGGCAAACAGAAACTAACAGAGAGAGCCCTCGGGGTGCAGTGGAGGATGCTGAAATAAGATGCAATGGTCTGCAGAGCTTTTGTATGTGGAATGGGACTGGGTGGTGGCAACTTCTTGCCCCCTGCTTCAGGCGGCAAAATGCCTTAGGCCGGCTCTGTCCCAGAAAGCATGTGGAATCGTGGCCTTTGAGCAACCTGCAACTCTCTTCCTCCTGCATGCCTGCATGGAATGCATTTTGTGCCCCCCCAGCCATCCCATTCACACAGGTAACTTCTCTTCCCTTGTGTCCATTGCAGTGGCCTGGTTTTCGTTTGACCCAAATACGGCCCACTCGGACGTCATCTTCTCTAACGACAACCTGACCGTCACCTGCAACAGCTACGACGACCGGGTGGTGTTGGGCAAAACGGGCTTCTCCAAGGGGCTCCACTACTGGGAGCTGTCCATCGACCGCTACGACAACCACCCGGACCCAGCCTTTGGTGTGGCCCGCATGGATGTTCTCAAGGACGTCATGCTGGGGAAAGATGACAAGGCCTGGGCCATGTACGTGGACAACAACCGGAGCTGGTTCATGCATAACAATTCACACACCAACAGGTACGTGGCCCCAGAGCATCTCTGGTTCCCTCTGTCTCTTCCCCCCATCCTCTGAACGTTGGAAGCACGCAGTTAGACTATGGAACTCTCTGCCACAAGACGTAGTGTGATGGCCACCAACTTGGATAGTTTTAGAAGAGGGTTACGATAAGTCCTTCCTGTTGGGGATAATTCAGACTGAAATCCCCAGGTGTCAAAAAAGGTTATTTATGTATGTTACTGCTGCAGCCCGTGTTTTGTTAGCCCCAAAATGGAAAACGAGCAAGGTCCCAATTAAACGAGAATGGCAACTTAAGTTGACAGAATATGCACAACTCACAGACTTAACATATAGAATAAGAGAACAAGAAGAACATATGTTTAAAGAAGATTGGGAGATGTTTATTGAATACAGTGGTACCTTGGTTTACAAACTTAATCCGTTCCGGAAGTCCGTTCTTAAACCGAAACTGTTCTTAAACCAAGGTGTGTTTTCCCTAATGAGGCCTGCCGCCACCAGTGCCCTTCCACCATTCTGCTTCCGTTCTTAAACCAAGGTAAAGTTCTCAAACCAAGACACTGTTTCCGGTTCTGCAGAGTTTTTAAACTGAATCGTTCTTAAACCAGACGGTTCTTAAATCAAGGTACCACTGTATATGGGAAATAATTGTGTACAGCTGAAAACGCTGGCAGCATTACGATAAATTCAGCAGTGCAAACAAGTTTTGATGGATGCAATAATGGAATATTGAATGGTATGCCTTTTGTAAAATGTGCAGGGATTTATGATCTGTAAAATAAACTGTGGAAAGAGAAGAAGGGAAGTCACTGATAGCTTAAGGATGTAAAATGGGTATTTTAAATGGTAAAACAGAAAATTTAATTAAAAATTTACACACATACACACACACACCACACACACACACACACACACACACACACACACACAGAGTGTTTTTTTCTGGGGCGACACAGGTGTACGCATACCCCTAAACATTTTGTGAATCTTTGTACTTTTGTCCATTTACTGTATTTATTTTTCCCGATATGAACTATAAACTGGTGATTTTATCGAGTGAAAATGAGAGTACAGTCATATCTCTTGTTACGTTCGGTTCCCGTTATGTCTTTTCAGGTTGCGTCCCGCGGCGACCCGGAAGTACCAGAAAGGATTACTTCCGGGTTTCGCCGCTCGCGCATGCGCAGAGGCTCAAAAATGACGTCACGCACATGCGCAGAAGCAGTGAATCGCGACCTGCGCATGCGCAGACGCAGGTTGCGTTCTGCTCATGTTGCGAACGGGCCTCCAGAATGGATTCCGTTTGCAACCAGAGGTACCACTGTACCCCTAAACAGAGAGAGAGGTTAACCATAGACTTGTACGCTTGGAAGGGACCCCAAATGTCATCTAGCCCGGTACATGACCCCAGTCAAGCTTGCAAAAATCTACCATTTGCCTGATAATAAGTGTTGGAAATGTAAAGAAACTGAAGGTACTTTTTTTCACCTTTGGTGGATGTGCCCGAAGATTAAGGCCTTCTGGGAAATGATATATAATGAAATGAAAAAGGTACTTAAATGTACTTTCCCTAAGAAACCAGAGGCCTTTCTCTTGGGCATTGTCGGCCAATTGGTGCCAAAGAAAGACAGAACATTTTTCATGTATGCTACAATAGCAGCAAGAATACTCATCGCAAAGTATTGGAAGACACAAGATCTACCCACTCTGGAAGAATGGCAGATGAAGGTGATCGACTACATGGGACTGGCTGAAATGACTGGCAGAATCCGAGACCAGAGGAAAGAGACGGCGGAAGAAGATTGGAAGAAATTTAAAATTTACCTTAAGAAATATTGTAAAATTAATGAGTGCTAAAATGTTGAGGTTTTAGAAAAAAAGGGGATTACAGCTGTAAAAGATTAAGTAAAAGAAAAGAATAAGGGAAAAATTAGACAAAATTAAGGGGGAGGATTTGCTGAAATAAATTTGGGAATTGGAATGCAGAAAGGGGAGGTATGGGGAAGTCGGTGAAGTAAGTTTTAAGAAAAAAAGGATTCAAAATTATACATGTTTGTTTTTGTGTGTGTATGTTTGTATTGTGTATTGTGTGTGTTTTTATAATTTGTGAAAATCCAATAAATATTTATAAAAAAAACCAAAATGTCATCTAGCCCACCCCCCTGAGCTAACGAGGAGTGCTTTCTTTCTCGGCAGGACTGAAGGGGGCATCACCAAAGGGGCTACGGTCGGGATCTTGCTTGACCTAACCAGGAGGACCTTGACCTTCTCCATCAATGAGGACCAGCAGGGGCCAGTGGCCTTTGAGAACCTGGAAGGTGTCTTCTTCCCTGCTGTCAGTCTGAACAGAAATGTGCAAGTAAGGAGGAATGGGAAGGAGTCCGGGCGGGCCTCTGGGAGGAGAGACATAGAGGCTTCTTGGATCTCGGGATGAAGCGCTCCCATCAGTTGCTGGAGAGGGGCAGGGCAGAGAGTGGGAAGAACAGGAATCAGAACGGGAAACCCAGAGTTGCGTTGGCTGGTGATGACGGGAGTTGCCGTCCAAAACAGGCGGAGGAACGCCAAGGACTAGAAACTCGCTTTGACGAAAAGCAAGCAAGCTGTGATTCTCAGGTTGCTGGGTTAAATATTCAGAATCAGTTTGGTACTCAAAGCTAGTGCCCTCAAGCAGGGCATTCTGGGCAGGGGGTGGGCTGGGCAGCAGGTGGCAGGTTCAAACAGCCGCCCCCCCCCAAAAAAATGTCCTGTTCTGAACTGCCCAAACACTCCAATTTTGTTACTCATAAACATGGCAGTGGGACGGGGCAGTGGGGGTGAGTAGTGTTCTGCCCAAGCCCTCGTTGTCTGCTCTTGTGTGGAATTAGGGAATATGCACAACAATGACTAAAGCAAAGGCATCAATTGGCATTTGGCCTCTTCTACCCCCTGATCATTGGGAAGGGCAGCCCCCCAAAAAAAATTATTGGGAGGGCCCAAAGAGCTGGGCCCCTAGGAGTTGATGCCTATGGTGTAAAGACAGCAGGGGATTCATTTAATGTGTAAATATACAGTCATGGTCCTGCCATAATTGCCCCTCAAGTCCTAGTGACTTCCTGGGAATAATAATAATAATAATAATAATAATAATAATAATAATAAATTAAATTTTTATTTATACCCCACCCTTCCCGGTTAAAAAACTGGGCTCAGGGGGGCTAACAAAAAATTTAAAACACTGGGCCTCTTCAGGATCAGGCCCCAGACTTGGTTCAGATGATGCCTGTGGCAAAGGATCCGGTGCGGACTGAGACTCCTCTGCTTCCGAGTCCAAGCCCGAGTCCCATGCCATCACACACACACATATACACAGAGAGAGATGGTTCTGTGAGCATGGGAAGATCAAATCCTGCCAGCTGTGATGGGATTAAAAATGCCACCCCCACTCCTCAGGGCCTGCTCAAGACATTTTGCTGCCTGAGGCAAGGGACAAGATGGTGCCCTTCCCCAAGGCACAGGCAGAAGCCCACTGGACTGGTGGTTGAATCTTACTCCAATACAGTGGTGCCCCGCAAGACGAATGCCTCGCAAGACGGAAAACTCGCTAGACGAAAGGGTTTTCCGTTTTGGAGGTGCTTCGCAAAACGAATTTCCTATGGGCTTGCTTCGCAAGACGACAATGTCTTGCGAGTTCCTGCGGGGGTTTTTCCCCTCCCCCCTTTTTCTAAGCTGCTAAGCCGCTTATCAGCTGATCCGATCAGCAGATAAGCCGCTAAAAGCCGCTAAAAGCCGCTAAAAGCCGCTAATAGCGCTAATAGCGCTAATCCGCTAATCCGTCAATGGGCTTGCTTCGCAAGACGAAAAAACCGCTAGACGAAGAGAATCACAGAACGGATTCTTTTCGTCTTGCGAGGCACCACTGTACTGGGAAAGGGAAGTCTCTTCCACTGCAGCTGAATGCAGAATGAACAGCTTCTTCCCCAGAGCGATCTCGGCCCTGAATGGGAAGCCTGGACTTTGAAAGTCATCTAATCTTCCTTGCTGTTTTATACTGTATTGTTTTAATTAGTGTTTTTATAGTTGATTTGATTTTGTGTGGAGTGCCCTACCTGGGTGGATGGAGCAGCCAAGTAATTTCGTTGTCCCCGAGAGGGGGCAATGACAATAAAGATATTATTATTATTATTATTATTATTATTATTATTATTATTATTATTATTATTATTATTATTATTATTATAGAATGCCAACATAGCACTCACAATCCCCACAATTCAGCATCTGCCGCCTGAGGCTGCTGCCTCACTTTGCTGCATCATAGGGCCGGTCCTGCCACCTCTTGTTGTACCCTGTACCCAGAACCTCCAAGTGTCCCTATTTTCCAGGGAAGTCCCTGATTTAGAGACGCCATCCTGGTTTCTGATTTGATCCTGGAATGTCCCTATTTCCATTGGAGAGTATGGAGTTATCCAACCCCCAAGCTGTCTGAAGGCAATCCTGTATAGGAAAGGGTTTTTTTAAAAATGTTTAATGTTTCATTGTGTTTTTATATATGTTGGAAGCTGCCCAGAGTGACTGGGCAACCCAGTCAGATGTGTGGGGTATGAATAGTAAAGTTATCATTGTGGAATGAGATGTTCCTACAGTGGTACCTTGGGTTACAGACGCTTCGAGTTACGCGTTTTCAGGTTGCGGACCGCGGGAAACCCGGAAGTACCAGAAAGGGTTGCTTCCGGGTTTTGCCGCTTGCACATGTGCAGAAGCACTAAATCGCACTTCGCATATGTGCAGAAACGCCAAATCGTGTCGCGCACGTGCGCAGACGCAGCACTGCAGGTTACGAACACTGCGGGTTGCGGCCGTGCCTCCGTCACGGATTACATCCGCAACCCGAGGCTCCACTGTATTTTCATTGGATAAATGTTGGAGGGTATTTGTACCAAGTTCTCTTTGCTTGCAGGTGACGCTGCACACCGGTCTCCCAGTCCCGGACTTCTACAACGCACGAGGCTCCATGCAGTAAGGAGCCAGGGGGCGCCCGGCGGCTTTTTCTCAGGACATACCGAGAGACCTGCGTTCGTTTTCTTCAGGAATTGACCTCATGGGAGAAAGGAGGAGAATATCTGGTCGTCTGGTAACTCCAGGCCAGCAGAAACCAAATTTTTTAAACAAACCAACAGACAAAAAGTGGGGTGGAATCTAGAGAAGAGAAAGGACCAAGCAGACTTTGGGCACCCGCCAGGGCCACCCCTCTCCGCCTTTCCAGCCCCACCTGTACGCTCTCTCTGTGTGTGTGTGCACGAGTGTGTTTGCTTTGCTAATTTTGCTCTTTCGGCTGACGACAGCGTTTCCAGAGAGAGCCTGAGATGCGACTCTCTCGAATCAGCTTTTGGGTTCAGTTATTCTTTCAGTTTGCGATTTCCCCTTTCCCCTAAATGTGGATCAGATTCCCGAGGGCGCGGCGGCTGAACCAACTTGCGGATTCTCCAGCCAGAAGGAAAACTGAGCTTCACTTGCTATGGATGGAGAGTTGTGCATATAACATCAGGCAGACCCCCCACCCCAAGCCCCTGGGCGGGCAAGAATTGGCTGGTCCTTGAAGGGTTTGCAGAGAGTCCAGTCGACTTTTGCCTCCTCTGTCCTCGTGGCCTTTCTTGCGGAATAATACCTTCTCATAGACATCAGCTTGGGATCACCACTTAATTGACATACAAAAGCCATGCAGGGTGATGAATCAAGCCCTGGGAGATGGGATTTATCTTAATTTTTTCCCAGTCAAAGCAGAGAGGTGCTGGGAAAAGGTCACATGATTCCCCCCCCCCCAATTACAGTGTTTAGCTTTTCGTTTTTCAAAATCAGGCACCCCTTTTTTTGATCCAGAGGATGCGCAAGGCGGTTCACCACAAAGCACAGAACACTGGTATAAAGAAATCAACACTGGAAAATAATAATGTTGGTTATGAAGGATGGTATTTTAGCAGGGCATCCTTTGGGGCGTAGCAACTGAGGCCTGGTTCTCCAGCCCAGATGTGATGGGAGCTGCTCCCAGTACCCACATCTGAAGTGGCGCAGCTCAGATACAGGTCTAACAGCCCTGTGAGGGTGAGATGTGTGATTTAGATCACTCTACGCAGGATTCCTCAATGCTTCAATCTGCATATGAAATTAGCACCATTTTCAATTTTGGAATTCTATTGGCAGAACTTCGTATTTGAGTTCTGAGTAAATTATCACTTTGTAGGAGCAGAACATTTCCATTTTCAGTGAGTTTCAAAACTCAAATGCCAACATTCCGATTTCTGAATGCTCCCCCCAAAATGCCACCCAGAAATGCCCCCCTGCCAGCATTCAGCAAATATATCCAGTATCCCATTTCTTTTCTGATTGGGATGGATGGTTGTATTTAGCAGAACGTGACAATCTTCTGGCTCAAGTTAATTGGCTGTTTATCCAGACATTTGTCCTGTACCTCTGTAAACGGAGGGGGGGGTCACCAATCTGTCTCTGAATGCCTGAAGTAGAAGCAGGCACCCACAATTTGTTCTAGTGTGCAACAAGGGCCCTTTGCACACTAGAGACGGCAGCTCCCATAATGCATTTCTGTTTCTCATTTGTTTACATCGGCCTTTGCTATCCTGATATCCTCTGGCTGTTTCGGACTGAAGCAAAATGTGAGAGGTCGCATCCTCCCAGTCCTATTCAAAGTACAAAACCTCAACAGACCGTTGAATCTTGTTTCAACATCCTCCACTGAACCCCAAGGGCGCAGGACAGGTTGCATAACACGCACATACACAGAGCTCCCGCCGCTTGACGCCCTTCAATATTTGCCGCCTGAGGCAGCCGCCTGATGTTAGGGCCGGCCCTGTGGGACATCCTTCACGCTGGGGTGATTATTGCAGCTTTGACTGGAAACGGCTTCTTACATGATTGTTTTGTGTGCTAAGTCAGTTTGCAGAGCTGTGACTTCAGACTGGTCATGTTGGGGGGAGAGATTTCAGACTGGGAGAGATCCATATTCACAGCAAGGCTCAAAGGCTGGCTCTTAGATATATTCAAGTTTCCCTTGTAAACCAGCCAATTCGTTGTGTTTCATTTTCATGCCGTAATAATGCCACATTATCAGCACCTGTCAAACGGCCATCTTCCTTCCTCTTTCTCGCTATATTTCCAAGGCAAAGAAGCTTGTGCCTTTGACATCCTGACCTGGTGTGCAGGCCCATTTAATTGTTTGTGACATCAGTCACTGTGGCCGCAACCCCGTGCATGCTAGCATGGGGGTAAACACACCTTAATGCAATTTCCTTCTGAGTAAGCATGCACAGGGTTGCTCGGGGACAAGTCTGCAGTCCTAAACGCACTTAACTTGAAGTATATCCTGTTGAGCACAGTGGGACTTGCATGGCTTCCTTTTGAGCAAGCAAACAGGATTGCATATCAGTGTGCAGACCATTGGGAGTCCAGAGGTGCAGCTTTTAATTAAGAATAAACTCATGCATGGTCTGAAACATGGCAGAGGCAGGTATCTGCCGCTGGACCTCCCTTGAATAGCACCCCTCTTGCCTTGTGCTTGATGCTGGGCTTTGTAGTCTTGGACTTACTGATTGCTTCCTACAGATATCAGAGGCAAGCACCTATGGGTGGCTTCCATACCACGTAGGTAACTGATAAAACCAGCTCTTTGGCTAGTCTGAGGCTATATTAACAATGTGAGATTCCCTGACCATGTCAACACGGAGCTGTCAATTTTGGATAGCCCGCTCTAAATGGGCAGCTGCTTTTTTGCTCGGTGGGGGGGGCTGCTTGCGGGGTCCTTTTTGATTCTGCAAACAAGCTTGACGCGGCATGTTTCCGTTTCCTCTGACTACATCCCGGTACATAGCATCCATCTCGCCTCATGTCCACGTGTGTGTCAGGACATAATTTTCCATAGCAGCATTTCAAAATTAGCTACAGTGATGACTTTGCCTTAAAAAAAAACAACAACTACGAGGCAGATCTAGCATTCCTATGTGGTCAACGACAGACATGGAGAGGGGAAGAAAGAAGAGAGCAGGAATACCTTCCTTTCACAATCTCAGGAAATTAAATATTCTCATTGCCATGGCTACCTCTCATGGTTGCCACCTTCCTGGTTTGAAACCAGGCCAGCCAGCATTACCCCCACCCACCCAAATGCACTTCTTCTGTATCACCATGATATTATTATCTGCTCTTTGCATTGTCTGATTAACTGTGTCGCAGTGTCAACCCAGGCTGTCATTACGTTTCTGCCGAACTGGAAGGAACCACGTTGCAATGAAATACTCAGCCACCTCTGCTCCCGAAAGACCCACCTAGCAGCTGCCTCTAGCTGCAATTTGAGATGGGCGCAGTGCGTGTGACCCAGAAAAATGCGAGCACAGATAAGGCCTCGGCAGTTGCATATTTGCATGCATTTCCATGTATCGGTTTACACCAGGGGCAGAAGGATTTGCTGAGCATTTGCTGAGCAATGCCTTATAAGGAAACTAGTCTGGATTATGCCCCAGAGCAGGCAATGTGGTCAGGAGGTTGGTAGGAAGCTGGTAGCTGTCAGCAGGTGGCAAGTCAGGACCTGGGACAGCTCCAGAGCATCAGAGATGTTGTTCCAACACCAGAAGAAGCCCTTGTATTTCAATGGTTCAACCCTGGATTTTGTGGAAGCCCAATCCTTCAATTCAGAACAGAGAGGGACAGCACTGGCAGTTTTGTGGCATTTGGAGTCTCCAGGGAAGTGGGCAGGGGGCCATAAATGATAGGGATGCTAATATCTGTGGTCATACCAACCATCCACATTCCATTTTGGAGGAGGCAACTTTAGAAAACCTTAACAAACCGTTCCATCGGAATCTGTTCCCATCTTGGGACTGGCTGCTAAATTTGCCGAATGTCATGTACATACCCCATAATGCCTCAAGTCCATCCCATGTGGTTGGTGCCATAATATTCTCTCTGTAGCATGCTGGTCTGACCTTTCCTTTTGCTTTCAGATTGGTGGCGCTCTCTAGAGATAGTTGTCTGCGGAGGGTTGAGATATTGTTTTCTTTCTTCTACCATTGTTTCTCATCGTAAGTTATTTAATTATCTGCTTTGATTCATTTAACCAGGAGTGGAGATAAATCAGGAATGGTGGGGAGAAAACAATCCAATGTAATAAATGTTAACAGCAAAAAACAAAACAAAACCCAAAGCAAAACAACAAAGGAGATGTCTGTAAATAAGAAATTGTTCCCTTCTAGGATTTCCTTCCCCTTAGAACTGATTTTTCTCTGTTATGGTGATGTTGTACCAGCATTACGTTAAACATAATTTATTGAGTGGGTGCTAACCTCGCAGTCACGCTCTTCGTTTTTCTCGGCTGCAGAGGAGACATGTTTCAGGGTGACACCGATCTCCTCCAGGGCTTGGGTGGCTGGGCCACCTGCGGCCATGTTTTCCCATCAGCATCGATCTTGCTTCTTGATGATGTTCCTGATGCTTAGAATAGATTCCTAGTGACTTCGTAACATGTCGTTGGCAACTTATTGCAATCCTTAGCTGCAGACAGCTGCCCTCCCAGGCCCAAAAGGGGTCCTGTGTGTTGTTCTAATAAAAGATTTTAGTCAGAGAATTGCCAGTGTTTCTGACTGTTTCTTTTTTTGGGGGGGGGGTGCCTGGATCTGGAAGAGGAAGTCGGGGGGAGGGAGTGTAAGAGAACACCTACTGAAATACAACCCAAAGCTCAGGAGTGTCTACAATACAACATCCGCCCGATAATAAAAATAAATTAATGTGCTGGTCCCGTGGGTTACCCAAGAGGCGAGGTCCAAGTCCGGTCCATGGTCAAAGGTGCAACGTGGAGGTAGTCTGTAGTAGCTGAAGCTGGGTGCAGGGCATGGAGTTGGGTGAAGTCAGGAACAGGCTTGCAAGCAGGGAGTCAGGGCGGATCAGGAGCTCAGGCAGGAAAGCAGGACAGGGTTCAGGCAAGAACTAGCAACCAACATTGTTGCTCCTGCAACTCGGGACTGGGGCTGGCCGGCTTTTATCTGTCCCGAGGCATAGGGCGGCCCCGATCCTCTGGTGACTCGCCTCTCCTGGCCTGGAGGTGAGCACTCCTCCTGCAGGAACTTAGTTCCCTCCGTCTCTCTGCCCTGAGTCTCTGCAGCTCAGGAGAGGCTGGAGGGTTACTGGACCCAGAGGCAACCTCAGCTTCCCCTGACAGGACTGAGAGTGGAGCACCTGCAGGCAATGGGTCCTCCATCACCTCAGGAGCCAGAGCAGACCCAGGTGGTGCCTGCACCTGAGGACCCAGCACAGGTGAGGTCCCTTCAGGCTCAAGCCCCAGCCCCAGCTCAGCTGGTTCTGGAGGTGGGGAATGCTGTGCAGGCTGGGATCCCTCAGGTTCAGCCTCCGAGTCCGAATCCCAGGCCATCACAATTAATAAATAGCAACAAGAATAATTTTTGTTGTTGCTGCAGAGTATCAGCTGATAGTCCGTCTCTCTATTGGTTTTGCAATGTGTTCTCCTGCTCTTAAATCATAACAAGGATAATAACATGGGTTACATTGGCCAGATGCCAGAGAGGACAAAGGCCTCTTGAAGAAGAAGAAGAAGAAGAAGAAGAAGAAGAAGAAGAAGAAGAAGAAGAAGAAGAAGAAGAGTTTGGATTTGATATCCCAACTTTCACTCCCCTTCAGGAGTCTCAAAGCGGCTCACAATCTCCTTTCCCTTCCTCCCCCCACAACAAACTCTCTGTGAGGTGAGTGAGGCTGAGAGACTTCAGAGAAGTGTGACTGGCCCAAGGTCACCCAGCAGCTGCAGGTGGAGGAGCGGAGACGCAAACCCGGTTCCCCAGATTACAAGACTACCGCTCTTAACCACTACACCACACTGGCTCTCTCTTGAACTTTTAACAGTTGTGTAGAAGAGGGAATTGTAGCACATGTACGTTTCATGGCAGCTATTAAAAGCGCAGGAGGTCTGTCTGTTGCCCCCTTCTTGACATCTTGGCCTTCCACATCTCAGACCACATCCTGATGCAATTATAGGGCTGCCAGCTCTTTCATTGGCCCCTGCAACTCGGCCTTTAGTAATGATGACATGTATTTCTGTGCTACAAAAACAAATCCATCAAATGAATCCAAGGCACAGCTGTTGAGGTGACCACCCTCTTCCTCAGTGCCTCTAGAAATATGGTCTTTCTGTGCAGTCTCACAAGCCCCAAGACGGCAGCTGATCAAAATCCGGATTTGGAAATGCTGGTGCTGCCATTTTGATTTTGCAACATCCCCCCCCCCCCACGGGAAAACGGACTATCGTATCATTTCTTTATTTTTAATCACCGCCTGCTTTCATTTTAAAAACTAGCCAGAGATCAGAAGAAAACATTGTCCCCCAGCAGATGGCGTCATAGTCACATTCTGTTCCCAACCTTTGCCAACCTAGTGCCATGTTCAGAGGCTTCCAGTTGTTGAAATGCTGAATAAAAAAAAAGCTCAGCAACTCTGCCCCCCTCAGTCAAACCCATTTTTGCAGGCAAAAAAATAATAATAAATCAATGTGTGTGTGTGTGGGGGGGGTTGACAATAATTTTTCTGCACCGGGTACCACCTGACCTTGCTATGCCACTGGCATGTTCCACATATTCCGTGGTATGAATGGCACCGTTTTCGCACCAAAACGTCTCCTGAATCTTCCAACAATCGGTTCATGGGATAGACAGGAGTTTTAGCATTATGACGGAGAAAAACTTCACGCCCCCCTTTCTCCACATCATGTTACTCCCCCCCCACCTCCTTTGCTCACTTCTTCTCTAACAGAAAAGTCCCAGATGTTGTAACCTTTCCTCTTGCTTGCATGCCCGTATCTTAAGTCTTCCTAAGAAGGAGAGAAGAATTGATGCTTTGGAATTATGGTGTTGGAGGAGACTCTTGAGATTGTCATGGACTGCACGAAGATCCAACCTCTCCATTCTGAAGGAAACCAGCCCTGAGTGCTCACTGGAAGGACAGATCCTGAAGCTGAGGCTCCAAGACTTTGGCCACCTCATGAGAAGAGAAGACTGCCTGGAAAAGACCCTGATGTTGGGAAAGATGGAGGGCACAAGGAGAAGGGGACGACAGAGGACGAGATGGTTGGACAGTGTTCTCGAAGAGACCAGCATGAGTTTGACCAAACTGCGGGAGGCAGTGGAAGACAGGAGGGCCTGGCATGCTCTGGTCCAGGGGGTCACAAAGAGTCGGACACGACTAAACAACTAAACAACAACAACAACAAGGAGGGGGAACCTCCTGCCCGGAAACCAGTGTCCCCACTGTGGAAGGACGTGTGGATCCAGAATTGGCCTCCACAGTCACTTGCGGACTCATTGCTAAAACCATGTTGATGGAAGACAATCTTACTCAGCTACGAGGGATCGTCAAAGAAGAAGACTCTCTAGCCCCCCCCCCACAGAGGATCGAGCCTCATCCCGGTTTGGGGACTCCAGATGTTGGAGGGTTTGGCGAAGTTGTTCAGCGGGGGCATGCCTATGGGTTGGGAAGATTGGCCCCTGCCAAGAAGGCAGGCCCAGGGGGCACAAATTTCTGTGCCTCCCCACTCTGGTTTGGAGTGGCTAGGAGCCCACCCAGCTGCCCACTCCCTGAGCTGCTCTCCCCCTGCTCTGGGTGGTTCCTTTGGGTGCCCCAGCGGAGGAATCTGCTTCCTGGCATGGGCCACGGCAGCAGGGTCCCCTCCCCAGTTGCCCAGTGGTGTACTTAGAAGTGCAGCTCTCATTCAGCTCCTTGCCAAGGGGGCAATGGAGAGAGTCTAGGTACATCTCTGTTGTTGAAATACCATATATTCTTGAGTATTTGTTGTTTAGTCATTTAGCCGTGTCCGACTCTTCGTGACCCCCTGGACCAGAGCACGCCAAGCACTCCTGTCTTCCACTGCCTCCCGCAGTTTGGTCAGACTCATGTTCATACCTTAGAGAACACTGCCCAACTATCTCGTCCTCTGTCATCCCCTTCTCCTTGTGCCCTCCATCTTTCCCAACATCAGGGTCTTTTCCAGGGAGTCTTCTCTTCTCATGAGGTGGCCAAAGTCTTGGAGCCTCAGCTTCAGGATCTGTCCTTCCCGTGAGCACTCAGGGCTGATTTCCTTAAGAATGGAGAGGTTGGATCTTCTTGCAGTCCATGGGACTCTCAAGAGTCTCCTCCAGCACCATAATTCAAAAGCATCAATTCTTCGGCGATCAGCCTTCTTTGTGGTCCAGACCTTTATTGGCAAGGTGATGTCTCAGCTTTTTAAGATGCTGTCTAGGTTTTCATTGCTTTCCTCCCAAGAAGCAGGCGTCTTTTAATTTTGTGACTGCTGTCACCATCTGCAGTGATCATGGAGCCCAAGAAAGTAAAATCTCTCACTGCCTCCATTTCTTCCCCTTCTATTTGCCAGGAGGTGATGGGACCAGTGGCCATGATCTTCGTGTTTTTTTTGATGTTGAGCTTCAGACCATATTTTGCGCTCTCCTCTTTCACCCTCATTAAAAGGTTCTTTAATTCCTCCTCACTTTCTTATACTTGAGTATAAGCCGACCCAAATATACGCCAAGGCACCTAATTTTAGCACAAAAAACGGGGAAACTTATTGACTAAGCCGGTTCACCACACCACAAACCTGGTGGTGGCGGCAGCGGCAGAGGAAGAAAGGGCTGCTTTCGGGCTGCTCGTTCCTCCTCCTCTGCCTCTGACAGCAGCAAAGGCAGCGGAGGAAGAAGGGGCAGCCCAAAAGGACCCTCACTCAAGTATAAGCCGAGGGGAGCTTTTTCAGCATAAAAATTGTGCTGAAAAAGTCGGCTTATACTCGAGTATATACTGTATATAAAAATAATAAGAAGAAAAAAATTGTCCAGTAGCACCTTAAAGGTAAAGGGACCCCTGACCATTAGGTCCAGTCACGGACGACTCTGGAGTTGCGGTGCTCATCTCGCTTTATTGGCCGAGGGAGCCGGCGTACAGCTTCCGGGTCACGTGGCCAGCATGACTAAGCCGCTTCTGGTGAACCAGAGCAGCGCACGGAAACGCCATTTACCTTCCCACCACAGTGGTACCTATTTATCTACTTGCACTTTGATGTGCTTTCAAACTGCTAGGTTGGCAGGAGCAGGGACCGAGCAATGGGAGCTCACCCCGTTGAGGGGATTTGAACCGACGACCTTCTGATCGTCAAGCCCTAGGCTCTGTGGTTTAGACCACAGCGCCACCCGTGTCCCTAAGTAGCACCTTAGAGACCAACTAAGTTTGTTCTTGGCATGAGCTTTCGTGTGCTGTTGTTGCTTTGCAAATTAAGCCGGTGTGGTTTGTGGCGAAGAGTGTTGGTCTAGGACCTGAGAGACCAGGGTTCAAAACCCTACTCAACCATAAAGCTCACTGGGTGACGTTAGGCCAGCTGTTCACCTCAGCCCAACCTACCTCACAGGGTTCTTGTGAGGGTAAAATGGGGAGCAGAAGAACTAAGTAGATCACTTTGAGCTCCTTGGAGGAAAGATATAATTTTGAAACAAACAACACAATACATTCCCAGTTCAATCTCCAGGCAGGGAGGGGAATGCCTCTCTCTGTGAAATCCTGGGGAGCTGCTGCCAGTCAGTGCATGCATTATGGAACTAGAAGAACTAGTGGGTCTGGCTCAGTAGAAGGCAGCATCTTGCGTTCCTCTCCGACTTCCTTCCTGCAGGAAACTCCGGCTTCAACATCCGATTTCCCCCCAGCAACCGTAATGCAGGAAGCTGCGCAGAGCGATGGCTTCAGGATGGATTGATGTCAGGTCTATATTCAGTTGCAGCTGGGGGGGGGGTGTGACCCTCCTCCTCTGAGGTGCAGCAGGCACCCCCTGCTGTGAGCAGTCCACCCCGCCCTGCATCTTTGCATCCTTCCCAGACCCAACATCAGGGAAAGCTCATTTCTCCTGTCGCCTCTAATATCACGGGCCTCAGCCAACCCTCTAAAGCAGAATTATCACGGGCGCCGTCGCCAGGCAAAGGACACCCTCTCCTTGACATCTAAATTCCATTTACAAGGGCCCTCTGAGCTCCTCTTCTGTCTGGAGTTAGCATCTCCTTGATGGGCAAATGGGATCTAAGCTCCCTTTCAGACTATAATCCTATCATTGGCTCTAGGTTCAGTTGGAGAGGTTAGGGGAAGCAAGACTCCATGTGACAGATCAGGTGTGCGATGCGGACCGGTTTCCAATTTCTGCATGTCATGTATAATTCTATGAACTTATATCATATCGCCTCTCACCCGCCTTTCCCCTAAACTAAACCCAGAAGCCCCAAATGTTGCAACCATTCTTCATAGGGGACTCACTGCATCCCCTTGATCATTCTGCACTTCTAGACCATCTTCAAGGGCAGCCCCATGCAGAGTGCACTGCAGTAATCTATCCCAAAGGTTATTAGTGCATGGGTCACTGATATAATAATAATAAGTATTATAATTATAATTTATTATTTATACCCTGCCCATCTGGCTGAGTTTCCCCAGCCACTCTGGGAAGCTCCCAATCGAGTGTTAAAAACAATACAGCATTAAATATTAAAAACTTCCCTGAACAGATGTCTTTTAAAGAGAGGATAGCTGCTTATTTCCTCCACATCTCAAGGGAGGGTGTAACCTGAAGCATATGTAACCCATGGTACCACTGTACAGTAATGCATCAAGCATTAAAAGCTTCCCTAAACAGGGCTGCCTTCAGATGTCTTCTAAAAGTCTGATAGTTGTTTATTTCCTTGACATCTGATGGGAGGGTGTTCCACAGGGCGGGTGCCACCACCAAGAAGGCCCTCTGCCTGGTTCGCTGTAACTTGGCTTCTCGCAGTGAGGAAACTGCCAGAAGGCCCTCAGCGTTGGAACTCAGTGTCCGGGCAGAATGATTGGGAGTGGAGACTCTCGTTCAGGTATACTGGGCCAAGGCTGTTTAGGGCTTTAAAAGTCAGCACCAAGACTTTGAATTGTGCCCAGAAACGTACTGGGAACCAATGCAAATCTCTCAGGACCGGTGTTATCTGGTCTTGGCAGCCACTCCCAGTCATCAGTCTAGTTGCCACATTCTGGATTCTGGATTAGTTGTAGTTTCTGGGTCACCTTCAAAGGTAGCCCCACATAGAGCGCATTGCAGTAGTCCAAGCAGGAGATAACCAGAGCATGCACCACTCTGGCAAGACAGTCTGTGGGCAGCAGTGGCGTAGCGTGGGTTGTCAGCACCTGGGGCAAGGCAAGTAATTTGCGCCCCCTAACCCGTGGATTTGCGCCCCCTAACCCTAACCCCCAGATGTTGCGCCCGGTGCGGCCGGCCCCCCCTGCACCCCCACGCTACGCCACTGGTGGGCAGGCAGGGTCTCAGCCTACGTACCAGGTGGAGCTGGTAGACAGCCGCCCTGGACAGAGAATTAACCTGTGCCTCCATGGGCAGCTGTGAGTCCAAAATGACTCCCAGGCTGCGCACCTGGTCCTTCAGGGGCACAGTTACCCCATTCAGGACCAGGGAATCCCCCACACCCGCCCGCCCCGTCCCCCAAAAACAGTACTTCTGTCTTGTCAGGATTCAACCTCAATCTGTTAGCCGCCATCCATCCTCCAACCGCCTCCAGGCACTCACACAGGACCTTCACCGCCTTCACTGGTTCTGATTTAAAAGAGAGGTAGAGCTGGGTGTCATCCGCATACTGATGAACACCCAGCCCAAACCTCCTGATGATCTCTCCCAGCGGCTTCCTATACGTATTAAAAAGCATGGGGGAGAGGACGGAACCCTGAGGCACCCCACAAGTGAGAGGCCAAACCCTCTCAGTCCAGGAATGTCTATAGCTGGTGAACCACCCACAGGTGGCCATAAGCGCTCCTTGGCCACTGAAGTCACCTGTGTCTCCGGACACAGCTTCGAACTGCAAAGCACTTCCAAACCACTTACCTGCTTTTTTTGGAGGGGGGAGGGCCACCTCACCTAGAATAGGCCAGACCCCGATTCCTGAACCTCAGCCCCACTGACTCATATGACCTCTGCCTTGCCAGGATTCCGGTTTGGTTTATTGGCCCCCGTCCCTGCCTCCGGACACCAGTCCAGTACCTGACCTGCTTCTCCTGATTCAGATGGAATGGCGAGATAGCACAAAATGTCCCTAAAGCTATTATGCCTAGCAAGTTGGGTCTCTGTGTTTCCCATACCTGCGAAGGCTCACGTGCTCTTAAGAATGGCAGGATCAGGCCAAAGGGGGCTCATCTAGGACAGCTTTTGTTCTTAGAGTGGCCAACCAGAAGCCTCTGGGAATCCCACAAGCAGGATCCAACCTACCTCGCAGGGCTCTTGTGAGGATAAAATGGGGAGCGGAAGAACTACCGTATTTTTCGCTCCATAGGGCGCACCAGACTATAGGGCGCACCTAGTTTTTAGGGGGGGAAATAAAGGGGGAAAAATATTTTTTCCCCCCCAGCCCCAAAGAGCAAAGAAGGCAAGACAGTGAGTGGGATCCATCCCGCTGGCTGTCTTGGCTTCCTCTTTAGCCACGCGCAACCTCTCCAGCTGGGAGAGGCTGCACGCGGCTTCGTTTTTAGCTGCGGGGCTGGGGCAGGGGAAGCTCGGTCCAGGAGCGGCAGCAAGATTGCGTGCAACCTCGCCACTGCTCCCGGAGCTTGTGGGGCTGGGGGTGGAGGAAGCCTGAGCTTCCCCCGACCCCAGCCCACAGAACAGGGTGCGATCCGCCGGGCTCTGAAGGCTTGCGGATAGCTGCCTGAAGCCTGGGGAGCACAGCGGGAGTTGGTGCTGTGCTCCCCGGGCTGCAGGCTGCTATCCGCAAGCCTTCGGAGCGTGGGGGGAACTCCCGCCGTGCTCAGAAGGCTTGCGGATAGCTGCCTGAAGCCTGCATTCGCTCCATAGGACACACACACATTTCCCCTTCATTTTTGGAAGGGAAAAAGTGCGTCCTATAGAGCGAAAAATACAATAAGTAGGTCGCTTTGAGCTCCTTGGAGGAAACAAACAAACCACACAATGCATTCCTGGTTCAATCTCCAGGCAGGGAGGGGAATGCCTCTCTCTGTGAAATCCTGGGGAGCTGTTGCCAGTCCGTGCAGGCATTATGGGGCTAGAAGGACCACTGGGTCTGGCTTAGTAGAAGGCAGCATCTTGCGTTCCTCTCTGACTTCCTTCCTGCAGGAAACTCCAGCTTCAACATCCGATTTCCCCCCAGCAACCGTAATGCAAGAAGCTGCACAGAGCGATGGCTTCAGGATGAATCATAGAATCATAGAGTTGGAAGAGACCACAAGGGCCATCGAGTCCAACCCCCTGCCAAGCAGGAAACACCATCAGAG
The DNA here is from genome assembly GCF_964188305.1 of Podarcis bocagei. NCBI lineage: Eukaryota > Metazoa > Chordata > Lepidosauria > Squamata > Lacertidae > Podarcis > Podarcis bocagei. Next base: position 4,237,446 of record NC_138125.1, on the reverse strand, counting down.
CACTCCTGACATATGGTTGTCAAGCCTCTGCTTAAAGACCTCCAAAGAAGGAGACTCCACCACACTCCTTGGCAGCAAATTCCACTGTCCAACAGCTCTTACTGTCAGGAAGTTCTTCCTAATGTTTAGGTGGAATCTTCTTTCTTGCTGTTTGGATCCATTGCTCCGTGTCCGCTTCTCTGGAGCAGCAGAAAACAACCTTTCTCCCTCCTCTATGTGACATCCTTTTATATATTTGATCCTGTCCTCTGGGGTGTTAGCCACCCCTCCCAGTTTGGTGTCATCTGCAAATTTGACCAGGATGCCCTTGAGTCCATCATCCAAGTCGTTGATAAAGATGTTGAATAAGACCGGGCCCAAGACAGAACCCTGTGGCACCCCACTAGTCACTCTTCTCCAAGATGAAGAGGAACCATTGATGAGCACCCTTTGGGTTCGGTCAGTCAGCCAGTTACAAATCCACTGAGTGGTAGCATAGTCAAGACCGCATTTTACCAGCTTCTTTATAAGAATATCATGGGGCACCTTGTCAAATGCCTTGCTGAAATCAAGGTAGGCTACATCCACTGCATTCCCTTCATCTACCAGGCTTGTAATTCTGTCAAAAAACGAGATCAGGTTAGTCTGACATGACTTATTTTTCAGAAATCCATGCTGACTATTGGTGATCACAGCATTCCTTTCTAGGTGCTCACAGACTGTTTGCTTAATGATCTGCTCCAGAATCTTCCCTAGTTTTTACAGTGTTATGTATTGTTCTTTGTTTCTCTTTCTCTTCTTGTAAAATTCTATAAAAATTAATAATTAAAAAACACACACCCTTTTCCAGCCCTGGAAGGAGCACATGGAGCGTTTGTGCGACACACCTACACACTGCAGCCGACACACGGCCAGTCTGGAGAGCTCTGGTATAGGATGCTCATCAGACCAAAGCCTGCTTTTTGCACCTGATGCCTAAGGGTATATGATAAAGACACCAGCCAAACCGCCCTGGGGAGAGCATTGCACAAACAGGGAACCACTGTTTAAAAGGCCCATTCTCAAGTTCCCATGCTCTGGAGCTTTTGGGGAGGGGAGGGTCACACGAACTAAGGGCCTCAGAAGATGATTGCAGGGTCCAGATGAGTTCATATGGGAAGAGGCGGTGCTTGAAGTATCGCAGGCCATTTAAGGCATTGTACAGTGGTGCCCCGCAAGACGAATGCCTCGCAAGACGGAAAACCCGCTAGACAAAAGGGTTTTCCGTTTTGGAGGTGCTTCGCCAAACGAATCTCCTATGGGCTTGCTTTGCAAGACGACAATGTCTTGCGAGTTCCTGCTGCTTTTTCCCCCTCCCCCCCTTTTCTAAGCCGCTAAGCCGCTTATCAGCTGATCCGATCAGCAGATAAGCCGCTAAAAGCTGCTAATAGCACTAATAGCACTAATCCGCTAATCCGTCAATGGGCTTGCTTCGCAAGACGAAAAAACCGCTAGACGAAGAGAATCACAGAACGGATTCTTTTTGTCTTGCGAGGCACCACTGTAAGTCAAAACCAGCACTTTGCACTGGGCCTGGAAACTAACTGGTAGCCTGTGCAGTTGGGGCCAGGATAGGCGTAAGATGCTCAAACTGTCTTGCCCCAGTGAGTTCTTTCAAGTCCGGTGTTATATGGTCTTGGCAGCTGCTCCCAGGCACCAGTCTAGCTGCCACATTCTGGATTAGTTGTAGTTTCCGGGTCACCTTCAAAGGTAGCCCCACATAGTGCACATTGCCGTAGTCCAAGCGGGAGATAACCTGAGCATGCACCACTCGGGCGAGACAGTCTGCGGGCAGGTAGGGTCTCATCCTGCGTACCAGATGGAGCTGGTAGACAGCTGCCCTGGACACAGATTTGACCTGCGCCTCCATGGACAGCTGTGAGTCCAGAATGACTCCCAGGCTGCGCACCTGGTCCTTCAGGGGCACAGTTGCCCCATTCAGGACCAGGGAGTCCTCCACACAGATTGAAACAGATTAGAACTAGTTCAACTGTGAATGCCCTGACTTTGCTGATATTCCGCTTCATAGGATGTCCGCAGGTTCTTGTATTAGGGGAGAGGGAGAAAAACGTTTCTCATCCATCCAAGATGGATGGAAACTTGTCCTGCTGAATCCTTACTATTTATTAAAGGTGGCGGCATTGGGAAAGAAAGAGGAACCCTTGCAACTGCCTACCGATAAGCTCTTATTCTTTTGCAAGCAGCTTCCGCCCCGCACCCTTCCTCACCGTGCAATATTTAAATGCCTATTTTAACCACGGACGTTTCTCCCCCAACGCTTTCCCACGGTGCCGTTTCACTGCGTCTTTTAATCCAGACGCCCTAAACGCCATGCGTGCAAATCGCTTAGTAACCTAAATCTGGCACGGAGCTGGTTCACCAACGAACCAATAGCTTTGCCTATTCAGATGTAAGGCCCTTTGAGCTCAATGGGGCTTCCTCTCGGGTAAAGAGGGGGTGAGGGCCGCCGATTTCCGCTTCACGTCCCTGCCTGCCTGCCCGCCCTGCCCTCGGGGCCTGGCAAACTCCTGGCTGCGCCTGCCATCCCTCCTGCAACCGGAGCAACGCCAAAGCGGCTGGGGAGGGAAGAGGGAGCACCGCGGGAGGGGCGGCAGCCAGTCCGGAGCCCGATCCCGCCCCGCTTCCCCATTCCAGGGCTGCGCTGCTCCGCCCGCCCCTTCGGGCAAGAAAACTTCCCTGTCCAGCGATTAGGAGGCGGGGTCCCGGGGCTAACAGGCGTCCGCCTCGGCCAATGGCAGCCTATAAAAAGAGGGGCGGGGGCGGGCCTTGGCTCTTTCCGGGAAAGATCCTCGAAGCGCCTTTGCGCAGCACCGAACCCCGAAAAGAGAGGGGACACCATCCTCCGACGCCCCGGGATCCAGCGCAGGTAAATGCTTCGCGATGGGCAACGCCTGTCGCTGCGCTTGTCCTGCTTGGCGTAGCTCCCTGGGGGGCAGGAAGCAAGGGAAAGTCCTGCAGGACACGCCCCAGGGGAGAAAGTTTTGGGGGCATTTGGGGGCGGGGAGGGTGCCCCCCCTGCCCCTCGCAAGTAAGCGCGCAAGGGGAGAAAGGGGAGCGGTCCGGGTGGGCGCTGCTGCAAACGGTGCGTAAAAGCGCACAGGGTAGAAGCGAGGTAAGCGGTTGGCTCTGAACTTTCTCGGGTGCAAGGAGGCACTTCCTTGGGGTGGAGGGGGACCCCCCCACTCATGCGCGCACCTCGAATCTTCCAGCCCCTTCTGAGGGGGGGGGTCAACTTTCTTCAAGGATGTTTTGCCCCCCCCCAACTCCCCACGGAAGAGTGGAAGGGAAGAGTGCAGGCAGTTCTGTTTAAGTGATTTTCCTTGCCTGCCAGGCAAAAAACCCACAGTTCACACGAGACTCTGAAAGAGGCGTGTTGCACTTCTGAGGTCCGCAAGAGGAGTGTGAACGCTTCCGTCGGATGCGCGTTCCCTGGGGGGAAAGAGCCCCTCATCCGCTTTAAAGGTCTCAATCTTTCCCCCATAGAGGCAGCTCAGAAGTGACGCTGCGCTTCCGTGGACGCACTTACTTGCCGGAGAGTAAGCCGCATAGAACGCAGTGGGAGTTAATTCGGCGTAAGCGTGCTTAGATTTGGGGCTACACAGTGCAATCCCAAGTATGCTTACTCGCGAGCAAGTGAGGTCTCCTTCTGAGTAAAAAATGCCTCTGCATAGGGTGTTATTTCTGCCACCGACCCTCTCTGACCCAAGAGTGGGGCTTTTCCCAGGACCAGTTAAACTCATTGATTTTGGACCTTCTCAAACCCGAGGCCTGAATTGCTTTGGGGATCTCTACGTTGGTGTCTTGTCCCACTGATCACGGTCTTTAGATTGGAAAGGGACTGAATTTGACTTTTCTGCATCAAGAGGCAGTGTGGTGTAATGGTTAGACTAGGACCTGGGAGAGACCAGGGTTCAGATCTCCAGCCAGCCATGAAACTCACTGGGTGACCTTGGGCCAGACCTCTCAGCCTAGCTACCCCACAGGGCTGCTGCAAGGATTAAATGAGGCTACCACCAAAGGATCTACACCGGAGAGAAGCTTTATGAATGTTTGGATTGCAAGCAATAAATAAATTTATTTATTCTCCAGTCTGATGGGAGTTGTAGTCCAAAAATCTGGTGGGCGCTAGACTGGGGAAGGCTGGTCTACAGTCAAGCAGGAAACCCATCTTGCTTGCGTGGTGGACTTTTGATTTGAAAACTGCCCCACTGTTGCACCCGGGTCCAAAATGCTGGACTAGACGGGTCTTGGGCCTGTTGCAGTAGGCTACTTTGTTACGTTCTCATGTTTTCAAATGGTGTTGCTTTCCACCCTGGACTCCTTTGGGACGAAGGGCAAGATATAGATTGCAATAACCAAAGTGGAAATAAAATATTCGCACTGGGATAGCATGAGACTCTTCAGGGTCTCCGAGTCCCACAGTGGGCAAAAGTCTCCTGCATTGCAGGGGGTTAGATTGGATGACCCTCAGGGTCCCTCCCAACTCCAGGATTCTGTGAACTGACCAAAGTCCAAAGGGGTTTGGAGAGAGACGTGGCCCATTGTGCTGCAACCAATTTATCTGGGCTTTCATGAAAGCCCAAACGGGGGTCCAGGACTCGTGTGCAAAAAGGAAGGAGGAAATTGAGGTTCTTTTCTTGCTAAAGTTGCTGCCTGGCAACTTCCCCTCTTTCTCAGACAGAAAAGGTTTTCTCTGTCTGTCGTTGTGACTGGCCTGGTTAGCACTGAAGCATGTAATCTGGGTTTGGGCAGAACACTTCAGGCTGCAGTTGAGAGTTCCTATAAAATAATACTCTTCTAGACCCCCTTCTGCCTGACACAAGACTAGGGCCCTGCAGAACTTGATCTCCTCCCGCAGCCCACTGTAAAACAGAGCTATTCTGCCTGGCCTTTAATTTGAATTCAGCCTGATCCTCTATTCCCCTTTCCCTTTCCTATTCTATGAAGAAACCCTTTCTGGGACCTCACATTTAAATTCTTCCCTGGTCTCCTTGCTGGCCCTGGTAGGACCAACTTGGCCAGTTAGCCCTGGTGATCATTTGCTGTCTACTGACTGGGTTCCCCACCCCCAATGACCCCTGAATTTTTGAATTTTATTGATGTTGATGCTGCATTTTATGTTGTATTTTATGCTGTTTTTAAGTCGCATTTTAATCATTGTTTTATATTTGCTGTTAGCTGCCCTGTGCCTGGTTTTTAAACTGGGAAGGGCGGGGTATAAATTAAAAAAATATTTTTATTATTATTATATGACATGCTAGCTGCCTAGGTACAGGGTGCGTGGGTGTTCATATGTAAGAGTATTCCATCATGTAAGCCTGCCTTTGCAATCTGAGGTGGTACACCCCAAGCTCTGATTTCCCACCTTTGCAACCCCAATATGCACCTTTGCAAACCCGGTTGCCAATGCAGTGTTTGCAATAACTGACGTCGGCTCCCTCCCCCGGTTTCCAGCCCCCCCCCCCAATCTCCTGCACCTCTCATAGAAGCACGCCACTCAACCTGAACCCGCAGGATGCAAAAAAAAAAAAAGGTGAAACTTACGTAATTTTGTAATTTAAGTTTAGGAACTTAATTGGAGAGTTAACATCGAGATGTGGAAATATCGACGAAAGACAGGATTGAGACTTGGACATGCTTCAAGGTTCAGACTATGGAAAGTCGTACAATTAATAATTACAATTCAGAAGATAATTTGACCTTTTTTATTTTAGTTTTGTTGGATTATGATTTGATATGTTAATTGGATGTCTTTTATTTGGAAAATTAATAAAAGTGATCTAACAAAAAGAAAAGAAAAAAAAGAAAAGGAATTTAAACGCCAGCCCAAACCCCTAATTCCACCTGTGTCCAGGAAAGGGGCAGTCTCCCAGCTTTCAGAGCCGAGCTCACTTTTAAACCAAACTCCTCCTGCTCTTCCTCCCTTCATTCAGTCGCTTCTCAGCCCCACAGAGGGAGGCAGAACAGGAGGGAGGCTGGCCTGAACAGGAAAGGACTGTACCCGGTCACTGGCCGGGAACTCCAGAGGTCAGTGCCTTCCCGGCCGCTCTCTCTCTCTGGGCGGCTGGGCCGTATTGTGCGAAGGGCACCCAGCGCTGTCGTCTCCTTCCTCCGACAGCCATGTCTCGCCCTCTGACGGACCAGGAGAAGCGTAAGCAAATCAGCATCCGTGGCATCGTCGGCGTGGAGAACGTGGCGGAGCTGAAGAAAGGCTTCAACCGGCACCTCCACTTCACCCTGGTCAAAGACCGCAATGTGGCCACCCATCGCGACTACTACTTTGCCCTGGCCCACACCGTCCGCGATCACCTGGTGGGCAGGTGGATCCGCACACAGCAGTACTACTACGAGAAGGACCCCAAGGTGAGACATGCGGGGCAAGCCAGAAAGCGGCTCTTATTGCTGTTTTGACACAGTTGGGCTGTGGAACTCCTTGCCACAGTAGGCAGTGATGACCACCAACCTGAACTAACGTTGGTCTGGTGTCCAGCAGCCTCTTGCTTACCTGGTCCATCGGGACTCAGATTTCTATTTATGATTTGGTTAAATTGTGGATCATTCCATAGTTTATATAACATGCTTTTGATTGCTAGCAGGCCTTTGTTTCTTGAACAGGTGAGATACATATTTTTAAAATAAGCAGGGGCAAAGTTCCCATGCTGAAAAATCAAGGAGTTCCAGGATCTAAATTCTTTAAATTATCGTACATGGAAATTGCCTTGGCGCGGTGATTTAGAAGGTGATTAATAAATCGGCAGTGGGTCCGTGCTGGTGTGTAAATCACCCCTTGACTGCTTCTTGAAGACTCTCCCCTGGCAGTGTGAGGTGTGGTCCTTGGAAAAACAGACAGGCTTGAGGTGGTGGTGGATGTGCCGTCCTTGGTTGAATTGCAAGAGCCACATGCCTTTGCATGCCGCCACTCCTCAAGGGGGAAAGGCGATGTTCCCAGGTGAAACCGGCGCCATTGTTCCAGCAAGGGTGAGGTCCGAGATCAGGGTGTTCTGCTTGGCAATGTGTGTGGCAGGACAAAAAGCAGCAGCTCAGGTACCCTGCAAGGCTGTCCTCCTGTTGCTTTTGGGGACCTGGCTATATACGCACACATGACACAGTTGTGCAACATGTGCCTTGTGTAATGTCTCTAACACAAATAAGTGGGATGTCTTCAGCACCCTGGTCTCTCTCCCTACTCGGACACTGACAGTCTCTTAGGCAGGAAACTTGAGTCCTTGACCCAGCCCTCTTTATCACTCACCTTTCATGCTAGTTTCCACATTTTTGTTGTTGTTTAGTCGTTTAGTCTTGTCCGACTCTTTGTGACCCCCTGGACCAGAGCACGCCAGGCACTCCTGTCTTCCACTGCCTCCCGCAGTTTGGCCAAACTCATGTTCATAGCTTTGAGAACACTATCCAACCATCTTGTCCTCTTTAGTCCCCTTCTCCTTATGCCCTCCATCTTTCCCAGCATCAGGGTCTTTTCCAGGAAGTCTTCTCTACTCATGAGGTGGCCAAAGTATTGGAGCCTCAGCTTCAGGATCTGTCCTTCCCGTGAGCACTCAGGGCTGATTTCCTTCAGAATGGAGAGGTTGGATCTTCTTGCAGTCCATGGGACTCTCAAGAGTCTCCTCCAGCACCAGAATTCAAAAGCATCAATTCTTTGGCGATCAGCCTTAGTTTATGGTCCAGCTCTCACTTCCATACATCACTACTGGGAAACCATAGCTTGAACTAGACAGACCTTTGTCGGCAAGGTGATGTCTCTGCTTTTTAAGATGCTGTCTAGGTTTGCACATTTTTACGCACACTTTTTGTGAATGCCTCCATGGTTTCGGGTGCTGGTTGGAGGGCTGCCTCACAAAATGCGGATTTTGAAGGATGGCTGGGTTTAAGTTGGAGGCTTGGAGGCAGCAGAGCTTCTGAATCTCAGTTGCTGGAAATCCCAGGAGCGGAGAACTGTTCTTGTGCCTTGCTGGTTTCTGTCAGGAGACTGCCATCAGAATGGGGAGGGAGGCAGGGGGATACTCCGCAGATTCTGAGAAGCAGCTTCTCGTCTGGCAGTAAGGAAAACCACACAGGGGGGGAAAGAGTTAGCCGGGTGGAGGGAAGGCTCAAAGATGTTACTGAGATCCTAAGCGCCTCACCTAGCACGGCCAGCCAGGAGGCACACACTTTCGCCCTGCTTGCGCAGAGGGGTGAAACGGAAGGAGGGGAGGCAGAGATTTGGGGTGTCCAAGCTTTTATGTTGGGGGGGGGAGCCGGAAGGGGCCACTCCTGGAATCTGCAAGTGACTAAGACGGACATGAACTTTGTGGTCCTGCACTGTAAATAGTTTGCACAAATAAAAACCTGCAAATGACAGGTCGGAGTCCTGCCTGGTTACTCGTGAGCAACCACCTCGCCGCCTGACAGTTTCCCATGGGGGCATCTGGTTGGCACCAATATCAGGAATATTCTCATATTCCTATCAGAATAGGATTCTGGACCAGATGGGCCGCTAGAAGTGCAAATTACGTAGGTGGTTTCTCTTTAAATTGCAAACAGAATTGCAGAAGTCTACTTTATTTCTCTTTTTATTCTATTGTTGTTATTATTATTCCTCCCTCCCTTTGCTTTTGCTTTGTTTAGTTTTGCTCTGTTTTCCTTTTCCACCTAGATAGCTCAGTTGGTTAGAGCATGGTACTCACAATGGCAAGGTTGCAGGTTCGATCCCTGCAAGTGACAGCTGCATATTCCCGCATTGCAAGGGGTTGGACTAGATCAGGTAGATCCCTGGCTGATCTTGGCAGATCGTGGGATCCTTATTGTGTACAAAAAGTTGCGGGGGGGGGCTAAAAAAACCCCTCTGTGCAATCTTCCCCAAAAAAACCTCAGCAACTCTGGCCAATCCACCCACCCCACGCACGCTCCTCCTCCCTCCAATGGGTAGATCACTGAAACAATTTTGACTCCCAAGCTGACCAAATGCTTTCTCTGCAAGGAGGGAGGGGGTGAGGGAACCGTCCCATTGTCTCAGGAATTGGGGAATCACCATTTCAAAGGAATGGGCAGATAACCAGGAAAGGCAGTCAGATAAGGCATTCTCAGATAACCTGGCAGACAGGAGATAAACAACGCACTCAGATTTCTGTTGTAGACCGCCTTTTCTGTGACATAGGTATGATGTTTGTGGGGGGTGGTCTTAGGCTACACCCCTTCTGGGATGTATGTATGTTGCATGCAGGGGTGATCTTGAGCTCCATGGCAGGGAATTTAAAATGTCGATATAAGGGCAGCCACACCTTGGTTCTGGGTCCTCCTCTGTCCTCCTGCGGATGAGGGGAGCACCCTGTTGGAACAGATCAATAAAGATCAGGCTTACTAGCTGCTTTGCTTCTCAATATTCTCTGGTCGGCCTTTGTTATTTTCTACCAATGGAGAACGTACAAAGGACTCCATATGGGCTCTTGTGTCCTACATAAGGGAAGAAGGGCAGATTTTGTTTACAACTCTTCCAACCCTACAATTCTCCTTGCATTTGATGCCCTCTACTCTGGGTCAAAAGGGACGCGGGTGGCGCTGTGGGTTAAACCACAGAGCCTAGGACTTGCCGATCAGAAGGTTGGCGGTTCGAATCCCCGCGACGGGATGAGCTCCCGTTGCTCGGTCCCTCCTCCTGCGAACCTAGCAGTTCGAAAGCACATCAAAGTGCAAGTAGATAAATAGGTACCGCTCTGGCGGGAAGGTAAACGGCGTTTCCGTGCGCTGCTCTGGTTCGCCAGAAGCGGCTTAGTCCTGCTGGCCACATGACCCGGAAGCTGTACGCCTTTTCCCTCGGCCAATAAAGCAAGATGGGCGCCGCAACCCCAGAGTCGTCCACGACTGGACTTAATGGTCAGGGGTCCCATTACCTTTTACTCTGGGTCAATGAGGGTAGTCATGGTTGAAGAAAGACTGCAGGAGAGGCAGAAGGGAAGATCTCCCAGGGTGGGAGGCTGGGAGAAGAAGAAAGGGAAGCTTCCAGGTGAGCTACCTTTGCGTGAGACGTTGCTTTTCTCTCTTTTTAAAAAAATAATATTTATTACTTTTCCAAAAATTTAAACACTAAAAAGACAATACAATTCAATACATTAAACTAACATTACAAAACAAAAACAATAAAATAAATCAAACAATTTCATTATCCCATCTTTCATTCACTTATTTCCATGACCTCCTCACACCTCCCTTTTTGACTTCCACTTCTGTTAATTATTTCAGCAATTCCTTTCCATCTTCCTCTGTTTTCTATCCTATAATTATCTTAACTCATTCTAACCTTATTTTTCCTTTAATACTCTATTAATCTACTAAAGCCATATAACTTCCTTCCTTTTCTCTTTCTGCTTCTCTTTTTGTTTAGATTACCTTGTTTTCACGGTATCTCAATATGACAAAGCCTTAATGAAAATGCTATGCCCCAAAAAAGCACAAAAAGTGAAAACGGAATAGAATTTCTTCTCCCTCCCAACTTGTGGATTTCATGGTGGTGAGGACTGAGCCTGGCTTATTAGCAGAATCCATGCCTTGCACCCAGAAGGTCTCAAATTCAATCCCTTCCTTCTCCAGCTTTGAAAGATACGCTTCTTAATAGGGCTGGAAGAGACCTTGTCACTGCCAATCCTGAAAAGCGATAGGCTGAAAAGCAGATCTAAATCCAGCGTGGAATAGCTGGTTGCCCTCCTCGAATTGGATTGACTTAACCATCTCTTCAGTCAGGTTTTGGACTGTTAACGGCCTTTAGCCTGGTAGATTAAGGAGTAATCCCATTTGTGACATCAGTCGGAAGCCCTTTCTCAAGTGAGGTGGACAGGCTCTCTGCTGAGAAGAGCTTTGCTCCTAATCTGCCCTTTCTCCAGCTCCCATCTTTGATTCGGTGCTTCATCCTACAGACTTCCAGAACCACCGTCCACCCTGCCTCCCATTTTAACTTTAGAAAAGTCCAGTCTTGCCTCATCGGTTGGGACCCAGAGGTGACCCCATAGCCACCATTTATAGCTCACATCAGGTGCCAGGGTGTGTAATAATAATAATATTTTTTTATTTATACCCCGCCCTTCCTGGTTCAAAAACCGGGCTCAGGGCGGCTAACAACAAATTCAAAACAATTATAAAAGCAGCATAAAATACAGTATAAAAACATGAATAACCATAAAATTCAAAATTCAAAAATCAATTTAGGGGAAATAAGCATTAGATAATCCCCAGGGCTAGCTGGCTGAATTGGTCCTACTTGGGCCAGCGAGGAGGCCAGGGGAGAATTAGCTGTGGGGTCTCAGAGCGGGTGATCTTCATAAAAGGGGAGGGAAGAGAAGGGAAATAAAAGATCAGGCTGAATTCAAATTAAAGGCCAGGCGGAATAGCTCTGTCTTACAGGCCCGACGGAAGGAGGTTAAATCCTGCAGGGCCCTGGTCTTCTGGGACAGAGCATTCCACCAGGTCGGAGCCATCACTGAGAAGGCCCTGGCCCCGGTGGAGGATAGTCTGACTTCCTTAGGGCCTGGGACCTCTAAACTATGGTTATTTCATGGACCTTAAGGTCCTCTGTGGGGCAGACCAGGAGAGGTGGTCCTGTAGATACGAGGGCCCTGATCCACAAAGGGCTATAAGATGGAGCAAGCTTGCTTTCTGCTGCTCCAGAGGGTGGGAACCGAACCAACAGATCTAAATCGCAAGAAATAAAATTCCGACTGAACCTTTCTGATGGCAAGAGTAATTTGCCAGTGGAATGGACTCCCTCATAAAGGGGTGGGTGCTATTTCCTTGTAGGTTTTTCAACAGAAGTTGACTTCCCATCGGCCAGGGATTCTTTGGCTGTGATTCCTGTAATTGGGGGGTTCGGACTAATGACCCCTGGGTGTCCCTTTCATCTCCGTGATTCTTTCCAAAATGAGCTGTGCTTTGCAGCAAAGGGGAAAGGGAAAGGGATGCGGGTGGCACTGTGGCCTAAACCACTGAGCCTCTTAGGCTTGCCGATCAGAAGGTTGGCGGTTCGAATCCCCGCAATGGGGTGAGCTCCCATTGCTCTGTCCCTGCTCCTGCCAACCTAGCAGTTTGAAAGCACACCAGTGCAAGTAGATAAATAGGTACCACTGCGGCAGGAAGGCAAATGGCTTTTCCATGCGCTCTGGTTTCCATCACGGTGTCCCGTTGCACCAAAAGCTGTTTAGTCCTGCTGGCCACATGACCCAGAAAGCTGTCTGTGGACAAAGGCCGGCTCCCTCGGCCTGAGAAGCAAGATAAGCGCCGCAACCCCATAGTTGCCTTTGACTGGACTTAACTGTCCAGGGGTCCTTTCCCTTCCCTTCCCTTTACCTTTACAGCAAAGGGGTTGGTCACTGTGGGAACTGGGACCAGAGCTGTCCTGATGAGCCCCCAATTCTTGCAGGAGTAGAAATCCTCTTAAAATTTGATTTTGGACCTGCTTTCTCATGCAAATGCTCCTCATAGATGACAAAACCAATGAAATAGAATACAGTGGTACCTCGGGTTAAGTACTTAATTCATTCCGGAGGTCCATTCTTAACCTGAAACTGTTCTTAACCTGAAGCACCACTTTAGCTAATGGGGCCTCCTGCTGCCACCGCGCCGCCGGAGCACGATTTCTGTTCTCATCCTGAAGCAAAGTTCTTAACCTGAAGCACTATTTCTGGGTTAGCGGAGTCTGTAACCTGAAGCGTCTGTAACCCGAGCTACCACTGTAATGAAAATTGCCCCAAACTACCTGATAAGTGTTGGAGAAGTGACGATCAGAGGCAGGGATAAGCCTATGAATTTTAACAGGCTATATTTTAGCACTGAATATGTTTCCTCCTGACTTGAATAGGGATGCGGGTGGCGCTGTGGGTTAAACCACAGAGCCTAGGACTTGCCGATCAGAAGGTGGGCGGTTCGAATCCCCATGACAGGGTGAGCTCCCGTTGCTCAGTCCCTGCTCCTACCAACCTAGCAGTTTGAAAGCACGTAGATAAATAGGTACCGCTCAGGCGGGAAGGTCAACGGCGTTTCCATGCGCTGCTCTGGTTCGCCAGAAGCGGCTTAGTCATGCTGGCCACATGACCCGGAAGCTGTACGCCGGCTCCCTCGGCCAATAAAGCGAGATGAGCGCCACAACCCCAGAATCGGCCACGACTGGACCTAATGGTCAGGGATCCCTTTACCCCTTTACCTATGTTTCCTCCTGACTTGAATACCAGTGATTTCTGTGGACTCTCTTTTCTGAGCAGTGGATGTTCCACAGGGTTTAGACATAGGGTGCCTTCTAAGATTTGTTCTGTTTACGACTATCCAAGCAGAGCAAATAAATCACCCCTACGACAGGCAGAAAAACTACCTGCATCAAGGCAGGGTTATTTATGGATGCCTTTTTTGTGGTTACTGTACACAAAGCGGGTTCATGCTAGATAAAAACACAGAATTCAGGTCTCCCAGGGGACCTGCGTGTCTCCAAGCACGTCACCTGCAACTTCCTCCCCCCCCCCAAATGGCAGACCTGGCCCTGGATTGATCCCTGGCCCCTGTCTCCCAGAGCTGTCATTTTCTTTCTTCCCCCCCCCCCCTTTTAAAAATTATTATGTTTATTGCAAAACATACAACACAAATAGACAAAAACAATACCACAAGGACAACTAAACATTAATTGACCACACATATTTTAACATCACACATCACACATATTTTAACATCACACATCACACATATTTTTGACTTCCAAATCACCTCGTCATGCCTTCTAAATAATCTTAACCTGTACGCACTTCCTGTTATATCTATTACATATCAAGAAAAAATTTTACTTTTATGATTTTCTTTAATATGCAAGATTCAGTCTATACCTGTCAGGAGAATTGCATTTTCACAATATTGTTTTAAATATTATTTCAATATTGTCCATACTTTGCTCACCTTCTGATTTGAGTTTCCTCTTATTCTCCCTGTCATTTTCGCAAGTTCCAGGTATTCTATCGTCTTCACCTGTCGGTCAAGCTTTATAGGAATTAAGTCAAATTTCCAATTTTTTGCTACCAGAATTCTGGCTGCCGTGGTTGCAAAGATAAAGATGGCTCTAAAGCTTTTTTGGATTTCAGTGGACATAATGCCTAACAGAAAGGCTTCTGGGTTGTTTTTTTTTTTTTGGAAGGAGAGCTGTCATTTTTAAGGCTTCAGTCATCTTTATTTTGTTAAAGGTGGCTGACCGTCGTTTGCACCAATCGTGCTGGGGCCAAACTCAAAACGGTGATATCCTAACCCGGCCATTTGGCTCTGGAGACGGTTGCTGCGTGTTGGGCAACGAGATTGTTTGCTCACCGATGTACAAACCGTGACGGAATGGAGTAAGTTTGGTGGGGGAAATGTTCCTGGAATGCGAAGCACATGTCTGGCAGAGAATGAATTGCGTCACATTGATCCTTGCTGGTGGCTTGTGGTTTGTCTAGGTCTGCCGCCTCTTCTCTTCTCCTTCCCTTTATAATACAATCTCCATGGTTTGCTGAATGTAGCTTTCCCAAAGCAAAGGAAATATTGGACTCTGATTAATGGAATACACACGAGGCTTGACCAGCAAGACTCTGGGAGGAGTGCCAATAATAATTCCTCTCCACCCCTCGGCCCAGGTCGTTTTATTCACAAAATAACTTTTTACACAGTGTTTGTAAGAACCAATCAGATTTCCTCTGAGCATTTCAAAAACCCCACGTGGGACAAAGTCAAAAGTTAAAACTGTTGTTGTTTAGTCGTGTCTGACTCCTCGTGACCCCCTGGACCAGAGCACGCCAGGCACTCCTGTCTTCCACTTCCTCCTGCAGTTTAGTCAAACTCATGCTGGTAGCTTCAAAAACACTGTCCCACCATCTTGTCCTCTGTCGTCCCCTTCTCCTTGTGCCCTCCATCTTTCCCAACATCAGGGTCTTTTCCAGGGAGTCTTCTCTTCTCATGAGGTAGCCGAAGTCTTGGAGCCTCAGCTTCAGGATCTGTCCTTCCAGTGAGCACTCAGGGCTGATTTCCTTCAGAATGGAGAGGTTTGATCTTCTTGCAGTCCATGGGACTCTCCAGAGTCTCCTCCAGCATCATAATTCAAAAGCATCCATTCTTTGGCGATCAGCATTCTTTATGGTCCTGCTCTCACTTCCACGCAGTGAAAAGACCATAGCTTTAATTATATGGACCTTTTTTGGCAAGGTCCAACTACAAAGAAACTATTTCCTACTTGGGCATGCATAGTAGTCCAGAGTAAATAAAATAGGAGTAAAAGGAGGAATAAAATTCATTCAGCAAAGCCCCGGAGGTCATAAACAGGCATAAACAGGATGGCAATATTTACCATCTCCTTGTGAACTCTCTTCCTGGCCCTTAAGATCTATCTAAAGATTAAATTACACCAAAGTAACCTACTTTGTACTGAGGATGCCTGATGAAGCAACTGGCCTGTGTTTCAGAATGCTTATACGTGCCTGTCAGGTGTAGAGAAAGCAAATGGCAGAGGTGGAGAGGCTTGTGGGATTCGATCAGAAACTATTGTCAGTGAATCAAACCCAGTCAATGCAATTCTTTCATAGGCCTGTTCCATAATTCACAATTCCTCATAGCAATTCCACCTGAGCCCCAAAGTCTGGATATCTGCACCCCTACAGTTGAAAACTCGATATATCAAGAGTGCATGTTCAGGATCACTTCCTAAGGGAAGGACTCTGCTCCCGCCTTTTATGCAGAGGACCCGGGGTTCAAACTCCCGCTTCTCCAATCCTGGCAAGTTGCAATGACCATTTCTTCTTCGTTTCCAGAGAGTTTACTACCTTTCCCTGGAGTTCTACATGGGCCGGACTCTGCAGAACACCATGATAAACCTGGGATTGCAGAACGCCTGCGATGAGGCAATTTATCAGGTAAGGGGGGGAAAAGGGGGGATTACTGCAATGCGCTGTACGTGGGGCTACCTTTGAAGGTGACCCAGAAACTGCAACTACTCCAGAATGCAGCAGCCAGACTGGTGACTGGGAGCGGCCGCCGAGACCACATAACTCCAGTCTTGAAAGACCTACATTGGCTCCCAGTACATTTCCGAGCACAATTCAAAGTGTTGGTGATGACTTTCAAAGCCCTAAATGACCTCAGTCCAGTATATCTGAAGGAGAGTCTCCACCCCCATCGTTCAGCCTGGACACTGAGGTCCAGCGCCGAGGGCCTTCTGGCGGTTCCCTCCCTGTGAGAAGTGAGGTTACAGGGAACCAGGCAGAGGGCCTTCTCGGTAGTGGCGCCCACCCTGTGGAACGCCCTCCCAGCAGATGTCAAGGCAATAAACAACTATTTTATTTTTAAAAGATAACTGAAGGCAGCCCTTTTTAGAGAAGTTTTTAATGTCTGATTCTGTGTTGTTTTTTATACAGTCATACCTCGGGTTAAAGTTCATAGAATCATAGAATTACAGAGTTGGAAGAGATCACAAGGGCCATCGAGTCCAACCCCCTGCCAAGCAGGAAACACCATCAGAGCACTCCTGACATATGGTTGTCAAGCCTCTGCTTAAGGTTGAGTTGCTTCAGGTTGAGCGTTTTCAGGTTGTGCTCCGCGGCAACCTGGAAGTAACGGAACGCGTTACTTCCGGGTTTTGCCGCATGCGCAGACGCTCAAAATGATGTCATGCGCAGAAGCGGCGAATAGCGACCCGCAGACGCGGGTTGTGTTCTCTTCAGGATGCGAATGGGGATCTGGAATGGATCCCGTTTGTATCCAGAGGTACCACTGTAATAATAGGTTTGTGAGGGGAATAAAATTTATTATTATTATTATTGTTATTGGCAGCAGCAGCAGCCGCCAATCTGACTGAGTTGTCCTAGCTACTCTGGGCAGCTTCTAACAAATTAAAACACAGTATAACGTCAGACGTTGAAAACTTCCCTATACAGAGCTGCCTTCAAATGTCTTCTAAAAGTCAGTTAGTTGTTTATTTCCTTGACATCTGACGGGTGGGCATTCCACAGGGCGAGCGCCACTACCAAGAAGGCCCTCTGCCTGGTTCCCAGTAGCTTCACCTCTCACATTGAGGTAACTGCCAGAAGGCCCTTGGAGCTGGACCTCAGTGTCCAGACTTCATTTCTTTGGCAAATGAGCCAGTATGGGAAGTGATTCCAGAAAGCAGGTAGCTTCGACGCTCCTGCCTTGGAGCGGAAAGGGTGCCGGATTTGGGAGACAAGGGTTTGAATCCCCACACTGGCAGACGAAAGTTACGTCTCAAATGTCAGGCCGTCCTTAACATGGGCTGGCGCAGATGTAAGCTTCTGAAGTTGGTTCTTGTTCCCAGGTCAGAATCGAGAGGAGAAAGAGTAATTTGAAACCACTGAGAAGTGAAATAAATTTATTTATTTATTTTTATAAATTTTTATTGGTTTTTCACAATTTTTATAGACACAAACATAACACAATACAAAACAAACAAACACATAAACAAACATGTATAATTTCAGATCCTTTTTTCATGAACCCTACTTCCCCGACTTCCCCATACCTCCCCTTTCTGCATCCCCATTCTCAAATTTGTTTCCACAAATCCTACCCCTTGGTTTTATCGAATTTTCCCTTATTCTGTTCTTTTACTTAACCTTTTACAGCTGTAGTCTCCTTTTGTCTAAAACTTCAACATTTTAACATTCATTAATTTTACAATGTTTCTTAAGATAAATTCTAAATTTCTTCCAATCTTCATCCGCCGTCTCTTTCCCCTGGTCACGGATTCTGCCAGTCATTTCAGCCAATCCCATGTAGTCCATCACCTTCATCTGCCATTCTTCCAGAGTGGGTAAATCTTGTGCCTTCCAATGCTTTGCGATGAGTATTCTTGCTGCTGTTGTGGCATACATAAAGAAAGATCTATCTTTTTTTGACACCAATTGGCTGACAATGCCCAAGAGAAAGGCCTCTGGTTTCTTAGGGAAAGTACATTTAAGTACCTTTTTCATTTCATTATAAATCATTTCCCAAAAAGCCTTAATCTTCGGGCACGTCCACCAAAGGTGGTAGAAAGTACCTTCAGTTTCTTTACATTTCCAACACTTATTATCAGGCAGATGGTAGATTTTTGCTAGCTTGACTGGGGTCATGTACCACCTATAAATCATTTTCATAATATTTTCCTTTAAGGCATTACATGCCGTAAATTTTATACCGGTGGTCCACAACTGTTCCCAGTCAGCAAACAGAGAAGTGAAATAAATTTATCGCCTTACGGATCTGGTCATGGGATGGAGTCGAGCAAGTCTGAGCCTCTTCCTAGAAGCTCCTGGTTTTGCAAATCCGTTGGCAAGTCGGATCTGCCTCTGAACACCCGTTCACACAATGTTTCCCCCCTTGCGTGCGCACACAGATGCGATTCCCCTTCATCTTTAAAAAATAAAACTAATTCTGGAAGCGACAGCCGGTGGTACAAGACTCTGAAAACTTACAAGCGCCAGGCGGGGGAACTTGGCAGAATTTCCCAGAGGCTTGGTTGCCTCCTATTTGCCGTTAGATTTATTTCCGTTAATGGCCCACGACTGATCTAAACGGTGCCTAAATCACATGCACCCTCCCAGAACAAATTGTGCAGTTGTGTTGTGTAACAGGCCTCAGCCTGCCTGCTGCAAAAAACGGCAGATTTTGACAGTTTGGCTGCCCTCCGTTCCCATTTTTGTAGGGGTTTGTGTATTGTGGGGCTTCACTGAGGCTTGAAACACAACTCTTGGGAGCGTTTTGCACAGAGGCAGCGTGGTTTAGTGGTTAGAGTTTTGGACCGGGACCTGGGAGACCCGGGTTCAAATCTGCCACTTGGGGATGAGGCTCATTGTTGTGACCTTAGGGGCAATCGCTACCTCTCAACCTGTCCTACCTTGCAAGGTTGTTGTGGGGATTAAATGAGATGGGAGAGGGGAAACCGTGTGCGCTGCCTTGAGCACCTTGGAGTAAAATGTGGGCTATAACTGAAATAAACAAATCTCTATATGTGGCTCTTTAGCTGGGGCTGGACATAGAAGAACTGGAGGAGATTGAAGAAGATGCTGGCCTGGGGAATGGAGGCCTTGGCAGACTTGCAGGTAAGTGAGGAATCATAGAAGTTGTAGAGTTGGAAGGGACCCCCAGCGGTCATCTAGTCCAACCCCCTGAAATGCAGGAATGTTAGCTGAAAGAATCCCCGAGACTTTGACATCCAAGCTCCATTGAAAGCATTATGCTACCACTTTAAGCAGTCAGGAACCCCCCCCCCCACAAGGAATTCTGGGAACTTCAGAGGGATTGATTGCTAAACCACTCTGGGAATTATAGTTCCGGGAGGGGCGTACAAGTTTCCTAACACCTCTCAGCGGCCTCCACAAACTACACTTTCTAGAATTATTTGAGGGGAGCCGTGATAGTTTGAAGTGGTATCGTGGTGCTTTCAATGTGTGTTGTGAACATGGACAGCCCGTAACTTCTCAAAACTCATCTCTGCTTCAGCTAGTGAGCGCCTTGAAGCCCGGGTTCAAATGAGAAAACACGGGTGTGAATCACGAGGCCATTTCCAACCGTGCATAGGAAACTAATCTGAGCAAAAATGAACCGTCTCTCTTGGTTCAGAAATACCAGATTTTCTTGGCGCCAGTTCACAAGGACTCCGTTAATTTATGAAACAATATTTATTTATTTTATATGTTTCGTAAAATTTATATTTAGGGGGGGGGCCTCAAAGCGGTTCCCAAAAAATATAAAATAAGATGATAACTTTTTGAAAAATCAAAACCATAGTTTAAAACATGCAAAAAGTTCAAGCCACAATAGACTAAAATAAATTAAAATTCCTACAGGTTTTCTGAACATTTGAGTAAGGTAAGGTAAAGGGGCCCCTGACCATTAGGTCCAGTCGTGACCGACTGGGGTTGCGGCGCTCATCTCGCTTTATTGGCCGAGGGAGCCAGCGTTTATCCGCAGACAGCTTCCGGGTCATGTGGCCAGCAGGACTAAGCTGCTTCTGGCAAACCAGAGCAGCGCATGGAAACGCCGTTTACCTTCCCGTCAGAGCGGTACCTATTTATCTACTTGCACTTTGATGTACTTTTGAACTGCTAGGTGGGCAGGAGCAGGGACCGAGCAACGGGAGCTCACCCCGTCAAGGGATTCGAACTGCCGACCTTCTGATCAGCAAGCCCTAGGCTCTGTGGTGGAACCCACAGCGCCACCCGCGTCCCTTAAACATTTGAGTAGGCCTGTCTAAATAAGAATGTCTTCACTGAAAAAAATACAGCAAAGGGGGCTGCAGGATATCAGTAGGCAGGGAGTTTTCAGGGAGTTCCGAAGTGTTGATGCTGCCACACTGAATGACCAGGTTCTTACAAATGAGTTGGGAATATTATGTGGCACCTATAAAATGCCAATTCCGTTGATCGAAGCAGTTGAGTGGGCACATATGGGCTAGGCGATCTCGTGAGTAAACTGGTCCCAAGCTGTTAAGGGCTTTATATGCTAATCACAACACTGAGATGCTTTCAGAAGATCTGTGTGCAGAGATCTGTTCCCCAACCTGGTGCCTTCGGTCACGATTGGACTGCACTCTCATCAGAGCTGCGCTGGTCTTGGCTGCTGTAGCGGATCATGGGCTGAGCATATCTCTGGGGCTGCGCCAGTCATCTTTCCCTGTGGCTACATCATTCGGTGGAGCCATCCCTGTACAGAAATTGGTGGGGTAGAGGGTTCCTGTAGGCCACATGGTGAAGCCAGATTTCCTGCATCTCCAGAATCCCAACGCCAGTTTCATTATTGATCCTTTTTAAGAGCAGCTTATACCTGCAGAAGGGACGCGGGTGGCGCTATGGGTGACGGCGTTTTTGTGCGCTGCTCTGGTTCACCAGAAGCGGCTTAGTCATGCTGGCCACATGACCCGGAAGCTGTACGCCAGCTCCCTCTGCCAATAAAGCGAAATGAGCGCTGCAACCCCAGAGTACGCCACGACTGGACCTACCTTTATACCTGCAGAGAAGGTGAAAAAAGCTCTTGAACTCTGCTCATAGCTGTCAACTTTCAGGTTTGAAAAGAAGGGATCAGCAGCCTCACCTGTCCCAGGGACAGTCTATGGGATATCTAACAATCCGGGAAGCAGCGGGAAACGGTGCTGGAATAAGGGAATTTCCCACAAAAAAAGGGAAGGTTGACAGCTATGACTGTGCTGGGTTGTACCACTGCGCCTCTTGGGCTTGCTGATTGGAAGGTTGGCAGTTCGAATCTGCACAACGGGGTGAGCTTCCATTGCTCTGGCCCAGCTCCTGCCAATCTAGCAGTTCAAAAGCACACCAGTGCAAGTAGATAAATAGGTACCGCTCCGGCGGGAAGGTAAACGGTGTTTCTGTGCGCTCTGGTTTCTGTCACTGTGTCCCATTGCGCCAGAAGCGGTTTAGTTATGCTGGCCACATGACCCAGAAAGCTGTCTGTGGACAAACGCTGGCTCCCTCTGCCTGAAAGCGAGATGAGCGCCGCAACCCCACAGTCGCCTTTCACTGGACTAAGCCGTCCACGGGTCCTTTACCTTTACCTTTTTGTGGTTGGAACTGAGCCCATCCCTGCCTCTCCTTCCACAGCCTGCTTCCTCGATTCGATGGCCACCCTTGGGCTCGCAGCCTACGGTTATGGGATACGATATGAGTACGGCATATTCAACCAGAAGATCAGAGACGGATGGCAGGTAACCTCAAAACCTAAATGTGTATGATATGAAGCACGGCACAGTTTCTACCACTGTGTAGACAGCCTGCATTGCTACGGGTGAAGGAATATATTTTATTGTGTGTACGTATCTTGGAGTTTGGGGATGCAGGTGGCGCTTTGGGTTAAACCACAGAGCCTAGGACTTGCCGATCAGAAGGTTGGCGGTTCGAATCTCCGCGATGGGGTGGGCTCCCGTTGCTTGGTCCCTGCTCCTGCCAACCTAGCAGTTCGAAAGCACATCAAAGTGCAAGTAGATAAATAGGTACCGCTCCAGTGGGAAGGTAAACGGTGTTTCCATGCGCTGCTCTGGTTCACCAGAAGCAGCTTAGTCCTGCTGGCCACATGACCCGGAAGCTGTACGCCGGCTCCCTCGGCCAGTAAGGCGAGATGAGCATTTTTACTCACAAGCTTCCTAGCTTGCATTGTGGCAAAATGCATTCATGAGCTTTGCGCATAAGTGGTCATGGGTGCGCATGAGCCATCCCCAGCCTGGCATGTTCCAGAAGTTTTGGATTCTGGCTCCTGTCAGTCTTAGCTAACATGGCTGAGTTATAAAATCATCATCATCATCATCATCAATTTTATTTATACCCCACCCTGTGGCAAGGTCGGGTATTTATTTATACCCCACCCTGTGGCAAGGTCGGGGCGAGAGAGGCTAGGGACCAGCTGCTTAATACGGCGGAGATGGAAAAATGCCACCTTTGCTGTGGCTGCAACCACAGACCCAGAAGGGACCCCAGGGGTCATCCAGTCCAACCCACTGCAACGCAGGAATATGCAGCTGTACCTTATATGCAGCTGAAACCTTCAAGCAGGATTCGAACACTAGAGCCCTCTCCCCTCCTGCGGTCTCCAGCAGCTGCTGTTCAGAGACATTTACCCTCTCCTCTTCCCTGAATTTGTCTAATCCTCTCTTAAAACCATTCAAGTTGGTGGCCATCACTTTCTCCTGGGGCAATGAGTTCCATAGTTCAACGATGTGCTGCATGAAGGACTTTTATCTGCCCTGAATCTTCCGATGTTCACCTGCATAGTTTCATCAGCTTCTACCGTGTCGCCGCTTAATCGTCTCTTTTCTAAGATCAAAAGTCCCGAATGCTGAAACCTTTCCTCTGTCTTCCCTTGATAATTTTGGTCTCCCTTTCCTGAAAAACCTTCCCAACCTCTATGTCATCCTTTTTAGGCTGTGAACTCCGTGTGTGTGTGTGTGTGTGTGTGTGTGTTTGGTAAATAGTTGTGGGGCCCCCTCCTGTTTCTTTCAGAGGCTTCCAGGGAGTAGGCTGGGACAATGATTAACAGAATAATCTGGCAAACGATAACTGGAGTTCAGGGAGGAGATCACAGACTAGATGTGCATAGGCTAATTTACCTTGGATTGATAAGAGCGACTAGGTCCCTGGGCTAGGTCTCAAAGGGGGGGGCAGAGAGGAGAGAGGAGCCCATTGCATCACCTCTAAACACGCTCAAGGGAGTCTTCGGTGCAAAGGGCAATCAGCTCTCATTGGGCCCCAGGACAGAGGAAAGAGCTCTGGGATTCTTCCTTTAGGTGTAAATTTCTGCCTTTTCATGTGCTGGGAAGTCCCAGCAAGTTCAGGGATCTGAGCCAACTTTTCTCGGCAGGATTTTGGCGCACGGTTACGCCCTTCCGGGAGGCTCTGTGACGCCCTGAGCAATGTGTATAACAGGGTTCAGGAAAAGCCTTAGATGACTTCAGTTCTGGCCAGCAGAAGGAGAGAGCTCCAGGTTTTTCTGTTATTGTTATTATTGTTGTTGTTGTTGTTGTTGTTGTTGTTATTATTATTATTATTATTATTATTATTATTATTATTATTATTATATTTTATTTATATCCCGCCCTTCCCGGTTCGAAAACCAGGCTCAGGGCGGCTAACAACAAATTTAAAACACTTTAAAACACTTAATTATAAAAGCAGTATAAAAACATGAATAACAATAAAATTCAAAAACTAATTAGATAATCCCCAGGGCTAGCTGGCTGAATTGGTCCTACTGGGCCAGCGAGGAGGCCAGGGGAGAATTAGCTGTGGGGTCTCAGAGCGGATGATCTTCATAAAAGGGGAGGGAAGGGAAGGGAAATAAAAGATCAGGCTGAATTCAAATTAAAGGTCGGGCGGAATAGCTCTGTCTTACAGGCCCTGTGGAAGGAGGTTAAATCCTGAAGGGCTCTGGTCTCCTGGGACAGAGCATTCCACCAGGTTGGAGCCATCACTGAGAAGGCCCTGGCCCTGGTGGAGGATAATCTAACTTCCTTAGGGCCTGGGACCTCTAAACTATGGTTATTCATGGACCTTAAGGTCCTCTGCGGGGCAGACTAGGAGAGGCGGTCCCGTAGATACGAGGGTCCTAAGCAAGGTTTGTTGAGGTTTTAGTGCTGTGAGCCACTCTTATCTTGCACTCAAGTTGCATATGCGCATAGAATAAAACCCACTATCCTAAAGATGCCACAGTTTCTGCTAACCCTCATTCCAAGGAAACAAAACCTGGGGAGCACCTGCAACCTCTTGCCTGCTTCACTTTCGCTTCCCACCCACCCCTTTCACCCTTCGCATAGCACCCCATCCATAGCTGTCAACTTACAGATTTAAAAATAAGGGATCAGCAGCCAAAATAAGGGATTTTCGGAGCGCAGGTATGTTCAACTTCTGAGCCCCTCCGAGCCAAAGGCAGAAAGCCCAGCCAGCAGCCAAACGAAGCCTCAAGCGGTGGTTCCCACAGCGCAGCAACCTGGCAAAGGGGATGCAGCAAGGAAAACCACCATCACCTCTCCGCTGGGAAGCGCTGAGCAAAGGCGAGTCCCCAGGCAACGCGGCCGGGCACAAGGCATGCAAGCTCCACCCCCCCAGTCGTTCTCAGACTCCTTATTGGGTGAGCAACGCAGCCAAGCAACACAGTTGGAACCTCCCTCCTCCCTGGCCGGCAGGGAGGGAGGGAGAGGAGCTGCTTCCTTTGAAACCCGGGAAATTTAAGGGACATCATCAATAAGGGGCAGCAGCGGGACACAGCGCTGGGATAAGGGACTTTCCCGCCAAATAAGGGACGGTTGACAGCTATGACCCCACCCCTTTGGGTCTTCTGTTCTCCTTGTCACCCTCTGCTTATGGGCAAAAGCTGCATGTATGAATGAGACCGGGTCTCAACTGTTTACCAGCATTGCCAAACATGTAGTCCTCGGTTCCTTGCCAATTCCCCCCCCTTTTTTTACATACTTGTTGTGCAAATTGCTAGAAAACTAGAGTGTTGAGGGAGTGGTGAAGATGAATGAATAGGTTGGTCTGCCTTAAAGAACTCCAAGCAAAACCAAATCGGCAGGGAACCTTTTTCTTGAAACTTGCCTTGTGATAGTTACTAACCTGCTAGTTTTAAAGGGAAGGTGGAATATATTTTGGGAGGATAAGAATGGCGGTCATGATTTCAAAAATGCTTGATTATTCACATGTTGTTATCAATCCTCTTACTGTATAAAATGTTATGAGAACATTTCTTTAAACTCCAAGCTTAACCAAACACTGGACGTGAATTAGAAAGGAGTCCGTTCCATATGTGTTTTCGTGTTCCTCTGTACTGTATTGTCATTTCCGTGAATGACACTGATTGTGACATGGTATTGTCTGGTTCCTCCTTCTCATGCTCATCCTGATAGTTTTCTCTTTCTAGGTGGAGGAAGCTGACGATTGGCTAAGACACGGGAACCCCTGGGAGAAAGCCCGGCCAGAATACATGCTTCCCATTCATTTTTATGGAAGGGTGGAGCACACCCAGACCGGCGTGAGATGGATCGACACCCAGGTACTGGGAGAGGGGGCACCTCCATGGTCTTGCTTGTGGGGAGGGAGGAAGTTCAACTCCCCATAGCCAAAAAGGTTACTGGGTGGTCTTACTTGCCTCACCCAGTAGGGAAGGGGGATAGATTGGGTTCCGTTTCTGTTTTAATGGGAAACCACCTGATTTGCACTTCTTGAACCAATACAGTGGTACCTTGATTCCCAAACGCTGAAAACCCGGAAGTAAGTGTTTTGGTTTTCGAACGTTTTCAAACGTCCGATGCGGCTGTTGGCTATTGTTTCCCCAATCAGAAGCTGCACCTTGCTTTTCAAACATTTCGGAAGTCAAATGGACTTCTGGAACAGATTAAGTTTGACGGTTTTGTTTTTGCTATTTTGCGTTTTTGTTTTTGAGGCTTTTTCGGCTAATTTGTTTTTGTGACTGTGTGGAACCCAGTTCAGCTGCTGATTGATTGATTGATTGATTGATTGACTGCAGAAATGGATAAAAGTCCGTCATCCAAACAATGACCATCATCAGTACAGATAAGAAAAAATAATATCATCTACAATACCATCTTATTTATTTTATAATACAGTACATTGATTATTGCTTTCATTTTATGGATCAATGGTCTCATTAGATAGTAAAATTCAGGTTAAATTGCTGTTTTAGGGGTTGTTTTTAAAAGTCTGGAACGGATTAATCCGTTTTGCATTACTTTCTATGAGGAAAAGGTGCCTTGGTTTTGGAACGCTTTGGTTTTGGAATGGACTTCCGGAACGGATTAATTTTGAGAACCAAGGTACCACTGTAATGTGATTTTCATTCGAAATTTGCCCTGAATTTTGCAGTGCCACTGTTTAACCAAATAATGTGTGCAAGAGCTTGCATAGATCAGTGAAAGTAACACATAAACACACATTATACAGTGGTACCTCAGGTTACAGACACTTCAAGTTACAGACACTTCAGGTTACAGACTTCGCTAACCCAGAAATAGTACCTCGGGTTAAGAACTTTGCTTCAGGATGAGAACAGAAATCGCGCAGCGGCGGCAGTGGGAAGCCCCATTAGCTAAAAAAAATTAAAACATTAAAAAAAAATTAAAACTGGAGAAATGAGAAAATGGCACATTTGATCAATGAGATGGCCTTTGTTGGGCTCACCTCCAGAATCTGGCTTGTTACAATAGAGGTGCCCTGCAAGATGTTGACCCCTCCTATGAAGGAGACCTGTGTCTGAAAGGATGGGGGCAGTAGTGGTGGGGGTCCCTTGGCCAGCCCCTCTCTGGGAGGGCACCATGGAACACAGCTGATACCCCTGGGCCTTTTCTCTCTCCAGGTGGTCCTGGCTTTGCCCTACGACACCCCAATTCCTGGCTACATGAACAACACGGTCAACACCATGAGATTGTGGTCAGCTCGGGCTCCCAACGATTTCAACCTCCGCGACTGTAAGCGTTTTTGTTCTGTTTGCAAGAATATTTATATACTGCTTATCTTAAAACCATATACAGTGGTACCTCGGGTTACATACGCTTCAGGTTACAGACCCTGCTAACTCAGAAATGGTCTTCAG
Organism: Podarcis bocagei; assembly: GCF_964188305.1. Lineage (NCBI taxonomy): Eukaryota > Metazoa > Chordata > Lepidosauria > Squamata > Lacertidae > Podarcis > Podarcis bocagei. The sequence continues at coordinate 4,210,329 of NC_138125.1, read as the reverse complement.
GTTAAGAACTTTGCTTCAGGATGAGAACAGAAATTGGGCTCCGGCGGCGCGGCGGCAGCAGGAGGCCCCATTAGCTGAAGTGGTGCTTCAGGTTAAGAACAGTTTCAAGTTAAGAACAGACCTCCGGAACGAATTAAGTACTTAACCCGAGGTACCACTGTACAGTCATACCTCATGTTACATTTGCTTCATGATACGTTTTTTCAGGTTGCGTCCCGCGGTGACCTGGAAGCACCAGAAAGGGTTACTTCCGGGTTTCGCTGCTCGGGCATGCGCAGAAGTGCTAAATTGCACTTTGCGCATGTGCACAAGTGCCAAATCACGCCGCGCACCTGCGCAGATACTGTGCTTTAGGTTGCGGGCTTTTCATGTTGCGAACGGGCCTCTGGAACGGATCCCGTTTGCAACCAGAGGTACCACTGTACAACAATTATACACAAAACTGGGCAATACACAAAGCATATACAAGAAGTTAAAATCAGAAAACAACTAGGAGCTATTCTTAATTGCCTGCATAGGCCTGGAAAATGTGGGAATGTTGAGAGTAGCAGGAGAGGATATATTGATTATTAATACCCTTCCTAACTTGCACCAGCAAGTTTCTTTATATAGCAGAGTTACATTCCCCTTCTTATTCAGCAGAAAGCTGGTTGCAAACTCGTGTGAGCCTATTAAGACAACAAGCAATTCAATCTGGCTTGCCCAGATTGAGATATGTTCTATTGTTCCTGGTAAGTCACATTTGATACCTCCTAAAAGAATAAAGACACAACAGTCTTATTCATAAGTAACAAAAAGTAGTTTTACTCGTGATCAGGCAGAGCAATGTGTGATCCCTGAAGGCAGGCTTTCGGCTTAAAGTTACAAATATGTACAGGTTTACCCCATATGGGAGATAACCTGGGGGACTGCTGGCCACCAGAACAGTCCAGGTGAATCAGGAAGTTCGCGGGATGAAAAAGAAGATGAAGAGAGGGAGGTGGTTGCGTGACTTGGCCTTTTACCAGGTCTAGAAAGGTCACACCCACCTACTAGTCACATGCAAGGAAGGATGTTCCAGCCAGGTGTAACAGGAAGTTCAACTGACTGGACCAACATTCCCTGCATGGCCACTCTAGCAAAACAAGGAATGTTGTACTTGACTGCTCCCAGTGGATTACATCCCACAGAAAGGTTTTCAGCAGGTGTTTAAAAGGTGGCCCAGAAGTCTGAAGTTCTAGTGGGAGAGAGTTCCACAGGGCTGTTGGCACTAAAGGTTCGGTTTTCTGTTGTTGTCAAACGAGCCTCAGCAATTTGGGGAATGACCAGCCACACTGCTGCCAATCTCACTCATCGAGCTCGGATGTTTGAGATAGGGATAAATTGCCTCTTTTTTGGCTGTAGTCACAGAGTGTCTAGAAATAGCCACCTTCTTTCCTTTCCCTTTTCACTGTCTTGCTCTGCCTAGCTGTTGTCAGATAGCTGATTGGAAAATTCTCATTAGCCTCCTCCTTGCTCCCTGCCCCCCACCCCACCGCCGGCCACATCTCTGACCAACTGGTTCCTGGATTCACTTTTCAAAGAAGTCAGCTGTTGGGCCACAGTTAAATTTCTATAGCATTTTGGCCGCCTTTCAGCCGCCTGAGGTTTTAGTCGCCAAATGCTTCCAAGAAAATTGTCACCGTTACAAGGACTAGAAACTTGAGGTGGATGGATAGGAGGGGAACAAGAAGGAAGCTGAGACTGCACGCTCCCTGCCACACACCATGTATTTCTTAAGTTGACAGCTTGTTTTTTCCTCCCCAAACCTTTTTCCTAGTCAACGTTGGCGATTACATTCAGGCTGTGCTGGACAGAAACTTGGCTGAGAACATTTCCCGCGTCCTTTACCCGAATGATAACGTAAGTCCCTGGGTGCAGAAAAGCAGCCTTCCTCTTGTAGATGTGCGAGAGGGGTTGCTTGGGAGAGAGGGAGGGAGAGTGTCAGCCTTTCAGAACCAAACAAGGAAATGATTTGAGCCTTCTTACAGGCTCATAATTCTGGATGCACAAAGTGTCCTCATAAAAGATCCGGGAGTGGGCTTTGTCACCGAGCTCTTGGCTGTGAGTCTGCCTCAAGCAGGCTTCAAAATATGTTCATCTGGAGTGTTCTGCAAGAGCAGCTCTCGGTGCCAGACCTCCAACTCTCACCTCTCCCACAAAAGCGGCAATTTAATTCCCTGTGTCTTTAGCTGCAGACAGGAACAGGTCTTCACTAAAGCATCATCTGTCTCTTGTTCCCGATTGTGCTTTGGGCTTCAATTGGTCTTCTCCAACCTGGTGCTCTCCAGATGTTTTGGGACTGGTGGGCATTGTGATCTGCAACATCTGGAGGGCACTGGATTGGAGAAGGTTGCCTTACACGAATGTGCCTGGTGTTTGTTCACCCCATCTTTGCACACCAAGGTTTAGTTGGTTAGTTCTGCTAATATCACATAAACCATAAGTTGCTGCCGCATCAAACTGTGGTTTGTGCAATCCCACCAAACCAGGATTGCAAAGCATGTATTAGGTAAAGGTAAAGGGACCCCTGGCCATTAGGTCCAGTCGTGGCCGACTCTGGGGTTGTGGCTCTCATCTCGCTTTATTGGCCGAGGGAGCCGGCGTACAGCTTCCGGGTCATGTGGCCAGCATGACTAAGCCGCTTCTGGCAAACCAGAGAAGCGCATGGAAACGCCGTTTACCTTCCCGCCGGAGCAGTACCTATTTATCTACTTGCACTTTGACGTGCTTTCGAACTGCTAGGTTAGCAGGAGCAGGGACCGAGCAACGGGAGCTCACCCGGTCGCGGGGATTCGAACCGCCGACCTTCTGATCAGCAAACCCTAGGCTCTGTGGTTTAACCCACAGCACCACCCGCGTCCCTACAGCATGTGTTTAATAATAATAATAATAATAATAATAATAATAATAATAATAATAATAATATATATTATTTATACCCCACCCATCTGGCTGGGTTTCCCCAGCCACTCTGGGCAGCTTCCAACAAAATATTAGAATACAATAGTCTGTTAAACATTAAAAGCTTCCCTAAACAGAGCTGCCTTCAGATGTCTTCTGAAAGTCTGCTAGTTGTTCTTCTCTTTGACATCTGACGGGAGGGCGTTCCACAGGGCGGGCGCCACCACCGAGAAGGCCCTCTGCCTGGGTTCCCTGTAACTTGGCGAGGGAACTGACAGAAGGCTCTCGGCGCTGGACCTCAGCGTCCGGGCAGAATGATGGCGGTGGAGACGCTCCTTCAGGGATACTGGGCCGAGGCCATGTTGGCAGACCATGTTGGTTTTGGAGGGACCACCTGAGCAATAGTCTCTCGGGTTAGATGTGACAGTCAACGGTGTGTGAATCGGTTACTTGCGATATTCACAGAAACCAGGGCTCACAAGGGGCGCATCTCAAGGCTCAGCTTATGTAATGGCAAACCATTGTTGGGGGTTACATGTGCACCAAAGTATGTGGAACATTTAATAGGTCCCTGCAACTTTTTCATTCTTAAGGACTTAAGGACCCCCTAAACTTAAGGCATCTCACGAGATTAATAAACAAGTTGAGAGTCTTTTGCCTTCCTGACTTCTGTTCCTCTGAGACGTTACTAGTGCCAGATTTACGTATAAGCTAAACGAGCTCTAGCTTAGGGCCCCACTCTCTTGGGGGTCCCAAAAAATTTAAAGGAAAACAAACAATGAACATTTCCAAAATATAAGATAAAAAACAAATAAAATAAAACCTACATACAGTAATAGTGTTTTGTGTTGTGTAGGCTCCTGTGATGTAAGTCATGGTCCCCGCCTGCTAGCCTGCTCCCTAAAATATCACTGGTTTGCTCCTTTCTATATATAGGGTGCCTACACAGAGCCTAGGACTTGCCGATCAGAAGGACGGCAGTTCGAATCCCCTCGATGGGGTGAGCTCCCGTTGTTCAGTCCCTGCTCCTGCCAACCTAGCAGTTCGAAAGCACGTCAAAGTGCAAGTAGATAAATAGGTACCACTCCAGCGGGGAGGTAAATGGCGTTTCTGTGCGCTGCTCTGGTTCACCAGAAGCAGCTTAGTCCTGCTGGCCACATGACCCAGAAGCTGTATGCGGACAAACGCCAGCTCCCTCGGCCTATAGAGCGAGATGAGCGCGCAACCCTAGAGTTGGTCACAACTGGACCTAGTGGTCAGGGGTCCCTTTACCTTTACATTCTGCATAGACTGGTTGCATGGCAACATGGGCAAATGGTTTTAGATACCTATCAGGTCCATCAATTACCATATAGCTTATACAGTGGTGCCTCGCAAGACGAAAAGAATCCGTTCTGTGATTCTCTTCGTCTAGCGGTTTTTTCGTCTTGCAAAGCAAGCCCATTGACGGATTAGCGGATTAGCGCTATTAGCGGCTTATCTGCTGATCGGATCAGCTGATAAGCGGCTTAGCGGCTTAGAAAAAGGGGGGGAGGGGAAAAAACCAGCAGGAACTCGCAAGACATTGTCGTCTTGCGAAGCAAGCCCATAGGAAATTCGTTTTGCGAAGCACCTCCAAAACGAAAAACTCTTTCGTCTAGCGAGTTTTCCGTCTTGCGAGGCATTCGTCTTGCGGGGCACCACTGTATTCAACGCAAAAAACAGCGACCATTTCTTGTTGCCAAAGGACAGCTGGACATATCAAGGACCCCATTACCTTCAGTAGCTTAGGGCCTCATCAAACCTAAATCCAGCCCTGGACGTCACCATGAGGACTGGAAACAAAACACTCAAACTCTCAAACAGCAAATACTTAATGGGAAATACAGTAGTTACTGACTTGCTGTAAGAGGAGGGTGCTGGGTTGTTTTTTGGGGGCCTTTGTGTGCGAATGTTTTCCTGTTGCTTTCTCAGCCCTAGCGCTGTTTCAGGCATTTGACATTGTCTTGTTCACCCCTTGCTGCCGCAGCCGGCACACCTGGTGAGGAGAGCTCTGTGTAGATCTGTAACTTTGGCGTGGCAGATTCGTTGGCATCGCTCCCTGACCACCCCAACCTTCGCCTGTGACGTATTTCTGTGCTTCTCCTTGCTCTTGAATTCTCACCGAGGTGGCAAACCTGTCTCCAGATTGTGCCCCCGAATGTGGAGGGAGCGTTGCGGGGTGGGATCCTCCTCCAAACCTTAAAAGTCCCTGCCTTTAGAAAGCTAGCCTCTCAAGGAAAGGGAATCTTACCCTCGCTGTTATGCTATTTGTCAACATGGAAGGGTGTGTGTGTGTGTGTGTGTGTGTGTGTGTGTGTTTATATGGAGGAGTATCTGAAATGTTTGCTGCCTACACAAGTTTACTGCCTCCTTGAGAACGAGCCTAGAATTCCTTTTTGTGTCTTGATTTTTCACACCTGTGTCATTGCTTAGCCTAGCTTCTTTGCTGTTAATGGGGGAGGGGGGGATCTGATGGAAATAATACTGAGGTTTTTTTTCTTTAGACATCCAAATACTCTTAGGGCAGTCATGTGTGATCCCACTTAACTATACTGTTTAGGCCTGAGAATGATTTGGGATGGTCAAACTGCTTCACTTTCCATTGGTAATAGCCTGTAACTCCTTGCTAAAATCCAGCAACTTTTCACGCCACAAATGTTCAGGGTGGGATTCTGCATAGTTTTGTTATAATAGCCCCCAATGTGGTAGCATCGGGGAAGTATCACAGATTAACTAATAAAGCAGAATAAATCTGCCATTGATCCACTATTATTGTGTTAATATGACCATTGTAAAGCACTAAAGCAGGCATGTCTAACCAGTTGATCGCGATCTACTGGTTCATGGTCGATCCTAGTCGATCATGGGATCCTGGTCGATCGCCAGTCAGAAAGGGGGGAAAAACAGGGAAAAAACCTCAACAACTTTGATGACGCCCCCCCCCCAAAAAAAACTCAACAACTCTGTGCAATCCTGGATAGATCAGTGCCAGTTTTTTCATACTGGGAGTAGATCAGTCTCTTGGGAGTTGGACGTGCCTCTCTTTCCATGAATTTGGAATATTCTTTTTAGGTTGGGGGGGAAGGCTGAATCAGGATTTCTAGGGACTGGAAATCCAAATTTCATTTCTTTCAACAGCGTTCACCAGGAGCACACAGTTGCTTACCTTGTGGCGACAGCAATTCTTTCCTTAAAAAATAATTTTAAAAAATCAGGCAACTAGGTTTGAAAATTGAAACCGATTCATTGGCTGTTAGATTGTGCTAGATCCCTGCAATGCCTTAACTAGTGCCGAAACACTTAAGCCTGCCTCAGTTCAACGAATCTCTCGCATTTCAAAATTGCAGTCCACACCTTGGGGGTCAGGATATGGAGTGAAGTGGCCAACTTCTCTACGCGAAACCCAAAATTTTTGCTCAGTCCCTCATTTAATTTCCCCAGAAGATTTTTTGATTTTTTTAAAAAATAAAATTCTAGTCTGCTTCATACAGTTTGTGTTCATCATTTCAACAACTGTTTCAGCTCTAGTTATCCCCTTGAGGCTAAATTCTACAAGTTCCATGGCAATGCAGACTTAACACTTTTGATATGCAGTTAAAGAGATGGTTGACTAGTAAAGTTTAATTCGCCGCCCTGTGTCGTCTGGCTTCCCTCTGATTCCAAAGACCCTTCTTTTGCGTCTTATCACCAAACTTCTTTCGGTTATCAGCCCATCTCAAATATTATTATTCTTATTTATTTCATTTCTATATCGCTTTATATTTTTAAGAAAAACCTCAAAGTGGTTTACAGCATATTAAAACACCAGTAAAACAATCCGGAATCAAACATTATTGAAGAAAGTCAAATGTGGCGTATGCAGTCAAAGCAACATAATTAACAGAAAACTAAAATATTGTCTTAAAGATTTCAAAATAAAACATTACAGAGGTGGTCAGCTGCAGAATACATATTTAACACAAACAAAGTTAACCAAAAAAACCACAAAAACTTAAACGTTTCCAAAAAAAAAGCAAAAACCAAAACCATTGCTAAGTGAAGTCAAATATAAAATATCTCGTCCATCCCCAAAACTCCCTTTGGATTATTCACGGAATAGCAAAGGTTAAAGTGCTTTGGGAAATGAAAGGTATATATTTTTAGCATTTCTACAGTCATTTTTGTACACAAAGTGATTTGCAGTCCTCTCCCCAAAGCCGTCCTGTGCAATGAATTCACAGTTGCTCCCAGTTTACTCCCCAGCTGTGATGGGAGTTGTAGCCCAAACATCTGGAAGGGGGGGACACCAGCTTATGGCAAAGGCTGCACTAGGACACGCCACACTGTTCAACAGATAAGCACCTTGCCTGGTGTGTCTTATTATCAATGTTCCCAATGGGACGTTCCTCTCCATCTTTGCAGTTTTTCGAAGGAAAGGAGCTGCGCTTGAAGCAAGAATACTTTGTGGTCGCTGCCACCCTGCAGGACATCATCCGGCGGTTCAAAGCCTCCAAATTTGGGAGCACTGAAAGCGTCCGAACGGCTTTTGATTCCTTTCCAGACCAGGTATTTTTGTGTTTGCATTGTGTTGGCTTTCACACAAAAATCATCTTCTTCTTTGGCGATCCCTCGTAGCCAAGTAAGATTGTCTTCCATGAACACGGTTTTAACAATGAGTCCGTAAGTGACTGTGGAGGCCAATTCTGGATCCACATGTCCTTCCACAGTGGGGATGTTGGATTCCGGGTGGGAGTTGATCACGGTGTGGATTTGCCAAGCGTGCCTTCCTCTGAGGACGTTTCTCCCTTGCGTCCTGAGTTCGGGTGTCTTCAAAGCCCATGACACCTTTGGTCAAGGCTGCTCACCAGTTGGAGCGCTCGCAGGCAAGTGTTCCAAGTTATTGGTGTTCATACAGTGGAACCTCGGGTTGCGGACATTATCTGTGATGGAGGCACGTCTGCAACGTCTGTCTGTGTATGCGCGTGACACGATTTGACGCTTCCCTGTTCCGGGAAGTTTTTAATGTGTGATATTTTAGTGTGTTTTTGGTTTCTATGGAAGCCGCCCAGAGTGGCTGGGGAAACCCAGCCAGATGGGCGGGGTACAAATAATAAATTATTATTATTATTATTATTATTATTATTATTATTATTCTGCGCATGCACAAAGTTCAATTTAGTGCTTCTGCGTGAGCAGCGAAACCGAGAAGTAACCCTTTCCGGTACTTCCGGGTTTCCCGCGGTTCAGAACCTGAAAACACGTAACCCGAAGCGTTTGTAACCCGAGGTACCACTGTACTACATTTTTTTAAAAAATTGCCTTGAGCGAGTCTGTAAACCTCTTTTGGTGACCATCAGCATTACGCTTTCCATTTTTAAGTTCATAATAGAGTAGTTGCTTTGGAAGAGGATCATCAGGCATCGGCACAACATGACCAGTTTGCAACAGTGAGGATGTGAAATTCAATAGGACGCCTCTCCTTCATCTGGTTGTGAAATATGCATGGCCGCGGGGCCATGTGGAGCCAGGATTCTGCCCCAGAACATATCTAGCAAGGGTTTTAGCTCTGGAAGATGTAGTCCTGCAGGCTGAGTACACGACATAGAATTGTAGAGCCCGAAAAGTCCAACCCCTGCAATGCAGGGATTTAAAGCACCTGACTTCCCCCAAAGATCCCTGTAGTTTACCTCTCACAGAGCCACAGTTCCCAGCACCCTTAAGGTAAAGGTAAAGGGACCCCTGACCATTAGGTCCAGTCGCGGACGACTCTGGGGTTGCGGCGCTCATCTCGCTTTACTTGCCGAGGGAGCCGGCGTACAGCTTCCAGGTCATGTGGCCTTGGTCCAGTATATCTGAAGGAGCGTCTCCACCCCCATCATTCTGCCCGGACACTGAGGTCCAGCTCCGAGGGCCTTCTGGCGGTTCCCTCACAGCGAGAAGCCAAGTTACAGGGAACCAGGCAGAGGGCCTTCTCGGTAGTGGCACCCACCCTGTGGAACGCCCTCCCACCAGATGTCAAAGAGAACAACAACTACCAGGCTTTTAGAAGACATCTGAAGGCAGCCCTGTTTCGGGAAACTTTTAATGTTTGATGTATTATAGTATTTTAATATTCTTTTGGAAGCTGCCCAGAGTGGCTGGGGAAGCCCAGCCAGATGGGCGGGGTATAAATAATAAATTATTATTATTATTATTATTATGACTAAGCCGCTTCTGGCGAACCAGAGCAGCGCACAGAAACGCCGTTTACCTTCCCGCCTAAGTGGTACCTATTTATCTACTTGCACTTCGACGTGCTTTCGAATTGCTAGGTGGGCAGGAGCAGGGACCGAGCAACGGGAGCTCACCCCGTTGATGGGATTCGAACCGCCGACCTTCTGATCAGCAAGTCCTAGGCTCTGTGGTTTAACCCACAACGCCTCCCGCGTCCCTCCCAGCACCCTTAGCACACCTCAGTTCCCAGGATGCATTTGGGGGAAGCCATCTTCTTTTAAGGTGCTTTAAATTTGTGGTATGTATGCAGCCGTATTTACATAATTCATTATATACATCTGCACTGAAACGACTCACATAACAGCCAAACAGTCTTAGTACTGTAGTACAGTCACAATACATTTAAAAGTATGGTGTCACTTCATCATAACACTAAATCAAAATCAGCAATTAACTCACCTCAAAATTTTTAGCGAGCATAAAGCTCCCCAACAGCTCATGTAACAATATCCAGACATTGTTACAGCTCATGTAACAATATCACATCAGTAGCTAGGGAGAGGGAGGTAGTCATCTAACTCCTGATGACAAATATATGTCACTGAATTCAACTCAGTATTGATCCAGAGTAGATTCCAACACAGGCATAGGCAAACTCGGCCCTCCAGATGTTTTGGGACCACAACTCCCATCATCCCCAGCTAACAGGACCAGTGGTCAGGGATGATGGGAGTTGTAGTCCCAAGACATCTGGAGGGCCGAGTTTGCCTATGCCTGCTCCAACGTATAGTTAGCAGAATAAAAACTTAAACATGTTGCAGAATTCCCCAAAAATAGACCAGACGCAATTGTATTTCATCCAGCAGAGCTTTACTGCTACTGAAGGCAAATTAGCATAATTAGTCACAATGCATTCAGGATTGGCATTTTCCATCAGAAATCTAGTTGCAGCAGATTTAACTTAAACTTACAATGACTTATAATAAGTCTAAAACCTTAACACTATAGGGTACTATGTACAGAACACCACACCAGAAGGAAGGGAGACAGAAAGAGAAAGTAAAACCGAGGCTCCTTCTGGCCTTATTTTAAAAAATAAAAATGGACAACTGGCTCCCAAATGCTAGTGCAGGAAATATCACAGTATGTTGAGGTAAGAGATAAGAGAACCAGTTTAAACCAGTTGTACTCCGCTTCTCTGAAGGTATAACCCAAACATCATGAACCTTCTGCTTGTTTCTTTCACGCAGAGAAGCTTCCAGTACCCTCTTGAATTTATTAGAATAGGAAAGACCCATCAGAACAATACTTTCTGCACTAAGAAATGCAAACTGACAATATAGTACTGATGATTTCCTCTGGACATGTTCAGAGCAGCAGGAACTATTCTGTGTACAGCTGGGAGGAGGGGGCAGAAAAACCCAGCAATGAGTTCTGTCCGAGGTAGACTTTAACCTCCAGCATCTCTCCTCTTAGATGCTAACCAGCCAGTTTGGGGGTCCAAATGAATTGTTCGGTTCTTCCTTCTACATTTGCAGGTTGCCATCCAGCTGAACGACACGCATCCTGCCATGGCCATCCCCGAGTTGATGAGAGTGTTTCTGGACATTGAAAAGCTGCCGTGGGACAAGGTTTGGAACCGTCTTCCATGTCGCTCCTGTTTCTTTCCAGGGATCAAGCGCTGGAGCCTGGTTTCTGGATCAGGCCAATCTGGTCCAGCACCCAGTTTTAACAGTGGCCACCAGGTGCCTCTTGGGGAGCCTCAAGAGCAGAACCTGAACTCAGCACCACCCTCCACGCTTGCAGGGCCAGCTAAGTAGAGCAAGGGTCTGATAGTTCTACGGCAGGCAGAGCCAAACTTGGCCCTCCAGCTGTTTTGTGACTACAGTTCCCATCATCCCTGACCACTGGTCCTGTTAGCTAGGGATGATGGGAGTTGTAGTCCCAAAACAGCTGGAGGGCCAAGTTTGGCCATGCCTCTTCTACGGTAACTTCGTGTTTTCATCTGAATGATGCAACTGTATGTTTGGCACGAAATTAAAAGATGCCTGCTTCTTGGGAGAAAAGCAATGACAAACCTAGACAACATCTTAAAAAAACAGAGACATCACCTTGCCAACAAAGGTCCGTATAATTAAAGCTATGGTTTTCCCAGTCGTGATGTATGGAAGTGAGAGCTGGACCATAAAGAAGGATGATCGCCAAAGAATTGATGCTTTTGTATTATGGTGCTGGAGGAGACTCTTGAGAGTCCCATGGACTGCAAGAAGATCCAACCTCTCCATTCTGAAGGAAATCAGCCCTGAGTGCTCACTGGAAGGACAGATCCTGAAGCTGAGGCTCCAATACTTTGGCCACCTCATGAGAAGAGAAGACTCCCTGGAAAAGACCCTGATGTTGGGAAAGATGGAGGGCACAAGGAGAAGGGGGCGACAGAGGACGAGCTGGTGGGACAGTGTTCTCGAAGAGACCAACATGAGTTTGACCAAACTGCGGGAGGCAGTGGAAGACAGGAGTGCCTGGCGTGCTCTGGTCTGTGGGGTCACCAGTGGCGTAGCGTAGGGGGTGCAGGGGGGGCCGGCCGCACCGGGCGCAACATCTAGGGGTTAGGGTTAGGGGGCGCAAATCCACGGGTTAGGGGGCACAAATCCACGGGTTAGGGGGTGCAAATCCACGGGTTAGGGGGCGCAAATTACTTGCCTTGCCCCGGGTGCTGACAACCCATGCTACGCCACTGGGGGTCACCAAGAGTCGGACACGACTAAACAACTAAACAACAACAAGTTTCTAGCCCTTATGGACATGGGAAGAGTGCCTGGGGCTGGAGAAGGGCTGACTTCCAGCAATGCTGGGATGGGGCAGTGGAAGACAGGAGTGCCTGGTGTGCTCTGGTCCATGGGGTCACAAAGAGGCGGACACGACTAAACAACAAGGTTTTGCTGGTGGAATTGGTGTGTGGGCCTGTCATGTGGTAGCGCCATTCAGCTGCACCCCCGTCATCAGATCTTCTCGCAAAAAAATGACTTCCCGCCCGAATAATATGTGCCAAGGGAAGGGTGCCACGAAGTTGAGGTCTTTCACAATGGCTCCACCTGCTGGTCACTGGTGGTAGGGAATTGTAGAATCATACAGTTGGAAGGGACCCTAAGAGTCATCTAGTCTATCCGGTGCTGGATTTATATATAAGCTAAATAAATGCATATATAGGACAATAGACTTTGTGTGCTTAGCAGAAGCTTTCGGTGTCCTGTGAGCCTTACACCAAGCAGAACTAAAAATGTGTCGCTTATCTCTAACTGTAAGCAAGAGTTGCTGTTGTTGTTTAGTCGTTTAGTCGTGTCCGACTCGTCATGACCCCCTGGACCAGAGCACGCCAGGCCCTCCTGTCTTCCACTGCCTCCTGCAGTTTGGTCAGATTCTGGTTTGTAGCTTTGAGAACACTGTCCCACCATCTCGTCCTCTTCATCCCCTTCTCCTTGTGCCCTCCATCTTTCCCAACATCAGGCTCTTTTCCAGGGAGTCTTCTCTTCTCATGAGGTGGCCAAAGTCTTGGAGCCTCAGCTTCAGGATCTGTCCTTCCAGTGAGCACTCAGGGCTGATTTCCTTAAGAATGGATAGATTGGATCTTCTTGCAGTCCATGGGACTCTCAAGAGTCTCCTCCAGCACCAGAATTCAAAAGCATCCATTCTTCGGCGATCAGCCTTCTTTATGGTCCAGCTCTCACTTCCATACATCACTACTGGGAAAACCATAGTATGTGACTCTTAATCTCAGAGGTGTGGGTTCACGTCCCCACATTGGGTGAAAGATTCCCGCATTGCAAGGGGTTGGGCTAGATGACCCTAATGGTCCCTTCCAACTCTTCAGTCTTTTGATTCTAAGATAGTCACATATACTGGGGAATTGATGCTGCCACCACAGGAGATGTATCGGTTATCTGGAGAAGAACAACCTGTAAGGATGGAAATATTTCTGTCTATCTCTGCCAAAGTTCGAATAGTACTTTCCTTTTTGTTTTGTTTTGTTTTGTTTTGTTTTAAAATAAGACATGCTAGTACTGAAATATTGATAATTGCTGTGGGTTCCTGCACAGAATAGCTACCATAGGCAGCTAAAAAAAGAGGCATTGGTGTTACGACCAGGTTTAGAACTGGATTGCTAAGTTTTCAACAACAACCTCACCATGTGTGTCAAGGGAATGTATGCAAGGATGTGAGGATAAGCAACTGTGAGCCTGGCTCAAAGTAATTTATTACTTATACCCTGCCGATCTGGCTGAGTTTCCCCAGCCACTCTGGGTGGCTCCCAATCGAGTGTTAAAAACAATACAGTGGTGCCTCGCAAGACGAAATTAATTCGTTCCGCAAGTCTCTTCGTCTTGCGGTTTTTTCGTCTTGCGATGCACGGTTTCCCATAGGAATGCATTGAAAATCAATTAATGAGTTCCTAGGGAAACCGCCTTCGGACCAGGTCCGGGGACAGTCTGCCCCCGGACCTCTTCTGAAGGCTGGGGGGGGGACAAGGGTTTTCTTCCCACCCCCAGCATTTTAAAAAACCCTGGGACAGCGGAGGACTTCTCTGCTGTCCGGGGCGATCTTAAAATGCTGGCGGGCGGCATTTTAAAATCGCCCCGGACAGCGGAGGACTTCTCCGCTGTCCGGGGCGATTTAAAAGCCCCTGGGAAGGCAGGCAGGGGGGACAAAGACTTTCGCCCCCTGCCCGCCTTCAGAAGGTGTTCCCGCCCCCCGCCCCACTTCGGAACAGCTTTCCGAAGTGGGACGGCTGGGGCAGGTGTCCCCACCCCCCCTCCCCACTTCGGAACAGCTTTCCGAAGTGGGGCGGCTGGGGCAGGTGTCCCCACCCCCCCTCCCCACTTCGGAACAGCTTTCCGAAGTGGGGCGGCGGGGGCAGGTGTCCCCGCCCCCCCTCCCACTTCGGAACAGCTTTCCGAAGTGGGGCGGCGGGGGCAGGTGTCCCCACCCCCCCTTCGGAACAGCGTTTTAAAATGCTGGGGGTCGGCAGTGAATGCTTCGCTCCCGCCCGCCAGCATTTTAAGATCGCCCGGGGCAGGCGGGGGGGGAGGCAGGCGGGGGGGAGCAAAGACTTTTGCCCCCCGCCGGCCTTCAGAAGAGGTCCTCTTCTGAAGGCCGGCTGTGGGCGAAAGTCTTTGCTCCCGACCGCCAGCATTTCCCTATGGGCTTTCGTCTTGCGATGCAAGCCCATAGGGAAATTCGTCTTGCGAAGCGCCTCCAAAACAGAAAACCCTTTCGTCTTGCGGGTTTTCCGTCTTGCGAGGCATTCGTCTTGCGGGGTACCACTGTACAGCAATATATGGGTCAATAACCAGACCAAAAGTAAAAGTTCAAAAGCTTTATTATTTCCTAACCAAACTTTTACACAACTAGGCCGTCCTCTCCCTTAACAGAGAGTTAGCCTTCAGAAAGGGAAAGGGGAATCGGACAGAAGGAGTTGTTGTGGCTAATCAGATTCACCCTAATCCACAGACAGGTGCTTCAGACAGGTGTTCCTCCTTGAGGGTTCCCCCTGTGTCCTTCTCTGTCTGGGCACACAGAAAGAGAGAGAGACAGAGAGAGAGGTTTTTAGAGAGACATGGGGTGTAGAATGAAGCCCTCTCCCCCAGGAATCAGAGCGCCATTAGCATTATTCATTGCCAAAGTGTCTCTCGTATAGTCCTCTTTGCGTGCATGGAGACATAGGTCCAGCAAAGTTCAGACCGCTGGCATCACTGCTGCACCTTCAACTCCAAACCTCCTATCTACCTGCCCCACCTGCTTCTTTGTTTGCAGCCTCTGCAAGCAAAAGCCATGCAAACATACACACAAACCCATTCTTTCTGCTATGCGGTCGCTAAGCAGTTCCCAGCACTCCTTATCTTCAAGGTTGGAACAAACTGGTAGTGAGCTGCAATCGTCATCTATGATGGTAGCTTTTCAGTCTATCTGAGTTCCTTTCAAAGGAAAGGGTAGAACAGAATTAAGAGGCATAGTTTTAAAAGCATCGTATGTAGTAAAGCGGGGTATGTACCGTATTGGCCCGAATATAAGCCACCAAATTATAAAGGTGCTGCTTATTTGCAGGTGCGGCTTATATTCGGGCCAATAGGTATGTCATAAATGTCTCAAGCGAGCATTGGCTTACTAGGTTGCCAAATGCACAAGTTAGCCACGGTGCTTCTGCTTCATTCAAGTTGCCAACTTGCTAGAACCATGTTTAAATAATACAGGGTGCCTTTTAACCTTGACACTGGCACTCTGTTCCAGTGAACGCTGCCACATACAAAAAAAGCCCTGAGTTCAGGTTTCCCCCTTTTAATTTACCTAAAATACGTATTTTATCCCCCATCGGGGATTGAACCTGTGACCCTCTCAATGCAAAGCAGATACTCTGCCACAGAGCTTGTTAACAGAGAAATCTGAGGGCTCCCTTGGACAAAAAAACAAGGACCCCAGCCAGGAATACCAGAGCAAAACAGCAGCCAGTCGGCTTGGTCTTTATTGAAGACTGTCGTGACAGGACTCTCACCTGCCACCAGGTGGAATAAGATGGAAGCCCTGAACAAAAGAGAACCCAAACTTTTATTAGCTGCTAATCCCCATGTTACACCCCCCAAACTACATCACTAATACATCACAGTTACATCATGAAAGGGGAGGTCTGGTGGCAGTAATCTGAGCATTCTGGACCCTGCCCCATGGTTCCCCTTGCCCTCCACTAAACACCCATCAAGTGTAACAAAAAAGATATTTACATTTCCCTGTTTCCCAGCCAAGTTAATCACACCCTTTTGTCTTCATCTGGGTTTGTTATTTCTGGAATGGCTACCTGTCTGGCACTCAGGTATCAGGATGCCAGGGATTATCCCACAGGCAGAGGGGCTGCTGAGGAGCTGAGCTCACATGTCTAGATGAATTTCTGAAGTTTTCCCAGTGAGCCAGTACATAGAGACATTTATCAGTGAATTCTTACACTTGGTATCGTGCAGCAAAGGCCCTTTGAATAGACAGGAAGAAACTGTGATGAAGTGTTTTGTGGGGACAAATCACAAAAGTCACAAAAGCGATTGTGCTGGTTTTGGTAGTGGGCTGCAGGTGCATGGTATCTGCTGGAGGGGCAACCCCCCCCCAACCTATACATAAATTCCTGCAACAGCTACTTTAGCCTTCTGCTTCCTTTCCTTGCCCTGCTCACTGTCCTTCTCTCACTCTCACAAATCCTAGGCCTGGGAAATCACCACGCGGACTTTCGCCTACACGAACCACACGGTTCTCCCCGAAGCCCTTGAGCGCTGGCCGGTGGAGCTGGTGGAGAAACTGCTGCCGAGACACCTGCAGATCATCTATGAAATCAACCAGAGACACCTGGACGTAAGCGTCGCCGTGGTCCCCGCTTCTGCTTTTCAAGCCCCGTGCCGTGATTTGGGGGGCAGCGGAAGTGATTTCCCGGAGAGCCATTTAATGGTGCAGGTGTTTTTGCCCTGCTTGCCTAGGGCGGAGCTCGCACTCCCCAGTGGCTCACTGGATTCCAGGGTTGGCTTTGCTCTTGCCCACAGGGTGCCAGAGAGGAGTGCAAAAAGGGCTTGCCCTCCCTCCGATTTGGCTTCAGGCATCATCAGGTGTAACCAAGGAGAACAGAAGCCAAGTCGGAGTGAGGGCCGTGCTTCCTGCCCTCACTCTAATGCAGAGGTCAGCAAGGTTTACCTGCCATGGGCCCCTTAACTCCCGCGGAGATCGCGTGAGTGCGCATGAGCGCAATTTCGGTGTCTGCACATGTGCAGACGCGATTTCCGGCACGGAGGAGGCATGCACGGCTTCCCATTGGCTACAGGAGCTTCCTGCAGCCAATGGGAGGCCGCCCAGCTTCGCGGAAGGCGGTCCCTGCTCCATTCCGCGCCGGTTTGGCGCGGTGCACGGGAGCCGGGCGGTGGGGGTCCCCGAGCGGGTGGCGGGGCTCCATGGGCTGGTTAAGCGACTCCCATGGGCTGCTTCCAGCCCCTGGGCCTTAGGTTGCCTACGCCCGCTCTAGTGCAACCTTTCCTCAACCTGGTGCTTTCCAGGTGTTTAAGACTACAACTCCCATCAGTACCAGTCAGAACAGTCTTGCTGTGGCACCTTGAGTTGATATATAAAGCCCTGAACAACGTGGGTCCAGGATACTTTAAGGACCACCTGAGCCCTTATATCCCAGCCCAATCTCTGAGATCATCCGGAAGAGCGCTGTTAAATCTTCCTGTGTGTTGACAAAAGTCGGGGATTTTGTGTTGCCTATCTGTGGGAAACTGGCCTAGCCAACAATCGGCAGCCACCCTCACTATTGGACTTCCAGATGTCCCTTTTTATGCCAGCTGGCCTATGCCACGGTTTAAAACCTTTTTCTTATTATTAGACAATTATTTTAATGTTCATTTTGTACTGGTTTTCAATGGCATATTATGTTTTATTGTATACAAAGTGTTGTATGCAATGCCCTGATATTTTGAGAGGGTGGCATAGGAATGAATTAATAAAATAAAGGGGAAGAAACCCACAAACTAAAAAATATACAAATCAGGGAACAGAATCTTAGAATTGTAGGGTTGGGAGGGACCCCCATCTAGTCCTTGTCAGGAGGTCCTACACACGAGTAGGAATCCGGCAGAGAGACATGCCCAGCTGGCATGTTCTCTCCCTCCTGTTCGGTTGTTCAGGAGACTCAAAGTCTTTCTCCAGCCCAAACATCACAGCGAATGATGCCTCAGAGGCATCAGCACACTTCAGGAACAGCAGAGTATGGGCAGTTAGCGTAACAGACTCAGTAGCGCAGCATTTTGGCTAAACTACTTTATTTACATATAATGCCGATCCCAGAAGGTCGGCGGTTCGAATCCCCACGACAGGGTGAGCTCCCGTTGCTTGGTCCCAGCTCCTGCCAACCTAGCAGTTCGAAAGCACGTCAAAGTGCAAGTAGATAAATAGGTACCACACCGGTGGGAAGGTAAATGTCATTTCTGTGTGCTGTTCTGGTTCGTCAGAAGTGGCTTAGTCATGCTGGCCACATGACCCGGAAGCTGTACGTCGGCTCCCTCGGCCAATAAAGCGAGATGAGCGTCGCAACCCCAGAGTCGGCCACGACTGGACCTAATGGTCAGGGGTCCCTTTACCTTTACACTCAGAGCATGCTAACTCAGCTCCTTCCTCATCAGCATCAAACAGGGGGAAAAGAACAAAGGACAAAAATCCTACAGCACGGGAACACAGTAATAAAAACATCCTGTCTCCATCACTTCCCACAATGTGGAATGAAAACATACACCGTCATGTGATATAAACAATCCCATGACTGCAACACGGGGAAAGAATCCTAACAGTCCTACTCCCTGCAGTGCAGAAATACTGGTTCTGTGACACCCCCCTTTCAAGCTCAAGGTTCTGCTGTCAGGTGGAGGGCTCTCCAGGGAGCTTCGAAACTGGGTTGGGCATCTTCTGGCATCCTTTTGGAGCGATGTGAGTGCCTAAGCCGTCTTGCCCTCCTTGTCTCTGCTCAGAGAATCGCAGCCATGTTTCCAAAGGACGTTGACCGCCTCCGGCGGATGTCCTTGATCGAAGAGGAAGGCATGAAGCGCATCAACATGGCACACCTCTGCATTGTGGGCTCGCATGCCGTCAACGGAGTCGCCAAGATCCACTCGGAAATCGTCAAGTCGCAAGTGTGAGTACGGGCGGGCATTTCCACGGGGCCCAAGTGGGTGGGCATGGAAAAAAATCTGGAACTAGGGTTTAGATCCAAGGTGGGCTTCTGGGTGCTTTGCCACTGGGCCAGTTGGGTGGTGGTTGAAGACAGAGCTCTAGAGCTCCTGAGCACGTGCAGATTGTGGGAGCAGGCAAGAGGAAATGTCTGCAGCCGTCCCCTGTGGAGAAAGGTCGGCTTCCCCCAGAACATTTCCCTCTCTCCTTCCACCTTCTCTTGGTCACTGTTTCTTTGTAGTCAGTACCTTGACAGTTGTGGTATTGTGGTTTCCTTCCCATTTTTAGTCTGGTGGTTTTTGTTTCTGTTTTGTACTTCAGAGGAACTTCTGTAATCATCTCCCTTTTGTCTGGTGCTTTCCTACCCAACCCTTCCTCTGAACCACAGCACAAGAAAACAGAAAGTAGACCCGTTGTGCAATTCAAAGACCAATAAAATGGGCGATAAAAAAGAAGTAAATCGCAGTGAAAAATATCTGTGAAATTGCAGCCCCAAAATAGTACACACACACACACACAAAAATGTTTCCTATAAGATGTAGCGATGGTCAACTTGGACTGGTGTAAGAGAAGTTTAAGCACATACACGCAGAATAAGTCTATTGTCAGGAGTGAGCCAACAATAAATCACATGGATTTATTGGCTCCCAGTACGTTTCTGAGCACAATTCAAAGTGTTGGTGTTGACCTTTAAAGCCCTAAACGGCCTCGGTCCAGTATACCTGAAGGAGCGTCTCCACCCCCATCGTTCAGCCCGGACACTGAGGTCCAGCTCCGAGGGCCTTCTGGCGGTTCCCTCACTGCGAGAGGCCAAGTTACAGGGAACCAGGCAGAGGGCCTTCTCGGTGGTGGCGCCCGCCCTGTGGAACACCCTCCCACCAGATGTCAAAGAGAACAGCAACTACCAGACTTTTAGAAGACATCTGAAGGCAGCCCTATTTAGGGAAGCTTTTAATGTTTGATGTATTACAGTATTTTAATATTTTTTTGGGAGCCGCCCAGAGTGGCTGGGGTATAAATAAATTATTATTATTATTATTATTATTATTATTATTATTATTATTATTATTATGGAGCAATTTAACCCTTTATTAGAAGAAACAAGGTTTGCTCCTGAGTGCCAGGCCTAATAAGCACACAACTCTTCTCAGTAGCTCTTACCCCTATGAAGCAGTTGTGGAGGCCAAGGTCCCCACCTTCCCACAACTGCCTAAGTCACCTCCTCTCCTGGCTCCTTCCCAAGCCATCTGAGACTATGCCAACGTACCTGTCTTTGCTCCTCCTGCTTCACACCTCTCCTGGTCCTGGGAGATCAGAAGGGAGGAAAGAGTGTTGCAGCAGGAGGGGCAGACACCCTGACTTCTTCACCAGCTTGACTCCTCTCTGCCTCCCTCATCCCTCTCTCCTGCTTTTGCTTCGAATTCTGGACTTCTCTCTGCCACAGCTCACCAAGCCTTGTTAACCCTTCATCTTCCAACACCACCTCTTCTCAGTCTTCTCCCTCTGACTATTCGTTGTTCTACCACCACCACCACTCCCCGGGCTCTGAGCCTTCTTCCATTGGGGGTCCCCCAGCTGTACAGTAGGACAATTAAGTGAAGGGAGGTGCTATTGCACTTACCGTATTTTTCGCTCTATAGGACGCATCGGACCATAGGAGGGGGAGAAAAGGGGGAAAAATTCTCCCCCTCTCTGCTCAGCGCCCCTTCAGCCAAGCGGCAGGAGAAACGGAGCCCCTTCCATTTCTCCTCCCGCTTCGCTGAAGGGGCGCTGCGCTGCACAGCTCTTCCTCTCTGCTGAAGCCGGGAGAGTCTTGCTCTCCTGTCTTCAGCAAAAGGAACCCAAAGCCTTCGGAGCGCAGCGCGAGTTCCCACTGCGCTCCAAAGGCTTCAGGCGGCTATCCCTGAAGCCTGGAGAGTGAGAGGGGTCGGTGCACACCAACCCCTCTCGCTCTCCAGGCTTCAGTGAAAGCAACGCAAAGCCTCTGGAGCGCAGATGGAGCGCTCCCTCTGCGCTTTGGAAGCTTCGTGTTGCTATCGCTGAAGCCAAGGAGCCTGCATTCACTCCATAGGACGCACACACATTTCCCCTTAATTTTTGTTGTTGTTTTTTAAAGTAATATTTATTAAAATTTTACAAACAATAAAGAGTTTCAAAGTTTAAACATAAAAAATAAGAACAAAAAATAACCCTAATAAAAGAAAAAAGAGCTACAAGTATACAAAAACAAAACACGTGAAAAATGCAAAATAGAAAACAGTTAAAAAGAAGAAAAAAAGAACGAAATCAATATTTTCATATCTTATACTTCATTTACTAGTTTCCTGACCTCCTCACACCTCCCTTTTTGTAGTCCAGTTCAGATATTTAGTTCAGCAAGTCCTTACCGTCTATCATTTATCCTTGCTCAACATCTTAACCTATTATAAATATATATTTTCCACCATTATCAATCCATATTTACATATTTTTGTTAATCTTTTTACCAATACCGCTTGTTTTCAATCCAACATCTCTTTAACATTCATTAATTTTACAGTATTTCTGCAAATAGTCTTTAAATTTTTTCCAATCTTCTTCCACCACCTCTTCTCCCTGGTCTCGGATTCTGCCAGTCATTTCTGCCAATTCCATATAGTCCATCACCTTCATCTGCCATTCTTCCAGAGTGGGTAGATCTTGTGTCTTCCAATACTTTGCGATGAGTATTCTTGCTGCTGTTATGGCCAAATACCTCTGGAAGCATTTTCTAATTTCCACTGGATTCTGAATATTTTTCCCTTCGACTTCCAAGTTAGTAATGGTATTTAGTTTTTGTCATTTCCCCTTAATTTTTGTGTCCTATAGAGCGAAAAATACGGTAAGTCCTGCTCGTGAGTTTCCCTTGGGGGCATTTGATTGGCCACTGTTCAAACAGGATGCTGGACAAAATGGTTGGCCTGATCCGGCAAAAGACTCTTCTTATGATGCATTGTTAGCCAAGAAATCTTGAGGATATAACAATAAGAATTTATTATTTCTACCCCACACATCTGGCTGGGTTTCCCCAGTCACTGAACTGAGAATTTCCTTCCTGCGCAGGTTCAAGGACTTTGCAGAGGTGGAGCCAGAGAAGTTTCAGAATAAAACCAACGGCATCACCCCTCGGCGGTGGCTCCTGCTTTGCAACCCGGGACTCGCAGAGTTAATTGCAGAGGTACGCAGCCCACCTGCAGTTGACTTTGCTCTGGCAGAAACCGCACCGTTTCCATCAAGGCGGAGCGTGTCCTGATGTACCTTGGACAGCAATAAGGCTGCTTCTGTGCAGCAGCTTATTCCATTTCCCTGTTAATTTCCACGTTGTATTTGAACTTTCACGTGATGCAAAAGGCACTTCTTTTCTGGAATATAGCATGCATTCAGAGCTCATTTCTGCGTCATTTGGTTCCAGGAAAAATTGGTCTGCAGCCCCCTTAACCCAGAAAACCACAGTTGCAAAGTGATGAAATTTGGGGGCTTTGCCTACCATTTTCATGGGGAAACAGAGGCATGCTGTTTTTTTTTAATTTTTATTTATTTATTTATGCATTTCATTCATAAAACTAATATATCGTGTGATTGTGAAAAGCAACAACCTCAAAACAGTTTACAAAAGATTTACTAAAGATTATAGCTAATGCTTTGGATTAAAAACGGTTGCTTGTCCACAGTAAAATCAAGGAAAATTCACAATCCTACTTCAAAACATACAAAAGTTAAAATGCTAAAAGAGGTTCAGACAACCTCAGATTTCTAAGCATGTGATGAGTAGGTTTGTCTAAACAGGAATGTTTTTAGCAGGCGCCGAAAAGAGCACAGTGAAGGCACCTGCTTGATTTCAATAGGCAGGGAGTTCCAAAGTTCTGCCGCACTAAACTACCAAGTTCTTACAAATGCAGAACGGGTGTTTTGCGACGCCTGTAGTGGTGCCAGTTCCACCGATCGAAGTGGTCAGGCGGGTGCATGTAAGGCTGGCATGGTAAGAGGCAGAAAAAAGTCTTTTTTGGGGAGGTGAGCAAATACCTCAGAAAGGCTGCTTGTCTTGAGGCAGGTGGTCTGGATGCCTCAAGCCCCCTGCCTCTGTTTTACAGAAAATAGGAGAGGAGTACGTCAAGGACCTCAGTCAGCTGACGAAGCTCCACCGCTTTGCCAACGACGAGCTTTTCATCCGGGAAGTGTCCAAAGTCAAACAGGTAAGCGGGTGGAGGAACTGGGCGTCTTCTTGTCGACTTTGCAGCTCGAGAGGAGGCCGGATTCTGCTCCCGAGATTCCTGGGAGACGCTGGACTTCACGTCAAGCAAACGTGGTGGCTGGGGGGGGTGGCCACACGGCCCTCGATCCTTGCCAGCAGCGTCACCATCAGTTTACTTGCGTTCCACTTTTCCACAGTAGTGCTCAAAGTTGGCTCACAAGATGCCAAACGAACACCATATTAAAAACACTTGGAAATAATCATAATGTCAGTAAATGTGGGGAAAAGTAATTGTTACATTTATCTCCCACCTTTTCCAACAAAGAGCCCAAGTTTGCTCAGGATGGCAAACAGACACACAGTTTAAAACTGAAAACGATACAGTAGTACATTAGTGGTGGATTTGTACAGTGGTACCTCGGGTTAAGTACCGTATTTTTCGCTCTATAGGACACACTTTTTCCCCTTCAAAAATGAAGGGGAGATGTGTGTGCGTCCTATGGAGCGAAGATGCCATAGCCCCGCTACCCTCTCCCGGCTGGAGAGGTGACGCGCGGCTATGGCAGGAGCCTCTCCGCTGCGCCTTTCAGCTGCTCCCTGACCTGCTCTTTGGGGCTGGTGGTGGGCTTCCCCCCCCCCGCCAGCCCCAAAGAGCAGGTCGAAAGGAACCTGAAGCCTGGAGAGCGAGAGGGGTCAGTGCACACCGACCCCTCTCGTTCTCCAGGCTTCCAAGGTAGCCTGTTTTAGAGTGGCACCTTGTTTTAGAGCGGGAAAACAAGAGGGGGAAAGTTCTCCCCCTCTCTGCGCAGCGCCTCCTGCCGCTTCACTGAAGGGGCGCTGGGCAGAGAGGGGGAGAATATTTTTTTCTTGTTCTCCCCCCTCTAAAACAAAGTGCGTCCTATTGTCCGGTGCGTCCTATGGTGCGAAAAATACGGTACTTAATTCGTTCCGGAGGTCCGTTCTTAACCTGAAACTGTTCTTAACCTGAAGCACCACTTTAGCTAATGGGGCCTCCTGCTGCTGCCGCACCGCCGGAGCACAATTTCTGTTCTCAACCTGAAGCAAAGTTCTTAACCTGAAGCACTATTTCTGGGTTAGCGGAGTACGTAACCTGAAGCGTATGTAACCTGAGGTACCACTGTACTGGATTGTTTGCACATAGGGCCGGATTGAGGTTTGATGAGGCCCTAAGCTACTGAAGGTAATGGGGCTCTTTGTATATCCAGCTGTCCTTTGTCAACAACAAATTATCGCTGTTTTTGTGTTGAGTATGTGCTACATGGCAATTGATGGACCTAATAGGTTGCACAAGTTGCCATGCAGCCAGTCCATGCAGAATATAGGCACCCTATATATAAAAAAGTAGGAAAGCAGTGATATTTTAGGGAGCAGGCTAGCAGGCGGGGCCCATGACTTACATCATAGGAGCCTACACAACACAAAACACTGTTGCTGTATGTAGGTTTTATTTTATTTGTTTTTCATCTTACATTTTGGAAATGTACATCCAGGTATTTTTTTCCCTTTAATTTTTTGGGGGGCCCCCAAGAGAGTGGGGCCCTCAGCTAGAATTTGTTTAGCTTATACGTAAATCCAACACTGTTCACACACGATTCCACTCTCTTCGCTCTGTGGTGCTTCCCCCAAATGTTACCTTCGGGGGGGGGGCAGCCTTGCATTACATGGCAGCAAAACAGGACGGAAAGCCCCGGGAAACTTCTGGGCTATGAAAAGTTGCGGGATTTCGGCAGGAGATTGAGGGACAGACCCCGGTTGGGAAAGGAAGTGTATGTTGGCTCTGAAACATTTGCAGGTGCAAACGGTGTTGAGAAGGAGGGTTGTGTGTAACCCCGCCAATATTGTCATGAATGCGGAGCATCATTAATGCGCAATAAAAAGGACGTCCCGGGAACGGCATTAGGCAGGGGCTGCTGCATCCGGTGCCCTCAGACCATGCCTTGCTGGCTATATTTGCTGCTGCTTTGAGCGATTGCACCTTCCCTCTGCCCTCTCAGGAGAACAAGGTCAAGTTTGCCCAGTATTTGGAGAAGGAATACAAGGTGAAGATCAACCCGGCTTCCATGTTTGACGTCCAGGTCAAGAGGATCCACGAATACAAGCGGCAGCTCATGAACTGCCTGCACATCATCACCATGTACAACCGTGAGTAAGGGCACGGGGGCAGCTGGGTATCCTGGGCATTCGTAGTTAGTAGGCAGTGACAGCCTCACCTTCTAGGTGTCTTGGTGGAAAAGAAGAAGAAGAGGAGGAGTTTGGATTTGATATCCCGCCTTTCACTCCCCTTTTGTTGTTGTTGTTTAGTCATTTAGTCGTGTCCGACTCTTCGTGACCCCCTGGACCAGAGCACGCCAGGCCCTCCTGTCTTCCACTGCCTCCCCCAGTTTGGTCAAACTCATGCTGGTAGCTTCGAGAACACTGTCCAACCATCTCGTCCTCTGTCGTCCCCTTCTCCTTGTGCCCTCCATCTTTCCCAACATCAGGGTCTTTTCCAGGGAGTCTTCTCTTCTCATGAGGTGGCCAAAATATTGGAGCCTCAGCTTCAGGATCTGTCCTTCCAGTGAGCGCTCAGGGCTGAATTCCTTCAGAATGGAGAGGTTTGATCTTCTCGCAGTCCATGGGACTCTCAAGAGTCTCCTCCAGCACCAGAATTCAAAAGCATCCATTCTTCAGCGATCAGCCTTCTTGAGTCTAAAAGCGGCTAACAATCTCCTTTTCCCTTCCTCCCCCACAAAAAAAAACACACCCTGTGAAGTGAGTGGGGCTGAGAGACTTCAGAGAAGTGTGGCTAGCCCAAGGTCACCCAGCAGCTGCATGTGGAGGAGCGGGGAAGCGAACCCGGTTCACCAGATTACGAGTCCACCACTCTTAACCACCACACCACACTGGCTCTCATTTTGTGTTCTCCTTTCTCTCCCACAGGCATCAAGCGAGACCCCATGAAGCTGTTTGTGCCCCGGACGGTGATCATTGGCGGCAAAGTAAGCGATGGATTTGTCCTGCACATTTCGAGAAGGGACAGACTAGGATCTACTACGGTGCCCCTTTTGGGCTGCCCTTGGAAGTGCCTGCCTGCCTGCCTGCCTTGCATTTGTCAGTGGCCAACATACCACATCTTGTGGGAGGGAGTTCCACCGATGAATAATTAAGCCCTGTGTGGAGGAATACATTTCTTCACCTCTCCTGACGCTACTACCCATCCAGAGTGCTAGTGTTACGGGAGAATGAGAAAAACACCTCCCTAAAGCATAATTTCATGTACTTCTGTCGTGACCACCCACCACCACCACAAAAGGAGAGTGTGAGGTGTTGATGGGGAATTTGTGCAGCTGAAAAGTCTGCTTAAACAACGACAAAAAATACATCTAGAAAGCATCTGGAGGGTTCCGGTTTCAGGAGGCTAAAGGGAAGTGCAAGGATGCCCAGCTTGAGGCGTTTCCAAAGTAAAGGAAGGATTGAACTCTGATTAATAAGAATACACACAGAGGCTTGAACCAGCAAGACTCTGGGAAGGGTGCGTATAATAATCTCTCCCCCCAGCCCCTGGCCCAGGTCGTTTTATTCACAAAAGAGCTTTTTACAGAGTGTTCGTAAGAACCAATCAGATTTCTTCTGAGCATTTCAACAAACCCCACATGGGGACATAGTTAAACCACAAACACTAGTTAAGCATGCATACTTTGGGGGTAAATGAATGAAAGCTACAAAGGAGTGCGTTCAGCAACCCCGGAGGTCATAAACAATCAATACACATGATAAGAAGGATGGCCAGGAGGACAGCGATCTTTATCACCTTTATGTGAAACCTGTTTCCTGGCCCTAAGATTAACAGATCAGAAAAGCTACAGCAAAGAAACTGCCCACTGTCTTTTGAGGACCCAGGACGCCTGCCTGTCTAAGTGGGTACGTGACTTGTGAAGAAAGAGAGATGGAACAGGGATGCAGAGGTGTGGATTGATCAAGAATCATATCAAAATAGTTTAAACCCAGTCAACGCAATGCTTTCATTGCTGACACAGATGGCTTACTCTATATCTGTTATAATTCCTCACAGCAATCCCACCTGATCACTACACCAGCTGCCACTGTTCCTTCTAAGCGCTTGTTTTTCTGCCCTCCTTGCAGGCTGCTCCTGGCTACCACATGGCCAAAATGATCATCAAGCTCATCACCTCCGTCGGCCACGTGGTCAACAGCGACCCTGTGGTGGGGAACAAGCTGAAGGTCATCTTCCTGGAAAACTACAGAGTCTCCTTGGCCGAGAAAGGTAAGGCCAGCATCGTCCGTCGCTGGCAAGAGCTGGCGTCTAAAAGCCTTGAATCATTTCTCCTGGCAAATGTGCCTAAGAGTCAAAACGTGTTTCAAACCGCACTTGTGCTTCATTGGCATTCCCTACGA
Organism: Podarcis bocagei; assembly: GCF_964188305.1. NCBI lineage: Eukaryota > Metazoa > Chordata > Lepidosauria > Squamata > Lacertidae > Podarcis > Podarcis bocagei. The sequence goes on along the minus strand of NC_138125.1, from coordinate 4,182,827 downwards.
CATTTTTCCTGTTCTTGGTGGGTCCCTCTTCCTTTGACTAAAATGTTGGGAGCAGGAGAACATATCTGTGGTCCTCTAGAATATTGTTCAACTCCGACTGAATGCCAATTGCTGGAAACTGAAGGAAGGGGGCGGCTCTGGGGCCCACTGGGTTGTATCCAACTAAGTTCTACTCAGAGAAGAACCATTTAAATTGATGACAACGACTTACTTGGGTCCATTGCTTTTTGCGGAATCCAGTCTTCACATGGCAGAGGGCTTGCAGTAGAGCTTCATTAACAGACCTTAAACATTTGATGGATTACATTTATCATCCCACCTTTTTCTCCAAGGAGCTGAAGGTGGCATACATGGGTGTCCCCCTCCTCATTTAATATCCACAACAACCTTGTGGTGTAGGTTAGGCTAAGAGGCAACCACTGGCCCCAGGTCGCCCAGTGAGCTTGATAGCTGAACGGGGATTTGAACCCGTGTCTCTCCCAGGTCCTACTCCTACACTTTCTTCTTCTTCTTCTTCTTCTTCTTCTTCTTCTTCTTCTTCTTCTTCTTCTTCTTCTTCTTCTTCTTCTTCTTCTGCGATCACTCCTAGCCAAGTAAGATTGTCTTCCATAAACACGGTTTTAACAAAGAGTCCGTGTGAAGAGAATCAGAACTTACAGGGTTAAACAGTTCTGAGTGACGTCTCACATTCTGAGGGGTGGTTATGTTCACATACGGGAATGTTCTCTGTGTGTGAGTTCTCTTTCGGTTTTGACCGAGAGGCGAAAGATGTGCGCTCTTTCGCCGGGCTGATTTAAGATGTTTTGCTACACGATTAAAGACTGTTGGAGATAAGCAACAAGCCTGCGTACAGTCTGATTTATTACACACACACTGCAACAGTTTCTACTGCTGCGGAGACTCTGCTGAAGCGAAGCTGAGAGAGAGCTAGGCACAAGAGCGCAGTGGCGCGCAGCAGAATGTGCCGGATGCCATCATAAAGCCACAGTCCGTAAGTGACTGTGGAGGCCAATTCTGGATCCACACGTCCTTCCACAGTGGGGACATTGGTTTCCGGGCGGGAGTTGATCACGGTGTGGATTTGCCAAGCATGCCTTCCTCTTAGCATGTTTCTCCCTTGCGTCCTGAGTTCGAACATCTTCAAAGCCCATGACACCTTTGGTAAAGGCTGTTCTCCAACTGGAGTGCCCGCAGGCCAGGGTCGGTGTTTATACTACATTTATAAAGATTTGCCTTGAGAGAGTCTTTGAACCTCTTTTGTTGACCACCAGCCTTACGCTTTCCATTTTTAAGTTCGGAATAGAGTAGTTGCTTTGGAAGACAATAATCAGGCATCCGCACAACATGACCAGTCCAACGAAGCTGATGTTGAAGAATCATTGCTTCAACACTGGTGATCTTTGCTTCTTCCAGTACACTGGCGTTAGTTCGCCTGTCTCCCCAAGTGATGTGTAAAAGGAAACAGTGTTATACCAGGTCAGGCTATTGGCCCTAACTCAGAGTTGTCTCTTGGGCAGAAAAGGTGCTTAACAGCTTCTCCCTCAGCCTTTATCATTATCATTATTATTATTAGTTTTCAATTACAATAATCCAATAATAGCCTCATTATAACACAATTAGTAATACCAATAATTCAGACGCCAAATTATACAATTTAGGTAGCCTCCCACGTGCTAGAATTGATGCTTTACTTTATTTCTGTGTTCCAAAATCTTCTAAATTACAATTACACGCAAGTCAAAATAACATTAAATCCCTTATACAGCAACTGCAATTTTAACAACTTCCATTTGTATTGAGACACTGAATGATTTATAAAGCTGCAGGTGAAGCATTCAAACTACATCCTTGTTCTTCCTGTGAGTGGCAGTTATTCTGTCCGTAATGTTTCTTCCTGTCCTTGTAAAATATTACATCTATCTTTTCCTGGTTGTTGCTGTTCTCCATCATGCCTTGTTCTCCATCATGCCTTGGGCGGAGCTAATATCCCATTGTTGTTTCAGAAGTTCTCCATTGCTCTGTCCCGTGATTCATTGTTTGCAACTTTAGCAGCAGCTGCCGAAATCACACTGTCCCAATAAATATCCTGTTTTCGCCATTTTTCTCTCGACCTGGGAAGGAGAAGAAGCTGTCGAACTTCAAATAACTCAGTACTGAACCTTATCAACTTGGCAATCTCGCAGATTCCTCTCCTTCAGCCTTTAAATTGGAAAGAGCCAGAATTTGAAACTGGGACATTTTCCCCCAGTTGCTCCACTCAACTAAACCATTTCCTCTCCTCTGGGTTCAAGGCAGTTTGATATGTCCATATAACACAGTTGCTTGTTTGATTCTGCATGTTTTTTTCCTGATTACCTGCTGCGAGCCGTCATGGTTGGCTGTGACAGAAAATAATAATAATAATAATAATAATAATAATAATAATAATAATAATAATAATAATAATAATAATAATAAAAGGACCGCAGGAATGGCTAAAATTGCGCCCTCTTGGCAGTGATCCCGGCCACCGATCTGTCGGAGCAGATTTCCACGGCAGGCACCGAAGCGTCTGGCACCGGCAACATGAAATTCATGCTGAACGGAGCCCTGACCATTGGGACGATGGATGGCGCCAACGTTGAGATGGCAGAAGAGGCTGGAGAAGAGAACCTCTTCATCTTTGGCATGAGAGTGGAGGATGTGGCAGAGCTGGACCGGAGAGGGTGAGTATGGCAGAAGCGAAGGTCTCGTCCACGCTTTTCGCTTGACCTGTATTTTGATCGGATTGTGCACCAATGAATTCCGCCCCCCGGTTCCAAAAGCTTTTCTCTTTTTTCTTTTTTTAAAATTTTTTAAATATATTTACAGTGGTACCTTTGGTTACGTACGTAATTCGTTCCGGAGGTCCGGTTAAAGCATCCATGATTAAGTGGGTGCAAGATATTGGGGAAAATATTATGCTTGAACAATGGGGAAAAATGTGGAAAGAAGATCTGAAATTCACTATGTGTTATATATTGAAAGAAAATTACCTTAAAATGCAACATAGATGGTATTAAACACCTGAAAGAATAGCAAAAATGAATAAAAATTGTGGCGATGTCTGCTGTCGATTCAGCACAGAAAAAGGTACTATGATGCACATATGGTGGAATTATTTAAACATCAAACAATTTTGGGAAACTATATATAATGAAATAAAAAAAAAATGTTCAGATATTCATTTAGGAAAACATCAGAAAGTTTTCTATTGGGAATAGTGCCAGGAAGTCTAAAGGAAGAGGACAAGACATTGTATTTATACGCAACAGTAGCCACAAGGCTATTGATTGCGAAAAATTGGAAAAGTGTTATAATACTGACAAAAATAGAGTGGTTTGCCTAATTATTGGAGTATTACAATATATCCCATTACAATGGGAGAAATTGGAAGGATCTCAAAAGAGAAGATAGACAAGGAGCTTTTCTCATTGCTCCACGGTTGTGCCTTGAAAAATTTGATCTTGCCCACTGAATTAGATCTTATCCAATTCACAGAAAATCCAGTAATTTTGCTTATGGTAAGATCAGATTTTTGACCCCTTGCATATGTTAATGGTGCAGATCAATAATTGCTCAATAATTTGAGTCACCCTACAGTTTGGAGGCGGCTGTTATGGCAATTCTGTTGGCAAAGTTACTTTGCCTAATACAGGTGGCGTCCGGATAGATGCGAAAACCGGACCTCACTGAACAAAAACGGTATATAAATTGAAGAGGAAAACTCCCTCCGAATTGCACAGCCAGTCAGAGCATGTGCTGCCTCAGTAAATGTGATTCCTCCGTGTGAAACAATACTTCCACCTATCCCCATCTTGACTAGTTGGCTTTTACGTGAACATAATTGACCCTTAAGTTACAAACCAAATGATCCCTGCTGCTGAACTTCCAACAGATTTTCCTCACCGCACGTAACAGACCAGGCAGAGGGCCTTCTTGGTAGTGGCGCCCACCCTGTGGAACGCCCTCCCATCAGATGTCAAAGAGAAAAACAAGTACCAGACTTTTAGAAGACATCTGAAGGCAGCTCTGTTTAGGGAAGCTTTTAATGTTGAATAGGTTATTGTATTTTAATATTCTGTTGGAAGCCGCCCAGAGTGGCTGGGGAAACCCAGCCAGATGGGTGGGGTAAAAATAATAAATTATGATTATGATTATTTTGATATACATGGCCATCGGTAGTCTTCAATATGTTTGCTAAAGGTTTTCCTCCCTCTTTCCATCAGATACAAAGCTCAGGAATATTATGAGAGGCTTCCTGAGCTAAAGCAAGCTATGGATCAGATCAAGAGTGGATTCTTCTCACCAAAGGAGCCCGACCTTTTCAAAGATTTGGTCAACATGTTGTTCCACCATGACCGGTGAGTGGAGACCCCTTTGCAGAAACCCGTTGACAGCTTTGGCTAACGGTTGCTTGTGCCACACTCTGTAACTTGCCTGGCCTTTGTGCCTCAATCGCAGCAGGGTCTGCTTTCCCTGACCCTCCACTCTGGAAAAAGCTTAAGGAACATAGAATTGGGACCACCAAGGGTCATCTAGTCCAACCCCCTGCAATGCAGAAATCTCTGCTAAAGCATCCAACCTCTGCTTCAAAACCAAGGAAGGCGAGTCCACAACTTCCCGAGGGAGACCTTTCCGCTGTTGAACAGCTCTTACTGGGGTGTAAATATGTACAAATTTTTGGGCAAAGGGTGTTTAAGAACATAGCAGAAATCACGGGGTTCAAGCTGACCAAAAGTCCAGAGGTAGTGCTATTATCAGTTTACGATGGGGTGGAAGGTTCACGGGCTAGGAAGGACTTGCTCACAAATTTATTGACAGCCGCACGAATTATTACAGCTAGGAAGATGGAAGGGGCAAGCGGAAAATAAAATGGAAGAATGGTACAAATAGGTTTGGGATATAGCTATTAATGATAAATTAACATGTGACATTAAGGTAAGACGGGGAATACACAGGAGAAATGATTTTGAGGAGATACGGAGGGTGGTTGTAGAATTTGTACTGTTAAACTGGAAAGGGGTCAAACCATCTCAAGAGGTGTTGGAATTTTGGGAGGTTGGATAGCTATAATGGAATGGTCTCAGGGAGCACATTTTTATGATTATGTGTGATTAATTTTTAATTTAATAATAAAAAAGAGAAAGGGGGGAGTTCTTCCTGATGTCAGGGCCTATTGAGTGTCAGGAGTTCAGCCTACACTCGAGTAGGACCCTGGCAGAGACACATGCCCGACTGGCATGTTCCCTCCCTCTTGGTCGATCGTTTGGGAGCTCAAAAGCTTTCTTCTGCCTGAACATCACAGCGACCGATGCCAACAGACATCGGCACACTTAGGGATCCACAGAGTCTTCACAGCATTGCGTAACAGACCTCAGCAACTCTGCATTTTGGCTAATCTACTTTATTTACATATCAACACACACGGAGCACTGCAACATGGCTTCCTCTCTCTAGCATCAGACAGCAAAGAGAAAAAGAACAAAGGACAATAGTCTCACTTCACGGAACACAGTAACACAAACATCCTGTCTCCGTCACTTCCCACTCTGTGGAGTCAAAACATACACCGTCATGTGAAAGACAACAATCCCATGACTGCAGTCATGGAGCAGGAATTCTAACATTGAGGACCCTGTTTCTATTTTGACAGGACATTGGACTTTGATGCTGGCCTGAGGCCTTTCTACTTCTGTGCAAAAAATAAATATATGGCCCTGCATGGGGTCTTCATTGTTCAGGCACAAGCCCCTCTAACGCCCACTCTGACTCCTTCCTCGAATAGGTTCAAAGTCTTCGCAGACTACGAAGCTTACGTCAGATGTCAAGACAACGTCAGTCAACTCTACATGGTAAGCAGGGCGCAGGGTGTTTGGCTGCTGCCAGCGGTCTCCTGAGATCGCCTTACCCTGTGTCAACGCACTCGCTTCGATCGGCCAAACTGGCTCTGTTCCAGGCACTGCATAATGCCCGTTCCACATTTGTAAGAAGTGCTTTCAAGTGAGGTGCTAGGAGAGGCTGGAGGGAAGCCCAGGGGGGCCTCATACCATTACTAACCTTCCCAGAATCTCCGAAATGGAGCGAAAGGGAAAACGCCCCTGCACCGCTGCCACCACGGCCCTTTTTCTGGAGTTCTCCCAATATGCAGGGTCCTCTGGGACAGCAGAGAGGAGAGGAAGTTGGTCCAAAATGCAGCTGCCAGATTCCTAGCTGGGCGTTCCCTTCTATAACCCCTGTTTTAAAACAGCTGTGCTGGTTTTCAATTCGAGGTGCTCACATTGTCTAAACCACTGGGTCTCTTGGGCCTCTCGATTGGAAGTTCAGCAGTTCGAATCCCCGCAACGGAGTGAGCTCCCGTTGCTCAGTCCCAGCTCCTGCCAACCTAGCAGTTCGAAAGCATGCCAGTGCAAGTAGATAAATAGGTACCACTTAGGCGGGAAGGTAAACGGCGTTTCCATGCACTCTGTCCCATTGCGCCAGAAGCGGTTTAGTCCTGCTGGCCACATGACCCGGAAAGCTGTCTGTGGACAAACGCTGGCTCCCTCGGCCTGAAAGTGAGATGAGCACCACAACCCCATAGTCGCCTTTGACTGGACTTAACCATCCAGGGATCCTTTACCTTTACATTTTACCTTTAATGCCCTAAATGACTCAGGTCCCAAATACATAAGGACCACCTCCTTCCCTACAGACCATCCCTGGTGCTGAGTCCAGCAGAGGAGGTCCTCTTCGTAGTTCTCCTGCCCTCAGACACTATGGGGTGTCAGCCTAGGGTGAGAGGACCTTTTCTGTGGTGGCCCCTAAGATGTGAAACTCCGTCCTCATAGAGGTGTGTCTGGCACCTTCATTATACAGCTGCCGGAGAATGCTGTAGATTCACCTCTTTACCTTGGCTTTGGACAACTGAGGTGTATTATTTGTGGCTGTAAGTTGTTTAAACCTGCTTTTAATACTATGTTTTAATGTTGTGACCTGCCCTGGGACCTTAAAAGAGAGGGGGGGGGGGAAACACTAGCCTAGCCATAAATACACAAGTTATTTAGCCTGCATACTTTCTGTCTCCCACGCACACCTGTGTTTAGTAAACTGTGGCCTTTTGTAGTTTCCTGGGGTGTGCTTATTAACTCCATGCTTGATCACCTGTGGTTATTTCATCAGCATCCTTGTAGCTCAGGTGTGACTCACCTGTGGTCCTCCAGGTGTTGCTGCACTAAAACTCCCTTAATTCCTGGCCATTGGCCATGCTGCCTGCTCAGGGTCCAAAACAGTTCTCCCTCCGTCCTCCTGTAGTTGAAATCCCTCCTTGTTAGAATCCTGCAGGTACAGTGAAGTATTTCCTTCACTCCTATATTTTGAGATTCTTCTACATGCTACACTTCCTGTGTAGTTCTCCTCTTGCTGCTTCTTGCAAGATGACCACCTAGAACAGTGGTTCCCAATTGGTGGTCTGCAAACCCCAACTGATGTCCATGGCACATACCCATCGACTGACTGTTTGTGGGCGCCGTGTGCTCGCACGGGTCATGTGACCCACACAGGAGTGAAGCCCGGAAGACGTACACTTGCTCTGAGACATGTTGGCACCACTCTCAAAACAAGAACTACTACAGAGATATCAAGATTTTCAAAAGAAGGGGGTTCATGGCTTGGCTTTTGAAAAGCAGGGGTCTGCAGTTCCTAGCTAACTGGGAACCACTGACCTAAAATGTATAAGAATAAGAATAAATAAAATTTATTATTTATACCCTGCCTATCTGGCTAGGTTTTTTCAGCCACTCTGGGCGGCTCCCCACAGAATAGTAAAAACACAATGAAACATTTAAACTTCCCTAAGCAGGGCTGCCTTCAGGTGCCTTCTAAAAGTTATGTAGTTTTTATCTGCTTGACATCTGATGGGAGGGCGTTCCACAGGGCGGGCGCCACCACCGAGAAGGCCCTCTGCCTGGTTCCCTGTAACCTCACTTCTTGCAGTGAGGGAACTCCCAGAAGGCCCTCGGCGCTGGACCTCAGTGTCTGGGCTGGACAATGGGGGTGGAGACGCTCCTTCAGGTAAAACTCTGTCTGATTTCCCTACCATCAAACTTGGGGCTGGCTGAGGTTGGAACTTGAAACAAACCGTCGCTTTGGCCCGGAGGGTTTTGTTGAGCAGTCAGAAAGAACTCTGCGCGTGGAAATGAGAGACTTCCAGTTGGTCGCCCGGTAATGGCAGACGGGAGCTCTTTCGGCTGAAAGAGCCCCAGCACTGTGAAACGGGGAGACCGCAAGAGCGTCACGGTCCACCGGAAAAAACTCAGATTGGGCGTTCTGAGGACCTGGTGATCCGGTGGGTGCCCTTTGGCGACTCCCCCACTCCCCGGTAACCAGGGGGATTTCAGGAAGTCATTTTACAATGTTACCAAGACTGGTTTAATTACAAATAGGATGTTTGTTTGTTTGTTTGTTTGTTTTAATTTTTTTGGAAAATTAATAAAAAAAATTGAAAGGGAAAAAAAGGAAATGAGACCTTTGCGATTCTCAAGTCAGCTTCTTTTCGCAGAACGCCAAGGAGTGGACCAAAATGGTGATCAGGAACATCGCCGCCTCCGGGAAGTTCTCCAGCGACCGGACCATTAAGGAGTACGCCCGGGACATCTGGGGGGTGGAGCCTTCCGACTTGAAGATCCCGCCCCCCAATGTGCCCCGGGACGTGGCGGACGAGATGCTGGCCAACGACACGTCCGAAAAGATGCACGTCTGATTTTGCACGAGCCCCGGGGAGTTAGCTGTACCTGAGTAGTGAGTGTGCGGCCCTGTGTGCTTTGTGCGAGGCAGGCTCACGCTTGTTTAGTGACGCTAACAGTAGTTAAAAGTTGTGGGCTCTTTTTCTTTCTGCTTTTATTGGCGTTGAAAGGGGAATCTGACTTCTTCCATGAATTCTGCAGAAGTGCGAAGCAGGTTGAAGGGCACTTCTGAGTGTCATGAACCCCCCTCCTCCTCCCCCTCCCTTGGCTGCCTGGGAATTCCTAGTCCTAAGTCTCCTTTTTGAAGCTCCCAGGATGGGGCTGCTGTTGAACCTCCTGCAAAACCAGCTTCCAGGAGGGACCGATGGCAAGATCGAGTCAACGAGCTGCTCTTTTGCATCCTCAACTCTTTTTAAAAGATAAGAAAGGGATTGGTTACCCATCAGATAAACCCTTCGCAGAGGGTGTGGGACCTGTCTGGCGAGAGAGGTGTGTCGAAAATGGTGGCAGCAGAATCCCTGGGGGTCTTCATGTTGCTGTCTCAGCCATCTTGTGGCCAAGGGTCTTCCCCCCCAAAAAGGGGCCCCTGCTCCAACTTGCCTAGGAGGATATTCAGACTCCATTTCTGCATTTCAAAGCTCTGTCTCTGAGCCTGTTGTTTTGGGTTGTTTGGCAAATGGCAGTCGGGTTTTCTGCGGCTTGTTATCCGCTCTGATTTGGAATTAAAATGTGGGTTTTCCCAGGAGAAGCACTGGAATGGAAAAAAACCCCACCCGCTCAGATGCGGAGCTTTAAAGTACAGACCTGTGCCTAGAAAGTGGGGTGCAAAAGGACGTCTGGCTGAGCCCTATAATCTGTCCTACAGTCGCTGGACCAAAGTGCTTTTAACGGATACCCTGAGGTATTGCAGCAGGTGCTATGTGCTCAATGCCATAGGTGTGCTCAGCAAGTACATGCCGGCTGCTTGCGCGCAGTGAGAAAGATGCGCTAGGAAGGGGAGAGAGAGTGTCCTGCTCAGGTAGTGCTTAAAATATCCACTTTTAGGTGCATTAATACAAAAAAAGAAGCAGCGAACCCCACATCTTTGCAAGGGCTGCATGCATCAGTTTGTGTTCTCCCCGCTTTCTTGTCTCCCGGGTCCACGCCACAAATCTTGCATTCCTGAAAAATTCACCTGGTAAAATAAAAACGAAATCCACTCTTCCTGTTCATGGCTCGCTTTATTATCTGTAGCAATTTGAACTGGAGTATGGCGCAGTGTTCCTTGCGGGGGACAGCGGCTGTTCTCTTCCTGCGTTGCTGCTGTCACTTAACACTCTGGAGGAAGTTTCTGTTTGGGAACAGGAGGGAAACAAAGAGGCATGATTTACCGTATACAGTGGTACCTCGCAAGACAAATGCCTCGGAAGACGAAAAACTCGCAAGACGAAAGAGTTTTTCGTTTTTTGAGTTGCTTCGCAAGACAAATTTCCCTATGGGCTTGCTTCGCAAGACGAAAAACGGAAAAACCCAAAACGTCTTGCAAGTTTGTTTCCTTTTTCTTAAAACCGTTAATACCCAGAGTGACTTCGAGGAGCAACTCATAGCACGCGGTGTGGTAGTCTTTTTTGAGGTTTTTGAAGACTTTGGTGATTTTGAAGACTTTGGGAAACCGTGCTTCGCAAGACGAAAAAACTCGCAGAATAAATTAATTTTGTCTTGCGAGGCACCACTGTATTCCTTCAACCAGGGGCCATGTTGGGTATCTACCTAGGCAGGACTGTCTTAAGCATATGCGGCGCCGGGGTGCAAATATCCACCCTACCGCTTCAGCGTCTCACTGGCCCCCAAACTCACGGCGCAGAGCCACCTGCAGCAGAAGAGCCTGCTGCTTCACTTCAACTGATGGAGGCCTCTTCCCCGGACCCAACTCTCGGGCCCCAGCCTGGCACACCTGAGAGCCCGGCACCCGGGTACCCCACACCCCTAGCACCTATGGGTAAGACGGCCCTGTACTTAGGCTGTCTTTAGGCTGGGACAGGGTTTCCCAAACTTGGGTCTCCATCTGTTTCTGGACTACAACTCCCATCATCCATGACCCACGGGCCCTGCTAGTTAGGGATGATGGGAGTTGTAGTCCCAAGTTTGGTAAACTCTGGTGCAACATTTGGGTGGAAGAGTACACTCTGTGTACGTGGGTGCACCTATATGCCATTTCAGTAAATATGGAAGGTGTGTTTGTTTTAAATTGGGGGAAGGGAACCACTTGCAGTGGACCAGCCACCTCTGAGGATCTCTCCCCATCACCTAGGTCATGGGTAGGCAAACGAAAGCCCGGGCGCCGGAACCGGCCCAATTGCCTTCTGAATCCGGCCTGCAGACAGTCCGGGAATCAGCGTGTTTTTACATGAGCAGAATGCATCTCTGGGTTATTTATGGGCATAGGAATTTGTTCACCACCCCCCCCCCCAAAAAATAGTCTGGCCCCCCCACATGGTTTGCTGAAAAAGTTTGCTGACCCATGACCTAGGTCAAGCGTAGCCAATGTGGTTTCTTTCGTCTTATACAACTCCAATATAACATGGAGGAAGCCACATTAGCTCTGCAAGAGCTGCCCAGCCACTGAAAGCCACCATTGACTGCAGGCCCAATAATAATAATTTATTATTTATATCCCGCCCATCTCCCTGGGTTTTCCCAGCCACTCTGGGCGGCTTCCAACAAAAGATTAAAAATACATTAAAACAGTCATTAAAAACTTTCCTAAACAGGGCGGCCTTCAGATGTCTTCTAAACATCAGATATTTGTTTATTTCTTTGACAACTGATGGGAGGGTATTCCACAGGGCGGGCGCCACCACCGAGAAAGCCCTCTGTCTGGTTCCTTGTTGAGGGAACCACCAGAAGGCCCTTGGCGCTGGACCTCAGTGTCCAGGCTGAACGATGGGGGTGGAGACGCTCCTTCAGGTATACTGAGCCAAGGTCATTTAGGGCTTTCAAGGTCAGCACCAGCACTTTGAATTGTGCTTGAAAACATACTGTGAGCCAATGTAGGCCTTTCCAGACCGGTGTTATGTCTTGGCATAACAGGCCCACGTGCTGCCGTGGCATTTAAGCATGTTCTCCTTGGTCATGCAATGGAGAGACACGTTCCCTCTGCCTGCCATACTGATTTCTGCAATGATCACGGAGTTATTTTAAAAAATACTGAGGTTATACTGCTAATGGGTGCTTTTGAATCATGGTGCTGGAGGAGACTCTTGAGAGTCCCCTGGACTGCAAGAAGATCAAACACATCCATTCTGAAGGAAATCAGCCCTGAGTGCTCACTGGAAGGACAGATCCTGAAGCTGAGGCTCCAGTACTTTGGCCACTTCATGAGAAGAGAAGACTCCCTGGAAAAGACCCTGATGTTGGGAAAGATGGAGGGCACAAGGAGAAGGGACGACAGAGGACGAGATGGTGGGACAGTGTTCTCAAAGCTACCAGCATGAGCTAGACCAAACTGCGGGAGGCAGTGGAAGACAGGAGTGCCTGGCGTGCTCTGGTCCAGGGGGTCACGAAGAGTTGGACACGACTGAACAACAACAACTGCTAATGGGCAGGGCAGGAGGGTTGGACAGTCTCTCTCTTCAAGTTGCAGGAGCGATGAAGAAGGGGTCCTCCCTCTTGAAAACAGCCAAGGCAAACAGCCTGAGCTAAAGGCTGCTTCTTGGGCTTCCAGCACAGCAAATTTGCATATCCCTCTTTCTGCTGGAGCTGGCAGCTGTGTGAGCCCAGCCCCCAGAGTGTCAAAGGGAAGTCAGGGGTCCGGGACCCCATTCTGCAAAAGCGTTTCTCTTATTTCCGCCCACTTACTTCAGGATGCCAGCAAGATCAGGGTGGAAGGAAATGTAGTCGTGTCCTAAGCCCATAGCAGAAGGTAAAGGAATAAACACGACGTTATCTTTCTTCTCCGAAGCGTTGTATGCAATCTCAAAGAGCTGTAAGAGAACGAATGAGGCAGGTTGTAGCATCTGGGGTTTCTTAGTTTCATAGAATCTTACGGGGGTCGTCTAGTCCAAGGGTTGGCAACCTAAGGCCCATGGGCCGGAAGCGGCCCACAAGGCTTGTCTCACCGGCCCATGGCGACCCCTGCCACTGCCCACTCTTAGCGACATGGGGACCAACTTCTGGGTTGATGGTTCCTGTGTGGATGCTCATGGGTGCTCTCCTGACCCGGATGTGTGCCGGAAATAGCATGTGCGCATGCACACAGACCCAGAAGAGTGGGCATGCGCACACACTTCGGCCCATCCTCCGACAGGCGGAGCATCGACCAGCCCATCCACAGATAAGGTTGTCGACCTTTGATCTAGGCCATGCCCCTGCAATGCTGGAATCTCGGCTAAAGCATCCGGGACAGATGGCCATCCTATTGGTAAAAACTATTTGGTGTTTCTCAACTTTCTAACTAGTTGCAGGACCTTAGCCAGACCTAGCAGAGTACACGCAGAATCCATGGAAGCAATTGGCGACTTGGCTGCAGACAGGATAGACGAAGCAGGAACTTGTAGTTAGGTGTTTATTATATATAGTGGACTATTTACACGAACAGAACACGGATCTTTAGCTAGCTCTCTCTGACACGACTCACAACTCCTACACTGACACACAGAACTCTGAACCTCTGAACTCCTGAACTAACTCATTCCAGTTAGTAGGCCATTAATTATCACTCCCTTGAAAGAGCTTGACCAGTCAGGGAGCTGTCTGCACGACTCTGTTAGTGCCAGGCAGACCTACTCCTTCAGATTGCCTTCTGGCTGTCTGCCAAACCTTAATTGACTCTGTGTGAGTAGCTGCACGTACACAGTTTCCCAACACATCCAACCTCTGCTTAAAAACCTCTAAGGAAGGAGAGACTACAACCTCTCGTGGGAGTCTGACAGTAAGAGCTGTTTGACAGTTGAACAAAGTTTTTCTGAATGCCTAGTCAGAATCTCCTTTCTTGCCACTTGATTCAAGCCATCGGTTCGAATCCTACCCTCCAGAGCAGATGAAAACAAGCATGCACCCACCCTTAAGATATTTGAAGATCGCCATCATATCTCTTCTCAGTCTCCTCTTTTCCAGGCTAAACATACCCAGCAACCCTTCCTCATAAGGCTTAGTTTCCAAACCCTTTATCATCTTGGTTACCCTCCTCTGCACACGTTTCTTTTTTTTTTTAAATAAATTTTTATTGGTTTTACAACATTTTTAAGAAAAACAAACAAACACAAACAATAACAAACATATAAAATAGTTTCAAAGATATTTTCATAAACCTCTTTTCTTGGACTTCCCCATACCCCCCCTCTCCGCATCCCAATGTCCATATTTGAACTAGCAACTCCCAATTGTTACTTTCTAATCTCTGTCATCTTAGTCCTCTTTTATTGTCTAACCTTGTATCCCTGTACCCTATTGCTTCTGGCAACCACAACATTTTAACATTCATTCAGTTTATAGTAGTCCTTAAGATAGCTTTTAAATTTTTTCCATTCTTCTTCCACCGTCTCTTTGCGTTGGTCACGGATTCTGCCCGTCATCTCAGCCAATGTCATATAGTCCATCACTTTCATCTGCCATTCTTCCAGAGTAGGTAAATCTTGTGTCTTCCAATACTTTGCGATGAGTATTCTTGCTGCTGTTGTGGCATACATAAAGAAATTTCTATCTTTCTTTGTCACCAGTTGGCCGACAATGCCCAAGAGAAAGGCCTCTGGTTTTTTAGAAAATGTACATTTAAGTACCTTTTTCATTTCATTATAGATCATTTCCCAGAAGGCCTTTATCTTCGGGCATGTCCACCAAAGGTGATAGAAAGTACCTTCAGTCTCTTTACACTTCCAACATTTATTATCGGGCAAATGGTAGATTTTTGCCAGTTTGACTGGGGTCATGTACCACCTGTAAACCATTTTCATAATGTTTTCCTTTAAGGCATTACATGCCGTAAATTTGATACCGGTGTTCCATAACCATTCCCAGTCATCTGACATAATGTTGTGTCCAACATCCTGCGCCCACTTAATCATAGCAGATTTAACTGTTTCATCCTGTGTGTTCCATTTCAACAGCAAGTTATACATTCTAGATAAATTCTTAGTATTGGGTTCTAGCAATTCGGTCTCTAGTTTTGATTTCTCCACCTGGAAACCGATTTTCCTATCCTGTTTAAAAAATTCCATTATTTGGTGATATTGAAACCAATTTTCTACTTTGTGCTTCAATTTCTCCTGACTTTGTAGTTTAAACTTGTCTCCATCCTGTTCTAAGATTTCCCAATACTTCGGCCATCCGACCTCCATATTGAGTTTCTTCACTGCTTTAGCCTCCACTGGTGACACCCATCTAGGGGTTTTATTTTCCAATAGGTCTTTGTATCTTATCCAAACATTAAATAATGCTTTTCTAACAATGTGATTTTTAAAAGTACTGTTAACTTTGTCATACCAAAGATATGCATGCCAACCAAAAGCATTATTGAAACCTTCCAGATCCAAGATGTCCGTGTTCTCGAGGAGCATCCATTCTTTCAGCCAGCAAAAAGCTGCTGCCTCATAGTACAATTTTAGGTCCGGCAGGGCAAAACCCCCTCTTTCTTTGGCGTCAGTCAGTATTTTAAATTTAATTCGGGGCTTTTTGCCCTGCCAGACAAATTTCGAGATGTCTTTGTGCCACCTCTTAAAGCATTCCATCTTGTCAAGAATCTGCAAGGTCTGAAACAAAAATAACATTCTAGGCAATACATTCATTTTAATTACTGCAATTCGGCCTAACATTGACAGTTTCAGATTTGACCATATTTCTAAATCTTTTTTAATCTCTGACCAACATTTTTCATAATTGTCCTTATACAAATTGACATTCTTAGGTGTTAAATAAACCCCTAGGTATTTGACCTTCTTGACCACTGTCAAACCTGTTTCCTCCTGAAATTTCTCCTTTTCCATATCTGTTAGGTTTTTCCCTAAAACTTTAGTTTTTTGCTTATTCAACTTAAATCCAGCTACCTGGCCAAATTGTTGTATTATTTCTAAGACCCTTTTAGTACTAGTGTTTGGCTCTTGCAAAGTCAATACTAAGTCATCTGCATACGCTCTTAATTTATAATGTTTAGCTCCGACCTGCACACCTTTGACCTGCTGGTCATTTCTTATCATATTCAGCAACACCTCCAGAACCGAAATGAAAAGTAATGGGGAAATTGGGCACCCCTGTCGTGTTCCTTTTTCTATCTTAAGTTCCTCAGTCACAACATTATTTACAATCAGTTTAGCTTTTTGTTCAGAATATATTGCAGCCATACCATTCTCAAAACCCTGGCCTACCCCCATCCCATGAAGATTCTTCCTCATAAAACTCCAAGAGATGTTATCAAAGGCTTTCTCCGCATCCACAAAGATCAATACTGCTTTAGTGTTTATATTCACCTCCAGCTTTTCCAAGATGTCTATTACATTCCTTACATTGTCTGCTAGGTGTCTTTTAGGGAGGAAGCCTGCTTGGTCTTTATGAATCTTCTCCATCAAAACTCTTTTAAATCTTTTTGCCAAAATGTCTGCAAAAATTTTGTAATCCACATTAAGGAGTGATATTGGGCGGTAGTTCTTGAGTTGGGTCTTTTCAGTCTCTGACTTTGGTATGAGTGAAATATATGCCTCTTTCCACGATTCAGGTGCCCTTTTTCCCTCAAGAATCTCATTACAAACTTCTCTTAATGGTTGAATCAGCCATTCCTTCAGCGATTTGTAGTATCTAGAAGTCAGTCCATCTGGTCCCGGAGATTTGCCCAGTTGCATATTCTGAATGGCAGCCTCTATCTCTTGTTCTGAGATTCTCTGGTTCAAGTCCATCTTACTTTGCTGAGAGATGTTTTGTAATCCATATCTTCCAAGGAATTTGTCTATATCTTCTTCATTTTGCGGGCCTTGGGTGTAGAGTTTTTTGAAATAACTTAAAAAGCAATTTCTAATTTCATTGGGTTTAGATATGTTCTTTCCATCCACCTCTAGGCTTGTAACTGTATTTAGTTTCTGCCTTTTCTTCAATTGCCATGCCAAAAGTTTACCACATTTATTTGCTGATTCAAAAGTCTTTTGCTTCATTTGCTTTATCTTCCATTCAATCTCTTGGTTCATCAATTCCATATATTGAGTTTGATATAACTTGATCTCTCTTAAAATGTCCTGAGACTTTGGTTTTGTTCTTAATTTCCTCTCTCCTTCCTTTATCATTTCCAAGATCTTCTCTTTTTTCTCATTTTGTTTTTTCCTCTTTATTGAATTTTGTTGAATCAAAAATCCTCTCATAACCGCTTTACTTGCGTCCCAGATCACTCTTTTCTCCACGTCGGTCCTCAAATTTATTTCAAAATAGTCTTTTAGGGTCTTTTGGGCCTTCGTGAGAATCTCCTTGTCTCGAAAGAGGGTGTCATTCATTCTCCATCTAAATTGACCAGTTATTGTGAGTTTCATCTCCATCTTCACGGCGTTATGGTCGGAGCAAGTTTTTGGGCAGATTTCCACTTTCTTAATCTTTGGAGCCAGTCCACTAGTAACCCAGATTTGGTCAATTCTGGTCCAGGTCATCATTGCTTGGGAGAAAAAGGTTCCCTCTCTCTCCAGAGGGTTCCTTGTTCTCCAAATGTCTATCAAGTCCATGTTTTCTGTCATTTCGAAAAAAGTCTTAGGGAGTCTCCCTTCTTTAGTAACTGTTAGTCTTTGTGCCTTGTCCATATTAGTGGAGACCACGCCATTCATGTCTCCCATGATTATCATATTGTAATCCAGATAGTCCGTCAAAGTTTCATGAAGTCTCTTAAAGAAGTCAGATTTGCCTTCATTCGGTGCGTAAACTCCAACAACTAAGAATTTTTCTCCTTGTACTTGTATCTCCACAGCCAGATATCTCCCTTGTTCATCTTTAAATATCATTTTTGGAGCCCATTTCTCCTTCACATATATTACTACTCCTCTCTTCTTAACTTTGTCTGATGAAATAAATTCTTGTCCTAGCCTTTTATTTGTGAGTAATCTCCTGTGGGCTCTGGTTATATGAGTTTCTTGTAAACATATCAAGTCCAGTTGTTCTCTGTTCAAAATATGAAATACTTGTCTTCTCTTCAAAGGCCCATTCAGTCCATTACAATTCCAACTAAGGAATTGTAAAGCCATCTTGTTATTTTCTTAAGGCTCCTCCAACAGCTCCAAGTTGTTGCTCTTCTTCTGATGGTGGTGGTTTTTGTCCAAACGAGAGATTCAGGATATCCAGTGCTCTCCTCTGTTCTGCAGGTACGTCCACAGTCCCCTTCTGTAAGTCCTCCTGGTATCTTGCCAAAAATTTGTCTTTATCTTGAATTGTCTTTATTTTCACTTTCTTTGCCTTGTAGTCGAATGACAGTCCTTGTGGGAACTCCCACCTGAAGCGGATAGAATTTTTCTTTAACAAAAGAACCAAATCCTTGTAGAAATTTCTTAAATCCAAAATGTATTTTGGTATGTCTTTAAAGATCTGTACAGCTGAATTTCCAATTTGCAAGGCCTTATCTCTCTCGTCCTGACCTAGCCACTGTGATCCATGCGACGGTCACCTCCAGACTGGATTATTGTAACTCGCTCTACGTGGGGCTGCCCTTGAGACTGACCCAGAAACTCCAGCGGGTGCAGAATGCCGCGGCGAGACTCCTTATGGGGTCTTCGCTGCGAGAGCACATTCATCCGGTATTATACCAGCTGCACTGGCTCCCGGTGGAGTACAGGATCAGGTTTAAGGTGCTGGTTTTAACCTTTAAAGCCCTATACGGCCTAGGACCCTCGTACCTACGGGACCGCCTCTCCTGGTATGCCCCACAGAGAAACCTACGGTCTGCAAATAATAACATCCTCAAGGTCCCAGGCCTCAGAGAGGTTAGGCTGGCCTCAACTAGAGCCAGGGCCTTCTCGGCTGCAGCTCCAAACTGGTGGAATGCTCTGTCAAAAGAGACTAGGGCCCTGCGGGACCTGACATCTTTCCGCAGGGCCTGCAAGACAGAGTTGTTCCGCCAGGCCTTTGGTCAGGGCGCAGCCTGACTCCCTCCTCTGGCAACCTGCACATAATTCTGCTTAATTGGTTGCCATCAATTTGATTTAATTAATTTTTATAATGAAATATTTTTAGATTGTGTGATTATTTGACTGATTATTTGATTGTTGTTAGCCGCCCTGAGCCCGGCTTTGGCTGGGGAGGGCGGGATATAAATAAAATTTATTATTATTATTATTATTATTATTTTCAAAGTGTAGTCCTAAAATTTTATCTCTTTCCTCCTTAGATCTGAGTGTGATCAGACAATCTCTCGGTGTCTTTCTATCTTGCTTTTTACCCAGTCTAAAGGCAGTTGTAATTTTGAATTCGTCCTCCTCAAGGTCCCAGCAATCCGCAAACTCCCGTGTCAAATATTCCACAAGGTTGTCTCTTTCATTCTCCGGAATCAGTCTTAATTTTAAGTTTCTCTCTTTCCTCTGTAACTCCCACAAGGCCAAAGTTGCATCATGCTCATAGACCTTCTTGGCAAGTGGCTCTAATTTCTCCTGCGTCTCTCCAGCAGTGGCTTTGGCCTCTTCGGCAATCTGACGCGTGGTGGCGTTTTCCTCGACCAGTTTGTTTATAGATTCTGTATTCTGGTTTAACCTTGTTGATATTTCTGTTAATTTTTGTGTGTTCTCTGAAGTCTGTTTTGTCAGAGACTCCAGAGTCTGGTTTATCTTAAGCAAAGCTTCTGTCACAGCTTCCATAGAAACGGCTGCTCCTTTGTCTTGTCCTGTTGTTCCAGCTAATCCGGCTGTTGCGCCTGAAATTGAGCCTCTTTTCTTTGCTTGTTGCAGCTGCAACTGTTGTTGTTGTTGTTGTAGCTTGGTCTTAGCTCTTGTAGCTATCTCTTCTTGTGGTCCACTCATGTCAAGGTCAATTCCCACGGGATTTATTCTCCCTTGGAAAATTCCACTGTCTTAGGCCGTGCCGGACTTTACTTTATCCTCTAGAGGGAGCAAATCAAAATGGCCATAGAAGGAAGTTTCCAAATACAAGAACAAAGGAGACAGTCCAAGATGTAGAAAGAAAGGAGATTAACCCAGTCAGAGTCAATGTTGCTAAAGTCTTATAACTTCCAATTGCCACAGTTACCCAGTATACTGTTTATACTGTTTCTTCTTATACTGTTTATACTGTTTCTTCAAGGTGTCACTTCACAGGGAAAAGTCAGCTCAGTGTACTAAAAAGGCAGCCCGTTTCAAGCTTTCAAATAGATGAGATAGCAGAGGTTTTTTCCTCCAAATAAATCATACAGTTATTAGTCGAATTCACCTCCCCTCTGCCCTGCTTGCTAGAGGGGAGATCAAGGGTCTAAATGTCCGGTTTATATGATCAAAGAGCAGGTCTAAACGGATGCAAGTTTAGAGTTCCGTTGCTTTCACTTTCATGCAGTCGGGGGGAGGCAGACTTCCTTTGTTTAAATCTCCCCGTTTTTAGCCCAATTTCTGAAATTTAAAGGGTCCCGATTGTTTTTCCAGCTCTTACTCACGGGAATTCAGTCCAGATTTTCTTTTCAGGAAGGAATCGGCGCTCTCCGCTTATGGCGACGCGGCTTCACTTCGCAGGCTGGGTAGCGACTCTCAGCACCGCGCTCTCTCCCGATGTCGATCCGTAGCCTTTAAAAAGGCTCTTTCACGGTACCGGGGGGCGCGAAGGTGCCCACCGAGTCTCCTTGTTCTCAGGCTTCAGCGCCTGGGATTTTAGGGGTCCCCCGCTCGCCGTAGCGGGTAAGACCCGAACTTGCGAAGCAGTCCTTCTCCGGAGCTCGGAGGTAGGACCGCCATTAAGCGCTGGCACCGACCGGAAGTCCCTCTGCACACGTTTCAGCTTGTCAACATCCTCCTTCAATTGTGGTGCCCAGAATTGGACGCGGTATCCCAAGTGTTGTCTAACCAAGGCAGAATAGAGTGGGACTATTACTTCCCTTGATCTGGACACTGTTGATGCAGCCTAGAATAGCATGAACTTTGATTTTCCTGTTGAATCACACTGTTGACTCATGGTCACTAAGTCCCCTAGATCCTTTCCACATGTACTGCAAGTAAGTTAGGTGTCCCCCATCCTATATTTGTGCATCTGGGCGCTGTGGGTTAAACCACAGAGCCTAGGGCTTGCCGATCAGCAGGTCGGCGGTTCGAATCCCCGCGACGGGGTGAGCTCCCGTTGCTCGGTCCCTGCTCCTGCCAACCTAGCACTTCGAAAGCACATCAAAGTGAAAGTAGATAAATAGGTACCACTCTGGCGGGAAGGTAAATGGCGTTTCCGTGCTCTGCTCTGGTTCTCCAGAAGCAGCTTAGTCATGCTGGCTACATGACCCGGAAGCTGTATGCCGGCTCCCTCAGCCAATAAAGCGAGATGAGCGCCACAACCCCAGAGTCAGCCACGACTGGGCCTAATGGTCAGGGGTCCCTTTACCTTGACCTCTTCCTGCCTAAGTGCAGAACCTGACATTTGTCCCTACTGAAATACATTTTGTTAGCTTGCGCCCAGGTCTCCAATCTGTTAAGGTCATTTTGAATTCTGGTTCTGTTTTCTGCAGCATTAGCTACCCTTCCTAGTTGGGTGTCATCTTCAAATTGGATGAGCATCCCCTCAATTCCTTCATCCAAGTCATTGATAAAGTCGTTGAATAACAACAAGCCCAGGACAGAACCCTGCGGCACCCCACTTGTCGCTTTTTTCCAGGATGATGAGGAACTATTAACTGCGATACATACAATACCTGTAAAAGGATCAAACTGAGAAACAGAGACACACGACTTGTGATTTTTTATTATTATGGTTTTATCCCACCGAGTTCATGGTGGATTCCAAAGGTTCTCCCCCCTTTTCCCTCATTTTATCATCTCAATGAGGAAGGTTAGGGCTGAGAGAACTTGCAGTGGCACACGGCACGTTTTGTGAGCTGGAATAGGAAACAGCATCCTCTTCTGACAGTCTCATCGCTAGCCCTCCTGCAAAATGACACCTTGCGTTGCAAGGTGAGGCATCGGCCTGTGGTTTCGTTTCCACTGTCGAAATCCCCCACCTCCAACTTGGCCCTGACTTTAAAACTTCTGATGCCACCATTCTTCAAAAGGTTCAAAGCATGTTGCAGCATTTAAAACAAAAACAAAAACCGTATTTTTCGCTCTATAAGACGCACTAGACCACAAGATGCATTTGGAGGGGAAAAACAAGAAAAGAAAAATTCTGAATCTCAGAAGCCAGAACAGCAAGAGGGATCGCTGCGCAGCGAAAGCAGCAATCCCTCTTGCTGTTCTGGCTTCTGGGGTAGCTGCGCAGCCTGCATTCGCTCCATAAGACACACACACATTTCCACTTACTTTTTAGGAGGGAAAAAGTGAGTCTTATAGAGCAAAAAATACGGTATATGTAGAGTGAACAACCCATTCACCACTCCCTCTCAAAATGAGCACCCTGGTCCCTCTGAAATAAATGCAGCTTGCTTTGAACTTTCAGGAAATGACTAAGCAACAAGGAATTCGAGGCAGTAGTTGCAAAGGATGTTTTAGAGCAACATATAGGGACCAGTTGACCTATGGCTGCTGGATTGCAACTTCCGCCAGCGCCAGCCATCATAGCCCAGAGCCAGGGATGATGGGAACTGTAGTCCAGCAATCCCAGAAGGGGACAAAGGTTCCCTAGCCCAGTTTGAAAGTGTAATCTATCTGACCTTGCATTTTCAGCCCTAGAATGGCAATGATGAATAGTTGCTTGCCTAGGACAAAGAGAACTGTGTCCCCAGGTGACCAGACAAGGAGCCCTTGGTAATTGTGAAAATAATCCATAGTTCTGCTCCCCTACCCCACCCCACCCCACCCTGTCACCATTTTACTGGCTAAGTGAGCAGATAACCATGGAGGCTTCGTTCCACGGCTACATTGCCTTCTCACTTTTAAAAGAAACGAAGAAAGAAGATTAGAATAGTACAAAGGCTTTGTTACCTTCCTTCCATGCTGTATTGGGATGATCGCATCATCTTCTGAATGTATGATCAGGATAGGACTGGACAACGCTTGGACGCTGCAGATGGAGACAGGATGCAATGAACCAACAAGCATTTGATTATTCTGGTTTTATCCTGCATCTTTGGCCAAACCCTGGCTCCCAAAGTGATTTGGGAAATTAGAACACGAGATGATTAAATTTATATATCACCCTTCATCCGAAAATCACAAGACGGTTTACGAAATAGGTGGAACTTTAGCCGAGAAGCTGGTTAAATCAATTAAATTTGCACGGGAGCAATTTAAAAAATAGTTTTTAAGCAAGAGTCATACTTTAGCTTTAGATGTGATGTAGAACAATCTTAGAAGAGGCATTCTCTCTCTCTCTCTCTCTCTCTCTCTCTCTCTCTCTCTCTCTCTCTCTCTCTCTTTACCCCCCTCCCTCCCTCCCTCCCTATCTTTAAGTGTGAAGCCAGCTACAAAGCCTTTCCTGATGGCCCACCTGGTTCAATACAATTTTTCAGTGGTAGCAGCCCCACCAAGCAGGGAACAGATTTAAGAGTCTAGAAGTACCACATGGTTTTTATTCTAAAGGGCTGGGCTGGGCAGGGCAGTGACCCAGTAAGCAGCAAAAATTGTCCCTCCTTTCTCATCAGGTTGATCATTCGGTGACCGGCAAGAAGTCATAATCCCCATCCTCATCTGATTTTTACAGATCCCCTGAGGGGAGGGTTGTCTCTCTCTCTGCATACATAAAGTCTGCAAGAGTGAGGGGTAAAACCCATTTTGGTCAGGCCCTTTTGGCTGGCATGTGGACCCCAGTGGGGTGACGACCAAGGGTGAACGCAGACCCCAAAACAGTTCCCCAACCTGTGCCTTAAGGATGATGCCTCCCAAATTAAATTGCAATTTTTAGTTATTTAAGAAAATTTGAATACCACTTGGTTGGAACAAAACCTCAAAATGGTTTAACAAAAATCTTTTTTAAAAAAATATATATATACAGTGGTACCTCAGGTTAAGTACTTAATTTGTTCCAGAAGACTGTTCTTAACCTGAAACTGTTCTTAACCTGAAGCACCACTAATGGAGCCTCCCACTGTCACTGCGTGATTTCTGTTCTCATCCTGAAGCAAAGTTCTTAACCCGAGGTACTATTTCTGGGTGAGTCTGTAACCTGAAGTGTATGTAACCGGAAGCGTATGTAACCCAAGGTACCGCTGTATCTATAAAGGACAGTTTAAAAAACATTCAAACACTAATTAAAACCAACGATAACCTAAAAAACACACATGTAACTTCCACGTGTCTGGATAGACTTGCCTAAACGAAAAGGTTTTCCGCAGGTGCTGGAAACAGTACAGCAAAGACAGCTGTCAATCAGCAGGGAGTTTCGAAGTGTAGCTGCCACCACACTAAATGTGTACAACGAGTATTGTGCTGCGCCTATAACACTGCCAGATCCGCAGATCGAAGCAGTCGAGAAGGCAACTGCGCAAGACGAAATTTTTTGCTCCATAAGACGCACCTAGTTTTTAGAGGGGGGAAGCCCCAATTTCGGGGCGATCAGCTCACAGTTGTGCAGCTTCTTTTGCAAAGGGGAAAAATCCTGTTTTTGTGGGGTTCAACTCACAGTTCTGCAGCTTCTTTAGGAAAGGGAGCCATTTCTACAGTTTCCAGACAGGTAATCTAATCAGCCAGTCCCATGTCGTTGGGGAAACAAACGGCCTCCGTCTGCAGAACATTCAACAATGGAGGCCTGGGCAAGGGGCTGGAAAGGGAGCCAGCAACTGACCACACATTCGCTCCATAAGACGCACAGACATTTCCCTTTACTTTTTAGGAGGAAAAAAGTGTGTCTTATGGAGCGAAAAATACAGTACTCCATAATGTGGAATGTTGATGGATATCTTAATCTTTTTTCTATATTTATTGCCGAGTTTCTCTTTCGAATGTTTTAAAGAGTTGTTTTCACTGAACATTGTGATAGGAATTTTATGGTCTTAGATATATGGTAATGTTCATAAGTGTACCAACCAAGCACATACATAGATCAGCACAGGAAGACCAAACTGAAACCATTTTGATTCCTAAACCGAGCAAATGTTTTCTCTGCAAGGTCAAAGTGGGAAACCTCCCCCTTGTCTCTTTCCTCACAAATCCTGTCTTAAGGGCACATTTAAGATATGAATAGGGTGTGAGCCTGTGACCTGGCCCAGGACCTAAGTATTTATCACTACAAAAGACTGGCCAGGCTCCCCAGGCAATCCAATCAAGTAACCTGCCAGACAGGAGAAAAACAACATTCAAATTTCTGTTTTAGACCGCCTTTTTTGTGATGTATGTATGATGTTTCTGGGGGTGGTCTTGATCTACAGGGTGGCAATTTCAAAAGTCTTTATAAGGCCTTGCATGCCATTATTCTGGGTTCCTCTTCCTCTCCTGTGTGTGAGGGGAGTACCCTGTTGCAACAGATCAATAAAGATCAGGCTTACTAGCTGCTTTGCTTCTCAATATTCTCTGGTTGGCCTCTGTTATTTTCTCCTACCGATGGAGAACCTATGTAAGGACTCTATATGGGCTCTTGGATATCCCATAAGGGAAAAGGGCAATTTTTGTTTATATCAACAGCCAGTGTGCCTAATGGTTAAAGTGGGGTTCGAATCTCCACTCAGCCAGGAAAGCTCCTTGGTTGACCTTGGGCCAGCCACCATCTCTTAGCCTAACTTGCCTCACAAGTTTGTTGGGAGGATGAAATGGGAAGGAAGAGAACCACGTGCACTGACTTGAGATCCTTGGAGGATAGAGTGTGGAGTTTGGAACTGACAGGGTTAAAACTCCGTGGTGTCCTATATCTGGGAGGAGGCCTCAAATTGGCCGAGACGGGGCATTTCAGGCGAGGATCAAACATTTGGACATACGTTTCCGGAATGTATGTCAGAGCGTTCATGAGGGGCTAGTTGTTCTGAAATACTGTCCCTCAACCAAGAACCTCGCTGATGGTTTCACAAAACCATTAACCTTCCAGAGGCACGAGGAGTTCTGTGAGGGTCTGTGTATGGGGAAAGCATTGTTGGCTGTTGTCCCCAGATGCAGGACAAGAGGGGGTGTGGAGTTTGGAACTGACAGCGTTAAAACTCCATAGTGTCCTGTATCTGGGAGGAGCCTGACGCAGGGAAGTGCGTCAGAGTCTGTGTCGCTGTTCAGACTCACTTTCGCTTCTGCCTAAGACGTAGCTCGGCTCAGAGGCTGCGTGTGTGCTTTGGAGCACAGAGAATGTCGGAGGTTTCTGATGGATTTACTGCTTGTAAATAAACGCTTCTAGAGATACGAACCGAACTGTCTCCTGACGTGATTTATCCCTCATCTCACATGGACGCGGGACCACTGCTACTCTGCTCTTCCTGCCAGGTCAGCTCCCGATCAGAGCCGCACAGGGGAAGCCTGACTGGACGCAGGATTAATTTTCCCAAATAGAGGTGGCATATAAATGTTAATAATAACGATAATATTCTCTTTGTAAACCGTTTTAAGGGTTTTGCTTTGTTTTTACAGTTAAGCGATGCATGCCTTTTATGAAACAAAACAAAATAAGAGGACACCAGTTTTGCTCAAGTGTACTCAGACTTCTGCAGGTGCCCCAGACAGAACCACCTCGCTGCCACCGGGGCACCTTTCGGACTCACTTTTTGTCGTTTGGGAAGATCATCCCCGCGAGAGCCATCGTATCTAAGATCAGATAGTCAAAGCCAGGAAACTTGCGGTAGATCTGTTTCAAGAAAGGGCAGGTGACTCATTAGAAGAAGTCGCAGAGAAACAGAGAGCCTGAAAAAAGGTGGACATTTTCCATGGATGCAATTCCATGGATGCAATTTCCTTTGTGCAATTGCCCCAGTAAATGTGTCAGCAAAGCAAACGTGTGCAAAGCAGGGTGGGTCTGTATTGTTGCAATATCAGTGGCAAGAGGAGTCCACGTTCCAAATATAACATACTTTCTGGCTGAGGATTTATGTCAGGGGTCAGCAAGGTTTACCTCGCCTGGGCCGGCTCACTCCAGCGGAGATCCCTCTGTGGATGGATGGCGGCTAACAGATTGAGATTGAATCCTGACAAGACAGAAGTACTGTTTTGGGGTGACAGGAGGCGGGCAGATGTAGAGGACTCCCTGGTCCTGAATGGGGTAACTGTGCCCCTGAAGGACCAGGTGCGCAGACTGGGAGTCATTCTGGACTCACAGCTGTCTGTATCCAGGGCAGCTGTCTACCAACTCCACCTGGTACGCAGGCTGAGACCCTACCTGCCCACGAACTATCTCGCCAGAGTGGTGCATGTTCTGGTTATCTCCCGCTTGGACTACTGTAATGTGCTCTACGTGGGGCTACCTTTGAAGGTGACCCGGAAACTACAACTAATCCAGAACGTGGCAGCTAGACTGGGGACTGGGAGCGGCCGCCGAGACCATATAACACCGTCTTGAAAGACCTACACTGGCTCCCAGTACGTTTCCGGGCACAATTCAAAGTGTTGGTGCTGACCTTTAAAGCCCTAAACGGCCTCGGTCCAGTATACCTGAAGGAGCGTCTCCACCCCCATCATTCTGCCCGGACACTGAGGTCCAGCGCCGAGGGCCTTCTGGCAGTTCCCTCACTGCGAGAAGCCAAGTTACAGGGAACCAGGCAGAGGGCCTTCTCGGTGGTGGTGCCCATCCTGTGGAACGCCCTCCCACCAGATGTCAAAGAGAAGAACAACTACCAAACTTTTAGAAGACATCTGAAGGCAGCCCTGTTTAGGGAAGCTTTTAATGTTTAATAGGTTATTGTATTTTAGTGTTTTGTTGAAAGCCATCCAGAGTGGCTGGGGGGACCCAGCCAGATGGGCTGGGTATAAATAAATTATTATTATTATTATTATTATTATTATTATTATTATTATTATTATTATTATTATTATTCGTGGGCCAGAATGCGTGTGCGCCCACAATTTTCTGTGTCTGCACAGGCGCAATTTCTGGTGCCGCAAAAGCGAGTCCCCGTGCTGCGCTGCGCTGGTTAGCACAGCGCACGGGGACTCGCAGAGAGAGTGGCTCAGTTCGGGGGCGGCTCATGGACCAGTTAAACGACCCCCGGGGGCCGCTTGTGGCCCATGGCCCTTTGGTTGCCAACCCCTGGTTTAGGTTTTTTCCCAATGGTAATTACCGTATTTTTCGCTCTATAAGACACACTTTCCCCCTCCTAAAAAGTAAGGGGAAATGTGTGTGCGTCTTATGAAGTGAATGCAGGATGCGCAGCTTTCACTGAAGCCAGGAGAGCAAGAGGGATTGAAATACGGTACATTTGGTGGTCCAGAAAAGGCCTTTAGATCATCCTTGTTTTTAATTTACGCACACAGTTTGCAAAGCACATAAACCAATGGCACAAAGGCACAATAATTAAAACAAAACAAAACCACACAGCATAATTAAAACACGCAACAAAGCTAGCATATAAATGTCCATGATAAGACAGACTCATTAAAACAGCACAGCATTGAAAACACGAGATGCAGATTGAGAGATCAAGGGAAGACCTGTGTAAACAGAAGCCTCCCAAGAGGCTGGCAGGTCGCCACTTTCGAAGGGGAGTCTCGCATTTCAGGACGTTCCAGCACTATTCGGAGCAACTGGCACTTGGAGGCACACTGCCTCCAACTCAGGACAGGCAAAAGACAGCCCTCCTTCGCGCAGCACGGCGTTAAACTGCGGAACTCACTGCTGCAGGAGGCAGTGGTGTGTAGTGATCAGGTGGGGTTGCTATGCGGAATTGTAACAAATATAGAGTAAGCCATCTGTGTCAGCAATGAAAGCATTGCGTTGACCGGGTTTAAACTATATTGATATGATTCTTGATCAATCCACACCTCTGCATCCCTGTTCCATTTCTCTTTCCTGACAAGTCACATACAGTGGTGCCTCGCAAGACGAAAATAATCCGTTCTGTGATTCTCTTCATCTAGCGGTTTTTTCGTCTTGTGAAGCAAGCCCATTGACGGATTAGCGGATTAGCGCTATTAGCGCTATTAGCGGCTTATCTGCTGATCGGATCAGCTGATAAGCGGCTTAGCGGCTTAGAAAAAGGGGGGGAGGAAAAAAACCAGCAGCAAGACATTGTCGTCTTGCGCAGCAAGCCCATAGGAAATTCGTTTTGCGAAGCACCTCCAAAACGGAAAACTCTTTCGTCTAGCGAGTTTTCCATCTTGCGAGGCATTCGTCTTGCGGGGCACCACTGTACGCTGACAGACAGGCAAGAGTCCTGGGTTATCTAAGACTATGGGCAGTTTCTTTGATGTAGCTTTTCTGATTGTTAATCTTAAAATGTTAATCTTGGAGCCAGGAAACAGATCTCACATGAAGGTGATAATGATCCTGTCCTCCTGGACATCTGGCCATCCTTCTTATCATGTATATTTCTCACCTCTGGGGTTGCCAGATGCTCCCCTTTGTAGTTCTCAACTTATTTACCCCAAAATATATGCATGCTAATTAGTGTTGTAGTGTAACTTTGTTCCCACGTGGGGTTTGATGAAATGCTCAAGGGAAATACGATTGGTTCTCACAAGCACTGTGTGAAGGGTTCTTTTGTTAATATAATGGCCTGGTTAGGGGTGTGGTTTACGCACTTCCTCCGAGAGCCTTGCCTGTCAAAGCCTCGTGTCTTATTTTAATCAGGGTCCAGTCCTGTCCTTTGGCCTCAGAACGCAACAGTGGTGCCGACCAACTTGGGAGGGCTTTCAAAAAGGATTGGACAAATTGATGGGGCAGAAGGCTATCAACAGCTACTAGCCACAATGGCTATCCTCTGGTCAAAGGCAGCAATGGTTCTGAATACCAGTCACTGGAACCCGCAGGATCCTTGTGCCCGGATCCTGCTAATGTGTTTCCCATTGGGGCATCTGGGTGGCCACTGTGAGAACTGGGCCAATGGTCTGACCTAGAATGCCTCTTGTCATGTTACATTTGACTTTTGCTCAAGGTACACTGAGAGGCCATATTTGGCTATCTGGGCTGAAGTTCCCCACCCCGGCCAAACAGAATAGAAATTAAAACCACTTGCCAGCTGGCACGCCCCACTGTTTACAGAGTTGCTCAGCAAGCTGTTTCAGTGGCAGCAAGAGGGCTGCGAAAGAAGAGCACTAAATCTTACTTTTGTAACGGGGATGGTGGCAGCTGCATCCCGGATGTTGGTGTAAGGAGCCTCCAGAACCAGAGCGTCGACTATGGTTCCATCTGCGGGGGGAAGAGGTGGGAATTGGAAAATGAAAGTGGAAACAAACGCAGTTCTAGGCTGCATCAACGCAAGTCGAGTGTCCAGATCAAGGAAAGTCATAGTCTACTTGGGGACTTCCCTGGCTTTTTTTCCTGGCCCAAGTAGGACCAGTCTGGATACTTGGCCTTGGTGAAGACTTGACATTTTCATCCCCCAAAAAGTTTTTGATTTGAGTTCCTACTGAAATGAGGCTGCATTTTAATGTTGTGTTTTAATCTTGTTTTTAAGTTGTATTTCAATCAATTGTTTTTATACCTGGTGTTAGCCGCCCTGAACCCAGTCTTGGCTGGGGAGGGCGGGGTATAAATAAAAATTATTATTATTATTATTATTATTATTATTATTATTATTATTAGTCCTGCTCAGTTCTGCCTTGGTCAGACCACACCTCAAGCAATGGAGTCAAATGACAAGAAAGAAGATTCTTACTAAACTTTAAGAAGCACTTTTGGATGGCAAGAGATGTCAGCAGCAGAACAGACTCTCTCAAAATGTGATGGACTTTCCTTCCTTGGAGGTTTTTAAAAAGAGGCTGGATTGACATCTGTCAGTGATTCCTTAGCTTTGATTCCCGTACTATTGGGGAGTTGGATCCTTGGTGGTCCCTTCCAACTCTACGATTCTGCGATTTAATTCTACAATTCTACGAAAAGCCCTTGGAGAGACGCCAGGACAAATCCCTGGAGAAGGGCAGCTTCTCCCCACCAGAAGAACCAGGACAGCAAGCTATTCCAGTCCGACAGAGACAAAATATACAGAAATCCAGGCTGACTTGAACAGTCAACTTGCAAAATTTGAGGAGGGTGTGGAGATGGAGCCCTGTTAGCCCTCCAGAACAACTGCAAAGCGGATTCCAACAAAATGGAGCCCTGTTTGATTGCTGCCGACACAAAATCATAGAGTTGGAAGAGACCACAAGGGCCATCGAGTCCAACCCCCCCAAAAATCATTGCAGAGTTGCAATCTAGTCCCCAAATGCAGGATCGCAGCTCGGAATCACATGTCGAGTTCCACTCTCATCCCATCTGTGATAGGAATTTTGAGGTCTTAGATATATGGTAATGTTCATAACCGCAGGTACATAGATCAGCACAGGAAGACCGACCTG
Organism: Podarcis bocagei; assembly: GCF_964188305.1. Classification (NCBI taxonomy): domain Eukaryota; kingdom Metazoa; phylum Chordata; class Lepidosauria; order Squamata; family Lacertidae; genus Podarcis; species Podarcis bocagei. The sequence continues at coordinate 4,151,650 of NC_138125.1, read as the reverse complement.
AAGCCATTTTGATTCCTAAACCGAGCAAATGTTTTCTCTGCAAGGTCAAAGTGGAAAAGCCTCCCTGTTGCCTTTTCCTTCACAAATCCTGTCTTAAGGGTATGTCTGCGTTTGAATAGGGTGTGAGCCTGTGACCTGGCCCAGGAACTAAGTATTTATCATTACAAAAGACTGGCCAGGTTCCCCAGGCAATCCAATCAAGTAACCTGCCAGACAGGAAATAAACAAGGACAGGAGAAAAACAACATTCAAATTTCTGTTTAGACCGCCTTTTCTGGGATGTGGGTGTGATGTATCTGAGGGGTGGTCTTAGGTTACACCCCTTCTGTGATGTATGTATGATGTTTCTGGGGGTGGTCTTGATCTACAGGGTGGCAATTTCAAAAGTCTTTATAAGGCCTTGCATGCCATTTTTCTGGGTCCCTCCTCTCTCCTGCAGGTGAGGGGAGTACCCTGTTGCAACAGATCAATAAAGATCAGGCTTACTAGCTGCTTTGCTTCTCAATATTCTCTGGTTGGCCTCTGTTATTTTCTCCTACCAATAGGGAACCTATGTAAGGACTCTATATGGGCTCTTGGATAACACATAAGGGAAAAGGGCAATTTTTGTTTACAACACCATCTTTCCGGGGCTTCTCAGCTTCCTCACCACCCCAGTCTCTTCCAACCCCTATAGACCTAGGGGCAAACTATACGCAGTTTTGAGTGAGGGGCATTGAGAAAGTGCATAGGAGTGGCGTCACGGGTGAGGATTCAGCAGAAGTAGGGGAGAAAATGGGGAGGGGGACCCAGTTGCATCTGTCATTTGTGTCGACAGCCTCTCTCTTGACGTCATACGCAAACAGATGTTGCTTCATGCATGCGTTAACAGAGAGGTGTAAGAATAAACCGGAGAAAGAAGGGGGTTTTGAACATGCTCAGAAACACCCTTGAGGAATCCGCGTCCACTGAAACGGATTTCAGGGCCAAATCTGTGGCTCATGACCCCAATTTGCTCACCCTATGCAAAAGCCAATCTCCTCACTTCCAAGAAGAAGAAGAGGAGGAGTTTGGATTTGATATCCCATTTTATCACTACCCTAAGGAGTCTCAAAAGGGACACAGGTGGCGCTGTGGGTTAAACCACAGAGCCTAGGACTTGCCGATCAGAAGGTTGCCGGTTCGAATCCCTGTGACGGGGTGAGCTCCCATTGCTCGGTCCCTGCTCCTGCCCACCTAGCAGTTCGAAAGCACGTCAAAGTGCAAGTAGATAAATAGGTACCGCTCCGGCGGGAAGGTAAACGGCGTTTCCGTGCGCTGCTCTGGTTTGCCAGAAGCGGCTTAGTCATGCTGGCCACATGACCCAGAATCTGTACGCCGGCTCCCTCGGCCAGTAAAGCGAGATGAGCGTCGCAACCCCAGAGTCGGCCACGACTGAACCTAATGGTCAGGGTCCCTTTACCTTTACTTTAAGGAGTCTCAAAGCGGCTAACATTCTCCTTTCCCTTCCTCCCACACAGCAAACACTCTGTGAGGTGAGTGGGGCTGAGAGACTTCAAAGAAGTGTAACTGGCCCAAGGTCACCCAGCAGCTGCATGTGGAGGAGCGGGGAAGCGAACCCGGTTCACCAGATTACGAGTCCACCGCTCTTAACCACTACACCACACTGGCTTAGTTTAAAGGTTTAATAACCTTGTAGCACAGGCCATTTCCTACACACAAAAGCGTGCGCAAATGGCTCTCTCTAATCTGTAGTTCAGTGGCAGAGCATCTGCATTGGCGGCAGGTCGCGGGTTCGATCCCCGGTGCCTCCAAATAGAATTTAGGAACAGGCTCCCTTGTCTAAAATGTTGGAGAGCTGTTGTCAGTCAGTGTGGACAGCACTTTGCAGCTTCCTATGTACCCACTGGTGCTGGAGGAGACTCTTGAGAGTCCCATGGACTGCAAGAAGAAAAAACCTCTCCATTCTGAAGGAAATCACTGGAGTGCTCACTGGAAGGACAAATCCTGAAGCTGAGGCTCCAGTACTTTGGCCACCTCATGAGAAGAGAAGACTCCCTGGAAAAGACCCTGATGTTGGGAAAGATGGAGGGCACAAGGAGAAGGGGACGACAGAGGACGAGGTGGTTGGACAGTGTTCTCGAAGCTACCAGCATGAGTTTGACCAAACTGTGGGAGGCAGTGGAAGACAGGAGGGCCTGGCGTGCTCTGGTCCATGGGGTCATGAAGAGTTGGACACAACTAAACGACTAAACAACAACAATGTACCCACAACCAGGCCCCCTTGGATTGTGAGGCCGTGACCCTTCCACACACAGATATTAATAATTACCTTTTTCTTTCAGCCTCCTAGCAGTGTTGGTAGCAATTCTGCAGGGAAACAGGAAAGAGGGATATTGTCACATCGCAGCCCCAGAAGATCTCTGCTGGATCAGGCCAATGACTCATTGAGCCTGACATCCTGTTCTCATGGGGACCGGCCATTATTATTATTATTATTATTATTATTATTATTATTATTATTATTATTATTACCCCACCCATCTGCCTGGGTTTCCCCATCCACTCTGGGCGGCTTCCAACAAAAGATTAAAAAGACATTAAAACATCAGTCAATAAAAACTTCCCTAAACAGGGTTGCCTTCAGATGTCTTCTAAATGTCAGATAGCAGTTTATTTCTTTGAGATCTGATGGGAGGGCATTCCACAGGATGGGGGCCACCACCAAGAAGGCCCTCTGCCTGGTTCCTGTAACCTCACATCTCGCAGGGAGGGAACCACCAGAAGGCCCTCGGAGCTGGACCTCAGTGTCCAGGGTGAACGATGGGGGTGGAGACGTTCCTTCTGGTCTACTGGGCCGAGGCCCTTTAGGGCTTTCAAGGTCAGCACCAACACTTTGAATTGTGCTCGGAAACATACTGGGAGCCAATGTAGGTCTTTCAGGACTGGTGTTATGTGGTCCCGGCGGCCCCTCCCAGTCACCAGTCTAGCTGCCACATTCTGGATTAGTTGCAGTTTCCGGGTCACCTTCAAAGGTAGCCCCACATAGAGCGCGTTGCAGTAGTCCAAGCAGGAGATAACCAGAGCATGCACCACTCTGGCGAGACAGTCTGCGGGCAGGGAGGGTCTCAGCCTGCATACCAGATGGAGCTGGTAAACAGCCACCCTGGACACAGCTGTCTGTGGGAAACCAGCGAGCAGAATTCGAACACAAGAGCCCTCTCCCCAGCTCAAACCATGTTTCAGACACTGAGGTCTTGAGTGAGGTACCAGGTTTGTCCACAGGAGAGACAAAACCACACCTGAAGGTTGCAAGGGTCAACACTGTTTCCTCAGACCAAGATGGAGCAAAAGCTCTCGTCCCATGGAAGACAGGTAACCAGAGGTTTGAACTGGTCAATCCAATTGCAGGTAGTTCCAAAAGTGGAACTGGTACAACAGGGGTATACTATGTGTATGACAACTGTTTGTTTATGTCACTTGATGCTGCACTAGCTTACGCAGCAACGGTTACCTAAAAATGAGGGTGTGATGTTAGGATTTTTATCTATCCGAGATGCTCCAGGAAGTGGTACTATTATACTATGTTTTGTATACATCATGTGAGTGTCTGAGTACTGTTGGAAGTTAGTTTCACTTCTGTATGTGATGCAGTTCTGTAAAGTAAAGGTAAAGGGACCCCTGACCATTAGATCCAGTCGTGGCTGACTCTGGGGTTGCAGCGCTCATCTCGCTTTATTGGCCGAGCGAGCCGGTGTACAGCTTCCAGGTCATGTGGCCAGCATGACCAAGCCGCTTCTGGCGAACCAGAGCAGCGCATGGAGACGCCGCTTACCTTCCCGTCGGAGTGGTACCTATTTATCTACTTGCACTTTGACGTGCTTTCGAACTGCTAGGTGGCCAGGAGCAGGGACCGAGCAACAGGAGCTCACCCCGTTGCGGGGATTCGAACCGCCAACCTTCTGATCGGCCAGCCCTAGGCTCTGTGGTTTAACCCACAGCACCACCTGCGTCCCAATGCAGTTCTGTACTGGTGTTCAAAGAGCACAGACGTAGTGATGGAGTCTCTGTATTATAACACTGTAAATACAGTGGTGCCCCGCAAGACGAATGCCTCGCAAGACGGAAAACTCGCTAGACGAAAGAGTTTTCCGTTTTGGAGGTGCTTCGCAAAACGAATCTCCTATGGGCTTGCTTCGCAAGACGAAAATGTCTCGCGAGTTCCTGCGGGGTTTTTTTCCTCCCCCCCCCTTTTTCTAAGCCGCTAAGCCACTTATCAGCTGATCCGATAAACCGATAAGCCGCTAAAAGCCGCTAATAGTGCTAATCCACTAATCCGTCAATGGGCTTGCTTCGCAAGACGAAAAAACCGCTAGACGAAGAGAATCACAGAACGGATTCTTTTCGTCTTGCGAGGCACCACTGTAAAGTAGTTTAGAACTACTAATTGAGTCTTTCTTCTGTTATGATAAGCTAGAAGACTAGCGTGCTCTTCTCAGAGGAGAGGGGTCACTTATTACCGGTCTCTCTGGACTGAGGGAGATTTACGGCCAGAGAGGACCAGCAGAGAGATGTCCCAATGACTTGGGAAGTTGGCAGCCTTCCTGGGCGTGTTTCCAACAGAATCCACAATAAAGAGGGCACCCGGAGACAGGGCTGAGAACGCAAAACCTACCCAGTGCCCATCGAGTGTCCCCAAAAGATGACTGTGCTGTTGCGGCTGCGGGCTTTGACCCAGTCGTAGACAAACAGGATGTCCGTGGTGAAGCCGTTTTCGCTGGGGTGGCCAGTGGAGTCTGCGTAGCCTGGAGGGAGGCATCGAATGAAGGATCAGGGGAAAATACACCATCCGTGTGTCCCGCAAGAGCCCGGCATTATTTGTGCGTCGGAACTTACCTCGGTAGTCAACAGCCAGGACGTGGAAGCCGCTGTCACTCATGGCCTGTTGAACAAAGGAGCCAAAACTTCAGAAACAGAAAGCTAAAAGGAAGTCCTTCTTCACGCAGTGCAAACTATGGAACTCATTGCCACGGGAGGCAGAGGTGGCCAGCTTCGAAAGAGGATTGGACAAATTTGTGGAGGAAAAGAGGGCTGTCATAGCTACTAGCCACGATGGATGGTCTGACTCCGTAGTCAGAGGCAGCAATGGTTCTAAACACCAGTTGTTGGAAACCAGAGGAAGGGAGAGGGGGCTCTCATGGTCGAATCCTGATTGCCTGCCTTCCCATTGGGGCTTCTGCTTGGCTGCTATGAGAACAGGAGTGGGGACTCGATGGGCCATTGGCCTGTTCTAGCAGGCTCATCTTATGTTCTTATTTTTAAAGGGGAAGAGGGAACATCACAACTTACCTTTAAAAAACGAACTCTGTGACTTGCTGCTCTGTAAGAGAGGTCAAAGACGAGAGCCAAGTGTTTAATCATCGTCGCCGGCGATCAAAATTGCCAACTTGCTTATTTCCAGAATGACTCATAAACAGATCACAAGCCAGCCATTAAAAGACGTGGTTTAAAGCAGGGCATAGGCAAACTCCAGCCCTCCAGATGTTTGGGACTACAGTACCCATCATCCCTGACCACTGGTCCTGTTAGCTAGGGATGATGGGAATTGTAGTCCCAAACATCTGGGGGGGGGGCGGAGTTTGCCTAAGCCTGGTTTAAAGTTTTAAAGTCGTTAAATGAGCAAGACTATTCAGACTCACACCGGCCACAGGAGGGGGAATGGCGCCACCGGGATGCCCTTGGGCCTTGAACCCGGGACCATTCTGCATGCAGGGCAGGTGTCCTGCACTAAGCTACAGCCCTTCTGTCCCAACATCCAGACGACGCATGCAGGAGAATGACAACTGAGCAGGGGAATAACGGAGCACGGACGCTGCCTTTGTTCCTTTCAGTCTCAAACTCACCTGGTCCCCCCATTGCCATGGAGATAGATTATGATGGGATTATTGTCCGCCAGGGCCTCTTCGTACCAGCTGGGGTCCTTCCCCTCAGCCTCCTCCCGCATGTTGTCAGGCAAGGAGTGCCTAAGAAGAGAAGCAAAAGGCCTATTCAACTGCAGTGGGGGCTGCCCCACTGTGGATGGAAAGGGGGAGCAGTGAGGCAAGTTGCACCTGCCCAGATCAGTGCACAAAACTAGCCTTGAGCGCATCAGCTGAAAATACGGATTTGCGCACAGAGAAAGGAGAAAGCAAAAGTGAGAGCAAAGCCGATGAGCGCATGCATGGTGCTTTGCAGATACGGATCATTCTCAAGTCTTCCCTCTGTAGAAGCTCGGTCCTGGCAAAGAACTCTTAATTATTGGCTCCATCTAAACTTTGATCCACCCAGTCTACTGCCCTTACTGACACAAGGACCCCCATAAAAGTGCATGGTTTAAAATTGTGCACCAAAAACTCCTCTCCTGCGGACTCCACCCACATCAGCTTCTCATGACGGGTTTTATTAAAGCAAAAAGGCTAATTGGACAGCGTCTGAGGGACTTAGAGCAACAGAACAATCTGGCCATTATAAAGAAATTCTGTCCTTGGTATGCCTCCCCCCCACCCTTCTCAGTTTGATTCCCTGGCACCATATTTGTACAAATTAACTATCCCAAAATACAGACGTGCCTTCGCACTGGCCAGATTGGATGTGATGCCCTCTGCCATACTTCAGGGCAGGTACCAAAAGATTCCAACTGACTCCGCCCCTGTGCAATCTGGAAACAGTGGCTCATGTTCTCCTGTCCTGTCCCCTTTATAAAGATCTGAGGAATGAGATCATCACCCCACTCTTACTTACCATCCCAGGCCGCCCACCTGCGGCCACATTGTTCTTTCTGTTATCAGATCAAAATCTTGGTCATTGGATTGCCCTTTTTACCCATTGCTGTCTTTTTATTTGTATATATTGCTTGTTTTATGGGACACGGGTGGCTCTGTGGGTTAAACCACAGAGCCTAGGGCTTGCCGATCAGAAGGTCAGTGGTTCGAATCCCCGCGACGGGGTGAGCTCCCGTTGCTCGGTCCCTGCTCCTGCCAACCTAGCACTTCGAAAGCACACCAGTGCAAGTAGATAAATAGGTACCGCTCTGGTGGGAAGGTAAACAGCGTTTCCGTGCACTGCTCTGGTTTGCCAGAAGCGGCTTAGTCATTCTGGCCACATGACCCGGAAGCTGTACGCCGGCTCCCTCGGCCAATAAAGCGAGATGAGCGCCACAACCCCAGAGTCGGCCACGACTGGACCTAACGGTCAGGGGTCCCTTTACCTTTAGCTATTGCTTGTTTTATGTTGCCATGGCTAATGCGAATAAAGTTTTATCTATCTTATCTATCTACGGATTATCCTCAGCCCCAGATCAGATTGGGAGCGAGACTCGGAGGGTGACATGTACATCAGCACACGGCCCCTGCCAGGCCAAGCGGTGGCCCCTTACTCACCAAATCCCAATAGTGATCCCCGGTTCGGAGGTGAGATAAAAGTTCCTCGTGTGATTCAGATATACTTCGGGCTTCTGGTAATCCACCCCAAAGGGAAAAACAACTGCAAAAGAAGTTCACTTTGGAAATTTGCTCACTGGCAAAGGCCTCGCGTTCCCCATGCGCCTCCAACACTTGTCAATGCCACACTAAGCATGCAACGAGCATCTCTGCTTTATGACTTCGAATGAATGGGCAGCAAAACCAAACCACGCGTGACATGGCAGAAGTGGACAAAGGAAAGTTTTCTTCCCTCTCTCTGAGAACTAGGACTTGTGGACATCCAGAGGGAGATTCAGGACAGATGAGAGAAATGACCTCCTCATCCACAGGGCACGGTTACACTGTGGAACTCCTTCCCACAAGACGGCCACGAACTTGGATGGCTTTAAAAGCAGATTGGAAAAATTCATGGAGGAGAGGGCTACTAGCAGGCTCAAGAAGTATTGGAAAGTGTTAAAAATACTAAATTAACTGAGGTTCTTTCGCCCTTCCCCCGTAATGTCGTCTTGCGGGGGCGGGGGAAATCTATTTTATTAGTATTTTCCACACAACAACAACACAAAATATATCAAAAAATAACAATACACAACACACAAAAATCAACATTCGAAAACTAAAAAAACAACAAAAACAAAACAAAACAAACAAACAAATCCATATCTTACAAGTTAATATTATAAACACTAAAACAACAACAAGACATTGACTTCCACCAAGCACCTCCTTTATCTCTCATTGTGTCTCCCAATTTAAAAAATCCTGGCTGTGCTCATGGAAGAAGCGAGAGAAGCAGCCAGATGTGGAGTCACATCCATAGCACACACTCAAAAATCCAGAGGTTTCCATAAGCCCAAAAGGGACTGGCGGCCTCTGGATTAAACCATCTATTTCTCCAGCCTAGACAGAACACAGCAGCAGCATGTTTGCAAAGAGCTGCAGAATATGCGCACTGCCTGGGCGGCACTGGCTCCCGGTGGAGTACAGGGTCAGGTTTAAGGTGCTGGTTTTGACCTTTAAAGCCCTTCATGGCCTAGGACCCACGTACCTATGGGACCGCCTCTCCTGGTATGTCCCGCGGAGGACCTTAAGGTCCACAAATGACAACATTTTTGGAGGCCCCAAGTCGCGAGGTGGTTAGCTTGGTCTCAACTAGGGCCAGGGCCTTTTCAGTACTGGCCCCGACTTGGTGGAACGCTCTGTCACAAGAGACCAGGGCCCTGCGGGACTTGACATCTTTCTGCAGGGCCTGCAAGACAGAGCTGTTCCACCTGGCCTTTGGTATGGACTCAGTCTGACCCTTATGTCTTCCCTCCCCATACGGTTTTGATTTATGGGCTACTTTTAAAATGAGGCTGCATTTTAAACTGCATTTTAACCTGTATTTTAAATTGGGGAGTTTTTGTCCCCGCCCCCCATTATGTTTATGTTGCAATTTTACTGGTGTTAGCCGCCCTGAGCCCAGCTCTGGCCGGGGAGGGCGGGGTATAAATAAAATTTGTTAATAATAATAATAATAATAATAATAATAATAATAATAATAATAGATGGAGCAATGTCCTGACTCGGCTTCCAATGTTCCTTTGCTCCCAAGACGAAGCCTGTTAAAATCTTCCTCTCCTGCAGTGATGACTCGGCCTGCCAAAAACCTTCCTATTCAGACAGGCTTTTGGAAACAGTCACGCAGGAGATCTTGTCTCCTGGGCAGCTGTCAGCGCAAACCGGCTTAGTCTGAGATAAAGACGTTGCAGTTCCATCCCAGGCAAACCCTGGAGCAGCAATCAATTTCCAGAAGTTCAGCCAGCCTCTGGAGAAACCTTTTATGCGGCCCGTTTAGAGATCCCTACGCAGGCAATAGGCAAAGAGAATACTTACGGAAATTAAGAAAGACAAACTTTTTCAGCAGCGAAGGGAACATGCGGATGATGAAGGGGATGGAGGCGTACAGAATAAATACATTCAGGATCAGCGTCTTGATTTTACTGGCTTGGAACCAGTCCAGAAGCCCCCTAAAAGATAAGGAGGTAAAGAAATAATGATATTGGAAACTGCTATATATAATTACTAAGAAATTCAGGTGGAAGAGATTTGAGGAAGTCAAACAATATGTTTATGAAGATGGATTTTAATTAATTAAGTAAGTGTTAGTGTAGTGATGATTTGTTGTATTTTATGTTTTATATTCTTTTTTCTTTTTCTTTATTACTGTCAACCTTTTCTTTTGTTATATCTATGTATGGAAAATAATAAATATTATTATGGGGGGGGGGAGATAAGGAGGTAAAAAGACTTAATGAGCAAAGAAAGGACAGCGATAATTATTTCCATATTATTCTTATTTTTTGCATTTCTATCCCCACCCTTCCTCCAAGAAACTCCAAGCGGCCTACGTAAGTTTTCCTCCTCCTCATTTAATCCCAGCAACAGCCCCGCGAGGTAGTTTCGGCTGAAATGTAGTGACTGATGAACCATGACTGACCTTCATGGCTGAGTGGGAGATTTGAACCCTGGTCACCAGGGAGATTTGAACCCTGGTGTGTTGGCTTTCTTATCGCAATTTTTTATTTTTAAATGATGAAAAATTGATGAAGGTGTGGCCATTTGCTTAAATTTTTGTTGACAAGGCCAGGAATATTACTTACACCCGAGGAATACATATAGCTCAATGAGGATAAAATTTGGTGGAAACCATGTGTTTTAAAGAAACAGTGGCTTATGAGCAATAGTGGCTTTCTCACAAGCATACGTCTTTTTTAAGAGTAGAATAAGAAGTCGGAGAAGTTTTAATTATAATTATAATTTAATTATAATTACTAGTCAAATTTGTCTGCCCGGGCCTCTGCCTGGCTCTGCAAGGCCCTGTCTAAATCTGCCCACGAGACGGGGCCTTCTCAGTCGTGGCACCTCACCTGTGGAACTCCCATCAGAGCGACATTCAGTCTGCCCTCAATGTCGAGATACTAAAGAGGAGGCCAGTGGCCGTTTTATTTGGCCAGGCATACGGACCACACAACAGATGTCAAATAGATAAACAACTATAGGACTTTTAGAAGACATCCCTATACGGAAGTTTTTTACGTTTGGGGTTTTATACTGGTTTTGTTGGTGGCAGATGAAAGTGATGGACTACATGGAATTGGCAGAAATGACTGGCAGAATTCGTGACCAGGGAGAAGAGTCGGTGGAGGAAGACTGGAAGAAATTTAAGGACTATTTGCAGAAGCACTGTAAAATTAAGGAATGTTAAAACGATGTCTGATGGAAAATAAGTAGTATTGGTAAAAAGATTTCTAAGAAAATGTAAATAGGGATTGATAATTGGAAAACTGACATTTATAATAGGTTAATATCTTGAGTGAGGATAAATGTTAGAGGGTAAGGATTTGCTGAATTTAATATCTGAATTGGAATACAAAATGGGAGGTGTGAGGAGGTCAAGAAACTAGTGAATGAAGTATAAGATTTGAAAATACTAATCTATTTTCTGTTTTGTCTTTTGGTTTTTCTTTTTGTTCTTATTCTTTCTTTTTTCTTCCCTCTTTTTGTTCACTGTTTTCTATTGTGTACTTTTTATGTGTTTTGTTTTTGTATTTTTATATATTTGTAGTTTTTCTTATGTTTAAATTTTGAAATTTTTTATTGTTTGTGAAACTTTAATAAACATTATTAATATATATATATATGTGTGTGTGTGTGTGTGTGTGTGTGTGTGTGTATGTGTATATATACTGGTTTTGTTGTGAGCTGCCCAGGGGGCCTGGGACAACCCAGTCAGATGGGCGGCATATAAATTATTGTTGTTGTCTTTGTTATCGTTGTTGTTTGATTTTAAATTACCTGTGTAATTGTTTCTTTTATTTCTGCAGTTTGCTGCCTTGTGCTGTAAGCTGGGCAGGCAAGATACTAAAGAGTTTTGTATAAACAAACAAACAAAATGAATTCTTTAGCTGCAATTCCACTGTAGAGGGTTGGACTAGATTAGCTAACCACCTCCCTCCTCCGTCTTGCTAGATTTTTACACAAGAGATATGCAGATAATGCTCTTAGCTTCTGATGCAACAGTTGGCTCAGCAAAGGCCTGGGCCCACACATAACCCGGCTGATGAGTGATTTCGCTTTGCGGGTGCTTTGGCAAGGCATTGAAACAGACCCAAGAGGCAGCAACTCAGTTTGCTGTGATGCAGCAACCAAATCACAACCGCAATAGTCAGCTTCCAAATAAGCAGAACTCGGTTGAGTAACACCTGACAACAACACCCCCAGAACTCACATTGCCCTTGCTCCCTACCCTTAGGTACTGGCGACACCACAAACCCCAAAAAGCTGTCAAAGCGCTTGCACACTCCCAGCATGTTGCAACAGAGTCAGCTGCAGCAAGTGCCTATTGCCCAGTGCCAGTGTCGTCACTCGCGCCCGTCTTCCTCTCTCATCCCTGGAGGCAGTTCTGCAGCTGTTCCCACCCTTTGGATTTACTGAAACAGCTACAGGCCGGCTGTCGTAATAAACAGCAAGGGGTTTCGCGGGATCAAACCGAGAAAATAAAATGGCAAAATGTCACAGCGAATCCCAAACGTTGCTGAATTCATTTATTTAGTTAGAGTGGAAGATGCTTTAGTGTGTGAATTGAGGGCCAGATCCGAGTGGCCTGAGAGTTTTATTGTTTGTTTCTTTCTTACGTTTATATCAAGGCGGTGTATGTGGTTCTCCTCACAACAATCCTGTGAGGTAGGTTAGGCTGAGAGAAGGTGAATGGACCAAGTTCATCCAATGCGCTTGCTTCATGGTTGAGGGGAGATTCGAAAGCCAGAACTTCCAGGCCCCAGTCCTGGGTTCGAATCACCACTCAGCCATGCAGCTCATGGTGTGACCTTGGGCCACCAGAAGACAACACAGTTTACATAGATCAGGGCTGTGACTCTTGACAGGCCCAGAAAAAAGTTGCTCATGAAAGGTTCATTATTTTAATTACAGCTTATCACCTGGGCCTATCTGCAGGCAGGTATTTCAGCATTAGAAATAGCCGTGGAGCCCAGCTCTGTGCGTTTGTAAGGAGGCAGGAAAGCTGGGAGGAGGGAGATTATTTCCCACACAGTCTGGCTGCCCTGAGGTGGAAGGAGCAACAGTGAGAGGCTCCTGTAGGAACCTCAAACTTTTGTACTGCTGGAATGAAGCTGGAATGGAGACCTGAAGGAGCGTCTCCACCCCCATCGTTCTGCCTGGACACTGAGGTCCAGCCCCAAGGGCCTTCTGGCAGTTCCCTCATTGCGAGAAGCAAAGCTACAGGAAACCAGGCAGAGGGCCTTCTCGGTAGTGGCACCCACCCTGTGGAACACCCTCCCTTCAGATGTGAAGGAAATAAGTAGCTATCCTATTTTTAAAAGACATCTGAAGGCAGCCCTGTTCAGGGAAGTTTTTAATATTTAACGCTGTATTGTTTTTAACACTCGATTGGGAGCCGCCCAGAGTGGCTGGGGAGACAGCCAGATGGGCAGGGTATAAATAATATATTATTATTATTATTATTATTATTATTATTATTATTATTATTATTATTATTATATTATTATTATTAAATGAAGCTGACGGGTCAAAGTGAACAAGACTCTCTGTTGCTCCCCCCACATTTGCCTCCATTTGTTCTCCTTCCCCTTGGCCACCATAGCAAACTCTTTGAGGGCAGGATTTTATTTTTTTACACAAATACACACACATGGAGGGGAGGGTGCCCAGAGCATGTGCAGACTGACCATGCTACTGACTTGCCCCCCCCCCCGCAAAAAATATCCCGATATTAACAGAAGGCCTCTATGCCAGATGGAGAAGACAGAAATGGGAGCGAGGCAGGAGGGCATGGAATAAATGCACTCTGCACATTCCCAGAGGCACTCAGCTAACCCTGAAAACCAGCCCTCGGCACGATTGCCCTCAATTCCCTAGCCCCAGAGTAGCAGGGGGCAAAGAGGAAGGAGGAGAGGGGAATGCAAGGTACCATTGGAGAAGCCCAAGCCACAAGTTGTTGTTGTTGTTTAGTCGTTTAGTCATGTCCGACTCTTCGTGACCCCCTGGACCAGAGCACACCAGGCACTCCTGTCTTCCACTGCCTCCTGTAGTTTGGTCAAACTCATGCTGGTAGCTTTGAGAACACTGTCCCACCATCTCGTCCTGTCGTCCCCTTCTCCTTGTGCCCTCCATCTTTCCCAACATCAGGGTCTTTTCCAGGGAGTCTTCTCTTCTCATGAGGTGGCCAAAGTCTTGGAGCCTCAGCTTCAGGATCTGTCCTTCCAGTGAGCACTCAGGGCTGATTTCCTTCAGAATGGAGAGGTTGGATCTTCTTGCAGTCCATGGGACTCTCAAGAGTCTCCTCCAGCACCATAATTCAAAAGCATCAATTCTTCAGCGATCAGCCTTCTTTATGGTCCAGCTCTCACTTCCATACATCACTACTGGGAGAACCATAGCTTTAACTATACGGACCTTTGTTGGCAAGGTGATGTCTCTGCTTTTTAAGATGCTGTCTAGGTTTGTCATTGCTTTTCTCCCAAGAAGCAGGCGTCTTTTAATTTCGTGGCTGCTGTCACCATCTGCAGTGATCATGGAGCCCAAGAAAGTAAAATCTCCAGAGTAGCAGGGGGCAAAGAGGAAGGAGGAGCGGGCATTGCAAGGTACCATTGCTAAAACCCAGGCCACAAGTAGGCATGTGCTAATTTTAAATAGTTGTTGCTGTTAATCTATTGCATTTATATCCCACATATGCCCCCCCTCACTTAATCCCCACAACAGCCCTGTGAGGTAAATCAGGCAGAGAGAAGGCAGCAAATGGCCAAAGGTCACCCAGGGAGAGCTTCGTGGGCGGGTGGAGATTTGAACCTGGGTCTTCTGGGCCCTAGTCAGACACTCTGACCACTGCCCCACACTGGTGGAGCCAATGAAGAAGATGGGTTGCTGGGATCTTGCAAGCAATGGGCTTTCGCACGATGTCTAGACATTTTGGAATCAAAGGGAAAAAGGGGTTTTGATGTGTGTGTGTGTTTTTAAAGGGGGAAGGAGAAGAAGGTCTTATCCTGAAACAGCAATCCTGGCAGCTCTCGCAGATGGCAGACCAGAGGATTTGGGCCTCTGCCTACCTCCAGAGACATGGCCTCAGTTAAGAGGGTCCGGGAGTGAGAGCGTGGGGCAAAGACCCCAGACAAAAGACCCTGAAGCCCAGAGGTCTGTCTCACCCCCATTTTTTGGCCTCTGAGCTTTTGCAAGAGCAACGGCGGCGCTTAAGCAAGGAGCATTGCACTTCCAGGCTTGGACAGGATCCCATCAGTGGGATGGGGAGGGACAGGATGGGACCAAGAACCTTCGTCCCACTCACCCATGGCTAACTGGCTGGCTCCAGAAACAGCACTGCAAATTTCCTAGTGTGCAACAATTCACACCCACTGCGCTGCCACCCTGGGGAAATGACAGCTCTGGTTAAATCCAGGGTGCAAATAAGCTCCCCAAACACCACCTTAGCATTAAATGCTTGCTGTGACAAGGATTGCAGAGGAGGAGAATGAACTGTGACAAAAGCACAGCTTTTCTCTCTCGCTTGTAATGCCAGCAACTCGTGGACATCAAACAAAACAGCGCTGGAAGATTGAGGAGAGATAACTTGTTGTCCTTCACGCACCACAGTTAAACTACGGAACTCGCTCGAGTCCTGCAGAAGGCAGGGATGTCTCCAAAAACAGGCCGCTCATTCAACAGGGAACGGAGGGTGGTGCAGTGGTTAGAGCGCCAGTCTAGAACCGGGGAGAGGCCAGGGTTCAAATCCTGCCCCCCTCAGCAATGAATCTCAGTGGGCTCACACTCAGTTGATCACACTCAGCCTGACCTACCTCACAGAGTTGTTGTGGGGGCTAATGAAGGAAGGGGAGAATGATGTACTCATTGGAGAAAAGGGTGGACTATAAATATTATTACTGTATTATTATTATGCAATAAGTAAATCATGGGACACGGGTGGCGCTGTGGGTTAAACCACATAGCCTAGGACTTGCCGATCAGAAGGTCGGCGGTTCGAATCCCCGCGACGGGGTGAGCTCCCATGGCTCGGTGCCTGCTCCTGCCCACCTAGCAGTTCAAAAGCACGTCAAGCAAGTCAAAGTGCAAGTAGATAAATAGGTACCACTCTGGCGGGAAGGTAAACAGTGTTTCCATGCGCTGCTCTGATTTGCCAGAAGCGGCTTAGTCATGCTGGCCACATGACCCAGAAGCTGTACGCCAACTCCCTCGGCCAATGAAGCGAGATGAGTGCCGCAACCCCAGAGTCGTCTGTGACTGGACCTAATGGTCAGGGGTCCCTTTACCTTTACCTAAATCATAAACAAACAAACAAACTGGAACATTGAATTTGCTCCGGGAATGCCCTGGTTTGGAAAGCTTGAATCACTGGCACCCATCCTGAAAGCCATTAAAAAACTTGATCACATGCATGCTTAAGGTAAAGGTAAAGGTGCCCCTGCCCGTACGTGCCAGTCTTGGCAGACTCTAGGGTTGTGCGCTCATCTCACTCTAGAGGCCGGGGGCCAGCGCTGGCCCGCAGACACTTCCGGATCACGTGGCCAGTGTGACGAAGCTGCTCCGGCGAACCGGCACCGGAGCAGCACATGGAAACGCCGTTTACCTGCCCACTATAAAGCGGTACCTATTTATCTACATGCATGCTTACTCTGACAGTGGCGTAGCGTGGGTTGTCAGCACCCGGGGCAAGGCAAGTAATTTGCGCCCCCTAACCTGTGGATTTGTGCCCCCTAACCTGTGGATTTGCGCCCCCTAACCCTAACCCCCAGATGTTGCACCCGGTGCGGCCGGCCCCCCCTGCACCCCCCACGCTACGCCACTGTACTCTGATGCAATTCCCACGGCAATCAAGGCAACTTTACTCCCTAAAGCACGTTCCCCTAACCTGGCGCTTCCAAGATGTTGCTAGACAACTGCTCCCAACATCCCTGACCGGCTAAAACACTCTGCCCTGAAGCTCATTCTCAGCCTAGCCTACCCTGCAGGGTTGTTCGAAAGACAAAACGGGGACTAAACGAGGAAAGGGGGGGGGGATACAAATGTGACAAGCAAATTCCTTTTGGCCGGTGCTGAATCCCGCCATCTTTCCTCTCTCCCGTTTGCAAGCCTCGCCAAACTCCCCGTTCCAAACAGCCCTTTTCAGGTCATCGCGCGCGCGCTCCGTTCCCAATTCCAGCCTCTCTTGAAAACAAAGGATGCTCAAAATGCATGTGACCTTGTTTTTTTTGTCTGAGCCTGAAATAAAAACAAACCCCTTCTCCTCGCCAGCGCGTGATGAAAACCGGCAGCAAGAGAGCGAGGAAGCGAGCGGATGGGATGGCGGATGGAGGCGGGGAGCGCTCTGAGCCTCGCCGGGTGGAGAGGCGCAGGTGTCCGGAGCGCGCAAAGCGGGGCGACTGAGAATCCTGGCATGGTAGCCTTGCAAGGGACCCCCAAAGGCCATCCAGCCCAACCCGCTGCAATGCAGAAATCCCAACTCTAGCAACCTCTGCCTCCCGCGATGGAGAGGCGCACCAGCTCCCTGACTTACCCGGCAGGTTGCCGGGGGGCCCTCGATGCGGACGCGGCCTGTCCCTGGTTGGAAGAGGCGGCGATCCCCTTGCCCTGCGCCCCCGAAGGCGCCTCCTGGGCGCGCCGTTTCATCGCCAAGCCGAGCCGCCTGCTCCGGTTCCGAGTGCGCGGCGGCGCCCGCGGAAGCGCCTTCTCCCCGTCTCCCTTCGCAAGGGGCGAGGCGAGGGCGGAGCGCGCCTCTCGCTGGGGCGGGGCTCGCCTGCCCGCCTGCCCCCTCAGGACCGGGTCCGAGCTCCCAGAGCCTGGTAGACTGCGCTGATGGCGTGCGACTAGGCATGAGCTGTTGTGCATTTGCGCGCCATCATCT
The DNA here is from genome assembly GCF_964188305.1 of Podarcis bocagei. Lineage (NCBI taxonomy): Eukaryota > Metazoa > Chordata > Lepidosauria > Squamata > Lacertidae > Podarcis > Podarcis bocagei. The sequence continues at coordinate 4,134,283 of NC_138125.1, read as the reverse complement.
GACAAGTGGTTTGGCAGGTTTTCTAAAATCGTTTTTATTTTTATTTCCTCCCTCAGAATCGGTAACAAAGCAGCCACAAAACAATCCATGTCATGTCTATAAGTCATAAAACGTGGCAAGACTCACAAAACGGGAGATAAATATTATTTTACAGTTACAGATAGGTAGCCGTGTTGGTCTGCCATAGTCAAAATAAAAAAATTCCTTCCAGTAGCACCTTAAAGACCAACTAAGTTAGTTCTTGGTATGAGCTTTCATGTGCATGCACACTTCTTCAGATACACTGTGTATCTGAAGAAGTGTGCATGCACACGAAAGCTCATACCAAGAACTAACTTAGTTGGTCTTTAAGGTGCTACTGGAAGGAATTGTTTTATTATTTTACAGTGCATAATGATTGAAATAAATCAATTAAATAGATTCGGCAATGAATCAACTTGGGAAACATAGAATAATAGAAGTGAGCCAATGAGTCGTGCCTGCTTATGTGCTCCATTTTGCAGTATATGCTGTCAGTATTTCTCATCCATGTGTTGTTTTATATGTATCTTTAATAAAATCACACCACATACTGTAAAAATTAACTTGCTTTTTTTCCCTGGTCACCTCAATTTTTCCATTTTTGGCAGGTTTGTAGCTTGCTCAAAGTGGGTGTGGATAAAATCAATGGCTGATACAGGACATCGATAAAAAGGAAAAAATATTAAAAACACCAGTCCAAAGCCCTGCAGCACCTGAAAGGCATGTAAGCTTTCACGAAGTCTGAACTGACTTCTGCTGCCACTGTTTGCGGGGCTGCCCTTGACAGTGCTTTTGCTGGCTTTGTCTTTATTTATTTTTTAGTTCTTGTGAAGCACCCTGGAAGTTTTTACGTGGTGGGTGGTAAATGGAAACCATTTAAAGCAGCGTTCCAGATGTTTGGGACTACAGCCCCAGCCAAAGCAATTGGAGGGCATCAAATTGGCAAAGACTGTTTTAAAAAAGATTGCATAACAGAAACCGCAGAGTAAGTCTGGTGTAGGAATAATCCCCACCCACCTTAGGCCTGGGAGTTCTGCCCACATGTGAGGTATTGCATTTTGCCTGGGAGGAGGCCAGTCCCCAAGGCGATAAGGGTGACTTACCTGGAGCCCTGACAGGTGGAGAATATCAAACTGTTACATCTTCCCCGCAAAACCTTGCAGACAGCACATGCTGTCTCTCACAGCTGTCTTGCCATTGCAGCAAGAGGTGATCTACTGCCTCTATTTTGTCAGTAATTCCTACTTACCTGATGCAACATCAGTTTGGCTGGAAGGTGCACATGGAGAGAGAAATTGCCCTGTTGGGATGAGAAATGCCACGCAAACCCTCAACGAGAGAGGAGGCGAAGACATCTTTGGCTGCCTCATTATTTTGCAGGAGGGATTCAGCCACATACCTGAAATTCAAGTTTGTGCAGTTGGAAGTGGATCACCACACCTTTAAACTGAGCTTGGAAAGTTCCTTTTTAAAGAGGAGCTAACTTTACCTTTAGGGACGCGGGTGGCGCTGTGGGTTAAACCACAGAGCCTAGGACTTGCCGATAAGAAGGTTGGCGGTTCGAATCCCCACGACGGGGTGAGCTCAAATTGCTTGGTCCCTGCTCCTGCCCACCTAGCAGTTCGAAAGCACGTCAAAGTGCAAGTAGATAAATAGGTACCGCTCCGGCTGGAAGGTAAACGTTGTTTCCGTGTGCTGCTCTGGTTCGCCAGAAGCGGCTTAGTCATGCTGGCCACATGACTTGGAAGTTGTGTGCAAACAAACGCCGGCTCCCTTGGCCTATAGAGTGAGATGAGCACGCAACCCCAGAGTCAGTCACAACTGGACCTAATGGTCATGGGTCCCTTTACCTTTACTAACTTTACCTTTTACCAGCTTTGTCTGGTTCAGCAACTATGGCCATTCTTGGGCAGGGATAGCCTGACCACGGAAGTTTGTCACCTCAAGGCTAGATTACCGTAATGGCCTCTATGTGGGGCTGCCCTTGGGTCTTGTTCGGAAGAACCAGCTGGTGCAGAATGCTGCAGCCAGATTGCTGACGGGAGCTTCTGGTCGGGAACATGTGATACCATTGTTAAAACAGCTGCACTGTCTGGCTGCCCGTCTGCTACTAAGCCAGGTTTTAGGTTATTGTATCGGTTTTACTAAGCCCTGAACAGAATACTGCAGGGATCCTTATATCCCAGTTCGATCACTGAGATAAACTGCAGGAGTGTCTTTGGTTGTTCCCCAAATTGGTGAGGCTTGTTTGACAACAATGAGAAATTGAGCCTTTAGTGTCATCGGAACACCCTGTCACTAGAGATTCAGTGGGTGCCTTCTGTGCCAACTTTTAAACACCTGCTGAAAACTTTTCTATTCTGCATAGCCCAGGGGTCTGCAACCCGTGGCTCCGGAGCCGCATGTGGCTCTTTTACACCTTTGCCGCGGCTCCGGGGCGGATACTAGCGAGGGGAGGAGGCGCATTGTGCGCCCCGACACTCCCCGCTGTGGCGGGCGCTGTACTGGCTGTGACGTCACATGGGGGCGGTGCGTGCGTTAGTCACACACCGTCCCGATGTCACCTTCCCGGTTTTGCGGCTCCCAGTTTTTTCTTCTTCGGAAATGGGTCCAAGTGGCTCTTTTTGTCTTAAAGGTTGCAGACCCCTGGCCTAGCCTATGCAAGCAATTAAGAGTACAGCCCCCCAAAATGGTCTATCAATGTTTGCTTTTAATTTCTTTCTGTTTTTAACTAGTTTTTAACTTTCTGTTATTGTATACCGCCTAGGACCCTCGTACCTACGGGACCGCCTCTCCTGGTATGTCCCACGGAGGACCTTACAATCTGCAAATAAAAACACCCTAAAGATCAGACTGGCCTCGATCAAAGCCAGGGCCTTTTCGGCCGTGGCCCCGGCCTGGTGGAACGCTCTCTCACAAGAGACCAGGGCCCTGCAAGATTTGACATCTTTCTGGTGAGCCTGCAAGACGGAGCTGTTCCGCCAGGCCTTTGGTCGGGGTTCAGTCTGATTCTTTTCTTTCTGTATAAGAACAAGCATTAAAGAGGCCTCCTAGCCCACTCACAGGTCCTTTATAAGACAGTGGTAACAGCTGGTCTTCCAATTTTAACTTGAAAATTGCCACTTGTCCAGTTTTAGTTTTAATTTTAATTGTTTGAATTAATTGTGGGATGTATCTTACCGTATTTTTCGCCCTATAGGATGCACTTTTTCCCCTCCAAAAATGAAGGGGAAATCTGGGTGCGTCCTATGGGGCGAATGCAGGCTTTTGCTGAAGCTTGGAGAGAGAGAGGGGTCGGTGCGCACCAACCCCTCTCGCTCTCCAGGCTTCAGGAACACATCCGCAGCCTAGGCAGCCCTACGGGAGGTCCGGCAGGGATGTCTAGGCTGCGAATAGCAGCCTGCCGCCCGGCGGGCGGTGCGCCCTGAAGCAGAGCGCCCCCCTCGCCAGGCAGACATCCGCAGCGTGGGGAGCAGCCTGCCGCCCGGCGGGCGGTGCGCCCTGAAGCAGAGCGCCCCCCTCGCCAGGCAGACATCCGCAGCGTGGGGAGCCTTGCCGGACTTCCCGGCAAGGCTCCCCACGCTGCTGATAGCAGCCTGCCGGCCCCACAGAGGGGGCGCCCTGATGCAGAGCGCCCCTCGCGCGGGGCAGACATCGACCAGCCCCACAAGCTCGGGGGACAGCAGGGAGGCGCAGCGCCGCCATCCCGCTGTTCCTCGACCTGGTTCTGTTTCCCCGACCTGCTTTTGGGGGGAAAATAAAGGGATTTCCCCCCCTTTATTTCCCCCCCCAAAAAAACTAGGTGCGTCCTATGGGACGGAGCGTCCTATGGGGCGAAAAATACGGTAATTGATTGATCGCTTGTGTTATGCATATCATCTTATTTATATGATGTTAGCCGGGAAGGGTGGGATACAAATAAAAATTGTTGTTGTCTGGTTTTATGTTTTTATATTGTTGTAAGCTGCTGTGGTACTGTATATTCTTATGATAAATTAGAAAAAATAATTCCAGGTTGCACCTTGCCTCTTATATAAAAACAAACTTGTTTGTTTCATGCTCAGTTCACAGGTCAATTCAAGTTCCTCCAAATGATCCCCCAAGAAAAAGGGAATCAGCATTCAGAATGTTACAAGCTGCTGTGCCGAAATATAAAATATACTTAAGAAGAATAAGAAAACACCAAAACACTTTGCTGGGCTCTTTCCTGTTCAAGCAGAAGGCAACAGCAGCAACTAGCTCCATTGTTGGCCTCCGTCTTCTCGAGAGTCAATGGAGTGCACCTACAAGGGTGAAGTCAGACAGCTGCGGTAGCAGCACCAAAGTCTGGGCAGTGTGTCTGGAGGTCCTGGGCTGCCCAGATGTCAATACAGATGTTGTCAGGAGTCCAGGTTCCCAGCTTGATAACACAGTAAGCGTAGGTAATTAAAAAGGAGGATTTATTGCAAAAAAACCCAACCAGATAGCTCCAGACAGCTCTAACACAGCCGCCGGCATTATCACTCAAGATGACCCTTCTGAAGACTCCTTCCAGTGTCGACAGAAGATATTGAACTTACGACCCTTACGTCTCTTGTTTTGCTTCCTGTCTAGCAGCCCTCCCATTGGCCAACTCCTCAGACTTAGTGGATCAGCTCCACCCTCTTCTTGTTCTGAGAGGCTGTCTCTGAGACTGTTCACGCCTTTGTGTGCTTCCTGAAAGCTTTGGCTGTGTTCCAGCCTGCTCTCAGCTACAGCCTTATCATCCTGCTGTTCAAGTTCAGGAGGAGGTGAAGACTGCAGCTGTCGGCTCTCCTCCGCCTGAGTGAAATCCCAGTCTCTCTGTTCCTGGCTGCTTTTTGCAGCCGGCTGCAAACCTTTGCTTGGAGCTGGCTCATTCCTGACAGATGTGGTCCAAAGGAAAGCAAGCAATACATTAGGCACCAGCTTGGCTGCAGCAGTTGCCGGAAAGAGGCGTATAAGATACTGCCACCCAACCACCTTAGGGACTCCGCTCCGTATTTGTGTAGGGTTTCCTCTTTAGCCTTTTCTTTTCCTGCAAGGAAGTGGAGGTAGAGGCAAAAGGTAGAGTAAAAGAGGCAAAATGTTCCATCCAAAATGTTTGCCATGCTCTGTTTCAGAAGCTTCTCCCTGCTTCCCTGAGGCTCTGCTGCTCTGTTTGTGCCCCCCCCATGAATTTATTTAGAATTCAACAATAACAAAGGAAAAAGGCACAGTAGTTGCTACATCAATTCATAACAATTAACCTATTTTAACAATATACAAATAGTAATAGAAAATTACACAACATCACTTTTAACTTACCGAAATTTCATATTACACTTTTATCTCTTTATCTCTTTCTTAACATATAAAAAAGAGAAAGCCCAAGAAAAGAGACACACACAAAAAGAAAAAAGAGGAAAAAGAAGGGGAAGGGGAGTGAGGGGAAGGGGAAGGGGGGAAAGGAAAAAGAAGACAAAACAAAAGCAACACATTTGGCTTCCGATTAGACTCATTGTATTATTATTTCTACAAATTTTTTTCTCACACAGTTCCATGTTACTGTATTTCTTTCTTTGTTTTCGTCAGATATCAAAAAACATTATATTTGTTGTTTTGCAAGGATCGTTCTATACTGTATCTGCCAGGAGATATTTGTTATTGTAATGCTTTTCCAAATACTCTTTATAGATTTTCCATTCTTTCTGTACTTTCTGTTTTGGCGCTCTGTTTGTTTTCTATTGCCAAACACCTTGGTGGTCTCCAAGGGCCTCCTGGCCCATGCGTTTTCCACCTTCTCCTGCCCACTTGCAGCAGGGCTAATGAGCATCCTCTAGGGCCGAAGGGTGCCAGGCACCTGCTGCCTCCTGGGGTATCGTGGTCTGTTAAGGAAAAACATACCTCTGCTGCTGATGCTGGGATTAGAAGCGCTCTCTCTTCTTTGGTGATCCCTCGTAGCCAAATAATAATAATAATAATAATAATAATAATAATAATAATAATAATAATAATAATTTATTTATACCCCACCCTTCCCGGTTCAAAAACCGGGCTCAAGGCGGCTAACAACAAATTTAAAACACTTTAAAACACTTAATTATAAAAGCAGCATAAAAACAGTATAAAAACATGAATAACAATAAAAATCATACATCAATTAGATAATCCCCAGGGCTAGCTGGCCAAATTGGTCCTACTTGCACCAGCAAGGGGGTCAGGGGAGAATTGGCTGTGGGGTCTCAGAGCGGGTGATCTTCATAAAAGGGGAGGGGGAGGGAAGAGAAGGGAAATAATAGATGAGGCTGAAGAGTGACTTCCATGAACACAGTTTTAACAATGAGTCCATAAGTGAGTGTAGAGGCCAATTCTGGATCCACACTTCCTCCCACTGTGGGGACATTGGTTTCCGGGCAGGACCTGATCATGGTGTGGATTTGTCAAGCGTGCCTTCCTCCTAGCATGTTTCTCCCTTGCGTCCTGAGTTTGTGCATCTTCAAAGTTCATGACACCTTTGGTCAAGGCTGTTCTCCAACTGGAGCGCTCACAGGCCACTGTTTCCCAGTTGTTGGTGTTTATACTACATTTTTTAAGATTTGCCTTGAGACAGTCTTTAAACCTCTTTTGTTGACCACCAGCATTATGCTTTCCATTTTTAAGTTCGGAATAGAGTAGTTGCTTTGGAAGACAATAATCAGGCATCCGCACAACATGACCAGTCCAACGAAGTTGATGCTGAAGAATCATCGCTTCAACACTGGTGATCTTTGCTTCTTCCAGTACACTGGCACTAGTTCGCCTGTCTTCCCAAGTGATGTGTAAAATTTTTCGGAGACACTGTTGATGGAATCTTTGGAGGAGTTGGAGATGGTGTTTATAAGTGGTCCATGTTTCACAAGCATACAGTAAAGTTGGTAGTACAATAGCTTTGTAATCAAGAATTTTGTTTTCCCTGCGCATGTCCTGGTCCTCAAACACTATGCACTTCAATTGGGAGAAAGCTGCACTCGCAGAGCTCAGGTGATGCTGGATTTTGGCATCAATGTTGGCCCTTGTGGAAAGAGAACTGCCCAGGTAGGAGAAGTGATCAACACTTTCCAACGTTACACAATTGAGTTGGATTTGTGGCGCTGCAGAGGGGTTATTTTGTACTTGTTGGTGCAGCACTTTGGGTTTTTTGGATGTTGAGCGATAGGCCAACGGCAGTGGGTGCAATAGGGTGGTTAGAGATAATTGCTGGAGATGCAAAGAGGTGGAAGGAACATTCTTTGACATGTGGTGGACTTGTAAAAGGGTAAAAGAGTATTGGGTAATAATCCATAATGAATTGAAAAAAATGTTTAAAAGTACATTTCCAAAAAACCCCCACAGAGTTCTTTGAGTTGAGGATAATTCAGATGGAAATTCCCAGGGGTCAAAAAAGGTTATTTATGTATGCTACTACTGCGGCCCATGTTTTGTTAGCCCAAAAATGGAAAATGAGTGAGGTCCCAGCTAAAGAAGAATGGCAACTTAAACTGATGGAATATGCATAGATATAATTTGGATTTTGAAAAATGGACGAAGTTGTGGTCTAAAGGAATGAAATTTACTGCCTGTACTGCCCTCAGAGAAAATATGGAAAAGATGATGTATCGTTGGTACATCACCCCTGTGAAATTGCAAAAAATGTATAAGACTGGGGACAGAAGGTGTTGGAAATGTAAATCTAAAGAGGGTAGCTTCTACCACATGTAGAAGTTAAAAAAATTTGGGATTCCATCTACAATGAACTAAAGAAAATACTTAAATACACCTTTGTTAAAAAGCCTGAAGCCTTCCTTCTGGGAATGATCGGAGAGGAGATTAAGAAAGAAGACTGTGTAATGTTTCAGTATGCGACTGTAGCTGCCAGGATCCTATTAGCGCAAAATTGGAAAACCCCAAATATCCCGACTATCAAAGATTGGCAAATTAAACTATTTGAGTATATGGATTTAGCAAAAATGACGCAGAATATTAGACAGCAAAAAGGTAGAAAGTTTATTGATGAATGGTCTAAATTTATAACATATATAGAAACAAATTCTAGAGACATAAAAATCACAGTAGGCGTAACATAACTCTTGCGATATGCTGATGCTATATAATGAAAAACTGCAGATTGGATTTAACATTAACATAACCCAAGACCGAGATGGAGGGAAGTCAATTGATATTTATTGTAATGTTTGTTTATTGGTTGGTTAAGGTGTTCGTGACTTGGCTGATGTTTTCTTTTGTTTTTCTTTGGTATGTGTTTGTTATTGTTGATTTTTGTTGTTGTTGTTGTTTGGTAATAGAAAATGAATAAAAAGAAGTAAAAAAAATAAACTGATGGAATATACATAGCTTTAGGACTTAACATATATAATAAGAGAACAAGAAGAACATACGTTTAAAGAAGATTGGAAAATGTTTATTGAATATATGGGGGGGAAATTGTGTACACTTGAAAACGTTGGCAGCATTCAGATAAATTCAACAGTGTGAATAAATTTTGATGGATGTAATAATGGAATACTGAACGGTTTAGTTTATATAAAAAATGCAGGGATTTATGTTATGCAAAACGAAGCAGGGAAAGAGAAGAAGGGAAGTCATTGATATTTTAAGGTTGTTTGAATGAATATTCTAAAATGTAAAACAGAAAAATTAGTAGAAATTAAGTGGGGGCAGGAATGGGATTCAGATCGTAAGTAAAGGACAACTCTGGCTGGCAGCAAGATGACTGGTGTAGCACAGGAGACAAGCAGGTAAGCCAGAGAACAGAAGAACATAATTGGAGCCTGCTGGACCAGGCCAAAGGGGGTCCATTTGGTCCAGTGTCTTGTTCTCACAGGGACCGACCAGAGCAACCTGCAAGCAGGACCTGGCATTCAGAAGCATCTCTGGCTCCAGCTGTACAGGGAACCAGGCAGAGGGCCTTCTCGGTGGTGGCACCCGCCCTGTGGAACACCCTCCCACCAGATGTCAAAGAGAACAACAACTACCAGACTTGTAGAAGACATCTGAAGGCAGCTCTGTTTAGGGAAGCTTTTAATGTTTAATAGACTATTGTATTATAATATTCTGTTGGAAGCCACCCATAGTAGCTGGGGAAACCTAGCCAGATGGGCGGGGTATAAATAATTGTTGTTGTTGTTTAGTCGTTTAGTCGTGTCCGCCTCTTCGTGACCCCCTGGACCAGAGCACGCCAGGCACTCCTGTCTTCCACTGCCTCTCACAGTTTGGTCAGGCTCATGTTCATAGCTTCGAGAACACCGTCCAACCATCTCATTCTCTGTCGTCCCCTTCTCCTTGTGCCCTCCATCTTTCCCAACATCAGGGTCTTTTCCAGGGAGTCTTCTCTTCTCATAAGGTGGCCAAAGTCTTGGAGCCTCAGCTTCAGGATCTGTCCTTCCAGTGAGCACTCAGGGCTGATTTCCTTCAGAATGGAGAGGTTTGATCTTCCTGCAGTCCATGGGACTCTCAAGAGTCTCCTCCAGCACCAGAATTCAAAAGCATCAATTCTTCGGTGATCAGCCTTCTTTCTGGTCCAGCTCTTACTTCCATACATCACTACTGGGAAAACCATACAGTGGTACCTCTGGTTACGGACTTAATTCATTCCAGAGATCCGTTCTTAACCTGAAACTGTTCTTAACCTGAAGCACCACTTTAGCTAATGGGGCCCTCCGCTGCTGCTGCGCCGCTGCTGCAGGATTTCTGTTCTCATCCTGAAGCAAAGTTCTTAACCTGAGGTATTATTTCTGGGTTAGCGAAGTCTGTAACCTGAAGCGTATGTAACCTGAAGCATATGTAACCCGAGGTACCACTGTATGGACCTTTGTCGGCAAGGTGATGTCTCTGCTTTTTAAGATGCTGTCTAGGTTTGTCATTGCTTTAATAATAATAATAATAATAATAATAATAATAATAATAATAATAATAATAGGGCAGGGCAGAACCATCCTGTATTGTAGCCATCAAAAAGTCTCTCCTCCATGAAGTCACTCAGAGGACCTCCGTGTACATACCTCACATTCAAAGCACGTTCTGCCACCCCCTCCCTTTTTGCAGTTTAACTTCACCCCCAGAGGCACACTCCATTGCAACAACAGCACTGAGCATGTGAGATTCCCAGCAAGCACTTCCAATTGCCACCCACAGGGGGCGGCATTGTATAACACCCTCATCATTTATCTAACAACTGTGATTTTATTTTATGAAGCATGCCTGCAGTTGTAGTAATTTGAAGGAGAAAACAGTGTTGATGTTGTTGTTGTTTTTAAAGGATAAAACAGATGACAAAGCATCACACAGAATGCAAAGCTAGACAACCGCCCAAAATATATCGCACGCTCCAAATGCAGTTTAGGCAGCTGAAAATCCATGGCGGATTTCTCATTGATTTCAATGGTTTGGAGCTCAAGATTGCAGTCGATGAAGGGTAGATCCCAACACTGTGTGAGCAGACTTCCACTTGTATTGGGGGGCTTTTTGTAGAGAAAAGTGTAAATCCCAGGAGATACCTTGAAGGCGGGTGGAGGAAGGAGTGGCAAACGGCTTTGAACAGGGCCATGCAACCTAAGGCCCGGGGGCCGGATCCAGCCCAATCATCTTCTCAATCTGGCCTGCGGATGGTCCAGGAATCAACGTGTTTTCACATGAGTAGAATGTGTCCTTTTATTTAAAATGCATCTCTGGGTTATTTGTGGGGCCTGCCTGGTGTTTTTACATGAGTAGAATGTGTGCTTTTATTTAAAACGCATCTCTGGGTTATTTGTGGGGCATAGGAATTTGTTCATTTCCCCCCAAAAAATATAGTCCAGCCCCCCACATGGTCTGATGGATGGTGGACCGGACCACAGCTGAAAAAGGTTGCTGACCCCTGGCTTTGAACATCCTAGCACCAGAGGTTTGGCAAACATCACATGTTCAAGTAGGACTTGATATAGCCTAGGAAAGGTTTGGAACTGATCCATTTTAAGGGTTTTTAAAATTCATTTTAAAATTCATTTTGACCACAGCAAACTATGGCAAGTTCTTAAAGAAATGGGAGTGCCTGATCACCTCATCTGTCTCCTGAGAAATCTCTATGTGGGACAAGAAGCTACAGTTAGAACTGGATATGGAACAACTGATTGGTTCCAAATTGGGAAAGGAGTACAGCAAGGCTGTATATTGTCTCCCTGCTTATTTAACTTATATGCAGAATTCATCATGCGAAAGGCTGGGCTGGATGAATCTCAAACCGGAATTAAGATTGCCGGAAGAAATATCAACAACCTCAGATATGCAGATGACACAACCTTGATGGCAGAAAGTGAAGAGGAATTAAAGAACCTTTTAATGAGGGTGAAAGAGGAGAGCGCAAAATATGGTCTGAAGCTCAACATCAAAAAAACGAAGATCATGGCCACTGGTCCCATCACCTCCTGGCAAATAGAAGGGAAAGAAATGGAGGCAGTGAGAGATTTTACCTTCTTGGGCTCCATGATCAGTGCAGATGGTGACAGCAGTCACGAAATTAAAAGACGCCTGATCCTTGGGAGAAAGGCGATGGCAAACCTAGACAACATCTTAAAAAGCAGAGACATCACCTTGCCAACAAAGGTTCGTATAGTAAAAGCCATGGTTTTCCCAGTAGTGATGTATGGAAGTGAGAGCTGGACCATAAAGAAGGCTGATCGCCGAAGAATTGATGCTTTTGAATTCTGGTGCTGGAGGAGACTCTGGAGAGTCCCATGGACTGCAAGAAGATCCAACCTCTCCATTCTGAAGGAAATCAGCCCTGAGTGCTCACTGGGAGGACAGATCGTGAAGCTGAGGCTTCAATACTTTGGCCACCTCATGAGAAGAGAAGACTCCCTGGAAAAGACCCTGATGCTGGGAAAGATGGAGGGCACAAGGAGAAGGGGACAGCAGAGAATGAGATGGTTGGATGGTGTTCTTGAAGCTACTAGCATGAGTTTGATCAAACTGCAGGAGGCAGTGGAGGACAGAAGTGCCTGGCGTGCTCTGGTCCAGGGGGTCACGAAGAGGCGGACACGACTAAACGACTAAACAACAACAACAAAAATTCATTTATATCAGGTTCCCGCAACGAGGTGCCTTCCAGATGTTTTAGACTAAAATTTCCATCCAGCGGCAGAAAGCCATTTTATTTTACCTGTGCTGACAGCAATCTTACCCAGGAATTGCTGGTTTGGGGGAGTCTGGGGGTTAGGTTCAGTGGGAAAGCTTCAAATGTGTCATAGATATGTCTGGGGACCCCCCCCCCAGGTCATCTAGCCCGCCCACCTCCTAAAGAATCCCTAACAAATGATCATCCAACCTCTGCTTAAAACTTACATATACATTTAAATGAATTAGGGACAGCCAAAGAATGATTGGGGGACAGTGGTATGATTTTCCCCCCACCTCTGTTCATAATAGAACTAATGGTCTTTCTCCTCCTTCTCATTAAATGAGGGCTTTTTTTTTTGTGGGGGGAGAGATTTAATTTATATCGATGTATTTTATTATTTGCTTGTAACTTATTATTTCTTTGCCACACCTATCTGCTGAGGAGCAACTGGGCATTCTTATGAAACTTTGAACCCAAGGGTCTGTTGGTTGGTTGGGGTCAGACAGGGTGATTTAGCTTCATTTCAATTAGTTAATTTGTTGTGGTATTTCTGTGCCTTCTTGGTAGGGCCTTCTTGGTAGTGGCACCCGCCCTGTGGAACGCCCTCCCACCAGATGTCAAAGAGAACAACAACTACCAGACTTTTAGAAGACATCTGAAGGCAGCCCTGTTTAGGGAAGCTTTTAATGTTTAATAGATTATTGTATTTTAATATTCTGTTGGAAGCTGTCTAGAGTGGCTGGGGAAACCCAGCCAGATGGGCGGGGTATAAATAATAAATTATTGTTGTTGTTGTGTATGTTTGTTTGCTGAGTGAGGGAAGTGTAACAGCGTAATGTGATTGCATCAGCACACTTTATTTAACCGATAACTTCCTCTGCTTATGCACTTACTTATTCTGGAAAGCCTAATACAGTGGTCCCTTGGGTTACAGATGTTTCAGGTTACAGACGCTTCAGGTTACAGACTGCTAACCCAGAAATAGTACCTCAGGTTAAGAACTTTGCTTCAGGATGAGAACATAAATCGTGCTACAGCGGCGCGGCAGCAGCGGGAGGCCCCATTAGCTAAAGTGGTGCTTCAGGTTAAGAACAGTTTCAGGTTAGGAATGTAAGCTCTTTTTATATGCAATAACAGCAGCAAGAATATTATTGGCCCAAAAATGGAAGCAAGAAGAGTTACTGATGATTGAAGAATGGAGGATGAAGTTAATGGACTATGCAGAACTAGATAAACTAACAGGAAGGATTCGAAACCGGTGAGACCAGAAATTCACGGAAGACTGGAGTAAATTTACGGACTATTTGAAAAGTAATTGTGAAGAACAGACGACGTTTGTAGGGTTGCAAGAAGTTTTGTGAGGAGTATTATTAGAAGTATTGCAAAAATGGAGAAGGGGAAGGATCATTTGTTAAGAGATGTAAAGGCAATATAAAGTTAAGAAATGCATAAGAAGTGGTTAAAGCGGTGGATCATCAGAGGTGCTGATGGAAGTCTAAAAAGATTGTATAAGTGATAAGTTTTGTGGTACGTTTTATAATGTATATGTTAAAATTAATAAAAAATATTATATAAAAAGAACCATATATATATATATATATATATATATATATATATATATATATATATATATATATGTTTGCTTTCGTAGATTTTCACGGGTACAGGAATGCAGGTTTTGGTGTCTTCGGGTGTCTTCCCGTGTAAGAGTTGGGGTGTCTAGGCGACGTTTCGACGAGGTCTCACTCGTCATCTTCAGGCTTTTATATATATATATATATATACATTATATATATATATATATATATATAAATAAAAAGAACCTCCGGAAGGAATTAAGTACTTAACCCGAGGTACCACTGTAAAAGGATTTCAAAAGAGAGAGTAAGAAGAACTCTGCAATAATATAAGAAGGATACAAACTGGCTAAGTTCAGGGAACTTCCGCCGACAGGTGAAGACTGTTGTATTTTGGCAGTCTGTGGGGGAACTGACTGCTTTCAAGGAAAGGACTTGGAAAACTGGGCTACATTGTTTGCTTTCTGTCTGCATTTTAATGGATACATTTTACATTCTTTTAGTTCCATTGATAGTTTTATTACTTTTAAACCATAGACTTCTAGGTGTTTTGTATTTGCCCTCCATTTCACCATGTCTGAGACACATCTCCTTTTTGTTCTTCGGGGGCACCCTGAAAGAAGCATCAATAAGGATATGGGCGGGGCTGGATTTAGGTTTGATGTGGCCCTAAGCTACTGAAGGTAATGGGGCCCTTGATATAGCAGGCGGGGCCCATGACTTACATTAAAGGAGCCTACACAACACAAAACACTGTTGCTGTATGTAGCTTTTATTTTATTTGTTTTTTATCTTATATTTTGGAAATGTACATCCAGTTATTTTTTCCTTTAATTTTTTGGGGGGCTCCCATGAGAATGGGGCCCTAAACTATAGCTTGTTTAGCTTATACGTAAATCCGGCACTGGGTCTTAAAGGATCTTAAGGTGGGAGGAATTAGAAATCTATTTAGGTTAAAGGCAAAGGGACCCCTGACCATTAGGTCCAGTCGTGACCGACTCTGGGGTTGCGGCGCTCATCTCGCTTTATTGGCCGAGGGAGCCGGCGTAAAGCTTCCGGGTCATGTGGCCAGCAGGACTAAGCCGCTTCTGGCGAACCAGAGCAGCGCACGGAAACACCGTTTACCTTCCTGCCAGAGCGGTACCTATTGATCTACTTGCACTTTGACGTGCTTTCGAACTGCTAGGTTGGCAGGAGCAGGGACCGAGCAACGGGAGCTCACTTTGTTGCAGGGATTCGAACCGCCGACCTTATGATCGGGAAGTCCTATGCTCAGTGGTTTGACCCACAGCACCACCCACGTCCCATCTATTTATGTTAGGGTTGCCATATTTCAAAAAGTGAAAATCCGGGGACACAAAAGTTGTAGTTTTAGAACTACAGTGGTACCTCGGTTTAAGAACAGTCCTGTTTGTGAACGATTTGATTTACGAATTCTGCAAAACCGGCGGTAGTGTCCTGGTTTGCAAACTTTACCTCAGTCTACAAGTGGAAACTGAACGGTGGAAGGGCACCGGTGGCAGGAGGCCTCATTAGGGAAAGCGCACCTCAGTTTAAAAACGGTTTTGGTTTAAGAACGGACTTCCAGACAGATTAAGTTCGTAAACTGAGGTACCACTGTATTTCGAAGTAGTTTTAGAACTTGCAACATGGGTTGCCATACGTCCAGATTTCCCAGGACATTTCAATGGTAACCATAGTG
The DNA here is from genome assembly GCF_964188305.1 of Podarcis bocagei. Classification (NCBI taxonomy): domain Eukaryota; kingdom Metazoa; phylum Chordata; class Lepidosauria; order Squamata; family Lacertidae; genus Podarcis; species Podarcis bocagei. The sequence continues at coordinate 4,118,874 of NC_138125.1, read as the reverse complement.
TAGGGAGATGAAATGTATCAACCCCCCATATATGGTGGAACTGTTGCTTAATTAAAGAATTGTGGGAGGGAATCTCTCTCTCTCTCTCTCTCTCTCTCTCTCTCTCTCTGTATATGCTGGTTGTCAACTACAATTGAAGGCATTAACAATGCTTCTGGGATTTGTAAAACATAAGCCACACAGTAGAGTATGGATTTCGGCTATTCATATGGCGTAGCAGCTTGTATATTGATTGCAAAGACATGGAAAACGCATAAGTCACCTTCAGCCAACCAATGGAAAAGGAAAATTTGGGACTTAATGGTGCTGAACAAAGTAACATGATACAAACGATTACAGGGTGGAAGAATGAATTCAACAGAGAAATTTCAGGAAAGTGGATTTATTTTGTTCTTTACCGGACTTGACATCATACAAGAGAATCAGGTTTGTTGAATATCTCTAAGCAGAGCATGAATGCATTTTGTTATAAATAGAATCCTAGTCATTCAAATAAAACAATTCTAAAAGGACTCTCTGCTATTTTTGCTGCAACAGACTAATGCCCAAGTCTTCAGAGCAAGTCAGAAGTAGTGGCCAAAGTCTTGGAGCCTCAGCTTCAGGATCTGTCCTTCCAGTGAGCACTCAGGGCTGATTTCCTTCAGAATGGAGAGGTTGGATCTTCTTGCAGTCCATGGGACTCTCCAGAGTCTCCTCCAGCACCAGAATTCAAAAGCATCCATTCTTCGGCGATCAGCCTTCTTTATGGTCCAGCTCTCACTTCCATACATCACTACTGGGAAAACCATAGCTTTTACTATACGGACCTTTGTTGGCAAAGTGTCTGTTCATAGAGTCCAACAATCCACATGAAAGGTTGTTACAGTTCCACAGAATCCTTTCACAGAGTCTAAGACAAGGATTTCCAGAATATTAGCCTGTTACAGCAGCTACTACTATGCTATAAGATCCACTGTCCTGTGATATCATATATGAGTTTGAACTACCGATGAAGCCCAGGATGGCGAAACAAGGCTAATATTCCGGAAATTACTGATCCACTGGGTCTTCTACTTTTTTTTGTTGGACTTTATGAGCTACCTCTGTTGAAATCTACAATTCAATTCAATGGATAGTATATATTATTTTTTCAAACATACAGCCGGTTACGTCTTGTGTGTTTCTTGAATATGCTTCACATCACCAGAGGTTTGTTGTTGTTTTGCCCTTTTCGGAAGCAGCAGCAGCAGCAGAGCTGTCCTAAATACTCGATGATCGCAGCATGTTATAGCAGCAGATGAAACAAGATAAGAGACCTCTAATCTTCCTTTGCACACACTCCATATTGCCGGAGTGAAATATACTCAGAGTCGAGAGTGGATTTCATGCTCTTTATTCAGCTTATAGTGGTGAGGAGGAATGAAAGTCCCCTCAAAGTATCTGCTTTATATACATTATTATATATATAATCCACACCTAATGACCCTCCTAAGTGGTACTCAGAATATCACTCAAGTAATCACTCAAGATATCCCTCAAGTAATTAATGAACAAAAGAAGAAAAGGCACATTAACCTAGGAACTTCCTATCTGCCCAGAACGTTGGAGGCTATACACCACACCCCCTCAACAGTATTTATAGGAACTCAAACACTGAGATCCTGCTCTGTTCTAGTAACAAGAAGCCGAAAGCACCAGCCTGAAGATGACGAGTGAGACCTCGTCGAAACGTCGCCTAGACACCCCAACTCTTACACGGGAAGACACCCGAAGACACCAAAACCTACATATATATATATATATATATATATATATATATATATATATATATATATATACACACATTTTTATTAAAGTTTCACAAATTTTTAAACAAACACAAAAACACAAACAAACACAACACAAATAACAAGTATAGTTTCAGATCCTTATTTTCTTAACATCTTTCCCTGACTTCCCCACACCTCCCCTTCTTGTATTCCAATTCCAATAGTTAGCTCAGCAAGTTCTTGTCCCCAGCTTTTACCTTATTATTATTATACTTAATTCATCTTAATTAACCAATTTTAACTTATAGACCTCAATTTAAACAACAATACTCATTCTTTACACCCTTTTCTAAGGTCGACCCAAATTCCCTTCTACAAATTTCCCAATTTTTATATTAATTACAAAACAAAATAACAGAGAGACAACATATAATTATACACCCTTTGGATTCCAAAACTCTCACCCCCCCTTTCCCGGTTTCGATCCCCAAAAAATGTCCCTCAGTCTATCAACTATCAGCCTGGAGATCTCATGTCCGAGGCCCTCAAATCTCTCTCAGTCCCTCTCTGCCCGTTTTTTTGGTAGTCCTTTATATTAGACATCAAGTCTCGGAGAAGCTCTGTCCCAATGGGGTCTATGTTTCTTCCAACCAGACCTCCATATTCAAAAGTGGAGCCCAAATCTTGTTTCTTGTTCCTTTTAAGTCCAAATGTCCCAAATGTCCCCAAAGCTCCAACTTTCGCCTTGATCAGATTTGTAATCCATAGGTCTTCAGATCTCCCCATAGGGAGATCCCTCCATTCTTCATTCTCCAATTCAAACCAAATTCTCATCATCCAGGTCTTGTTTTTCTTAGCATCTATCTTAGCAGGCCTCTGGCTCTCCTTTGTCGTCTGTGGCATTTCAGCTCCTCCTTCCCACTCCTCTGAAACAGCACATATCTCTTCTTGTTCAGCTGCATAGGTTTCTTGAGTCAAGTCCTTGACAAATTCAGCAAGTTTGTTTACTTTTAAATTCAAAGTTGTAGCATTTGTAGCCAAAGCTTCACTCTGACCTTGTAACTTTCCCAAAAGAAAAAACATTCTGTCCAGCTCAGCCTGTATTTTTCCACCTGCGGCCATTGTAATGACTCAGAACCCCCTCTAGAGGGATTCTGGTTACTTAATATTCCTTCCAACTCCAATCCAACAGTCAAATTAATTTGTTTCTATTCTTCTTTGTTTTCAACAGTTTAAAATCAAATTGTAACAAAAAAAACCCAGCAAAGATAACAGAAGCCCAATTTTCTCCCCCCCCAGCTTTGACAGCTAATTTGACAGCTGTCAAACTCTTTATGTCTCCTCAACAGGCTCTCTCGCGGATCGCTCCCGGGTCCCGGGGGGTTGCACTTCAGCTCTTGAAATTGACTCTTATCCTCCAGCAAAATTACTTATACTGCCAAGTCGTGAAATTAGTAGCTTTTATCCAATAAAGAGAAGAATGTTCTCTCGACCTTAGTTATCTACTTCTTGCTTTAATTTATCTACCAGACGGGGAGACAGACTTCCTTTTAGCATCTCCCCCGATCGTGCCTAATTCAGAAAAAAAATATTTTCGTTCCAATTTCCGTACTACTCACGGGTTGTTACTTTTAAAGTCCAAATGTTCAAAGAAAGAAGTCAGCGCTCTCCGGCCATGGCATGTGGCTTCGCTCCGTAGAAGAAGCGGTCTACTCTCAGCACCACGCCTCTCCCCGTCCCCCGCTCCGCAGCCTTTAAAAAGGCTCCTTCGCGGGTCGGGGGGGCGCAAAAGGTGCCCGCCGAGTCACCAAGTCCACAGGCTGCAGCGCCTGTGGTTTCTGAGGGTCCCTGCGTCGCTGCCGCGGCAAGACCCGTCTTCTACGGAGCCGATTCCCTCCGGAGCTCGGAGGGAATCCGCCATTAGACGATGGCGCTGACCCGGAAGTCCTGCTTTATATACATTCTTTACACAATGGGCTGCACGTGATTGGCTCATTCCAGAATTCTCCTGTAGGCCAATCAGGTTGTGGATTCACTTTCATCTGGAGCTGGATTGGGTGGCTCCTGCGGACCAATCATACTGCTGCATTGTTCTAGGACCAATCAGACTGCTTCATTCTGGATCCTATTGTTTTAGGACCAATCAGACTGCTGCATTTTGGATCCTATTGTTCTAGGACCAATCAGACTGATGCATTCTGGATCCTATTGTTCTAGGACCAATCAAACTGCTGCATTTTGGATCCTATTGTTCTAGGACCAATCAGACTTCTGCATTCTGGATCCTATTGTTCTAGGACCAATCAGACTGCTGCATTTTGGATCCTATTGTTCTAGGACCAATCAGACTGCTGCATTCTGGATCCTATTCTTCTAGGACCAATCAGACTGCTGCATTCTGGATCCTATTGTTCTAGGACCAAACAGACTGCTGCATTTTGGATCCTATTGTTCTAGGACCAATCAGACTGCTGCATTCTGGATCCTATTGTTCTAGGACCAATCAAACTGCTGCATTTTGGATCCTATTGTTCTAGGACCAATCAGACTGCTGCATTCTGGATCCTATTCTTCTAGGACCAATCAGACTGCTGCATTCTGGATCCTATTCAACTCAGTACAAAACACAGAGTTAAGAAGCAGAGCAAAATGATGGCGAGAATCTTCTTCCGGGGCAGCTTTGCGCAACTTCTCTGTTCCGTGTGCTCTGTGTGGTTTTCTACAACTCACTTCCTTCCGACCTCATTTTTTTAAAACCCCACCCCAAACTGTGTGTGTGAAGGTACCTCTCCTGTTCCCCCATTTAACCCCCACAACAACCCTGTGCGGCCACATAATCCCATACATTCTATATTTTTTTCCAAAAAAATAATATTCATTTTATAACAAAAATAAACAACACAAACAGAAAGACAAACGATACAAACAAATTCTTATCTTATCCTTATTTTTTCTAAACATTGTTAGGTTGGCTTCCCCAAGTCCCCCCTATCTGATTTTCATTGTACCTCATCTTTAGCAGTTTACATATATCATAATTTCTAACCATTTTTTTCATAACACTTTTACCATAAAAATCTTCACATTTTATCACTTACAAATAATTCTCTTTTAAAACACACTATCTTCTACTTCTAACCCCACAGCCTATATCCACTTTCAAAGCTATTCTAAGATTTAAATATTAAGATATTTTTTCAAATATTCCTTAAACTTCTTCCAATCTTCTTCCACCGTCTCTTCTCTCTGGTCTCAGTGTCCCAGTCATTTCCGCCAATTCCATATAGTCCATCATCTTCATCTGCCATTCTTCGCTAGTTGGTAAGTCTTGTTTCTTCCAATTATTCGCTCGTAATATTCTCGCAGCTGTTGTGGCATACAGAAAAAAGTAACATCCTTTTTGGGGATTTTACCCCATAATCCCATACATTCTAGATGATGAAACGAAGCAATGGGTACACCTGGAGAGGGACGTAATCGAAAACACCTCCACCCCGAGAAGAATGGCAAGTTAAACTTATGGAATATGCAGAAATGGCAAAACTTGCAGGAAGACTCAGAGACAAAGACAATACTTCTTCTTGTTGTTGTTGTTGTTTAGTCATTTAGTCGTGTCCGACTCCTCGTGACCCCCTGGACCAGAGCACGCCAGGCACTCCTGTCTTCCACTGCCTCCCGCAGTTTGGTCAAACTCATGTTGGTAGCTTCGAGAACACTGTCCAACCATCTCGTCCTCTGTCATCCCCTTCTCCTTGTGCCCTCCATCTTCCCCAGCATCAGGGTCTTTTCCAGGAAGTCTTCTCTTCTCATGAGGTGGCCAAAGTATTGGAGCCTCAGCTTCAGGAACATTCCTTCCAGTGAGCACTCAGGGCTGATTTCCTTAAGAATGGGTAGTTTTGATCTTCTTGCAGTCCATGGGACTCTCCAGAGTCTCCTCCAGCACCATAATTCAAAAGCATCAATTCTTCAGCGATTAGCCTTCTTTATGGTCCAGCTCTCACTTCCATACATCACTACTGGGAAAACCATAGCTTTTACTAAGACAATACTAGAGATTTTAAAAAAGACTGGGAATCGTTCATGCTTGCATTTACAGAAATATTGTAAAGAAATGGACTCACTAGCAGGGTTTGAGTAAACACAATTCAGAAAACAAGAGTAAAGGTTGAGAAATAACAATATGGAAATTAATTAAATGTAAGATGTAATTGGAAGAAAATTTAGTACAAAAAAGATAAGAATCTAAGAGCATTCAGCTAAGAGATGAAAAATAAGGTAAAATGTAAGCAGAAGTAGCAAATTTTCATATAAAGAACCAGAAGGGGAAGTTGAGGGAAGTCATGGATTGGGGGAAGTTCTGTTTTATTTTTATTTTCTTATATATGATAAATCTGTTGAAAGTTGAATTGTAAAATTCAATTAAAAATTTATTACAAAAAAGGAGAAAATACCTCTACCACAGTAAACCCATTCCTCCATAACAAACTAAGGAAAAGTCCCACAACACTAACAGGTTCACACACACCAAGCTCAAAGCATGGAAGGAAGAAGCAGGCAAACTGTCCTTAACCCCTTCCCCACTAATCCCCATGGCTCACCACCCACTATTCCACCATGCAGCACAAAATCTCCAGATAAAAACCTGGCAAGCCAAAGGCCTACGAAAATAAGAAACCCATATTGGCACAAGAAATACAAAACAAAATAAAAAAGGTAAAGGACCCCTAACACATAGTCAAAGGCGACTATGGGGTTGTGGTGCTCATCTCGCTTTACTGGCCGAGGAAGCCAGTGTTTGTCCACAGTTTTTCCGGGTCATGTGGCCAGCAGGACTAAGCCGCTTCTGGCGCAATGGAACACCGAAACCAGAGCAGCGCATGGAAACGGCGTTTACCTTCCCACCGGAGCGGTACCTATTTATCTACTTGCACTTTTGGCATGCTTTCGAACTGCTAGCTAACAGGCCCAGTGGTCAGGGATGATGGAAACTGTAGTCTCCAAACAGCTGGAGGGCCAAGTTTGGCCATCACTGAAATAAAGGCTGCAAAAAACCCCAAACCAACCCTAACATAATTCTTCCCTCGCCTCAAAATATGAAATAAAAGCAGCAGGTATCTCAGTTGGCTAAAGCATGGTGCTGATAATGAATGCCTTCTAACTCTTCAATTTTATTCTTCTTCTTCTAAAAAAAGAAAGCTCTCTGTTTCAAAGCTCCTGCCTGGGTGGGCATGCCCCCAGAAAACTAGTGATATGCTTTTTGATATGTAATTAAATTTGCATTTTTAATAACTAAATATTATTTTAAAATTAATTAATTAATTATAGTTAATTAATTAATTAAAAATAATATGAATTGAGAAATACTGATTAAACCAAACCTCAAACCTATTCCCCCCCTCACCACCCTAAAGATCAGTGGCGTAGCGTGGGTTGTCAGCACCCGGGGCAAGGCAAGTAATTTGCACCCCCTAACTCGTGGATTTGCGCCCCCTATCCCGTGGATTTGCTCCCCCTAACCCGTGGATTTGCGCCCCCTAACCCGTGGATTTGCGCCCCCTAACCCCCAGATGTTGCGCCCGGTGCGGCCGGCCCCTCCTGCACCCCCCACGCTACGCCACTGCTAAAGATGTAGAATTAAACCGGTCCGCGTTTCAAGGCGGCAGCGGAGGATGCCGGCGAGGGACCCTCCCCGAGCGGCCGCCTGAGGCCGCTGCCTCCCTCTGCCTGACAGCCGGGCCCGCCCGCTGCTCCGGGGTCGAGGGGAGGTCTCTGCCGGGCGGGCTCTCCTCCTCCTCCTTCCCGGCCTGCTTCTGGCGCTCCGCCTCCTTCTCCCTGCGCCGTTGCTCGGCTCCGGCCATGGCGGGGGAACAGCGGCGGCGGCGGCGGCCGGGCTAAGCGATGCTCCGGACGCCAAGGAGCCGCCCGGGACCTTGACAGCAGGTAAGGCCGGCTCCGGAAGGCGCTGCGCTGCGCTGCCCGGCCGCTAGAGGGGGCTGGAGAGCAGGGGGGCAGAAGCGGGGCGCAAGGGCTGGCGGGGCTCTTTTGAAGCCCCCCCAAAGCCTGTCTTGTCTTTAAGGCAAAGTGGGGCGGGGATATTTGGAGGGGGGCGCTCTTGTCATCGTGCATGCTCCGGGGGCGCTCCGGAGGGCAGGATCTGCGGGGGTGGGGAGGCTGCTTGCTTGCAGAATAGCGGGGTCGGGGGTTGGGGGGCCGCTGGCAAAACGGGGGTGCGTTCCGGGGATGCGGAGATGCTCCGGGAAACGGAGAGGGGAGCCTGGTGCAGATTAGGAGAGCGGGGGGGGGGTTCACCCTGGAGGAAGCTGTTGTGGGTTGGGGGGTGGTTGCTGATTGGGGGGGTGTCTTTCTAGAGATGGGGCTAGTCTGATGCAGTAGGGAGGGATGCAAGCACTCCGGGTCAGTCGCGTTCTCACGGGCGGTATACACGTTTCATAAATGTTACTGGGCATCAATGGGAGGGGGTTCCTTTGGGGGGGGGGGTGTTTGGGGAGGGGGACGTCCTTCCGAAGGGGAGGGGCTGGAGGCGGGGCCGGGGGAGGGGCGGCCCCTCCGCCATGCAAACGCCGCGCGCGCTCCTCTTCCCCCCGCCGAGGACCCCCGAGCGCATCTGGGGTTGCTAACAAAAGCTGCTTTTGGGGGGCTTGGCTTGCAGGCTTGCAGAAAGCGGCGGCGGCTGGGAAAAGGAGGAGGAAGAAGAGGGTGGCGAGCCGTGCCGTGCCGTGCCATTCCCTGGGCAGGTGAGTTGCTGTCTGTCCGTCTGTCTGATGGGTGGGTGGCATGGCTGGTCTTCCTTTGCAGCCAGGTCATTTGGGGTCACCTCCACACCCCCCCCTTGCTGGAAACTCTGGCCGGAGGGAGCCCCTCTCTCTCCCCGGGAATGGGGGGCTCCTGCGGGGCTGGGAGCCACTTTCCTTAGCGGCGGGCTTTCGCTTTCTCCAGCCGGCTTTTGCATCCATCCCCCCCTCCCCCGCAAGGATGTCTTCTTCCCAGCACCTGCCTCCCACTTTCCCTTTCACGCGCTCCCTCTCCCCCGCCTGCCATTCACTCGCCTTGGACAATGGAGAGAGGGAGGGAAGGGGGGGGGTCTCGCCGGCTTCATTGTTTCTTGGCGAGCCAAAGGCTGCTCGCCCCCCGGCCTTGAAGGCAGAGAGAGGGGGAAGAGCTGAGACCGGGAAATCCGTTCCCTTGCAAAGCCTGCTTTTGTTTTGGGTCTGGTTTTTGCAGAAAAAAAGTTTCTTGGCGCCCGGCGTTGGTTTGCATGCGCGGGCTAGAGGCGGTGCAGGATTCCTGGAAACTCGCGGATCCTGTTGCTGAGGAGGGGGTTTCAGACGGGCAGGAGAATCTGGGATACTTCTCGCTTTAAGTAAGTCGGGAGGGAGCATCATCTGTTGTCTGGCAGTTCAGAAAGGCGGGGGGGGGGACACACCTGAATTCCTCCCAGGTTTAGAAGTGGCCAGGAAGACGCTTGCTTCCAAGAGGGACTATTAAGGTTTGCAGGGACAGCAGCAAAGGTGCTGGCTATTAAGGTTTGTCTTCTTTTGCCTGGTGGTCCCCCAGAGTTTGAGCTACTGTGATTTATTTTAATTTTAACTGCCTGGAGCTGGAGTTGCTAAGAGGAGCAACTTAAAGGAGACCAGCTGCAGAAATGTGATTTGGTGTGAATTTGTTTTTCCGGTATCCCGCCTTCCTTGACAAACTAAATTTTAAAAAAGGTTGCAACTTGAAGCAGATGTTTGCAGCTTCCTCATTCGATGGTCAATGTTTTGTCCGTCTCTTCTGTGCTGGTAGGCTGCCGAACAAAAGATTTTTCAGAAGGTACATGGTGGCAGGCTCGCCAATTACGTAATTGCTATCCCTGGACAAAAGTGGAGCTTGCAGGACAAGCAGGCTTGCTGTTTATTATGAACGCCCCCCTCCCCGGCTGCTTCCTCCCCCCCCCCCAATCAAGCTTGACGCTCACCTTCACAATTCAGGGACCGGGAGCCTTTATGAGGCCTTCGAGCCGGTGATTCGGTGAGTTATTGCCCCACGCAACCCATTTGTAATTTCCTTTCTCTTTTTGCAAAATAAAAACCGATGGGCACATTGTCTCTTCACCCCCCCCCACCCCACTTCCTGATTAGCGGGAGGGCTTGTTGTTGAAAGACCCCTATTTCAATGCTGGAGTGCCTTAAATATTCAAGACACTCACTTGTGTTTGGAGGCTATGACCATAAATTTCTGATGCTTTCCATGCAACTTTTTTTTCCAATTTTTTTTATTAGTTTTCCAAATTTATAACAAACAAATAGAAAAAGAACATCAAAAACAGACAGACAAACAAGCATTTATCTTGACTGTAATAATTCCACTTTTGTTAACATTGTGGCTGAGTTTCCATATAAATCATTGTAGCAGTTTTCCAAAACTATTTTCACATAAAATTTACTTAGTCAATTAACATCTTTCTTTCTTTTCATTTTAACTTTAAACATCTTATTCTGCAACATCACATATTGAAATCCTAGGCCTATCTGATATTCGCAAGTATTTCTATCTAAATTATCTTGACATATTTAGCTAAATAGTCTTTAAATTTCTTCCATCCCTCCTTCTGGTCGCGGACTCTTCCGGTCAGGTCAGCTAGCTCCCAAAAGTCCATCATCTTCATCTGCCATTCCTCCACTGCTGGCACTTCTCGTGATTTCCAATTTTTGGTCAACAAAATTCCAGCTGCAGTTGTGGCCTGCTTTCCACGCAACTTTGTCCTTGGCTAATCTTTGGAGGAGCCCAGCCTGCTTCACAAATTCCCTTCACTAACGGGGAAAGGGGTTTTTTAGGCTGGGATCCTAAACCTCGCTTTCCTGGGAGTAAGACCCATTGAATTCAGCAGCTCTTAACTGGACACTCCCTCTTGGAACTGGGGGAGGCTGGTGGAGGGGGGCAGTTGCCGGCTGCAAGACTGACTTTCTCAGTCCCCTTGAAGAGAGAGAGGTTTGAGTGGGCTGCAAAGCAATGGGCTGTTGTCGCGGATGCCTTTTCCTTTTGTGTCCCCGTCTCCCATCCAGGGGCCTCTTCTGCCCCTCTTGGGATGAAGCGCTGTCTGCTCCTCACCGCATTTGATTTATGAGACAAGAGGCACACGGACCATTAAATTGACACCTCCTGGAAATGGATGGGAGGCAAAGTCAAGATCGCCCCCTCTTAGTCTTTATTTGTTTAGTGACCCCAGAGCGTAATGCTTTAAACAGCCACTCGGTGCACAGAAATTTAGCCTCTGAGGCTGCCCCCTTACCATCCAAATTGGGACTCTGATGTGCAACCAAGCCAGGCACTTGCGCTCAGCCTAACCTACCTCACAGTGTCGTTGTGACGTTAAAGGGGAGGAGAGCTTACGGGTACCACTTTTGGGCTCCTTAGAGCAGGGCTTCCCAAACTTGAGTCTCCAGTTGTTTTTGGACTCCCATCAGAGCCCTGACCTCTGGCCCTGCTAGCTAGGGATGATGGGATTTGTAGTCCAACAACAGCTGGAGGTCCACGTTTGGGCCCAAGCCTTAGAGGAAAAGTGGGATGTGATTGTAATAGGACAGGTTTCTAAAAAGAACCAAGGAGCATCTTCAGTGCTGCTGCATTCAAATCTGAGCACCAGACGAAGGAAGTTTAAATATGCTGCTGAAGGACAAATAAGGTCTGTTAATGATTCCTACTTCAAAATGTTGCGCTTGATTACTATTTGGGGTCTTCAAGGTCTGCCCTTATGTGGGTGGAGCTGTTGTTGTTTAGTTGTGTCCGACTCTTCGTGTCCCCCTGGGACCAGAGCACGCCAGGCCCTCCTGTCTTCCACTGCCCCCGCAGTTCGGTCAAACTCATGCTGGTAGCTTCCAGAACACTGTCCCACCATCTCGTCCTGTCGTCCCCTTCTCCTTGTGCCCTCCATCTTTCCCCACATCAGGGTCTTGTCCAGGGAGTCTTCTCTTCTCATGAGGTGGCCAAAGTCTTGGAGCCTCAGCTTCAGGATCTGTCCTTCCAGTGAGCACTCAGGGCTGATTTCCTTCCAAATGGAGAGGTTGGATCTTCTTGCAGTCCACGGGACTCTCCAGAGTCTCCTCCAGCACCAAAATTCAAAAGCATCAATTCTTCGGCAATCAGCCTTCTTTATGGTCCAGCTCTCGCTTCCATACATCACTACTGGGAAAACCATGGCTTTAACTATACGGACCTTGGCAAGGTGATGTCTCTAGGGGCATAGCAAGTCAGAGCAAGAGCCCATTTAGCTCAGTATAGCCCACCAGGCAAGTCCATCTCCCAAGAGACTGCGATCTACTCCCACTATAAAAAACCGGCAGTGATCTACACATTTTCATTGACAAGAATTGTTGATCTTTTGGGGAAGGTGACCCAGAGTTGTTGAGCTTTTCTGGGGGGTCGATCAGGAGCACCCCAGAGATCCAGCGATCTACCTGGAACACCCCCTCGATCTACTGGTAGATCACAGTCTACCTGTTGTACATGCCTACACTGACTGGCATCAGCTGTCCAAGGTTTCGGACAGAGGATATTCCCCCTCCCCAGCCATTCTTACCTGGAGATGCTGGGAGTTCGTTCTCCCCCCCCCCCAGCCGTTTCCTCCCATGTGAGTAGGATGTAAGGTTATCAACTGACCGGAATAATCATAATAAAAAAACCTTGGCCCAACTTGTCCCTGTGATTTTAACAGCAGCTTGATCTGTCGAGATTGACAGCTTTTCACAGCCCAGGAGAGGCAATCTAGCCGCTGCTTGTGGGACAGGTGTGGCAGTTCATAGAAGGGTGACAGCTTTTGCAAGGCAGGTGAGGAGGTGTTTGGTTTCTGAACTGAGTCCTGTGCCAAAAGAAGCGAGGGGACCTTTTCCTTATTCCAAGTAAGACCATGGCTCCATCTGGCTCAATACTGCCTACACTGGCTGGCAGAGGCTCTCCAAAGTTTCAGGCAGGGGGCCTTCCCAGCAATTCTTGGAGATGCCAGGTAGATCTAACCACTGAGCAACGTCCTTGTAGGGCAGGCATAGGCAAACTCGCCAGATGTTTTGGGACTACAACTCCCATCATCCCTAGCTAAAGGACCAGTGGTCAGGGATGATGGGGATTGTAGTCTCAAAACATCTGGAGGGCCAATTTGCCTATGCCTAAAATTTATTTATATGCCTCCGTGCCATAAAATATATGAGCAGTTCACAGCAGTGAAACGTAAAAACCATAAAGAAATTTAACTTAACAATTGTGGAAAGATTTATTCTCCCAGTGGCCTGTGTAGGCCTGGTAGAATGGAAATATTTTCAGCAGAAGTTTAGACCCGCTGGCTGTCTAGTGCCAGAGTCTTATGGGTCAACACAGAGCCTATGAAGCTCAAAAGCTGCCATGGGGGCTCTGATCTGCCTCCCCAGTTGAAGACAGCGATGCTTCTGAATACCAGTTGTTGGAAACCACAGGGAGGGCGTATTTCTCTTGTGATCGGATCCTGGTTCCCTACAGGCATCTAGCTGGCCAGTGTGAGAACAGTATGCTGGACTAGATGGTCACTGGCCTGATCCTGAAGGCTCTACTTAGGTTCTTATAGTCAGACCATGAGGGGGCCATATAGCTAAGTGTTACGTACCCTGATAGCTCGGCTCTGCCCTCGCTGGTGCTGGAAGGATCCTTTTAAAAAGTCCCATATGCTCAGAGACTTTGCGCCTGTTCATTTGGGGTGATAGGAAACCCAGAGCACTTGTTCTTTAGATGTCCCTTTTATGAAGAGGCACGTAGTAAGACCATTGATCCCCTGCTGGTGAGGCTCGCTGACCTCCCGGAAAAGCAAAAATTTGACCATTTCCTGTTAGGCAAAGATCATAAGACGACCCGGATGGTTGCCAGATTCTGTGTACAGATCTGTAGGCGCAGACCACCCCCCGACCCAAACTAATTTGTTAAGAAAATCCCCAAACTCGTTTCCATGGGTGACTCTGGGTCATCTCTCTGTAGTTGTTGTTGTTTAGTTGTGTCCGACACTTCATGACCCCCTGGACCAGAGCACGCCAGGCACTCCTGTCTTCCACTGCCTCCTGCAGTTTGGTCAGACTCATGTTTGTAGCTTCGAGAACACTATCCAACCACCTCGTCCTCTGTCGTCCCCTTCTCCTTGTGCCCTCCATCTTTCCCAACATCAGGGTCTTTTCCAGGGAGTCTTCTCTTCTCGTGAGGTGGCCAAAGTATTGGAGTCTCAGCTTCAGGATCTGTCCTTCCAGTGAGCACTCAGGGCTGATTTCCTTCAGAATGGAGAGGTTGGATCTTCTTGCAGTCCATGGGACTCTCCAGAGTCTCCTCCAGCACCAGAATTCAAAAGCATCAATTCTTCGGCGATCAGCCTTCTTTATGGTCCAGCTCTCACTTCCATACATCACTACTGGGAAAACCAGAGCTTGAACTATATGGACCTTTGTTGGCAAGGTGATGTCTCTGCTTTTTAAGATGCTGTCTAGGTTTGTCATTGCTTTTCTCCCAAGAAGCAGGCGTCTTTTAATTTCGTGGCTGCTGTCACCATCTGCAGTGATCATGGAGTCCAAGAAGCTCTCTGCGGTTGCTAATCTTAAAGTTTAAGTGTCTATACGCTTATCACATTTATAAATTTCAAATTTATTGTTGTACATTGTTTTAAATGTTTGTTTTCCTTCTGGGACTGTATCCTCAAGTGTGTTTTATAAGCTGGTCTCTGACTGTAATAAATTATCTATCTACCTACCCTGACTGGCAGCAGCTGTTCAGGGTTTCAGATGGGGACATTCCTGGCCCTGCCTGGAGAAGGCAGGAACCGAATGCGGGACTTTCAAATAGAGCTGACACTGCTGTTAATTCTGTGTGACATTTGCATGTGTATATTGGAAGGTTGACAGAGTCTTGTCCGAATGCATGACTTCAGAGTAGACCTATATGCAAGCCAGCCCCAGAAGTGATTTGGCGTCCTCCCCACCCCCCAAAACCCATCCGCACAAAAGGCTGCAACCTTGATACCTGCTTCCTGAGAGTTCTGCTTCCTCGCTCTGATGTGGTGACACCCGACTGCTCAATTAAGAGGTTGTTAATTGCCTGACTACTTGACGATTAATCAATCCCTAACACCTGCAGCCTGGGAAGTAATTGAGAGCGGTGGGGAAAATGAGGGAGCTGTCTGCTCCTCCGTCTTCGCTCTGAGCTCCAGTTCCTTTGAAGAACTGCTCCTTTCCAGAGTCATCATTCAGTCCCAGCATGGCCTGGGCGCCCCATAGAAAGCGTCTGCATTAAATAATGTTTAAATTTGTAGTCTGGGGACGTGGGCTTTGGGAAAGCCAAGCCACTGTGAAGTCCTGGAAGGACGAAACGGATTTATTCCAAGTTCAGCAAAGGTGCTTTGGGGTGGCTTGCGTGGAAGCATCCCTTTGTGATAATCCCCCTGCATGCGAAGCGCTGGCAAGTCAGGGAAGGACCTGATGTTCTAGCTTTCTGCATGCAGGGAGGTTCAGAAGCTGGAATGTGTGCAGAGGAGGGCAGCCAAGATGATGACAGGCAGTGTCAGATTTACGTATAAGCTAAACAAGCTATAGCTTAGGGCCCCACTCTCTTGCGCCCCCCCCAATATACTTCTTCTTAATTGTATTTCACTATTAATGTACATCTTCTTAATTGTATTTCAGTTCAACAATTACTTTGATAAAATACCTATTTTGTTATGTGCATATGGCTTTAGATACCTATCAGGTCCATAAATTACCATATAGCATATATTCAACACAAAAACCAGCGACAATTTGTTGTTGACAAAAGACAGCTGGACATAGAGAGGGCACCATTACCTGCAGGAGCTGAGGACCTTATCAAACCTAAATCTGGCCCTCATCATGGGTCTGGAAACCAAGGAAGGGTTGAGGAAAAGAGCAGACTGAGACAGGTTGTTGTTGTTGTTTAGCTGTTTAGTCGTGTCCGCCTCTTCGTGACCCCCTGGAGCAGAGCACGCCAGGCACTCCTGTCTTCCACTGCCTCCTGCAGTTCGGTCAAACTCATGCTGGTAGCTTCCAGAACACTGTCCAACCACCTCGTCCTCTGTCGTCCCCTTCTCCTTGTGCCCTCCATCTTTCCCAACATCAGGGTCTTTTCCAGGGAGTCTTCTCTTCTCATGAGGTGGCCAAAGTCTTGGAGCCTCAGCTTCAGGATCTGTCCTTCCAGTGAGCACTCAGGGCTGATTTCCTTCAGAATGGAGAGGTTGGATCTTCTTGCAGTCCATGGGACTCTCCAGAGTCTCCTCCAGTACCATAATTCAGGATAGACATCTTCAAAAATCTGAAGGACTACTACATGGAAGGTGGAAGAAGCTTGTATTCTGCGTCTCCAGAGGGTAGGACCCGCACCGGTGGGTCCAAGTGAAAAGAAAAGAAATGCTGACCAAATATTAGGATGAACTTCCTGATAGTAAGAGTTCTGTACCTGTCTTGGCTCCTGGAGATGATTCTAATAGAGGGACAGATTTAACCCTCGTTTACAGGGCGAGCCCGTCTCTTGGTCATAAGCCCCGAAATGTTCCATAACTCAGTGGTCCAGCCTTTGCTGGGTATAAAGAAGGTCAGTCCAATATTGCATCTTCATGTAGGGAACATCACCTGGAGAGCTGCTGCCAACCAGTGTTGGCCATACTGAGCTTGAGGGCGGTTCAGTGCTGCAAAAGGCAGCTTCCTGTGTTCCTGTAAAAGCAGCACCAGGAGCCTGGATAGCTCAGCTGGTTGGAGCATGGTGCTGATCATGCCAAGGTTATAGGTTTGATCCCTGTGTACTCCTGCTTTGCAGGGGGTTGGACTAGATGACCCTCGGGGTCCCTTCCAAGACTTCAGTTCTATGGTTCTGTGAACTGGGGCCTGGAAGCAAGCCAGGTGAAATTTTCCAATCTAATCTCTTATTATACATTTCTTATTTTCCCTGTTACATTTCAAACTCATAACCAATATCCCTATTCTTTATCTACTTTGTAGCACTTCATATATTCCTCCTTACGAAACTTCTTGTAGTCCTACTAGCGTAATTTGTTGATTACAGTTGCTCTTCAAATAATTCATATACAGTACTTCTTCCAATCTTCTGTAAATCTCTGGTCCCGCAGGTTTCGAATCCTTCCTGTCATTTTGTCCACTTCTGCGTAGTCCATTAATTTTGTCTGCCATTCTTCTTTCGTCGGAATTTCTTCTTGTTTCCATTTCTGGGCTAATAATACTCTTGCCGCAATTTAACATCTTGCCTATTAATGTCCTGACCTATAATACCAAGTAAAAATGCTTCTGGTTGGTTTTTTTTTAATGTATATATCAACATCTCTTTCATCTCATTATATATCATTTCCCAGAAGTTCTTTACTTTTTTACATTCCCATCTTACGGGCATCTCAATCACTTATTTACGACTGAGCAGACTAGAAATGCCTTCTTTGCTTTGCGTTTAACATTTTACCACTCTTACCACTATTTCCTTTGATCACGTGACTTTGTATTTACGATTCTGAGCCACCACATAATAGCCACTTATTGATAATAGCTGCTATTGCTGGATCAAGCTCAACATCACTTTCATTGAATTAATTAAACTACATAGTCTCAATTGGATTTTGAATAAATGTGCAGTTAATGGTGTCTGTTTTCAATTTTGTTGTGCTATTATCTTCCGTAGTGGAGTTTGCAAACCACTATTCTGAATCATGCTTTTTATAGGGCAGACTCCCCATATCATCTAGGAAGTGGGGTGCCATTTTCCTTCTGAGTAAAACGCAGGGGGTCGGGTGGCTGCCGTGTTCCAGAAGCTAGTCCTCATTAATAATAATAATGTAATAATAATTTATTACTTATACCCTGCCCATCTGGCTGGGTCTCCCCAGCCACTCTGGGCGGCTTCCAACAGGAGATTAAAAATACATTAAAACGCCAGTCATTAAAAAAAACTTCCCTAAACATTAAGCTGTTTCTTCCTTGCTTCACCTGAATCTATGCCCACCCACTAACCCCTGTGCTCAGTTCCACGTATGGGATGAATTGGGCTCTTGCCCAGGAAAATGTCCAATGCCAGTGCTGTTTTGTACCCTTGAAACTCTCTGATAGTCCCTTGAACAAAAGCCGGCATGTCAGCCTGAGCTCTCTGTCCTTCTCCTCCTCCTCCTCTTCCCACCCGCTGTGATAACCATGTTTTGTTTGCAAGCGTCCTCTCTAAAGGATTGATTTGTGATGAGCTAATGCCATTATTCTTAGGAGGCCTCATTAAGTTCACCTGTATGTGGCGCTTGAGATCTTCCCGTTTTGAGCCCGAGGCCCAAAGGTGCAACAATCGTAGAATCATAGAATCATAGAGTTGGAAGAGACCACAAGGGCCATCGAGTCCAACCCCCTGCCAAGCAGGAAACACCATCAGAGCACTCCTGACATATGGTTGTCAAGCCTCTGCTTAAAGACCTCCAAAGTAGGAGACTCCACCACACTCCTTGGCAGCAAATTCCACTGCCGAACAGCTCTTACTGTCAGGAAGTTCTTCCTAATGTTTAGGTGGAATCTTCTTTCTTGTAGTTTGGATCCATTGCTCCGTGTCCGCTTCTCTGGAGCAGCAGAAAACAACCTTTCTCCCTCCTCTATGTGACATCCTTTTATATATTTGAACATGGCTATCATATCACCCCTTAACCTCCTCTTCTCCAGGCTAAACATGCCCAAGAGTTGGAAGGGACCCCGAGGGTCATCCAGTCCAAACCCCTGCAAGGCAGGAATCTCAACACAGGGTCCCTCGTCCAATTTGAAACCAGACCAGACCCTGCTTAGCTTTGCAAATGTGCCAGCAGTTCTATTGCTGCAAGGGGACATGTCCTTTGGAAGCTGCTTTCATCTGAGGCAGATCGTTTACAATCTCAAAGCTCGAACACTGTATCATAACAGATAACATAACAGACTGTATCATAACACTGTATGATAACAGATCGTGTAGGCGAGGGGTCAGCATACTTTTTCAGCGGGGGGCCGGTCCACTGCCTGTCCCCACCAGACCTTGGGGGGGGGCGGACTTTATATATATATATTTTAAATGAACAAATTCCTATGCCCCACAAATAACCCAGAGATGCATTTTAAATAAAAGCACATACAGTGGTACCTCAGGTTAAGAACTTAATTCGTTCCGGAGGTCCGTTCTTAACCTGAAACTGTTCTTAACTTGAAGCACTACTTTAGCTAATAGGGCCTCCTGCTGCCGCCGCGCTGCCAGAGCACGATTTCTGTTCTCATCCTGAAGCAAAGTTCTTAACCTGAAGCACTATTTCTGGGTTAGTGGAATCTGTAACCTGAAGCGTATGTAACCTGAGGTACCACTGTATTCTACTCATGTAAAAACACCAGGCAGGCATTTATAATAACCCAGAGATGCATTTTAAATAAAAGGACACATTTTACTCATGTAAAAACATGCTGATTCCTGGATCATCCGCCGGCTGGACTGAGAAGGCGATTGGGCCGGATCCAGCCCCCAGGCCTTAGTTTGCCTACCCATGGTGTAGGCCTTGGAATATTAATTGTCATTTCTTTTGGACTCTATAGCCTACCATGGTATCTCAACTAGCAAACCAAGATTTGCAGCACATTTGGTGGGTTTCACAACCAGAGTGTTTCATTACACATCCGACACCTGTTACGTCTTTCCCCCTCAAGTTAAGACCGGAGACAAACTTCATTCTCACCTATTAATAATAATAATAATAATTTATTATTTAGACCCTACCCATCTGGCTGGGCTTCCCCAGCCACTCTGGGCGGCTTCCAACAAAGTATTAAAATACAGTAATGCATCAAACATTAAAAGCTTCCCTAAACAGGGCTGCATTCAGATGTCTTCTAGTTGTCTGGTAGTTGTTTTTCTCTTTGACATCTGGTGGGAGGGCGTTCCACAGGGCGGGTGCCACCACCGAGAAGGCCCTCTGCCTGGTTCCCCGTACAGCTGGAGCCAGAGATGCTCCTGAATGCTGGTCCCGCTTGCAGGTTGCTCTGGTCGGTCCCTGTGAGAACAGGATGCTGGACTAAATGGACCCCCTTGGGGTGCATTGGAAGATGGCCGACAATACCATCTCTCCGTCTCACATGGGGTAATTGAAAGGCTGATATCGGAGTATGCAGCCTCCCAATAGTTACCCTAGGGAATGGGGAAACACTGCCTTGCCTGCGGTTGCCATAAATCACCCCCAAGTTCGAAAGAAGGGGGTGAAGGCACTAGGCACACAGCCTCCGTGGGAGCCGGCTCTCCCAGACCTATTAATAATAATAATAATAATTTATTATTTAGACCCTACCCATCTGGCTGGGCTTCCCCAGCCACTCTGGGCGGCTTCCAACAAAGTATTAAAATACAGTAATGCATCATACATTAAAAGCTTCCCTAAACAGGGCTGCCTTCAGATGTCTTCTAAAAGTCTGGTAGTTGTTCTCTTTGACATCTGGTGGGAGGGCGTTCTATAGGGCGGGTGCCACCACCAAGAAGGCCCTCTGCCTGGTTCCCTGTAACTTGGCTTCTCGCAGTATCAAAACTATTTCCTCCCCCCCCCCCATTCAGAGTTTATAAGAGAGGGAAGGAGCTTCCTGACCTGTCTTTGGGGTGGGCGGTTGGCCTCAGGTAGATTATTATTCTTATATTTATTTATATTCCACTTCCGCTCCCCCTGACAGATCAGCAAATAAGTAAATGTTGAGAGCCAAACCAGGCAGAGATCGTCCAGAAGTCCTCCAACGCTGGCTTCTGTGCCAGTTCAGGCTGGCCACTCATGCCCTATGACATGGGTGGAGAACCCTGTGCCCAGGAGCCAAATGTGCGCCTCCATGCCTCTCTTCCTGGTCCTTGGGCCACATGTCTCACCCATCTCGCTTGTGTGGCGAGTTCCCGCCCCCCCCCCCGTGAAAATAAAGACACATGACACAATTATTAAGGTTAATGGGCTAAGAAAAGGCCACAACTTTTATTGGTTACAGGTGATGAGCGGTATTGGCTTAGGCATTGGTCCTAACCGACTATATCTGACTCCAGCCCATCCGCTGGAAGTCCGGGAAGGGTTAACCACCAGTAGGGGGAGTCCTGCTGATGCACATCAACTAGGAACTCCCCCGGGGTCACCGATAGGGGGCGGGCCTTAGGCTCTCACCTCCGCAGGCTTCGGACAGGCCACGCCCTCCAGAATCCTTTAACGGACTACCCTTCAATATGTGGGGCAGGTGATGGCACTTCCTCCCCTCTTCCATTTACAGAACTATACCAATGCCCAACCACCAATACCCAGAAAGTTGTGACGATTTCCTACGAGGTAGGCGAAAACCAAGTGGCAGGTGCCAATTTGCCAAGTGGAAAAATTCCTACCAGGCCCCTCAACGGCGACCAACCGAGGTCCATGGCAAGGTCAAAGGCAAAACCTTATAGGACGGGAGGGTGGGAAAACCGGAGCAGCTGGAGGCAGCGAAAGAGGGAGATCCCCGGCCTCGCCAGCGTTAAATAGGGCAGGCCACGCCCCCAGAGCCAGCTGATTGGCTGGCCAGGGGGTGACGCGGCTGGGGATTCCCTCAATCGCGTGGAGGGGGCATGACGCCCACAACACCATCTCCTTTGCAGGGTGGAAGTGGCTTTCATGCGTTGACTCAGGTGTGTCCTTGAACTCTGCCTCATTATAGAGTTTACAAGCTTGGTGGATCAGGGAAATGCTGTGGACCTTGATTTCAGTAGGGCTTTTGACAAAGTTGCCCTTGAAATTATTGCAAGGAAGCTGGTAAAATGTGGCTTGGACGAGGTAACTGTAAGGTGGCTTTGTAGCTGGTTGACTGACTGAACCCAAAGAGTACTCATTCATGGTTCCTCATTGTCCTGGAAAAAAACAAGAAGTGGGGTGCCACAGGGTTCTGTCCTGGGCCCCTTGTTGTTCAACATCTTTGTACATGACAGATGAAGGAATTGAGGGGATGCTCATCCAATTTGCTGATGACACCAGATTGGGAGAGGTAGCCAGTGGTGCAGAAGACAGAATTCCAATTCAAGATGACCTTCACAGATTGGAAAATTGGTCCCTTCCAACTTTCCTGTTCTATGAATATGTTTGCTCCCTTTTCTTAATGAAGCAAAGCGCCGCATCTCGTTCTTCCGTCTCCTAGAAACCTGGTGTTTCCTTAATACCTTTACACCAGAGCGTGGGAGTAAGAGGCAGTCTTAAAATAGCCACCGGCCTTACAGTCAAGCAAGCAGATCTTGCAAGGCTTTCCTTGCTGAGCCATCTGTTCCAACTTAAAAAAAGAGAGAGAGACCAACTTGGGGAGAATTAAAGTCACGACACGGACACGCAGGTTGTGCATGGATAGAGGGGGAGTGGCACTGCGTTAGCGGGGTCTGGGAGGTCCGGACGAATTTCTCTCCCAGATATCAGTGACTCTCTTTTTGAAGATAAAGCAGCGCAGGCCAGCAGGAGCAAGCCTTGAAAGGGGCCGGATCTGTGCAAGAGCACCTGGTGCAGATTTGACCGGACTCGGCTGCTCCCTGCTCTGCCAGCTGTGGCCGAGGGCTGGTCATGCCTGGCCTATTATTGCATCTCTGGATGGGGAGCAATTGAGCAGACGGCAAAGCAGTCCAGGCATTCCAGCCGTGCTCTCAGCTGCCCGGCCATCTGGAGGGGAGATGAAAAGGCCCACGTCAAAACGCTGCCTTTTGTTTTGGTGATTTGGAGCCCCCTCCCTTCCCCCCGGCTCTTTGATATCTCTTCCTCAACCTCCTCCAAATCTCCCAGGTGCGTTTTTCAAAAGCTAAGTCGAAACGTGGTTTATATTATTATTGTGATTACCACTACCACTAATGGAAGTCCAGGCTGTGTCAACAGAAGTTGCGGGTCCAGCTCAAGGGAAGTAACCAAGGGAGACAGTGGACTCGCCTTCCTTGGAGGATTTTAAGATGCTTGGATGGCCATCTGGCATGGATGTTTGAGCTGAGATGCCTGCATTGCAGGGGGTTGGACTAAATGACCCTTAGGGGTCACTTCCAACTCTGATTTGATAGTCCCACTTGATGCTGCCTTGGTCAGACCACACCTGGAGTCGTGTGTCCGGCTCTGGGTGCCGCAGTTTAGGAAGGATATTGACAAGTTGTAAGGTGTGCAGAGGAGGGCGACTAAGATGATCAAGGGTCTGGAAACCAAGCCTTATGTGGGAATGTTCAGGGATGCAGGAGAGGATATATTGTTTGATTATAGCCTTTCCAACTTGTGTTAACAAGTTCACAATTTTAGCAGAGTAACATTCCCCCTTTTTAAACTCACAGCGGATGCGTTTGCTCAGGCTCGCTAAAGCCTCTATAATAACTGCTCTGGTATTTCCCCCTTATTCCCTCATAAAATATAAGACACGACACAGTCTTCTATAAAAGTATAAAAAGAGTTTACTTACTCACATTCTGTTCACAATCAGATCCCAGAAGGCAGACTTAGCTTAGAAAAGTTACATACACCTGGAAACTATCTCATAAGGAGACAGTCCCTTTGTCCTCTCTTGGCTGGAGGCCAAGAGAGCATCTTTGGCTAAGCAGATGTTGCTTCTTCGATGCATGTAGTCAAAGAGAGAGAGGTGGCTGCCCTGCCCTGTGCTTTTCTTATTACCTGCACAGGTGAGGCCACACCCACCTCTAGTCACATGCAGAGGAAGTCTGTCCCAGCCCAGAAGGAAACAGGAAGTTGACCTGCTGGCTGGACAAACATTCCTCCCCATGTGTAAACGTGTTCACTCTAGGAATGTTGTACTTGGCTGCTCTTGTGTTTCACATCCCACACCTTATGAGGAATGGTTGAAGGAGCTGGGTATGTTTAGCCTGGGAAAGAGGAGACTGAGAGGAGATAGGACAGCCATCTTCAAATACCTTAAGGGTTGCCCCATGGAAGAGGGAGCAAGCTTGTTTTCTCCTGCTCCAGAGGTTAGGACCCAAACCAACAGATTCAAATGACAAGAAAAGAGATTCTGACGAAACATTAGGAAGAGCTTTCTGGGGCGAGGGCTGTGCAACGGTGGAACAGATTCTTTTGCAAGGTGGTGGCCTCTCCTTCACTGGAGGTTTTCGAACAAAGGTACAATGGCCACCTGTTCGGGTTTCTTTAGCTGCGATTCCTGCATCTCAGGGGGTTGGACTAGATGACCCTTGGGTCCCCTTCCAGCAATACCATTCTACGATTTCTTTCCTGATATCGCTGCCTCTTTCCCCTCCTCCTCCAAATCATCCTTAAATACAACTAGGGATGTCTTTATCAAAACTAGCAAAGCTATATCAAACCATGGTTTAGGATTCCAGCTTGCAAATTGGTTAGGACATTATACTAAGCGCGAGTGAAGCTTCCCGATCTTGTCCGAATTCACACAGAAGGAAGTGGCTAATAAAGTGAGGAGCCTGCATTTAGTCAGAGGTCAACATACTCTGTTAAATCTAAAGTGTAAGTCATCTTGCGGGGAACATTTGGGTCAAAATGGCTCATAAATAACCTTATAAAACAAATTCACCATTCCAGGGTTTGCTGGATGAATTGGTGGGACTTGGGATGAGACCTTAAGCTGCAGAAGACCATCCTTTGTTGCTCAGGCAAAGGGGGAGGACCTGATCCCTAGTATATATCCCATTACTTGCAATCCAGAGGCTTCCTGTTCGTGTTAATGGCCTGTGTATATCATTGCATCTCCAGGGGTGGCTGAGAATGATTCATGTCCGACTTCCTGGAGAGCCATTGCCAGTCTGTGTAAACTGAGCCTTTGGCCTGACTCTGTACAAGGCAGGTTCCTGCATCCCTAATGTGAACGATGCAAAAACCGCAAGATACGTCCCTGCCCCAGAGGCGCTTACAGTCTGAGTTTTATTGCCAGGAATGTGACCTGGGGATTGTGGGAAATGGGGAGGGCTCCTTGAGGAGGGGTTTGAAGGAAAGCAGGGAGGTGGCATCACCTAGGTGTAAGGGGGGGCAATGCAGACTCCCCCCCACCTGCCAGCTATAGTGCTTTCTGTGGCACCTAGTTAAAAATACAGTACAGCGGTCACTATGTTCCAATGAAGGCTTTTCATGGCTCTAGTTGAGTAACAGACCAGTACCAGAAAGGCAGTGGGGATCCCTTTGCACTCCTGCTTTGCTTAGAAATAATTAACTTTGACAAATGCACCTGCTTTTTTTCCTTTTCCTTTCTAAAAATGTTGATCCTGAGCAGGTTTTCTTCCCACGCTCACTCCCCACTGGTGAAAGTCCTTCTATCTTGTTTTACCTGTTCGTGGATAACCAGAGATTATCTGGGATTTAAAAGGGATAAAGCAAAATAGCATGTTTGGAGGAAGAAGTCGGCGGCAGCAGCGTGGGGCAGGAATACCTACCATCCCCTCCCTGGGGCATAATTTGCCCATGGTGTTCTTCTGCAAGAGTCTTCTGTGCCCAGTGCGAAGGAGGCCTTCCCTACCTCCCAGGGTTGTTGTGGTGATCAAATGAGGAGGGGCAATGCCATGCAAGACACCCTGAGCTCCTTGGAAGAGAAGGGTGGGCTAAATTAAATGAAATTAAAAGAAAAACATTGGGGGAAATTTGCACTAAAATGTTGATAAATTATGATGATGATGATGAATGTTTATTATTTATACCCCGCCCATCTGGCTGGGTTTCCCCAGCCACTCAGGGCGGCTTCCAACAAAGTATTAAAATACAGTGGTCTGTTAAACATTAAAAGCTTCCCTAAACAGGGCTGCCTTCAGATGTCTTCTAAAAGTCTGGTAGTTGTTCTTCTCTTTGACATCTGGTGGGAAGCTGTTCCACAGGGCAGGCGCCACTACCGAGAAGGCCCTCTGCCTCGTTCCCGTAACTTGGCTTCTCGCAATGAGGGAACCGCCAGAAGGCCTTCGGAGCTGGACCTCAGTGTCCAGGTAGAACGATGGGGGTGGAGACACTCCTTCAGGTCTACTGGGCCGAGGCCGTTTAGGGCTTTAAAGGTCAACACCAGCACTTTGAATTGTGCTCGGAAATGTACTGGGAGCCAACGTAGGTCTTTCAAGACTGGTGTTATGTGGTCTCGGCGGCCCCTCCCAGTCACCAGTTTGGCTGCCGCATTCTGGGTTAGTTGTAGTTTCCGGGTCACCTTCAAAGGAAGCCCCACATAGAGCGCATTGTAGTAGTCCAAGTGGGAGATAACCAGAGCATGCACCACTCTGGCGAGACAGTCCACTGGCAGGGAGGGTCTCATCCTACGTACCAGATGTAGCTGGTAAACAGCTGCCCTGGACACAGACCTGCGCCTCCATGGACAGCTGTGAGTCCAAAATGACTCCCAGGCTGCGCTCCTGGTCCTTCAGGGGCACAGTTACCCCATTCAGGACCAGGGAATCCTCCACACCTGCCCGCCTCCTGTCCCCCAAGAACAGTACTTCTGTCTTGTCAGGATTCAGCCTTAATCTGTTCATTACAAAAACAGCATCCTAAACAGATACACTGAAATTATGATTTTTTTTCTCCAGGGGGGGAGCAGTGGTACCAACTTGAATAAAGTATGGGCGGCAGGTAAG